>NC_142091.1:10543234-11208234 GCF_054644295.1 Miniopterus natalensis | reverse complement strand
ACGAGCCAGCCCCGCCCCGTAGCCTGCCACACACAAGTGCACCTTCCTCCTGCCTCGGGTGCAGAAGGAAGACAGGCGTGGACCTCTTTCTGCTGAGAACCGCTAGAGACAGTGTTCTCTGGCTCTCCACACAAGAAAAGGACTTCAGGGTTGTCCCTTTAATACCTGGCGCCGAGGGTTCTCTCTCAGTCAGCTGAGCCATAAATGCAGGACACACATATGAAGCTTGCCTTGGCAAATTGTGCTTTACTTGATCACAGCCGGAAACTTATTTTTTAATGGATCCAAGTCATAAAATTACTTAGATATCCAAGGAAGATACTGAGCTGTTTTGAAAAGTTATTTTATGTATGTAAACTTCCTCCTTAAATGCATCCAGTTTCCCATATTTCAGGCTATTTCTCAAACCATCAGGCTTATAAAAGTTAAATCTTCAATTATAAGAGCAAGAGCAGCCAAAAGAAAATGCAAGTACCAATGAGAAACAGAAAGAAAGAAAGAAAAAAGCCTATTTCTAGAATGTGAAAGGACTGTGTTCATAGGGAGGGTGTTTCCAGAACATTCCCAAAGGGGCTGAGTTTGGGCTAAGTCTGAGGCATCTAACTGGAACCCGAAGTCTTGTATTTGCTGCTTTTTAACCATTTGAATTTCTGAGAAAGCAAAAGAGCCCAGCCCACCCTGCCACTCCGCCCCTTTCTGATGGATTGGGTTTTCACCACGTGGAGGGAAATGTCACCTGCATGAACTGGCTGTTGCAGGGGAACCCAGCGCGCCTAAGCTCGAGGGACAGATGGGCGAGGATGGCAACTCGATTAAGGTGAACCTCATCAAGCAGGACGACGGCGGCTCCCCCATCAGGCACTACCTGGTTAGGTACCGGACGGTAAGTGCCTCCCCCGGGCTCGGCCCAGCCCCGCAGCCCTGACCACGACAGGCAGAGCCCAGGCTGGGTGGGGCTGGACGGTCACTCTGTGTTTTGGGCCCTCGTCAGGGTTTTAAATCTCAAGACACCTATAGCTATTAGTTCGTGTCCACACTGGAACCCTTTTTTTAAAAAAATTTTTAAATATATATCTTTATTGATTTCAGAGAGAGGAAGGGAGAGGGAGAGAGAGAGATAGAAACATTGACGATGAGAGAGTCTTCATTGATCGGCTGCCTCCTGCACCCCTCCGGGGACAGAGCCTGCAACCCGGGCCTGGGCCCTGACCAGGAATCGAGCCGCGATCTCCTGGATCCTAGGTCGGTGCTCAACCGCGGAGCCACGCCTGGCCGGGCTCACACTGGGACCATTTTAAAAACTCCAAAATTACTGTGGAGGTGACAAACTCATACCATGATTAGTTTTTCTGCTTGAACTTTTATACGAAGTCATTTTGCCACTAGCCGGTGCTTTTTGCAAATAACATACTGACATCTAATCGCTACCTCGCGGGCGAGGTGCTGGGATCACACGCATTTTCTTTCCAGAAGAACCCTATGAAGTAGGTCTCACGGTTATCGCCTCGTGGCAGAGGAAGTAGGGACTGTGCCGTCACTAAGAGCGTGACCTCACACAGCCAGGCCAGCCAGGGTCGACCCAGAGCCGTCTGACGGATGAGACTGGGCTGCTCCCTCACCACCTCCGTACCCCACCCGAGCTGTTCTGATCCTGCTAATGATGAACGTGGCCCTAAGCCTTTTTTTCCTGGTTGGCTCAGCACCCATCTAAGATTTCTATCATTACACCTTTCATCCCCAGCCCCCCAGTTGAGAATCTCTCTCTCCTTTTTTGGTTTTAGAATGACACGTGGTCATTGCCAACCACATCCAATTGCTGAGATCTAGAGGCAGTGTCTGACCCCGGGGAGAGTCTATCGCTAGGGTTTCTTACCAGTAGCAGATAATGAACCACAGAGCAGTTGTCTTTCTTCAAGTGGCCCCCAAGAAAGGCTTTTGCCAGGAAGGTGACTCCCTCTCTGCCTTTGGATTGAGGTGAACTATGAGCCCTCGCCGGGTCACGCCAACAGGACAGAGCCCTGCGTAGAGGCGGGGGCTGGGCAGGCACCCAGGCAGCGCCCTGGAAGTGGACGGGTAGGATGCAGCACCTCTGGGTGTTACACTGATGTGGCCGGACAGGCGTGGGGCCCAGGTCCAGCTTTACCCCTTACCAGCATGTGACCCCCAGAACACATCTTCTTGTAAAATGGGAACAAAATAACTCATCAGGTTGTTATAAAGATTAGTTATAGTATATGCAGAGAACCTGAAATGTGACTGACACTTGGAAACCTCCATACATGATAAATACAGTGATTACTGCTAAGATGCTGGTTAGGGCGGGGAATGCCTTCCATATGAGGCCCCCTCAGATGTCAGTTTTCCAGAAGAGTCACTGTGGCCGTGCCGGGCACCTCTGAGCTAGAAAGACAACTGGGCAAAACACTGAGGGATGTTAGATTTCAACAACCTTGACCATGCTCTCTTCCACTTAAAAACTTCATGTTTGCTAAATATTATTACTATATATTCACATCTATTCTATAACATAATGATTGTTTTACTAAATACTTGCTTTACATTCTGGCTGTCTCTTTTGTAATGATGTTTGCCAAGGAAAGAAGCTTTTCAGAGAAATAAGGGAAAAGAGCTGAGTTTCTGTTTTCAGTTAAAAAGGGACCACATGGTGGCATATGCACAAGCTAACTCCCAGCATAGCCAGCATTCTGGTTAGACGTTAAGGAACTAGCGTCCCTCTGGCATCTCCCTGTAATAGTCATGGCCATGACATGGCCATGCCACCTTCCTGAAGGCAGGTCTTTGGCTGAGGCAAATAATTTCACCTGGAAAGGTGGCTCTGCTGTAAGTAACTCTCCCTCCAGCCTCAGCCATGGACCACCCCACCTTCAGGTGACACTGAGAGCATGTTCTGCCCTTCTGAGAAGCAGCTCATCATTAGTAAACATTTGTCAAACCTTTTGTGTGCCCAGCCTTCACCGCTCCAGAGGTGGTGAAGAGCTGGGCCAGGTGAGCAACCGTGAAACCATCTGAATACTTCTCAGGAATTCTGCCGACCTCCTTGTTATATTAGGGAGGTGGCCACCTACCGATGGCTCGATAAATTCCCACTTAGAACACACTCGTTGGTGAATGTGTGGGATATAACTGGAAAGAGTACTCAAAGAGAAAAGGGAGCACCTATACCTCCAACTGCAGATTGGACCCGGTGCAGAGCTCTGCTGAGCTGAGTGTACCTTCCTGTGGGCACTCTCAGGGCCCCAATGTTGGACCTGACCGCAGAATTTATACCTGAGGCACCTCCAGCTGCAGTTGTAGAGACTAGTTACACTGCATGGAATAAAAAAGTGCAATTCAGTTCAACAGATGTTTGTTGAGCTCCCTGCCACGAAAAGGACAGGTCACTGCTTTGGGTCCAGATACGCTTGGCCCCAACCAAGACAGCCTCCCACTTCCCTGTCATCAGGCTTAGTAAGGGCCTGACAAAGCCCCTTGCAGGCTTGTTGTTGGGATACAATGAGAAAATGTGTGGAAAGCCTTTAGTATAGTGCCTGGCACAGAATAGGTGCTCAATAAATGATAGTTTAATTTTTTTAAATATATTTTATTGATTTTAGAGAGAGGAAGGGAGAGATAGAAACATCAGTGATGAGAGTCATTGATTAGCTGCCTTTTGCGTGCCCCCTACTGGGGATCGATCCTGCAACTTGGGCATGTGCCCTGACCGGGAATCAAACCATCCCCTCCTGGTTCATAGGTCAGGGCTCAACCACTGAGCCATGCCAGCCGGGAAGTAGTTTTATTTTGAATAAAACTGGAATCTATGCAGTGTTTCTGTGTCAGGGAGGTGAGTAGCACACCTGAGTGTGAGCAACACTCCAAAATCTGACAAGCAACATGTTTGCTTTCTCCCTTTTCTAGGACGTACTTAGTCGTATGTGCCCAACACTCCAGAGTGTAGCTTGGGGGATGGACAGGGCTGGTGCTTGAGGTCCTGCACGCCCTGAAGGCGATGGGGCAGTGAAGGGTTGGCCCATGCCACACTAGCATCTTCCACTGTTTGTATTTGCAAATAGGTTACCTGACCTGTGTAACCCTTAGGGTTTGTCAGGCTGGTAAAGAATAAACACCATGTCCTATCCTTGGTTTTTATTTTTATTATTTTGCACCAATAGTTATTGACTCCCTTAAGTTCTTCTGTTAGCTAGTCTCACCAGTGTTTTCATCTAAGGCTCCCTGTTGTCTTGTGTCCTTCCTGCCGGTTTTCCCCAGAAACTCTCTTCTGAGTGGAAACCAGAGATCAGGCTCCCGTCTGGCAGTGACCACGTCATGCTCAAGTCCCTGGACTGGAATGCTGAGTATGAGGTCTACGTGGTGGCTGAGAACCAGCAGGGGAAGTCCAAGGCGGCTCATTTCG
Source organism: Miniopterus natalensis (assembly GCF_054644295.1). Lineage (NCBI taxonomy): Eukaryota > Metazoa > Chordata > Mammalia > Chiroptera > Miniopteridae > Miniopterus > Miniopterus natalensis. Next base: position 11,203,820 of record NC_142091.1, on the reverse strand, counting down.
TGTTCAGGACCTCGGCCCAGCCCACAGCCATCCCAGGTATGAGCCCCCTGCTTTCTGTGAGTTCCCCGCTTTGAATTAATGCACAGTGCTGCACCCCCTAATGTGCCTGGAAACCCTGACAACGCGCTTGCTTACAGCCATCCTCATGACTGGTGCCCATGCAGAGCTTAGTTTTGCTTTTTACCTCTCTGTGCAGAGGGTGGGGATGTACTGGGCTCGCAGGAAGGCTTGACCAAGCATCCTGGGCAAAGGTCCTGTGTCACTTGGTCTCAAAGGACTGATGCTAAGCCAGTCCTTGGGAGCCCTCAGGTGGGAAAAGCCCCAGCTCCTGCCAAGCACAGAAGCTGATGAGTAAGGTTCCTTTGTGAGACCTTATCTGCTATACCATTGCATACGAGGGCCACATAACTGTGTTTAAGTGCTTTCTACCTGACGCTTGCTTACCTGCACAGCCATGGTCCAAATCTCTTCTCTTTGGGGACCCCAAGAGAAGGAAGACATGGTGCCTAGTTAGTTAAAAATCCCATCTGCCAAGGGCCTCGCAATTGATTAAAGTGAACCACTTGAAGCAGAACAAGTGGAGAAAGTAGATACTGGAAAATCCCATCTATGAAAGGCAACCAGCCTGCTAGAGATCATGATGGGAGCAGTTCTAGGAGATGCAGGTCCGTCTCTAGGGACGCAGGACCAACTCAATGTGGGAATAAAGTGAGAGCTCTGCTTTCTGGCCCAGCTCCCTTGCCGCTGATGGCCAGTCTCCTAATTGACCACATCCCTCAGAGCAGACAGAGCTCTTCAACATCACTCTTTGCTCTTCCAGACCAGCCAAATGCCATCCACAGGCAGGAGAGGTGGGCATAGAGCACATAGCTGCAGCCTGTCGGAGGGGCCCCATAACCTCTCTGCTACATTCGAGTATGGTAGGAAGATGCTGTGATATCCTGGTGGGATAGGTCTGACCTGCATCATGCCTGTCCTGTCCCGGGCTCTCAGCTAAGTTGTCATGGTATCTCCTCCCAATGGAAGAGAAGCCAGAAAGGATGTGGGCTGCAACAAAGTAAGATCAGTGTGTGATTCTATGTGTGAAAGTGAGTTATTCAAGCAGCAACAAAGTAAGATCAGTGTGTGATTCTCAGTGGTGGGCTGTGCATGAATGTGTGTGTCTGACGGACATATGGGGGCCTCCAGGAGTTGGCAGGTGGATCTTAAGCCATAGATCAGAGGCGTCGATTGGTCCTACCCTCTACACTGTCAGGGAGACCCCTTAGCGCATGCTGGGGTGACCATGTCTCCGTGGGCACTGGTCAGATGGTCATTGTCAAAGGCAAGGCACCTGGGTGTGGCTGCAAGAAGTGTTTTCACTACTGGTTAATAGGGTGCCTGAATGGAGCTGGCCCTGCCATCCTCCGCCCCTTCTTTCTTCGCGTTCTTTGGTCAGGTGTGTTTTTTTCTTCTTGAAATCGACAGTCTGGTGTGAGTGCCCTGATCTACTCGGCCTTTATGGGACATGGGGGAGCTGAGAGTGAGAGGCTTGAGTAACTCCTTTGCAGCGAGACAGCTTCCTGCTGGCATTTGTCACCAGGGGTAAGACCCCAGAGGCAAGTGGCCTGGCCTTGCTATGTTCACACACTGGGCATGACCAGTAGCAGCACCTTCCATGGTCAGAGAAGTTGGTGGCAGTGTGTGTCAGGTGCAGAAATCCTGGGAAGACCTTGTTCCTCAGGGTCCTGCCTGCTGGAGATGCCAGAGTCCTTTGTTAATCATTCAGGAGCCCTATTAACCCAGAGAGTGCAGGAGGGGCGGCTTGCTGCACTCTGGGGCTCCCTCGTACAGGCCTCAGAGGAGGTGGCTCTGGCTGGGTTGGACTTACCCAGCCATTGCATTTGGACCTGAGAATAAAACCTGTGTCTTACTAGATGTACGTTCACGGTGGGATTCTGTGGTCAGCAGGTGGTAGGTGAGGGTGCAGAACTAGATGCTCTAGAATAGCACCGTGGGTAGGGGTCGTGCAGTAGGAAAAAGAGTTTCTGGTTGAAAAGGCGGCCCCCTGTCCTATGTACAGTTTGCTACACATACTGCAGTGATCAAACGCATCTCTACCGCTATGTGTAGAGCTCTAGTGGCTGGAAGGCCATGGGTAGGCTCGTTGAATCTGTCTAAGAGACCTCACCTTAGCCAAAGGTAACACTCTCCTAATCAAACTCTTGTGTTTTACTATGGAGGCTTCTGTTCTCTCACTTTAATTTCATTCGCTCGCTGACCCCTAACCCCCGAATTCACCCTGCTGTGCTGCTTCTGACCTTGCTGAGCTTGGAGCTGGCCCCGTGGTAATAACCGCACTGAACTCTTCTCTAACCTCCGTCCGTTTAATTTACTAAAGTTGAATTAACCTTTGATTCTTGCGTTTTCTATATTTGACCTAATTTTTTTCTTTTTATCTATTTTTTTCCTCTGTTTCTGTCTCTACCTTCTCTTTTCTCCTCCCCTTCCCCTTTCTGTGTCTGTCGTCACACACATCACCTTGGACGTCACTGGGATACCCCCACTGCCACCTTTGTTTTAAACAACCACATTCTGTCTGGGGACCCTTTGCTTGGCACGTGCAGCGACCCTGGGAGGCTCCTCTGTGTCCTACACCTTTGTCTCATTGCTTTTCTCTGCAGTGACTCTTCTTTTGCTCTGTTAGGAACTTAAGAACACACACAAAAAATTAAATTTGCTTAAAGCCCAGTTCCTATGAGAATGATCAGTGCCCCTTTGGAAGAGCGGCCACAGCACCACGCACTCTGGTGGAAGAGGCAGGCTTGGCAATTGGAGAAAGCTGGACTCCAGACGATTTACCATTTCCATATATCTTTGTGCCACTCCATAAGGAGTTCCCCCCTTTTAGTGGCAGTACAAAGTATTCGGGAGCTCTTCCTTTAAACAGTATTTAAAAAGCATTTTGCTAGGTTTACAGAGACATTTCTGCACATCTGCTACTTTTTGCATTTTTTTTGTTCCTACCTGAAAATGATGTAGCAGAGGAAGATATCTGAGCACCCCTAAAGCTTGTATCAGCTCGTTAAAATCCCCACGCGCCCCCATTCTAACCCCATGGTCCCCCTCTGCCCCTCAATCCATAGTTGGCTTTGCTTGTGTTTCAGTGCCCATGGTAAGGGAGCCGGACCACTGTGACTCACCTGAGCATTAATGGCGTGATGGTCAATTAAGTCACCCTATTGCCCCTGCAGCAGAAGAAACTGGATTTGTTGAGTATTTACTGGGGCTGATCAAACATTCTGGGAGGAACTTTGGTCCTGCTATTATAACCAGCACCTTCTGCTGGCTCTGTGAGCAGGGCCACCCTGTAATGTGCCCAACACATGTCCGTTTTTTGTGTCTCCCAGGCGGGGTGATAACCTGCTGCACAACTGCAGATCAGCACCGAGCCTCATGTCTCGGGGACTGCGGTACAGTGGTGACCCACATTATCACATAACTCAGCCCCCTGGGTGGGAAGCATTCACTGTGAGCCAGGCGTGAACTGTGCACTCTCCCCAACATGCTCACAGGGAGGAAGAGAGGGGACAGGCCACTCCCATTGCCCAGCCTGGACTGTGGACAAATCCAAACTCAGTCAGCCTGTCATACTTCCCGAATGCACCAAGCCCCCTAATGGTTAGTGGCTTTGGTGACATTTTTAAAACTGATGAAAGCCAGCTGCCTTTCTCTGTCCTAGGGGATTATGCCTCCCCACATGCCCAGGAGAGGAAGTGGGGTGTTTGTGAAAGTCCCACACAGACTCAGGGTGAGTCCTGCTTAGTAACATCAGTGTGTGCTTTGGGATGGGGCTTCAACTGAATAAAAACTCCCTCCTCCATTGTGGTCACATATCATTCTACATGTCTCATCTCTGAGCATCTCCACAGAAGCCTGACTTTTGTTCTTTTTGGTCTCTTTAATTTTTAGTTCTGTTGTTATTTTTTAATGTTCAAAGACTAGCCTTTCCCTTTGGAAGCCCAAGGGATCCCATGGTTTTCAGCAAGCTGCCCATGTCCCTTGCGCTCACAGTTTAGACGCTCAAGTGCAGACACCAGAGGCTGAATGTTGCCCAACAGCTCAGCTAGTGCCTCCAGCCCCAGTCCCAGCCGCCTGCTGCCCCAGCCCCAGCTGCCTCCAGCCCCAGCCCCAGCCCCAGCCCCAGCCGCCTCCTGCCCCAGCCCCAGCCCCACTCAGGCCTCTCCCTCTGGAGTTCCTGGCCGCCTCACCACAGGGCGGCAGGAGCAGCATGGTTCTCAGGCACAAGGCAGAGCATTGAGGAGAGACAGGTGGTGCCTCCGGGCCTGGGGTGGGAATCCCAGGTCAGTTAGCAAGAGCTGTAGAGAGGGCAAGGGAGGGACAGGTGATCAGCCCTCACTGTCCTCCAGGCTCCCAGCATATTCTTGATATCACCTTGGGCAGAAGCCATCCAGAAGCACCCACTTCGGGGGTCTGCCCTACCCAGGTCCAAGTCCCACCCACATGTGAGGGACAATGTCAGTGTCTCTGAAGGGATTCTTTGGAGATCTAGCCCAGGCAAGCCTCAGCTGAAGTAGCTTTGGGGCCCCTGCAGGGGTCGCATTCAGACAGGCCTGCGGTTTGTAGTGAGATGCCCTTCGAGAGGCAGCTTGAGGACACCACTCCCAGCGGACACTGAGTTCTCGGGCCTGGCTGCAGCCCTGCCCCGCCAGGAATCCCTAAAGTAGTGACCCTGAGAGAGCCCTGCAGGAGCCCGCGCTCGCTGCCCAGCCCCGCCCCGCCGCTCTCCCACATCCCTGCCGCCCAGCCTCCAGCGCCACAGGGTGTCTCTGCTCACTTTGGGAATATTTATACGGCTGGTTTGGATCATGTTTTCTACTAATGAGAATTCTAACATTGTTGTGTAGATAATCAGTGAGGCCTTTATGACGTTTACACCTTCGCTTTATTAAAGGAAATAACAGTCACGTGAACTCTCCAGCGTGTTTTGATTTTATCTGAGTTGTGTGTCCTGCAAAGTGTCAAGTCCTTTCCCTCCACCTCACATGTACCTGGATAACTCTGATTACCCAAGAGGGCATGTAAATTGCTCCCCAAACTCGCAGCCTGCTAAGTGGAGCTCTGGCAAAGGAAATGCCTTCCTCTCCCAATGAGGAGCTGTGCGTTTTTCTCAGCTGTCTGAGGAGCTGCTGTGGGTCCCTGCCTCCTGGCAGGCAGGGGGAGGGGAAAGTGCCTTTGCAGAACCAAAAGATGGTCACTTTGGGGTCAGGGACACACTCTGGGCCACCAAGTATCCAACTTTTAGCAAGGCCTCAGATTTCATAGCTCCCTTTAAAACTCCATCCACACAGAGGCTGCACAGGGTGGCCTTGTGGTAGCGAGAATCTGAAAGCTTTCATTGGGAAGCCCGGCTCTGTGAGTAATCACACGTAGTTGGACGCTTCCTGGAAGCCCTCCAGCCAGCCTTCAGGTTGGCAGATCCTGGCAGGAGCAAGCAGACATGTCAGGGTTTGGGAGTGAACCAGAACCCAGCTCAGCGGTTCTGAGTCATGGGCTGAAGGGGGCGCTTCTGCTGCACTGAGACCCTGTGGGCCACCTGGGCTCCTGTAAATGTGAGACTCGTATTCTCAATTCGAGGCACTTAAGAAGGTAAGCCTGTGCAGGGCTCAGGTTTGGGGCAAGGCAGTTACCAATTCAGCGCGAACCTCTCCCAAACCAGAAACCGCAGAAGATGGACAGCCAGGCTTCGTACTCCGCTGCTCAGGTCAGCTCTAACCCCAAGGTTGCGGAGGAGCTGCGCTTAAAAAAGCGCTCTTTGCAGGCAGGTGTGCGGCACGAGTCAATCCAGGAAGCCAGGAGGAAGAGGCTGCAAAGATAGACCCCAGGGGGCGTTTTCTTTTTCCTATGGTAAAATGTCACATGCAGTGCAGGAGATGACCTTTGTCCTTCTGGCTGTCCTGCACTAAACAATTCTGTAACATGCACTGAGAGATCGTGAATGTGGATTTGGCTTGGTGTTCCCCTATTTATGCTTCTTTTTGTGAAGGTTACACACGCTTCTCCTGCCCGAGGAGCACCCAGCCTCCTCCAAGAGCCTTGGCTCTGAGTGAACTGGGTGGCTCCTTTTCCTTTGGGGACAGTCTGCTTTCTCTTCATTCAGTACATCAGTTAGGTCAAGGCCACCAGGTGGGACTCCACGGCCCATCCTTGGGTGGTGAGTCATAGGAACGGCTGCTCCCCAATGTAATGCAGGGACAGAAGAGCTAGAAACAGTGGTCCTCCAGCCCTAGGACCCATAAGGATCACCTGGGTGCCTGATCAGATCCTGATTCCTGAACCTCACCCCCAGAGATGCTGATTCGATGGAATTGGGAGGCCCCAGAATCTAAATTTTTAACAAAGCACCCAGGAATTCTGCTGTAGTTGGAAAAACATTACACTGAGATATTTATTTTTCATATGAAAAGATGGGACCTACCGAGTGGTTTAGTCCTACACGAGAAGGCCCTCAACCCGCACTCTGGAGGAGATTGACATGGGAACTCTGTGCCAGGTACTGGCTACTGCAGGACATCGATGTGCAGGGACAGGCTCTATGGTTGGAGAGGACTTCAAGACATCCCCTTTCCTAGGCCCTGCTCGGTGCAGGAACCTCAACCAGAGCATGGCGATATCCCTACCAAGGGGTGTCCAGCCTCTGCTGGGCCGCCTCCAGCAGCAGGAAGCTCACCTGCCCAGGCAGCTCACACCACCTTTGAATACCTCTGCGTGCTAATTCTTTATTATATGGAGCTGAAATCTGCTTCCCACCCCACAGTTCTCATCCACTGGTGAAACCAAATAAGACTACTCTTCCTTCTCACAACACATCTGTAACTACCTGGAGGCAGCAATCTCCTCTCCAGGCTAAATACCCTTTAATTACAAGTGATGTTCTTTGAACATGTCCTATACGTTGGGTTGTCCTAGATGCTGGGGAGACAGACAGGGTACCTGCTAGGACATTCTAGAGGACACATGTAAATGAGCAGAAAAAGGTAAATAGTGGTGAGAAGGGAATTAAACAGGTAATGTGGCAGATTTGGGGTAGAAGTGCTGAGTAAGTAAGTGAAGGGCTGACATTTGAGCTGATGTTTTCAGGACAATGAGGTGATAGGGAGGGAGTGGTCCAGGTTAGGGATCAGCAGGCCTTGAGGGGAACAGCGGTGTGTTCAGCAGGTAAACAGAAGGCTCCACCAGTTGGAGCACAAAGGTGGGGGCCGGTCAGTGCCATGAATTACAATGGTTGGAGGAGGGGCAGAGTCCAAGCAGCCTATGTAGGACCCTCAGGCCAGGAGAAATAATTTGAATTTTACATCAAAGGAAATGGGAGACCACAGCCCTACTTTTGCATTAATGCCACAGTCTTTCACCCTCCTGGCCCTCTGGCCCTCCCCTGAATGTGCTCACGGTGTTGGCTTTAGGACCCAGTGCAGCCCTCAAGCTGGGTCTGCTGAGCCCAGAGCACCAGCTGGACAGCTTCTGCTGACTCTCATACATAGAGCAGCCTCCAATCGTTTATTTTTCCTCTTTAGATATGATTAGTCCCCTAAAACCATATTTATGTATAAACCTCAGAATGAGGAGTTAGTGCCATTGAGTCCAAAAATACATACATCCCCCCCCCCCCCCACACACACACACACATACTTTGGGTTCCTTCTGCAGGAACTGGGCACTTAATGCCTACTGGGTCCTGATATCAGGAGGCTGCAGTGGCCTCAGCCCAGTGTCAGGGGATGGAGAGAAAGCCCAGGGCTGATGCTTCTTTCCTATGTAAGGATTCTGCAGATCAGGGAGGCGTGCATTTCTGTGCTTCACTGGGTGGAATGTGTGAGGACACAGGGAATAGTTCTGCTTTAGTAAGCTACTAAGAAAAGACCCACTCTAGCTGACCGAAGGGAACAGCAGCCAGTTTCCTGCTTCCAGAGCCCAGAGACAAGGTAGCCAAAGCTGGGTCCTAGGGCACAGAGCCCTTTGCCAGCCACAGGACCTCCCTGGGGGATAGGCTGGAAAGGACCAGCCAGACAGTCCTGAGGAGGAAAGGCCAGGAAGCAAGACCAAGGTCCCAAAAGGGCCAAACATATTTGAGAGCTTGGAGGTCTCCTCCAGCTGAACCCTGGGTGGAGTGAGTGATCGTCTGTCATGCTGGACTGGTAGCTGTACCATGAATTGAAATTTGAAGTAAGAAGCAGTGGGGTGGGACAGATGCTGGTTGCAGGGCCTGAGAAGGACCCCTAGTGCGGACAGGAGGCCCCGCCCCAGGACCACACACTGCATGATAAAAAGAAGGCTGTGATGCCTGGTACCTTGGGTGACACTTTCCATGATCTGGAATGGTATGTGCTGGCAGGCTGGGCCTGGTGCTCAGCAAAGGCCCAGGGAGGCCCAGGTATGACCAGGCTTCTGCCTTCAGTGGACAGACCTGGGTGAGTCAGACAAGGCCTGGTGGTGGGGAGGAGCTGCCAGTTCTGGAACTTTCTTCTTCCAGAAGACGAACAAAGCATTCTTCCTGCAGCATGAGCGCTGGTCTCCCAGACATTGGTGGGAATCACCTAACGGTCAGCAGGTCCACTTCAAGTAAATAGCATCAATCATTGGGGGACCTGAGGGCTGAGCCTGGCGTCTTTCAGTGAGACCATCAGTAGCCCAGGGCCCTGGGGGACACCAAGGGAGTAAGACACAGAGTTTGAGTCATTCATGGTGACCCAGACAGACTGGGGATGCAGGAGCTGCTCGAGTGTGAGAATGTGTGTCCATCTATGGTGGGACTGGCGCTGAGTGTGAGCGAACCTGTCCGCGCGGGTGGTACCACTGGGGGAGCCTGCTGGTTTTCCTGAAGTCTGATCCGAGCACACCTGAGCTCCCAGATGGTGAGTACTCCCACACCTTCCACCTGGCCAGGCCTGGGGAGGCCTCTGTGTTTCCAGGTAAACAGTGTCATGTATCTTCCTGGGTGCAGTGCAGAAGGACAAACCGTGAAGCCATTGTGGCCCAATGCCCAGTCCTCTGGAGCTGTTCCTAAGTGGGGAGAGGAAGCGGGGGTGTACTGGGCCTCCTGTTGTGTCTGACATCCTCACAAACCCAAAGGAAGCCCAGGGAACCCTCTGCTACCTTATTTGGGACCCTGTCCCTGACAGCTCCTAGGAGCCACAACCAAGCTTGAAACCAGTGAGCACCACCTACCCGCTTGTTCCCAGGGCTCCTGGGATACAGCAGAGGGTAGGTCTGGGGGAGGTGCGGAAATGCAGAGCAGAGACTGCGACCATCTCCCAGTCCCCACTCTCGCCCTGGCTGTGTCCCCTGGTCTGTGAGATGAGGTTGCCACCTTCCTCTTGAAGGTATAAAGAGACCCTGTTGTCTTAACACCTACGACACCAGGGAGGGTGTCACTCTGCACATAAGTGCCATGGCTGTGTCCTGTCCCCCCCCCCAGTCCCTGGCCATTGCTCCCAGGGTCTGCATCTCAGTGTGTTAACCACCAGCCGCCCCTCTTTCTCCCTCCCACTCAAGCCAACGGCAGCCCCACGGCAGGCCTGAGCACCGGGGCCATCGTGGGCATCCTCATCGTCATCTTCGTCCTGCTCCTGGTGGTCGTGGACATCACCTGCTACTTTCTGAACAAGTGTGGTCTGCTCATGTGCATCGCCGTGAACCTGTGCGGAAAGGCGGGGCCCGGAGCCAAGGGCAAGGACATGGAGGAAGGCAAAGCGGCCTTCTCGTGAGTGCGGACCCGCCCCAGCCCAGGCGCCAGCCGCGGAGCTACCTCAGCCCCGCTCCAGGACACCCCGAGGGGAAGCAAGCATTAGAGAAATGTTTCTCCAAGCTTGGCCTTTGGGGGATCCCTGTTTGAAAAGCAGACTCTTGGGCTCAACCTCATAGCTAGTGTATTAGAATTTCCTGGAAGTTGGAGAATCGTTGCCTAGGTCAAAATGAGGACGTTTGCAGAGCTAAGCCCTGGGAGGGGGGCTGGAATGGAGGGGCCAGCATTTGAGAGACACACTTGCCTTGCAGTCATGCATTCGTTCGTAAATAACTAAACAAATACTTATTGAGAAGCTACTGTGGGCACAATGGTGTTCCCTGGCACCAGGGTACAGCAGTTGCTGTCCCTCCAGAACCTCTGGAAGGCAGAGCCTGAGCCAGTTAGCAGGAGCCTCTGTAGACTCACTGCGCTGAGCTGGATCAAGATGAGAAGGGACAGAGCAAGGATTTGCATTGTTTAGCACCACCATGTGCCAGGCACTGTATATGCATGTACATATACATGTGCATACAGGGGCATATACTTACACGTATATAAATACAAACTATTTCAGTGTTTGTCTGTGCCAGGCACTGTGCTGAACCCTTTACATTCATAATCTCCGTTCATGTTCACTATAGTCCAGTGAGGTAGATACTGTTACTTGCCCCATTTTACAGATGAGAAAATAGAGGCAAGGCAGCTAATCAGATGCTGGAGGTCACACAGCTAGCAAGAGTGGGGACTACAGGTGAGGCACTGGGTCTGGCTCTGGAGGCCACCTGCCCACTTGGGCCAGGCCCAGGTGCCTGAGCTAGAACCTGCTTCCCTGGGAGCCCCCTCCCCCCCCCAGCTCCCTGGGATTAAACCAGCCTAACTCTCTTTGCAGGAAAGATGAATCCAAGGAACCCATCGTGGAAGTGCGAACTGAGGAGGAGCGGACCCCAAATCACGACGGAGGGAAGCACACAGAGCCTAATGAGACCACGCCGCTGACAGAGCCCGAGTACGTGGTCAAAGGGGCAGGTGCCTCCCCAGCGGAGCCCCACACCCACCTTATCACTGCCCACCCCGCCCATGCTCCTTACCCCTAGCTCCTGGCCAAGCATTGCAGGCCAGAATTCTGGAACCCTTGGCCAGAAATACCTTGGCTAAGAAATTCCAGACCCCACTCTCTCCCTAGAGATAAGACATTCTTGGTTCTATTAGGGTGGCTGTGGGGGCCCTTAAAGGACTTCATGCATAAGTGGGATCCCCAGACCCTGTTCCCAAGTCACACACACATATCCTAAACATGGCTTAGGGACAAAACATCACTGAGGGAGACAGAGCATTGATAAGCTTAACACGTTCTGTTTAGGGTTTCCAAGAATTCTAGGTTTTTCTACATTCTTCCTAAAAGGGTGAGGGAACTTGGGGACCTGGTACAGCTCTCTGGCCCTCCTGTTCTCAGAAGCCTCAGGGACCCTGGGTCAGAAACGTCTGACTATGGTTGCAATGACTGCCTGGCTGTCCTGGGTACTGTGGGGTTGAAGGGAATGGAGTCTAAGGAAAGCCCAGAATCGGTGGCCACAGAACCCAGAGCTCTTGGGGGCCGTTTGGAACACCTATCATCTGCCTTATTCCTGACTTTCCCATTACCGCCCGTGGAGCCCAGCAGGGCAGTGGGTCCAGTTCCCAGGGACTCAGGATGCCTTCGTGGTGCACGCTGAGCGAGATGCAGGCAGGGATCAGAAAGGGAGTCCTGTGCAGAGAGGGGGAGGGGTCAGCAGGGAGGAAGGCCACAGGTCCCTTTAGACTGACTGCTGCGTTCTCTGTCGTCCTGTCTCCTCTTCTGCCCGCCTGGGCGTGTGCCTCCTCTCGCGTGCTCGTATCTCTGTGGGCCTGTGTCCGTACCTGTGCATCACCGCATGCCTTGCCCACGGCCCCCTCCTGGGCGTCAGCCCTTCTCCCCGCTTCTCTGTCTCGTCTCAGCTTCATTGTCTATTCTCTTCTACTTCCTGTCCTCCCCGCAGGCTGCCTGCTGACACCACAGCCACTGTCGAGGACATGCTGCCTTCTGTCACCACCGTCACCGCTAACTCTGACACTATCACCGAAACCTTTGCCACTGCTCAGAACAGCCCCACCAGTGAAACCACCACCCTGACCTCCAGTATTGCCCCCCCAGCCACGGCCACGCCCGACTCAAACTCTGTGCCCGCCGGCCAGGCCACCCCTTCCAAGGGGCCAGGTGTCGTCACCTCCTCCCCACCCCCAGCTTCAGCCCCCAAGGTGGCCCCCCTCGTTGACCTGAGCGACACCCCAACCTCAGCCCCCGCCGCCAGCAATTTGTCTTCTAGTGTCCTGGCTAACCAGGGGGCCGTGCTCAGCCCGAGCGCCCCTGCCAGTGTGGGGGAGGCCTCCAAGGCCCCCCCGGTGAGCAAGGCAGCCCCTGCTCCAGCCCCCACCTCGGCCGGGGCAGCCAGTCCCCTAGCAGCAGCAGCTGTCCCAGCCACAGAAGCCCCCCAGGTCAAGCAGGAGGCTCCCAGCACCAAAGGCCCGGACCCCGAGCCTACCCAGCCGGGCCCCGTGGAGAGCCAGAGCGGGGCAGCCGCGGCCCTCACTAGCCTGAAGAGCGAGGCTGCCTCCGTCAGCGCCACAAACCCTGCCCAGGGCGAGGACTTTAAAATGGACGAAGGGAACTTCAAGACCCCAGATATTGACCTTGCAAAGGATGTTTTTGCAGCCCTGGGCTCTCCTGCTCCCGCCGCTGGGGCCAGTGGACAAGCCCCTGAGCTTGCTCCTTCCACTGCAGACAGCTCTGTCTCGCCTGCACCAGCGAAGACCGAGTACGGCCTCTCTTTGTCTGCTGTCGTCGGGTTGTGTCCCGTGGTGGTGTGCGTCTGTGCTGTGCTGTGTCCCTGTTAGATGTGTCCTCAGCCTAATCCAGGGCTTCTCTGAGGCAACTGTCGACCAAAGGGCTGGGATAAGGCAGAGAGATCGGGGACACACAGCAGGCCCCGGCATACAGCCTCCTGCTCACTAATTAGGCAGCTTTAATTATGTTTTATCCCTGGGGAACCCTTGCAGTCAGGCCACTGAGGAGCATAATTTGGGAAGCGAGCTAAGGAGACCGAGGCGCCCTTGTTGGCCACTCCGGGGCCCACAGGCCGTTGGCGTGCTGTGCAGTGCGGGCTGTGTCCCCGCAGAACAGCACTGCTGTACAGGATGCAGAGAGGCGGGGCTGGGGGCAGGGTATGCAGCCCAGAGGCCCCTGCACGCAGATGCCCACCCCACCCTCGCCACCGCCTATTCTTGCTTTTCCTGCCCTCGATGGGCTGGGAGGCTCAGAGCTCCCAAGTGCCAACTGACCATTGGCCTTGAAGTTCACGGGAGGGTCCTTAAGCTCACAGGTTTTTTTCAATATGATGCCAGAATGCAGTGGCACCATCTAGGGCTGGGGCCTGAGCCTGCCCAGTGTGTCCTTAGACCCAGACTCAGCTGCTGAACTGACCGAGGCAGAGTCAGACCTAAGTTTCCACAGGGGCTCCTGAGGCTGGTGCCAGGGGAGCTGTGTCACTGCCACCAACAGCTGCAGGGGACCCTCACCAGGAGCCCTGGATCTCAGGAAGGGAGGAAAAAGACTCCGACAGCCCTGCCCACTCGACCCCGCTCAGCTTCCCCTGTAGCATGACAGCTCACTCTAGCCTCCCACCAGACTCCCAGGAAAGCTGCCTCGGGAACAAAGAGCATTTCTCACCCTGCCCAGGCAAGCCACAGAGGCGCCGCCATGAAATACCGAGCGCTGCGAGGGGGGGGTGGAGTGGGTTGCCGTGGGGACAAGCAAGAGCAGGTGGTTTGCAGAAGGGCCCCCTGGAAACAGTACCGGGGAGCCCAGCCCAGCCCAGCTCCTTGATACCAAGCTGAGCTGCTGCTACTGCAGCCGCCAGGGTAAGGAAAGCTGCATCTGCTCTCCCCATCACCACCCAGGTAAGGACCCGGCCCCGTCAGGTTAGAGCTGGAACGGGAGAGGTCTCATTCCTCTGGTTTAGTGGCTCTCAACTTGGGCTGCACTTTGGAATCACTTGGACACTTTTAAAGGTCACCATGTCCAGGCCAGTTCTGGGTGCGACCCCAGCACCATGTCCAGGCCAGTTCTGGGTGCGACCCCAGCTGCAGGTGATGCCGATGGGCAGCCAAGGTTGGAGGCCACTGCTCTAGCTGGTGCCCTCCTGAGGGGCTGGCTGAAGGGTGAGTCACTCCAGACCGTGGTCTCAGTGCTGTTTTCCCGGTTCTCTGCAGGAAGGGCCCTGTAGAAGCAAAGCCGGAGAGCCAGGAGACAGAAACGAAGCCAGCGCCAGCCGAAGTCAAGACGGTCCCCAACGATGCCACACAGACAAAGGAGAACGAGAGCAAAGCATGATGGGTGACGAGAGACGAGCAAAGATCAAAATTAAAAGTGACACAACAGCTTCACCAGAGCATTTCCAATATCACACACAGGCACACGCACACACACACACGCGCGCGCGCGCACATATTTCATTCCTCTAGTGTCTTTTGCCTTTAAAATAACTAAACAGATAAACGGGATCGCCTTTTTGTAGGTTTATAGAAAGGGTTCCTTTGTTGCGCACTCACTTGTAAGAAAACGAGACAAAAAGGTTAACCCCACAGCCAAACTAGGACACTCCGTTCCCTGAAACCATTTAAAAATCAAACAAAAGGACCCCAAATTAAGAATCTAGGAAGCTCAGAAAAAAAAATCTAGGTTCAGGAAGACCGCACTTGGCGTTGCCCAATTGGCACAGACCAGTTTCAGAAAAACACTTCCAGGCACAGACTAACCGAATGAACAAAGTCCAAGTTTATTTTTATACTTTCAGTCGAGTTTGAACTCTGTAAAACCTCATAAGTAAGTTATAATTTCTGTTCACTTTGTATTTGTTCAGTATGCAAAGTGTGTCACCCCTTCGAGCTGACTTCAGTTCCCACGTAGACTTGTTTTTGCAGGAAGAATGCCACATTGCAGCTTCTGGGGCTAGATCTCAATTCGCAGTATTCAGACTTCTTTTTTCTTTCCTTTTTTTGTGCTTTTCCCCCCCCTTTCTGCCAACTTTGCTTTCCAGTGTTTACAGGTTGACAAATGTTTAACTTCGATTGCGTTTAAATGTCCATGTGAAATGGCTGCCTTTTTTTCTTTTTTTTTTTTCTTTTTTAAGTTCCAAATACTGCCTCGGGGCGGGTAGGATCATCACAGGCTTGCTTTAGCACAGATAGCTTCACACAATATGATTGTTTACAGTGGCGCTCCCCCTATCCTCAGTTGAAATTTTTGCCTGCGTCCCACTCAGGTGAAAATCCATCTCTTTCCGGACTGGTTTTGCTTCTTGGTTCTCGGCTCTTTTTTTCTGTTTCCCAGGGGGTTAGCCCACTTCCTGAGTAGCCACCACCTGCCTGTATCTGTGAAAAGGGATCTGCTCCCGGCTTCCGGCCCTTCCTCTTGAAAGGTTCCTTAGGCTTTGTTGAATGAAGCAGAGAAGGTTGCATAGTTGGGGCTGGTCTTGGTGAACACACGTTTTTACCCCAAACATCCCCTTTTTGTAGAAAGCCAAATAAAATATATACATACAATTTCCTTTTGAGCCCAGAATCTAGATTTGAGCGGAAGAGCATGTGTGCTTCAGGGAATTAGTGTCTTTTTTGGAAATCTGTTGAAGTAAAGTAACATCGGCCTTCTGTTCACTTAGGCAGCGTTTGTAGAAACAAAAGAAAAAAACCCAACCTGCTGTCTGGAGTCATAACACAACTTTCCTGGATTGGAAACAAAGTGGGGGGGAAATACAGAAACTTTAAGGGGGATGGGAGGGGGGAGAAGGGAAAAGCCAGCCCTTTGTATAGAAATTTTGCTTTTTTTTTCCTCATTCTACTGTAGAACTGCAAGCTTGTGCACTGTGGATGCGTGAATATTTTAGTGTGAAACGTGTTTTTGTCATAGTATTGAAATAAAACTTCAACATAGTTTGGTTGTGGAAGGTATAGCAGATAGTTCAGAAAAAATATTCAGGAAACAACAATTACTCTTAAAAGGAATTGAAGCCTTTAAACAAAGAAAATGAATAAAAATGATTCCGATGATGAAGATGACGCTGAGTAAACAGAAATCAGGACTCAGCATGTGCTCCTTTCCGGAGGTATGAACAGCAGGAGGCGAGGGTGGCGAGACCGCCCTGAGCCCCTGAGCCGTGCTGTGGGCCTCCCTCCCCAGGTTCTGACACTTCTGCAGTCTGATCAGTGGCAATGTGCTAGGTTATCATTTCAAACTGTGAAAAATAATGGTCTTGTCATTTGCTCAATGTGGGGTTGTTTTGCATTTTCTCATCTCCTGGGGATGGAAATGGAGGATCCCAGTCCACAGCGCTCTGGCCCCTTTGACTTCAGGGCCTGCACAAACCCACAGTTCAATGCACAGGCCCGTGGGAACAGTACCTTGAAGATGGCTCTTAGAGCACATAGCAGAACCGAGCTACTGGGTGTCCGACGGCAGGGTCTGACGGGCTGGTGGGCTCTTCTGTCGCCAGGTTGTCCGTGGGATCAGTTCTGCATCGTGTGATCTTAATGGCTTTGACCACCTAGGCCAAGCCCACACTATACCTCATGGAGACCGCATTTCCCTCCAAGCGGGTGTGGTAAGGCAAACTGATGTTTGTTCTAACGATTAGGAAGAGAAAGGTATAAGCAACCCTTCGATAACCTGGCCCAGGACAGCCGGCCGCCCTCCTCTGCCCAGACCCCTGGCTCCGCCATCAGCTGGAACCCCACACCCCGCCCACCGTTCGGTCAGCCTCTCTCCCAATATACCTAGATTTGTCTCTGCATGCGTGAGCTTTCCTTTCCTTAAAATAATAAAATAAAACAGAGCGATGCTTTCTCTAAAGTCAAAGAGGGAGTCACTTTATTTTCAAGATGTTCTATCTTTTATGTTAAGAGATAAAAGCTTATAGTGTTTCTTTTTTAATTTTTTGAAGAGGGGATCATTTCTGCTCGTTTCCAATGTCTATGTGTCTATATGTGTATGTGCCATACATATGTATTCACATAGCTGCCGGCATGGCCAAGTTCTGCTGGGGGCACTCACGCGCCACGCCCGGGCCCCGCACCCTGGGGGGCCACAGTGGACACAGGCAGCTTTGGAAGGGGAACTCTGTTTTCACACTTTTGTATGGAGCCTTCCCAGTCCCAGGTTTTCACTCTCGGCTGGCTGTCTGTCTGGATGGCAGTTTTCAGACCTCCATTAACATCCCTACCCAGCATTCCCAACTTCGGGGGCCTTCTCTCTTGTTATAAACTTTTTACCAAGTGAAACATCGAGACCACCTTTGTTTCCATTCTCACTGGTGTAAATACTGAGTACTAACTGAGAATTTTGACTTTGCATTCTGTCAGAATACTTGTGTTCAATAAAAACTGAAAGAAAACAACAGCTGTCGTGGTCAAACTGGGATTTATTTTGATTCAGTGAGAGTCTGTCTGCGATCAAGTGTGGAAGAGCAGGCAGTATTTTTTGGTTTTAGTTGATTTTCCTTTTTTTTTTTTAATCCTCACTTGAGGGTATTTTTTTCCATTGATTTTTAGAGAAAGAGAGAGAGGGAGACATCGATGCGAGAGATACACATCAATTGGTTGCCTCCCACACATGCCCCAACCAGGGCTGGGGATCGAACCTGCAACCCAGGTAATTGCCTTTGACCGGGAATCAAGCCTGAGACCCTTTGGTGTTTGGGCTGACACTCTAACCACTGAGTCACACCAGCCAGGGCATGGGAGGTTTTTTTTAACACCTGTGAACAAGGTCAGTTAAACCCAGTGTCTGGAGTTCATGTTGCCTGAATAATGGTTTTTGATTTTCCTCTCAGGTTGATAGAGGAGTCCTTGTTTAGAAGGACCAGATATTGAAACCAGACACTGTGGGTCCAGGTTGCCTGTCGCTACTTCAGCCAATTAAGCAGAGACAACGTTGAATCATATATGAGCATTTATTCCAATATAGCCAACAAAATGGGAGAGCAGAGGGATTTGTCCACATAAAAATCTGCTCTGCTCTCCCCTTACTAGCCGGCTGATTATATAGGGAGAAGGAAGAAAGGCTGCGTGCAAGGGGAAAGTTGGAGGGGGTGGGAGATGGCTGCAGCGTCTGTGGTTCCTGTCTACTTACCGGATCTTGAAGTCTGATAACAAGGTAGTTAATTCTCAATGGTGTTAAAATCCAGTTCTGCCAGTTCCTGGGACCTGAGAATGATCAGCATTCCTGAGACAAACTTCGGGGGGGGGGGGGGGGGGGGGGGGAGGGGTCAGGCTCCGGGCACAGCAACCAAGTCAAAGTGCATCCTGTCCTTTGTCTGTTCTCCAAATGCATTTTCTTTTCTGAGCAATGGACCCATCCAGGCCCCAAGGTGTCTCATCTTTTTACAGCTGTTTTTCTTATCTAACTGTAGATAAGAAAATTTCTTATCTACAGTTAGTAAGGTGAATAATCATTAAGCAACTATGGTCCTGTTCCTATTAGGCGCCCTCCCCGCTTTCACAGTCATGGTCAATAGAACATGATCAACATCTCTGCCCCCAACAATGTCAGATTCAAAAAGATTTCATGCAAATCCTGGCTCTGCCACTTCCTTGACCTTGGAAGAGTTCCTTAATCTCCCCGAGACTCAGTTTCCCCTTTTGACAAGCTCATACAATTGAGTGTCACCTCCTTTTGTGTCCTATGTGCCTTACCTATTCATGGCCTGGGTAGTGGAGCCTTCCCTGTGGTGGTGTCTGCATCCTTCCAGGACTGGCCCTTTTGCTGATGCCAGGACATTTTCTAATGGCACAGAGCCATATGCGTCTATGTGATTTTCTGTGCCACAAATTTCCAGCTACATGGAGGGAGGGAGGTGATAAAAACACAATGCTTATCAAGATTTGGGGAAATCATACAATGATAACTGTCTTTATTAATCCATAAAGGCTTGCTTCCAAAGCCTTCTGCCTTCAGGCCAGTCTCTCAGAATCACTCAGTATTTATTGAGCATCTCCAAGGTGCTCGGGATATAGCAGCAAACAACACAGCTCACTCTCATGAATCATTCATTCCAGTGTGGGGGTGGGGCAGATAAAAAGCACCTAAATGCTTTGTTGTGATGGTCATTAGGCCTGTTCACCAGTACCCCAGTTGTCCTCTTTCTCTTTCTGGCCACATGATAGGATTATACTTCTTTGATCACTTCAAGGGAGTGGGTGTGCATGACCATGTGGCTTGCTGTGGTCAATGGAATATGAGCAGCGTAGTGCATTTCACTTCTAGGAGAGCCTGTGACAGCCAGTGTGTCTTACTATATGGCCCCCTTCCCTGACACAGCAATCAGCAAAGCAGCAGGTGGTGGAAGTGCCATCACCTGGGCCCATAGTGAGCGATGTAGACAGGTGACTCATGATGGACCCGAGGGTGCGTGTGGGATAAACCCACTGGTGGTCTGGTAACTTTAACAACCAGCTCTCCAGGGGGGAACAGAAGGGGGAATGTATATATGTAGAAGTGGGGGTGCATATGTGTATGTGCATGTATTTATTATAAACTTCATTGATATAAAGAATGTAATTTGCAAATAAAATATACAGTACTCTATATTGAGACTCTATATATCCAGTTGAAATTCACAGAATACTTTGGTTCATTTTTGCTGAAGTCTTGCATTCATAATTAACCCATGGTGGCAACTGATAAATGAGTTCAGTTCCAACATAAATGTTGCTAATATATTCATTTATGTTAACTAGTAAGATGAAAGTGAAACAATGAAGACCTATGTGTCAGAACTTCACTCACAATGGTGTGAGCGACCTCTGCCAAGTCAGATGGAAGATTCTGAACACTGGAATACTGCCTCACTCTTTCACCGTGTAATGGCTGCAGTCGTGGCACGTTTTTCAATTTAATCTGCATCATAAATCCCTTCCCTATGGCTTTCTTAAGTCTAGACATACACCAAAAAAAAAAAAACCAAATAAAAATCAAACCCTCATTGGTAGCATTTACTGATTTCAGAAGTATATAAATATTGTTAGGATGGCTGATTTCAATGTCACTGGAAGGGAAGTTAGGTCGAGAGGCCCAGCAGCCCATCATTATATAGTATTTTCCACCACACAGATGAAAGAGATGTAAATAACCTCAAGCACAGAGATAACTGTAATATGTAGTAATAACAGACTAATATACATAAATAGTAAAATGCAGTAAAACAAGTGATACATTTTGAGTATTTGTTGTCTTCATTTTGAATATAATTTTCCTGGTAAGTTCATTTAATTTAACTTTTTATAATGACTATGCCTCACGAGTGGCTCACATATTTCCTGGAAATTTAACGACTGGCTCTCTTGAGCCAGCAAAGCTGGCTCAGTATAGCACTGGATAACCCTTCATGTTATAAGCCACTGCATCTCAGGATCCGTTACCGCAGCATTATTTAGCCTGTCGTGGCTAAATCAGGGAGCAAGAAGGCTCTGGATAACAACAAATCCAGGTGAGTGGGAGGTCAGATACTCCTCTCAGAAAAGGTGACATTAGAGTAGTGATCTCAAAAAAGTGAGGGACTGAACCATGCAAAGGTCTGAGTGAAGATATCTCAGGCATAAAGAACAGCAAGTGTAAAGGTCCTGAGGTGGGGACTCTTAGTATTTAAGGAAGAGCAGGGAGGCGGTGTGGCTGGAGCAGAGAGCAAGGAAGAGGTGGGTGGAGGCATAAGAGGCTGGAGATGAGTCAGAGGCATCCATGAGCTAGATCACAGGGGGGCTGTGGACTGTCATTAGACTTTTGGCCTTTTCTTCAAGTTAGATGGAGACCAAAGGAAAACTTGGAGCAGAAGCCTGACATGACGACTTGATTTTTAAAATGACCACTCTGGCCCTCTTTGTTTTCAAGGAGGCGGCCGAGCAGCCTCCCCAGCAGACCCAGAGATGCGGATCTTTGTGAGACCCTGATTGGCAAGACCATCACCCTCAAGGTCGAGTCCAGTGACACCACTGAGAATGCAAAGCTAGGATCCAAGACAGGGAGGGCATCCCACCTGACCAGCAGTGTCTGATTTGGTCCCTCAAACAGCTGGGGGAGGCCTGCGCTCTCTGCCTACACTGTCCAGACAGAGTCCACGCTGCACTCGGTGCCTGGTCTGCAGAGTGGCACCATCGAGCCTTCCCTGCACCAGCTCGCCCGGAAGCACAACTGCAACAAGTGCTGCCCGCCTGCATCCCACGCTTTCAACTGCAGCAAGAAGTGGCCACACCAACAACCTGCACCCAAGAAGAAGGGTAAATAAGGCCCTTACACCATCTCCTCGGCCCACGTGGCAGCCTCCTGCCTGAACCCTGTGGCCCGGAAGCCTCTGGCTGCTGGTTGGAGAACAGACCACAGGAGAGGCAGGAAGGAGACCCTTCGGGTGGTGGTGGTGCAGAGGGGAGGGGGTGGTGTGCTTGGGGCAGGCTGGTTCCAGTGCAGGGGCAATGGCCAGATTCCAGCTCTCTACCGAAGGAAAAGCCAGCAAGAGTGGCTAAGGGCCTGGGTGTGGGTTTGAGAGGGGCAGCAAGGACGTCTTCCAGAGCTGGGGCCTGAACAACTGAAACAACGGAGCTGCCACTTACTCCCTAAAAGGAGTGTGGGGGCAGCCGATGGGGAGGTTGCAGAGTTTCGACCTGGACAACCAGACATACATGTGAAGATTCTGAGCAGGCTGAGCTTCAAGAGGTCCAATCTGGAGACACGTAGGAGCTGCCAGCATGGAGCTTGTGTCTGAACTCCCGGCACTTGGTGAGGTCACCAAGGAAATGAATGTGAACCAAAAGGAAAGTGACTAGGGGACAGGAAGAAATTCGCAGGCAGCTCTACATCAAGGAAAAAGCTGGCCGACCCTTTTCTGGCACTAGGAACACGGGGAGGAGCCGGCCTGCACGGGACGAGATGAAGAACATCCGACTCCTTCGATTCCAGGCCGCCCTGTCGAGTGCAGACCCCTGGCTGTGCCGCTCACTTGTGAAGACCTTGGCTTTCAGTTCATGGTCCTCCCCTCTCCTAAGCTCTATCACCCTGGGTGACTTCAGTGCTTTATGTAGGAAACCCCTGCGAAGCACAGGTCCCTCAGCTTGGCGTCTTGTCTCCAGTTAGGCCACCTCGGCCTTGACAGCCTGCAGACCCGATCACCACCCCAGCTGCTGAGCCTGAGTCAGATCTTCAGATTCCCTCCCCAGCACTCTGACCACCCAGTGCTCTCGCTCAGCTCCTCCCGCGGTATCAGTCCTTTGTCCTTACTGAGGCCTCTGCTTATTGACTCCCAGGTTTTTCCTACGCACCACACCCTCCCTTCACCTGCCTACACATCGAGCTTCGACTCCCTGGTCCAGCACGCCACTCGCTGACTCTCCAATATTAAAAGCTTCCTTGCCTTGACGTTCTCACTTTGCATCTGTCCTGTGAAACCCTAAGCCCTGGAAAGTCATCCGTCCGCCATCTCTTTGTTCACAGCTGGACAGCTAGGTGCTGTTTTGGACAAACCACATAACCAGGCATGCTCGTGCCAAGAGATCATTAAAGTCACTCTCGACTAGGTTCTGACGCTAGTACTGCCTGACATTCCTACTATTTCTCACCAACTCCTCTACAAAAGTGTCTTCCCTCTCGCCAAACTAACCCCTCCCTCAGCCACCCCTTTCCTCTCAGCTCCTGAGTGCTCTCGCTTGCTTCCTTCTTCTAGAGAACACCCTCGACGCCAAGCCTAGATCTACAAACCCACCTGCGTCCATACCCTGCTTTGCTCTTCGCTTCTGCACATCAGAAGCAGCATCTCCCCTTTCCCTGGCCCTGACCTTTCTCTCCTGCTTTCATTGGATCTTTCATCTGTTCAATAGCCATTCAACAAACAGTCAGTGAGCACCTGTCAAGGCCAGAGACTTTTCTAGGTGCTGGGGAAAAAACGCCCCACTTTCATGGAGCTCACACTCTAAATAAAGGTATATAATAAATCTATGATGATATGTGCTGTAAGAAACATATAAGGTACATAACATTGTGATGATAAATGCTGTAAGAAACATGAAAGGTATATAATAAGTCCACAATGGTAAACGCCGTAAGAAACATGCAGAGAGGCAAGGGGACCAGCGGGTCATGGAGGAGGAACTTCTGTTTTACATGGAGTAATCGGGGTGTGCTCCCCGAAGAGGTGGCATTTAAGCAGCAACCTACCAACACGAAGGAGCATTTGTACCAAGAACTCAGAGCCTTTCTCTACTGATAAGCTTATGTGGTGGGTAAGGCACTAGAGTATATATGAAGTGAAGATTTTTTTCTAATATTGAATGTAATTTTTTCTTCAATTTGCCATTTTGTGGGGTGGTAGAAATGTAATTTCCATTAAGTTTAGTCCCACCCACAATGTGGCTAATGAGACCTCTAAGGACCTCCCTAAACCCATCTCACATTACTCTGAGCATAAAAGCAAAGTTGGGAAGATCCCTCTAGTTGACGGGATGAATCTTTCCAAGGGATCCACACTTTGGAGCCCAGGGGTCCAGACTTCAAGTCCTCCCACACTCCCTGTCCACGAGGAAAGACGGAGGGTCCTTTAAGACAAGTAGAAGGTCGCTCACAGGCAGCCACCGTGGCACCGTGAGGCCCTGGCTGGGAAGTCAGCAGCAGCGCCAGTCCTCAGCCACACTGGCCAAGCTCCTCCATCGTCCCCTACACCAGGCTTCTCAGTCTCCTGAGACACTTGTTTAAACTGCACATTCCTGGTTCCCAGCCCCACAGACACTGAGGCTGCAGATCTGGGGCAGCGGATTCCACTGTAGGTGGTCCCGACAGTGTGTGCAAAACACTGGCAGCGGGTGGCAGGGGGCATCTTGCCCAGCCCGGCCAGCTAAGGGCTGAGGAAACGCTCCTTCAGGAGGCCCCTCAGCTCCAGGGGACAGGCAGGGAGTTCTGTAGATGCAGCTTAGCGTCTGGATGTCAGCAAGACACTTCCCCAGGGTCACACAGTCCACCACACACACTGGAAATGGAGTTAGCATCCTAAACAAGTCCAGCCGTGTGAGGCCGGGATCCCTGCAAGGATGTAATGCCAGGACCGATGTAAACTCCTGCATTCACTTGGAAAACCCAACAAATGAGTGCCTGCTGCTAGTGCTGGCTCTCAGCAGCAGGGCACATTTTTAAAAAAAGAGAGAGAAAGAAAAAGAGGGTGGGTTTTAAACTGGCTCTAAACTCAGTACGAGAAGTGGTGCAGTGTAGACATTCAAAAATACTTGCAATACTGGCATGGATGGTTTTTCCTTTCTGTTCTTATTGCACTATGTCAGACACCCTTCTAAGCACTGAAATACTTACTGTTAGTCCTGGTAATAAGTCTCTGAGGTGGATACTATTAACCCCATTTTATAAGAGAGGAAATTGAGGCACAGGGCCGTGTCATAACTTATCCAAAGTCACAGCGGGTAAGAAGCAGAGCCAGAATTTGAACCCAGTCATAAGGTGTTCACAGCAAGGAGCCTGTGGGCCACCCCTCCGCCTTGCCCTGGGCAGACCACATCATGGTCTGTGTCATACCCAAGAGGAAGGAGGTTCCAGGGCAGAGCCACGAGCAGGTGAAGGAACTCAAAGCCACGTCTGAGAGGAGCATGGGAGCTCGTGTGCACATTTCGCTCGGGGAGGAAACCTGGGAGCAGGGGGTTGGGCACTGGGGCAGAGTCCAGGAGACTTCGAGTGGCTGCCTTCGCACATCACCACGGTTATCTTCAGAGAAGAAGGTGGGCTGAATACGTAGTACTCCTGAGGGTTCACGTAGACCAACAGTATGGGGAAACCGGCTTCACACACGAGGGAACACTGCTGTCCCAGAGCAGGCCCAAGAGCAGACAGTCGGGTCTTCCAGGGGAGGCTGGGAGGCGACTCCTCAGGCAGGGCGTAAAGTACAACCTAGGGTGCTGGGGTCTAAGGACAGAGGTGAGACGTGCCAAAGTCAATCTCACACGCCATTTCACCAGAACTCGCCCCACCCTGGAGATGCTGCTCTAAGTCCAACCACACCCCAAAAACCAAAGACTGTGGCATTTTCATTTACTCACTTGTTCATATTTATTCAGGTCAAATATTTATTGAGCACCTACTATGTGTCAGGCACTATGTTGGGTAATGGGGGTACAGTGACAAATGTGACAGATAATGTCCCTCTCCTGGTGCATAAAGCCCAGCACATTGGAAAGATCACAGACTCCAGAGAGAGCTGCATATCTTGCATTGGACTCTGGCATGTCTAAGCTTTGTGACCATGCACATAGCACTTGACCTCTCTGAGTATGTTTGTCCCATCTATAACATGAGAATTTCTACTTCGTAGAATGGTGTGAAACTTAAAAGAGGCCCAGGACATGGCATGCGATAAGTCAGCGTTGGCACTTACATTAGTTAGGGTTCTTAGTGAGCAACTGAAGCTAATTCTGGTTGATTAAGGCAAAACAGGATTTCCTAACTGGGTTTTGGGTAATTCACACAATCGTGAGAGGCTGGAGAACAAGGCTTAAGGCCAAGCTTCCATCAGCAATGCCCATAAACAGTCCCGCAGAACTGGCCTGATGAGAGAGCCACTACTGCCCACTGTGCCCCCAGCAATGCCACGTGTGGGCCGTAGCACGTATGTGACCTTCCAACTGTTACCACACTGACCCCACCGGCCTCCAAAAGAAAGCCAATGCCTCGGCCACTATCTTTGCCTGAAAAATGGGTTCTGGGCAGAACTTCTCTGGCTTGGGTCTCATCTATGCCTGGGGAGTGGAGTTCTCAGGCTTCCACTTTGGGGAGGTAGGACTCAGAGCTGGAACTTCCTCCAATGTTCGACAAATGCCAGGAAGCCAGAACGTGACAAATGTCCACTGGGGTCCCTTGCCCAGGCTGTTCACCAAATACACACCCAGCCTTTTGCCAGTCCTGCAAACTCCCGGGCCAGATGCCTCTGACCCTCCAAAGCCTCCCTGCCCCCACCCTGCAGCCCTACACATCACTGAAGTTCTTCCAATACATCTCCTCACATGCGGTCCCCATCCCCAGCATAAGGACACTCTGGGGCAGGAGATTTGAGGAGGGGTGGGGGCCCCAGGGCTCCTGGGAAAGCCTAGTGAGCAGGCTAGTGGGACTAGGACCTGACTGGAAAGGGTGCGGGGTGGGCTAAGCCCGCCACTGGGTGGCTATGATGAGAACCACAGGGGGACCCCGTGTTCCCTCCCACCCGCCGCCCAGACAACCGCGGGCCCCCAGGGCCTGGGAAATGAGTGTTCCTTGTCTTGGTTCACGACTTGGGGTGGCCTCATCTGCTGAGCTCTGAAGGAGATAATGACAGCCGACACTGGCTGGGTACCCACAGTGTGCAAAATGCGTTCATGCAGTAATAACAATTACATGACAATATTTATTATTGTCATAGTGACTGTCATTCATTGAGGGCTTGCTATGTGCCAGGAACTTTAAAAATACCGTCTCTTGACCCTCTCATCAAAGCCGTACGGAACACGTGTTTGCTCAGCTGGCATCCACTTTCCTTCCTTCTCTCAGCAGCACCTCAGTTGGATGACAGGCAGAGGGAGGTTTCCCCTTCAACTCCCAGGACTTTTATTGAAACCACTGGCAAAAAGAAGCTCTATTCTCACTGAACCCATGAGAAAAGGTGCCATGCCGAGGAGAAAGAGTGCCTGAGATTGAAACCAACGCACAAAAAGCAGGGCCAACTCAGTGGCATTGGGGCCCTGGATCCAGCCGTGCCTGACAAAGTCATGGACTTTTCAGTTTCGAGAACCAACATATCTCCCTTTACTTAAGTCGGTTGGGTGGAATTTGTTTTTACTTGAAACAGAAAGGATCCTATTAATTTCAATTTAATAAAAGAAATCAGCATGTGGCCCTAGCCAGTTTTGCTCAGTGGTTAGAGCATCGGTCCACGAACTGAAGGGTCCTGGGCTCGATTCTGACCAGGGACACATACCTTGGTTGCAGTCTCGATCCCCAGACCCGGTCAGGGTGTGTGTGGCGGCAACCAATGTGTGTGTGTCTCTCTCTTTCTCTCTCCATATCTATAATCTTACCTACATCTATATTATATGTTATATGTTAGTCTCCTATAGGTTCTATTTTTCTGAAGAATCCTGATACCAGTGGTAAATCACAGAACTGGAATTTGAATAGAGATCTGTCTGACTCTAAGTCCAGTGCTCTTCACTTCTCACAAAGTTGGCTTAGGAGAAGTAGTCATGCCTGAGTATATGGACGCCTACATGTATCCTCTTGCTCCAGTCTGCTAGGAATGTGCTGATCATCTCGAATCTTTATCTCCATCCCAAACTTTTCTTCCAAAGCCCACATGTGAACAGGCAACTGTTTTCCCAGCATCGTTACATCATTGCAAAAATAAATAAGTAAACAAACAAACAAATAAAATACAGAAGACAGAAAGGAAATAGACCAAAATGTTAATGGTGATGGTGTCAGGGTAAAAAATAATGAATGACTTGCTTTTCTCTGTTTTCTAAGTTTCAAGGATATGCTTTTAATCTACTATTACACTGTTAACACAAAAAGAAGCAAAGGCATTTGCACCAAACACATATCCCCACTCTTTCGTAACAATTGAGATGGAGACCATGTCAGAACAGTATGTAACCCCGGGGTCCTATATTTCTTGCCCCCAAGGCCTTGGAGGGAAAAACAACAAAAATAAACAAACAAAAACCAGCCACTGCCCAAAGCTGAGGCATCATTATAATTTCTGAGTGGTGCGAATGACCCCTAGATGAAAGTGCTCCAAATAAATGATGAATAAAACGTTAAACATTCACTAGAGCCTAAACCCTTGACATCATTTAATTCACTAAGAAGGAATAGTAGTAGCAGCAGCCGCGGCAGCAGCAGCAGGGGCCTAGCCAAGTACCTGACGACAGTAGGTGCTCAACACTGAGTAAGTGTCTGACCAGCAGGCTGACTGCTCCGCCGCCAAGGTTGTCCAAGTGTAGCCAGCTCGCCACATGGTGGCAGTATTACTCCATGCCAGGCAGAGGGGGCGGGCACAGTTTCCACCTGGCGCTGAAGGCCGGGCTCCCTTTCCAGGCAGAGAAGTCCTTCTGAGCTTTCAGGAAAGGGTGACACACGCGGGCAGTGCAATGAGATGGAACAGCAGGGGGCCACCTTGGCTCAGGGCTCACATCTTGGCTCAGCCTCAGGCAAGTCACATCAGCCCCCTGGTTGCATTTCTTTTTTCATTTTTTTGTTTTGTTTTTGACTGAAACGGGAACAGGACCTTGCAGGGCTGTTGAGAGATTGCAGTTTGACGATGCTTGTAAAGGATCCAGTGTGATGCCTGGTACATAGCAGCTCAGAGAGTGTTGGTTGTTACCTAGTTGTTAGTTACTATCTCGCTGTTGTTAGTGATTGTGGTGCTACTCACCATACACAGAGATCCTAAGGGAGCCTCTTGCCCCTGTGGACACACAGACTAAGCCTGTAACTGTTTCCTGAAATTGCTTCTTCATCCATAATAAGGTGGGAACTTAAAAGCAAAGGGTGGGTACAAGAGGCAAGAATTTTAGCTACTTTTTTTTTTTTTAAAATAATGAAAGGATCTATGTTTAGGGCATAAAATCAAATCCAATTTTTGAATTCTCTTTAGAGAGGGAAGAAACAGCACCAAATTCCTGCAGCTTCTTCCCCTTCTAAGTCTTGAAGGTAAAGCTATCCCACCATCCATGGTGAGGGTTTTGTCTAACAGGCATCTCCAGTCCGTGTGGCGCCTGACTCCAGGTGGAGATAAAGAAGAACACACATGTACATACTCTTCTTTAAGTTTCTAAAGTATGACTGATGACAAAAGGCAGAGCTAGGATTGTTTACACAAAAGTCAGAGCAGAGTGCACGAGAGGAGAGAGGCTTACAATGATCTCCAACTCTCGGATTTACTACACAGTGGAAGGTGACCAAGGGCTCTCCAGTTTTTGTTGAGGACATAATAAAAAAGTGAAACATAAGTACCACACATGGGATTTGGGGCCGTGGAAGTAGCAGTTGTGAAAGTAGGATTCATAAAGTTTCTCTAGGGAGAATATATTTGAAATGCAAGTCACACATTTTAAAAGTATGTTTCCTCTATGTGTTTGAAGATGAAAATGCAGACATTGACACTTAAAAGGTAAATCACAATGATCATAATGTATGTACACCCGTGCACAAGGTCCCTAGTTTTTGTCAATGTAGCAAGTAAAGAACAATGGTCTGAAC
This sequence comes from Miniopterus natalensis, assembly GCF_054644295.1. Classification (NCBI taxonomy): domain Eukaryota; kingdom Metazoa; phylum Chordata; class Mammalia; order Chiroptera; family Miniopteridae; genus Miniopterus; species Miniopterus natalensis. Next base: position 11,174,706 of record NC_142091.1, on the reverse strand, counting down.
GGCTGTGTCGGACGTGAAGGGCTATGTTATTCTGTGTCACAAACAGGTCCAAAATTGCTGTGCATTATAACTAGAAAGGTCTGTTGCTCATTCCTGCCGCATGTTCATCAAAGGTAGACAGTCATCTCTGGTCCATGTCCCTTCACTTGGGGACTCAGGCGGACACAGCCTCCACCATCTGGTTCCTGGGGTAAGTGGAAGAAGGGCTAGCTTGTATGGTGAGTGACACACTGGCTCTTAAAGACTCTGCCCTCTTCACTTCTTGCTTCCCACACAGCACTAAACAGAGCAAGTCACCTGGCCACAGGGAAGCGAGATCCTACCTTGCACTTGAAAGGAGGAAAACTGGAACTTTGCAGACAGCCCAGTGACCACCCAGGGCTTACTAGGACGCATATTTTAGAGCAATCAACCTGTCAAGTATGTGATTTGCTGTAAAACATATTTTGTGACCGTAACAATGTTTGTCCTGCAGGATGCACCTCTCTGGGAAGCCCAAGGTAGAGAAACTATAAACATCTTACTCGTTTTCCGTCTAAAATAACTCAGATTTGAGCTTCCTCCCTACTGAGCAAGAGGTTAACTCATCTATTCAATGAATCTTTATTTAGTTCCAACTAAGCGACAGGTGCTGGGAAAACTAAGACAAAAATAAAACAAAATCCCTGCTCTCGAGAGATTTGGAGTCTAATTTTCCCATCGTCAGATTTATAGGGCTGGGGCTGGGGGGGACGTCTGGGCTGGACAGAGACCCATGTAGCCATCATCAAGATGGAACTGACTTCTGAAGACGTCACAAGTGTCTGTGGCTGCTGAGTACCATTATTCCAGCTTGACCTAGGAGCAAACACACCTGCCCCCTCTTTTGCATCCCTCCTGCCCAGTCATCTCCCCCATCTCTTGCCTGGGCTCTTGTCTCTTCCTTGCATCACCCTCTTCCTATAGCTTCCCTCTTTGCTACCCTGTGCCCTGCCCATACCTCTGGAGTCCAGGTACAGGAGTTTCGTGAAAACAGTGGAACACGAAGTAAGTGATTTGTAATTAGGACTGTCAGCCCCAAAGTGTCAAGAAAGACCCTGGGGTTGGAGACTATGCCTGTGTGTGTGTGTGTTGCAGGCCTCACAAATCTGAGAGGAAAATGGGCTAATAGTAACAACCTGTCACTGCTCTGTCTCCATCCATTCCCACAGGCTCCAAGGTCATGGTAAAGTAGCCCCCATCTTTCTGAGAATTCCCAGGGCATGGCTGGTAGTAACAACCTGCTCTGCCACATACTGCTACTCCTCACGAGGCATCTCAGTCCCTCAGGACAGCCACTGTGGTTGTGCTGCTGGGTCCCCAGGTCCCACCACCTCCTGCCACAACCCACATGCTGAAGGACTCACTCTGCAGAAGCTGGACTTGGTCTGCTCCCAAGAGAAGAGCGCCCTGGCCCCTTCATGCTGTCCCCGCTATGGGATACCCAAGCCGGACGTGCACCAGTGCCTTGCGGAGATTTCAGTCCAACAGCCCCTGTTCTCCATGGGGCTCAGACATGCACCAGCAGGGCCTAGGCCACACGGCAGTCAACAGACGATACTCAGAATCAGTGGGGACCCTCTAGTCTAGAGTGGTCCCCTGCCTGGACACCTCTCCCTTTATGGTTTGCTCTTTCCCCAGGGACTCCTCAGTCCCTACCGAACAGATTTCTGTAAAGCGCTCACAAATTTGCCAAGAGGTACCAAGTGTTTCCCTCTCTCTCTCTCTATTTATTTATTTATTTTTTAAGAGAGAGAGAGAGAGAGTGGAAGGATGGGAGGAGAAGGGCGAGGGAGTGAGAGAGAAGCATCCATGTGAGAGAGACACATCAGGGGGCTGCCTGTAGCACGCGCCCGGAAGGAGAGGGATCAACCTGCAACCCAGGTAGGGCCCTGGACCAGGAATCAAACCGAGAGCCCGGAGTGCGCGGGCCAGCGCTCTAACCACTGAGCCACACCAGCCAGGGCGAAACTGAACCTTTCTTTAAAAAAAATAGACTGGAATCCCTTTAATGGTGTGTGCACGCGTGCAAGGCGCGGACACGCTCTACATCTCGGTCTGCTCTAGATCCTACGAGTCCCTGGATAATGATGCGAAAACTGAAGGTCAGAGAGGTTACATACTCCCCGAAGGTCTCAGGCTACTAACAGCAAAATCGGTTCACACCCAAGCCCCCCTCTGCCAAGTACACCGGGGTTTTCCCACCGTTTGGGGCCCCGCCCCGGAGAGATAGCCCCGCCCCCGCCTCCCCACGCACACCCTCCTTATGAGAAAAAGAGGCAAACACGGGGCGCTGATTTAGGGACCAGGGAGGGTCACTTGGAGCTTCTCTCTCTACCTCCCACCCCCCGCCCCCATCAGGGACCCTGCCCCCAGCTGAGCTGTGGATTAGCTGCGGGCGGAGCAACTAAAGCCAGGGTAGGGAGTCTGAGCCGGGACCACGCCCACCCTGGCCACACCCACCCTAGCCCTGGCCCTGGCCACGCCCACCCTAGCCCTGGCCCTGGCCACGCCCACCCTAGCCCTGGCCCTGGCCACGCCCACCTGGTCACGCCCCCACGGCCCCTGGCCGAGGTCGGACGTGGTCTGCGCACAGCCGCCATTTCCTGCCCGGCCCTGAGCGCCCCAGGTCAGTGCAGCGGGGTGACCCGGGCCCGCCCTGGGACCTGGCCCTGACCTCGCTGGCAGAGCCGAGCGGAGAACGCAGGTTTGGGCCGCAGCCGAGGGGACGGTGGCTGCGGCGGGCGGGGACCTCCCCGGCAGCCGTGGGATCCAGGGACGCTGCGGAGCCGTTGCCGGGCAACGACGCCGTGGCCCCGCCCCCCCGAGCCGGGCCGACGCGCGTCCGGGGGGCTCCTTCCCGCGCGGTCCCCGTGGCCGCGGCTGCTGCTGAGTGGGACTTGGGGCGCGGACGCTGCCCCCGCCCTGGCCGCGCTGCGGGGGTTCATCGCCCAGGCTGGGGGCGCCCCAGGGGGCTTGGCGTCCTCCCGCGCGAGCTCCGAGCCCCTCCTGCCCCCGGGAGCCTCGGGCGAGTGGACTCGCCGCGCCGGGCCTGGTTCCTGGGCCCAACGTGTTAGAGCTGGAAAGAGCCCCAGCTCTTCTGTGTAAGCCACGCGTCCGCAGCCCCGTCCTACAGCTAAGGCGTTACCTCCCGTTTTGTCTCTGGCGCGCCTGGGGCTTTAGTTAGTCCCCGCGGCGGGCCCCCCGTGTTACCATTTGCGTAGAATGAGCGAGGACCCTGAGGCTCAGAGAGGCCGTGGCCTTAGCTGAGGTCACACAGCTTGTCATTGGTGAAGCCTCAGAGGTCGAGTAACAGCTTGTGACAGGTTTCAGATTCTGTTACGGGTGCATTATGCGACTACTAAACCTAGTTGTAAATCAGATCACCTAGAGAGTTTTTAAAACGAGACATTTCCTGGGTATTATCTCAGGTTTGCTGACCAAGGATCTGTGGCGCTAAAGCTGAGGTTTCTGTGTATTTAACGAGTTTTTGAATGATTTTTATGGGCCGTGGATGAGCCTTTGGGAACCACTGGGTACACCACGTACCTTTTCACTCAGAAACAACGGGGAGGTAGGTAATCTAAAGGACCCGGAGAAGGGAAGACACCCCGGTGCACGGGGCCATCACCTTCTAACCCCTTCAGCCAATTTGTGGTTTCTGTTCACTCCTAGAAACAAGCCAGATTAGATTTAAACAGTTTTGGACATTTAGATGCAATTGTCTCCCATGCCTGGTTACCTGTTACACCAGGCCCAAGCTTCTGGCTGAGCCAGCCTGTCATGATCAAAGTCAAGTATTAGCACCTGCCTCCGTCTCTGGAGGCTTGTCCACTGCTCTCCTCCTGCTCTCCTTCCTCCAGGTTCCTGAATCACAGTGGCTGATGTGGGCTTTGGAGGAACATTTTGCAGAGTGGTTTCCCCAGTGCAGGGGGCCTGGCAGGTCTCTGGAGGTATCACCACAAATAGTGCCCCTTGGCCTTAACAGCAGTTGAGTGAAATAAATCACCCTGCTGTTATCATTCATGGCGTTTATAAACACAGATCTGCGTTTAAAATAATCACTTGGCTCTTAGTCTTAGAAGAATACTAAACCCGACAAATCCTGCCTAGTGTTTCGTTATTATTAATTTTCATCATTTATGCTGCCTCCCTCAGGGATTCTGGTTCACAATGGCTGGCGATCAGGAGAAAGACTTGCAGAAATTTCTTAAGAATGTGGATGAAATCAGTAAGTACCAGTGAGTGATAAACAGATTAAATTCTACTTTAGAGAGGCGGAATAACTAAAAAGAAATGATTAAGTTATTTCCTGGGTCGCCTGACAGATTCATGATTCTTAAGAAAAAATGTAATTGAAATTAAACAGAAGGGGCATTGAGAAACAAGTAATATTAGAGCCTGGGGGTGTCGTATTTTCTGGCTGTTAATTGGTGCTCGAGAAGCTGTTAACGTTCTGGTGGAATTCAGCCGTATTTTGCCTTTGCCATGTTTTGCCCGCTTCCATAGAGAATCAGGTCAGAAGTCTCTAGGCGGGAAGACCCCCTTCCCCAGCTAAGACAGCGGGGTCTCAAAGGGCATACCTGATCCCACAGGCCACGTTCAAGAGACTCCAAAGCGGTCAGTTCCTATTCAGACTTCAAGCAGCTTGTTTGAGGATGGAACTAAGCAGAAAAACAAACCCTTCCAATAGAAGTGTGTTGAAATGGCTGCCTCTGGCAGGTTCTGTGGGTCCAAAGAATAAAATAGTTTTTAAAATAATTTGGGTAATGTAATAAATGATACATCCATAATGTGTTCTTTGTGTTCATCATGGGCCTCTCCTCTGCCCATCCCTAAATGTGCTGTAGACTTCTGGCCTTGACCCAGGGCTCATCTTTCTCTTCAGGTGATCTAGAAGCATGTGGTTTTAACTACCACCCGTTTGCTGACGACCCTCACATCCCAACTGCCACCCAGCCCTTGTTTCTGAGCCAACTGCCATACCCACTGTATCCCCCAAAACACTGCAAACTTAATGCTTCCAAAATTGAGTTATCTCTACCCCCTCTGTCCTTTCCTCAAATAAAACCCGTTTCTCCTACCGTCACCTTCGTTCTGGTTTCAGTAGGTGGCTCCACCATCTGGAAATTTACAAGCACATTGGATTCCTCCCTTCTCTCTGCCCTACTGTCAGTCAACCGTCAAATTGGGCTGCTTCTGCAGCTCCTGCCTCCCCAACCCTCCCTCTGCTCTGGTTCTTTTACTCAGACTATTTCAACAACCCTCTGATTGTTTTTCCTGCCTCCAGGCTCACACTCCCCACAGAGTAATGTATCTAAAATGCAAATCTGACCCAGACACTTCTCTGCTTGGATTCTCTCCACAGTCACAATAAATTTCAAGCTCTCATCAGGACTTAAGTCCTCCCATGACCTCTCCTTACCTCTGCCTCTCCCTGACTCACACTTGTGCAGCAGCAAAATGCCTTTAGTTCTCTAACCGTATCCTCGTGGTTCATACGCCGCATGATGTCTTTATCATTCCCTCTGCCTCCTCATCTTTCTCTACCTGGCTAACTCTCATTCATACTCAAAAGTTCCTTCATGTACTGCCCAGTACATCTTTCTGTGGGGACGGAACTTTGGTATAACCTGCACTGTCCACTATGGTAACCAGTAGCCACGTGTGGCAGGTGAGTGTCTGAAATGTGGCTAGTGTGACTAAGGAACTGAATTTCTAATTTTATTTTATTTATAATTCAACTTTCTTAGCTACATGTGTATGGATTCTATACATTCATTTCTTGGGTTCTTGCTATGTATTAAATATGGCTAAACACTGGAGAGTACAGTAGCAATAAACAAGAATTACCTTCCTTCACCGTATCTACTGTCCAGTGGGGAAAACAGGCACTAAACAAATAGTTTCAAGTATATTACAAAGAGACTTGCAAAGTGCAGGAGACTCTAACTCAGTTTACGGAGGTATATTAGTCTGTTTGGGCTGCCGTGCAACATATATTTTCTCACAGTTCTGGAAGGTAGGAGTCCAAGATCAAGGTTCTCCTCAAAGTATTCTCTAGATTCAGTATAATTAAGATCAAAATCCTAAAAGTGTTTTGTTTATAATTTAACATGCTGATTCCAGAATTCATACAGAAGAGCAGAGAGCTAAGAATAATCAATCAATAAATAAAATATAATCAAGACCGTTTTGCAGAAAAATAAGAAGGTGGGATAACTGTTGTTTCCAGATGGTCCAAGATTTATTAAAAGGTGATAGTAATTCTGCAAGGTAGTTTGGTGCTAACAAAGTTGGGTAATCCAGGAGAGTGGAATGACCAGCCTAGAGCAGATTCATACATGTAGATTCATACATGCAACACAGCACATCAGTGGGGAAGGTCGTAACTCTTCAATAAATGGTGCTGGTACCCTACATGAGAGTCAACTCCAGGTAGATTAAATGCCTTAATGAGAAAGACAAAACTTAAAACTTTTAGAAGACAACACAAGATAGTATATTTGTAACCTTAAAATATACAAAAGAGTCTCTTCAACAATTCTCTTTAAAAAAACAGATGAAAAGACAGAGCATACCCAAGGACAAGATATTTGCAAATATATGTAATCAGTTCAAAATATATATAAGGAAATCATAAGAAAAAGACAAACAACCCAATAGAAAATTGGCCAAGAATAGGAGCAGGCAGTTCATAGAAAAGGAAATCCAAATGGCCTACAAACTAATAAAAAGATGCTCAATCCCAGTCATATTCAGGAAAATGAAAACATCACTGAGGTATTCTCATCCATGAGACTGGCAACAATTTAAGTTTGATAATAGCAAGTGTGAGAAAGGATGTGGAGCCAATGGGAACTCTTGTAGACCGCTTGTAGGAGTAAAGATTGATACAGCAATATCCTGAAAAATATATTGCATATGTGCACATGAAAAGATGCACACAGATATTCAATTTAGCATTTATTTTCTGTAGCGAAAAATTAAAATTACATAACACTTGGATGTCCATCAATAAGAATGGATTAACTATGGTATATACAGTGATTTAAATGAATCAACAGGTTGCAAAAGAATGCACATTTTATGAAACCATTTATTTAGGATGATTAAATACACACACATGTAACAATGAAATGCTCAGTCTCTGATTCTGTCTTAATTTTAGCCTGAATTGTTCCCATGGCCTTCCGGCAAATAGCTCCTGCTATACATATACTAATCATTAGAGGAATTCTGCTTGAGCCTAGAGTTTTTGGAAGAATAGCCCCATGCCATAAGGTACCTCTTCCAAAGAGGTAGGGAGATATGTATGAAATAATGTTTGTTTATTGAAGATTTGCAGGAGCCTCAAGACTGGACTCAGATCATCTGAGGAACAAAGGGATTTAGACATTCTCCGCTCTTCCTCAGATCCCTGTGGATGCCCAGATGTCTGGGATCTGGATCATCAATCACCTCTTGCCCCTCCCATTTTTTCCCTTTGATTTAAAAGGAGCCTGAACTTTAGGCTTGGGGAAGATGGATTTGAGGAACCTGTAAGGACCCCATATTCTCAATTGGGTGTCTTCTCCATCAATTAACCTTCCCTTACTCCAAACAGACATTTTGAATACTGGCTTTTTAAAGTGTCAGGCACATGAACCTTTGGACCGGTGACACATGCATAAATGCTCTAGTAGATCGGAAAAATGGCCACAAATTCCTGTCTTTCCATCAAGAGTAGGGCCTGTTTCTCCATCTCTTGAATCTGGGTTGGTCATGTGACCTGCTTTGGCCAAAGGGATGTTTGTAAAAATGACACAAGCAGAAGCTTGAAAAGTAGGTATGCAGTAGGGCTTACTCTCATGCCACTCTCAGAAACTCCTGCCAGAGGATGAGATACCCTTTCCCTAGTCGCCCTCATTGTTCCAACCAACAGCCAGCCAACGATCAGAAGAGAGCCACTTAGCTGACTGACAGCTGGCCATGAACATGTATGAGCCCAGCTGAAACCAGAAGAACTGGCCTGCTGATCCCAGCCCAAATTGCTGACTTAGAGAATTGTCAACTAACTAAAGCTAAATAAATGGTAGTTGTTTTAAGCACTGAGTTTTGGGGTGGTGTGTTATGCTGAAAAAGCTAAATGATACAAAATACTAAACATTAAAACATGCTAGAGAAAGTTACTTATTAACTTACAGATGGTGTGGAAACAAAAAATGTCATATTTTTGTTTATTTGAGATATTTGACAACTAAAAAAATGTGAACATTTACTTCGAAGAGTGCGTGGGAAATGAAGAAATAGGAAGAGGAAAATGCCTTTAAGTAGTTCAGTTGTGAGGGGGAGGAGACAGGGCCTTGGGAGAGGTGGAAAGTGCTGAAGTACCCATAGGAAGAAGCTGGCAGAATGGGAGAGGTTGAGATTGTGAAAGGCCATGATTAATTGGTGATGCAGGTTCCTGATTATGTAAAACAGGATCCTGGTGTGGTGAGCACAGGGGAGATTAGCTTCCTACACAGGAGGGATACTTTTCCCACAGAATGGATATGAGGTTGGCACTCTGTAGTTTGGTGGCAGGAAGTTGGATTTCCTATCTGGTGGCACCCCTTTCCTCCCCTCATTAATAAGCAAGGTCATCTGTTTGAAATGGTCAGGTTTAGATTGGAGACAATTTTGTTTTGTTTTATTGAACTTATTGGGGTGACATGGGTTAATAAAATGATAGAGGTTTCAGGTATGCGATTCTTTAATGCATCATCTGCATACTGTATTGTGTCATCGGTCCCCCCCCCCCCCCCCCGTCAAGTCTCCTCCCATCAGCATTTATCATCCCTTTACCCTCTCTTACCTCCCCCCACCCCCCTGGAGATAATTTTTTAAAGTTCTTCAGAGAAAGATAGGATTGTTGTCGGTGGGAAATAGGCTCCTCCACAGCATCGCAAGAAAAGCATTTCAAGGATCCACATGTGGGAGATTGTGATATGGATGTGGCAAGATGATTTATTTGTGATTGCGGCCCCTGAGCTTCCAATGTCCCATCACCCTCTATCCACCATATTAAATCAGGGCCAGAAATAGTCAATGTCCAGAAATCCTGTGCCACATTAAAGCTTAGTCCCAGGAGAGCATCCAGATAGCTTAGCTTAGCTTCATGGCTAAAATCCATTGCTTTGCTGTATGCAGGCTCCCACCTGGAGCGTGCATTTGGAGTCTGCGAGGTTATCAGCAATGTGGCTGCTATGCCGCATGGCTATGGACTGAGAACTCGAGAACCCACAGGGCTAGTATGGGTCAGAGAGGGCAAGGGCGGGGGGGAGACAGAGAGACAGAGGGAGGGAAGCTTTTTCAAAATAACCAATCAACTTCCTAGACTTTCCCTAGCTCTCAGTGGGGTTCATCCCCTGATGAATGATCACTTTCCCAGGTTAGACCCACAGTTCTCTATGGTTAAGTGCCTCTACCTGTGCCATTTTGACTTTATTGCACATGTGTTTACCGTCCCCTTTGACCTGCAGGGAGTGGACTGGTAGTTGCCTGGGGGTGGGGGTGGGGGTGTGAAGCTATAGCTTCTTGGTGAAGCAAACAGGCCTCTGCTTCCCCATTGAATATGCTCAAAAATGGCTGTCTTCCCCTCCCCTTCCTCTCCTATCAATAATTAGCTAACTACTAGGGTAACAGGATGACTTGTCTTAGTGTTATATTGTGATTTATGATAAGAAATACATATTTATTCAAACCTGTTTCTGGCACGGACCTCCCCAAACCCTTGTCATTTCCTAAGTGATTGGAAAGATAAAGATGTTCATAACAAACCCCTTTCATCCGTACCTGAATTCATGTTACTAGGTGACTTTGGATCCTCAGGATGGGGCTGGTTGCCAGTGGAACCAACCTTGTGATTGGACGGTTGGAACTTTCAGTCCCACCCTCTGAGGAGGGGAGAGGGGCTGGAGGTTGAATCGATTCCTAATGGCCAGTGATTTGATCAGTTATGCCTGTGTAGTGACACTTCCATAAAAACCCAGAGGGCAGGGTTTGGAGAGCTTTCAGGTTGGTGAACACCTGAGATTTGGAAAGGGTGGGGCACTCTGAGAGCTTAGAAGTTCTGCACCCCCTTTCCATATACCTTGCCCTATGAATCCCTTCCATCTGGCTATTCCTGGTAAGTAAAATGTTCCTTTGAGTCCTGTGAGCCACTCTAGCAAATAAATCAAACCAGAGGAGGAGGTGTGGGGACCTCCAATCTGTAGCTGTTTGGTAAGAAGTAATGGTGACAACCTGGGCTTTTAACTGGCCTCTGAAGTGTGGGGAATGGGAGGGTGTGGGCAGTCCAGTAGGACTGAGCCCTTAACTTGTGGAATCTGCTGCTGTCTCCAGGTAGATAGTGTCAGAATTGGGTTGACTTGTAGGATACCCAGCTGGTGTCAGAGATCTGCTTGGTGGTGTGGGAAACACACACACACAGGAATTGGTGTCAGAATTGTACCAGGGTAACAGTACGATTGCTGAGCATCATTGGCAGTCCGGTTGAGTCAGGACCACTCCCCTCAGGCGTCCGTCTGTCTTTCTCTATCAGTACTCAGCATGCCTAATAAAGGCCCCGAAAGTGAAGAGTTGGATTCACTTAGAGTTGGAGTTTTGCCTGGCAGGTGGGGTGGTGGCCAAGTGATGGACCATGGAACCTAAGCTGGGTGGGCAGTAAAGTGAAGACAGGTAAGGGTAGGATCAATGGCTGTTATTTTGTGATCTCAGAGCTGCCTTTATTTACCTGTTTGTCTCCCACACATGATTGTAAATGCTCTAAAAATAAGGATCTTTTTTATTCATCATTGTTACCTGTACAGCATTCTGCATAATATCTAACTCATAGTAAGCTCTTCATAAATTGTTGAATTAAACAAGTGGCTTAACATTCTTTTCCTTGAAGGCCATGGTTAAATTCTCCTGAAGCTTTTTCCAGGCAAAACAAATCCTTTTCTTAATTTTTTTTTCATTGGTTCTAATTGCTCTAATTTTTGTTTTCTATTTAGAACCTTCTTTAAGAAATGGGAGACACTGGTTAAAGGGTATAAACTCCAGTTATAGGATGAATATGTTCTCGGGGCTTAACGTACAGCATGGTGACTGTAGTTAATACTGTATTATATAGTTGAAAGTTACTCAGAGAGTAGAGCTCAGATGTTCTCACCATACACACAGAAGTAATTATATGAGCAGATGGATGTATTAACTAAGCTTATTGTAGGAATCATTTCACAGTATGTATCAAATCATCATGTTAAACTTGCACCTTAAACTTGCAGCATGTTATATGTTAATTATATCTCAATGAAGCTGAAAAATAAGAGTCTCCTATGCATGCTCCACACTGTCCTTCCTGGTGAGCAGTCTTCACTGCTAAAGACCTTGTGTGAACAATTCACATCCGATTTGTTCTCTAGCCAGTTTAATCCAGGAGATGAATTCTGAGGACCCGGTTGTACAAGAGAAAGCCATCCTCAAGACAGAAAAGAGGCTACTGCTCACAGGGGAAGACCAGGACAAGGACAGATGCAGGACCACCGTGGACAAGACCATGATCAGTCCTGCACAAGCTCCTGCGAAGGTTTCCTTTCTCTATGGTGGACTTCTATACACAGACATAGTGAGGGGTCTGCACTGAGGCAGAAGGGGTAGTCGCTTAATCTCAAACTGTCTGGTGACGCTGAAATAGTTTTGTTTTTTTAGATTTACTAGATCTATTTTCCATAAGGAATTATAAACTCTGTTGTTGTTTTTCTTGCTCCTTCTGGGTCATCTTTAAACAACCCTTTGGGTTTGTTTTAATGAAAATTTGCCCTCTCCACCCCCTAAGTTTGGAACCATATTTAAGCTGTACTGTTAGGGCATATTATACTAACTTATATTTCCAACTCCCACAGCCACAGCTGAGGTCCCTTTTCTGGTCACCCTTGTTTCTGCAGACTTAGCCCCATGATAATTGGGCCCATAATCAGATCTCCTGATTTAAAGCAGGTCCCCCGAATTTTGGGCCCTTCTGGATTAGTGGTTAAAGGGAATGGCCCTATTCCCCGTGTGTAATTGATGCCTTCTTGGTTTGTATACTTAAAATCAGAGTTGTTTCTGAAATTTGTTTCTTTGTTTTCATGATAACTTGTGCCTTGCAGAACACAGATGAAATAAACACAGGTAAGGACAGCATCTCTCTTCCCAATGTGTATGATTTATTTAGGATCAGTGTTTACTGACTGCAGCTTCCAAACCCTTAAATTATAGCCTTTGGGTATACAAACAACCCATGAGCAAAAACCTGCTAATCACCCAGTTCTGTGGCTGATGGTCTGAGGGAACAGCCCTTGGAGGCTTTTCTGTCTTCTCTCTGGGCCAGTCTTCTGTGTAAACTGAATTCAGCTTTTCTGTATCTTCCAGTTTATACTCAGCTGCTTAAGAGATCAGATAGTTCCTCTGTTGCTCAGCTCACAAGCTCATTATGCTAAATGGAACAAAAAAGTCAGCCTTCAGGGAAAATCTCTTTTTAAAGGCATAACTCAAATTTGAAGCATAGACATAGCCTTCATGTATAATAATACATCACACAGATTACCATGTCAAATTAAGATGTCATTTAGTTATGTGTGTGTGTGTGTGCGCTTGCACCTACATGTGTATGCATGAGAAGCGTGGCTCTAAAACTTTAAAGTAGTTTTCTTCTGAATGTGAAATAAAGAACTGATTATAGTATTGGATTTTTCTTTTTAATATTTGAAATTACTCTGCTGTCAAGAGGCCTTCTTGTCATCTCTGGAGAGGGATGCAAAGGAACGAGCCAAGAGAAGAAGGGAAAACAGAGTCTTAGCAGATGGTAATTGTCAGCCTTTGCTTTTCAATAGCTGGGACGATTTGTGCTAGAACGAGTCTGTCTGCTGATGTTCAGGAACGTCAAGACTTCCAATGGGTGGGTTCGAGTGGGCCTCGGCGGTGGGACCTGGCAGAAACCATTGGGGGTGGTCTGCCCTCTGTCCCCATGCAGCGAACAGGGGCGGGGCATAGCCGTCAGTCACCTCCACAGTCCCGCCTCCTTGTAAAGCCTGTGGGTGGACTTGGCAGGTCAGATGGAGCAGCGCCAAACAGTACTCGGAAGGAGGGAGGGTGGGAGTGAGCTACTGCTGGCTAGCCAGAGGCACAGGCAAGTAAATAAATAAAAATGAAACAAGAAAACAAAGATGTGAGAAGGGAGAGGAGACATGAAAAGACAGGTGTGTGTGTGTGGCAGGGGGTACACATGACAATGCTTTAGGTATTGATTTTATACCACCCAGCGGCCTGTGAGCTGCAGACTGAAGGACACCACACTGGCTGGAAAACTAGTCGTCTGACCCTTTTTATGAAACACTGAATGCGCAGACTTGGTCTTTGTGGCAAGTATGGAATGGTTCTCAGCCTTGTGGCAGAAACATTTACTTTTTCTGAGAAGCTCCTTAGAAGACGGGGTGAATTTGGAGAAAAATCCTTAAAGGAGCCAGTCCTAAATATCTGCAGAGAGAAACAAGTGATGGGTCCCCTTTGGATTGATGAAAGCTCTCACCTTCAGAGTGGAGTTGGAAAATCGGGGGAATAAAGTCAAAGCATTTTCCAGTGTGTGGGAGAGCTCACCTGTATGACTCTTACTCTCTTAGCCCTCAAAGAAAAGGGGAATGAAGCATTTGCCAGAGGCGATTACGAGACGGCCATCCTCTGCTACAGTGAGGGTTTGGAGAAGCTGAAGGACATGCAGGTTCTGTACACCAACCGAGCCCAGGTCAGTGAGCCACGCATGTCCACGGGGTTTTCTGAGCAACAGAGCCACTAATCTTGTGAAGTCTGAGAAAGATGAGCCTAGATGGTGCCTGTGGTGTGACAACAACTGGCTCTGGTTGGGGTAAGGGGGAAACTGACCTGTATGGAGCATTTGCCAATTTCCACAGTATAAATACTGTCACCATGATCCAGTTGCAAGCCACCAACTTAAAATCATGGAAGGAGGGCTTGGGAAGAGCTATGTGTGATCAGTTCTCTCCTTTGTATAAGTCAGCTCCAGGACATCGCTGATGGTAACCAGGCACTTTCCCATGTGGGTAAAGGAGAAAACCAGTGGCCTGGACTGACCCATGAGACCCTGGGATTCTGCCACTGCTGGATTGTCCAGCCTCCTGTTTAATAGTGGTCTAAACTCCGAGGGCTGCTCTCCTGTTGATTTCTAACTCATTATGTCCCTCTTTGATTAAGATTCGGTGACTGGGGTTGACTGGATAGCTGATGGGACTAGAGCCAATTTTGAGTTTCTGAAATCCCTAACACCTCAGTTTTACATCACAGATGCCCTCAGTTTCCTGGAATGCCAGGTGAAAACTGTCACCCAGATGTTTATTACCTGCTACTCAATGAAGGGACAAGGTTGATAGTTCTCAGTTGAAACAAAAATGTACCTGTGATCTTACTTGAAAAGTACTTGCGACTCTGTGTGGTAGAACTGTCTGTTGCTCAGGCCTGAAAACCTGGCAGGTTCATGGACGTGATTATCCGACGGTCAGTGTCTGGGAGCAGGGCCTGTGTGAGATGAACTGATGCCATGTCACTTACAAGAGGAAGAGCCCGCATCGGCTCCCTTCTGTAACTCAGGATTAAGGACGCCCTGCTGCGGTGTGCTGAGGAAGAGTGGTGAAAGCAGGAAGCAGGACCTCAGTAGTTCTTAAAATGGGGAAAAGCAAAAGAGCACGGGGAAGTTATAGGGTGTTGAATCCAAGCCGAGGGGGCCAAAGAGTTGGGCAAGCGGCAGTGATTTAATGATGAATACATCCAAGCACAGTATAACCGCATTAGCTCAGCATTTAAGTCGGACTAGAGTTAGATGTCATTTTCCTAATTCCATTTGTGGAGAAAAACTGTTTCAAAGAAGCGATTGGTAAATAAAATGGGCAAAGGTTGATTTAGCAGCTTACACTATTACCCTAACAAGATCATACATTTTTTGAGGGTGAAAACTGCCGTATACTGTTTCCCCTAATGCTTTATTTATAACAGATGTTCAATAAGTCCTTGTTAAGTTACATAACACTGGAAGCACAATAAGTCCATTTAAGGGAATTAAGTTTCTGTTGACCGTTCAAAAGAAACATTTAAATGCAGACAATTAATATAATAACCATAGTTTCTTTTATTTATCACTAAATTTGGTCTCCCACTTACCTACTGATGCTTGTTCAGTCTTGTACTCTGAAGTTATTTGAAACAATAAAATTGAATTGCTTTTAAAATGTTATGTAATTCAGACATATCTAATTCAGATGGTCTATACCCTGATCCATCTAAATTAGTTGCATTTTTACTGTACTCAAGTTTAAATAGCACTTTGATTAGCTCTGGAGGATCACATTAAGACTGTAGATAAAAATAAGTAAATGCAAAGAAAGCTTTGGTGAAAATTCCTCCCAGCTTCCCAGAGAGAAAGCTCACTTGGAGACAAATAAGTGCAAAATGTGCTGCCTGGCGTTAGGAATCATCGGAATCATTGACTGTTTTTAAAATGCCTCCTGTTTGCACGCAGTGTTAGAAAACACTTAATAAGGGCCCCGTGAATCAAGTGTTTCTGCTTGCTAGAGAGCAACCTACCCTTTCATCGCTTTGTTTTTCTCCTGGAGCTAATGTTATGATCAATAGATTGCTGGTGTAATTTAGATAAATCACTTGGAAAAAGTAGTTCTTAAAATGTGGACAAGCAAAAGACAATGGAGAAGTTATAGAGTGTTAATTCCAAGCTTTAAAAAGAACAAAAGAAAGGAAAAAATAAAAGGCTGTAGAGAAATTATTGATGCCCATGTAGACCTTTTCAGAGTCTGTATGTTTCCTGCATAGCAATGTCATGAAATCATGGCTACAGTTGTCTAGAAGGATGCTGGTTTCTTCCTCACATCCTCTGATTTTCAAATGCAACCCCAAAGCCTGGAGGAAAGGATGGTGCCATATAGAACAGAAAGTTCAGAGCCAGAGTCGTCATCTTCAATTAGGACAGAATCCAAGTTAATGAAAGCACCACACAGCAGCTTCCTTTCTATACATGCAAAGAGCTGCACTGCAGGAGCTCATTAGCTGGCTGTTGCCGGCTCCCTCCTCACTTTGGCTGAATGTTGGCTTTCCCCGTGAGTTATGACACTGACCATGTAGTCACCTTATCAGCTTTATTGTTAAGAATGTCACAGTGCCCTGGTGCAAACCTACATGGAGTGTTGGCTCTATTAGTGGTGTCCTGTGGGACTCTGCAAAGCCACTTGTCCTCCTGGTGCCTGGTTTTCCTGTCTTATAACAGGGTGATCATCGCTGCTTTTTAGGGAACATTCCAGAAGAAAAGTGCTTAAAGTCGACTGAGTGCAACTTGAGAATTCTTGGACCACCTGTTGTGTCCAGTAATTCATACAGAGGGCACTGTAGCCATTGTCTGGCTGTTCAAGAGCATTTCACTTGTTTACATGCCACTAGCTCTTTGAAACTGTAGGTGAACTAACTTCAGTTTAGTTTGAGTGCATCACAGAATTCTCAGTCAATTCTTGACTTTCCCAATTTCCCCCAATTCTGGGGAATCCTAAGGGCTCATGGGGAGGGTCTAACTCCTAAGTGTCTGCCCATTTCCTGTACCTCTTCTGTCTTGCTGTGCTCATGAGGAAAGATGAACTTTGCTTTATCTTCTGGTAACAGCCTTCTTGAAATATAATTGACACACGGTTCACCTTGAAGTGTACAATTTAGTGGTTTTTAGTCTATTCACAGAGTTGTGCAACCGTCACCACAGTCAATTTTAGAACATTTTCATTACCCCGAAAAGAAACTCTTTAAGCACCTCAGCCTCCCACCCTCACGCCTTTCCCCCCCCACCCCAGCCCTAGGCAACCACTAATCTACAGTAAGCCCAGCTTCTGCAGCTTTAAGCAAAACGGCGCATAAGGAAACCAGTTTCACCAGAGGCTAGTTGATGTAAATGAGTTAAGTTCCTACAGCATCTCACCAACATAATAACTAAAAAACATGGAACAAAACTATTTTATTTGAGGACTTGCTGTACTTTCTATACATCTAACTCTGGGAATTTCATATAAGTGAAATCATAATATTTTACCTATTGTGTCTGGCTTCTTTTATTTCACAGACTGTTTTCAAGGTCCATCCATGTTGTAATATGGATTCAGTACTTCTTTCCTTTCCATTGCTGACTAATATACCGTTGTGTGGATAGACCCCACTTTATTTATCCGTTCATCAGTCGATGGGCATTTACATTGTTTCTGCTTTGTGACAGTTGTGACTAATGCTGCTGTGAACATACGTGTGGCAGTCCTCTTGGGAGGACAGGAGCGGCACTGCTGGATCATAGGTTACTGTAGGTGCCCTCTTTTGAGGACCTGCTAGACTGTCTTCCAGCGTGCTTACCTCATTCCCACGGCTTCCATTCCCACGCTGTGAGGGTTCCGATTTGTTGACATTCTTGCCAACTCTTACTATCTTTTCTATTGCTTTTATCGTTTGGTTTCCTTCTGGAATAGTCACAGGGGGGCAGGCTCCAGAAGCTAGCTCTTCCCTTGTAGACGTGTTTGGTGTGCTGCGTGTTATCTTTTGCCTCCCCAGACCCTTCCCTGCCCTGCTCTGTGCCCTGAGAATTGACCTCTGTGGACTGGCCCCTTGACTTTCCTGCTTTGTAGCTTCCATCTGGGCTCATTCCTGCTGGTTTCCCTAAGCCCTGCCCTCACCTTTTAATAAACTCTCTTCGTTATCACCTGAGTGTCCATACGTTTCCTGCTGGGACCCTGACTTGCGGGGAGGGACCAGTTACTTCTCATCACCATTGGACTGCGCTTTCTGTGTTTGCTAAGACTGCTTGCTACAGAGCTGTATGTGGACAGCAGCCATTTGTGTCATTACAGGCTTATATAAAACTCGGGGACTACCAGAAGGCATTAGTGGACTGCGACTGGGCTCTGAAGGTAAGATGTTTCCTTTTCCGCATGATGGAGTTGGGTTGGCTTGGGCCAGATGCTTCAGTCCTGAAGTGGATAGAGGGGACCTGCCAGTGCATCTTGGTAGGGAAGGGTATAGGCGCTGCAATCAGAGCCTCAGTTTCCTCGTCTGTGGTAGGAAAGGGTATAGGCACTGCAGTCAGAGCCTCAGTTTCCTCGTCTGTGGTAGGAAAGGGTATAGGCACTGCAGTCAGAGCCTCAGTTTCCTCATCTGTAAAATGGCTGGAATAGAATTGTCTTGAGGGTTGTGATGATATACATAAAATACCTGCCTCTTGGTAAGCACTCCAAAGAAGCTGCTGTTCATTTGGTTTTCCAAGGTCGACTGTGCAGCGGCGCCTCCTCCGCTATTGTGTCATCGGACGCTTGCTTCCTGTGACAGCGGTCATGCCTCCTCCTCTTTCTGGAGCCAGTGGGATCTTGTTTCTGCAGTGTCATTTTTCCCACCAGCCTGTGCTTTTCTCTCCAGCTCTAAGAACTTGGAAATGAATTTTAGCACCCCCTGTTTGTAGCGGATTAATCAGAAGAAAGAATTTCTGTTGTTCAGCCTGGCAGACAGCATAATACTGTGCTTGGTGTTTCCTCCGAAATCTACCAAAATAGACAATTGAAGGTGGGAGAAATAAGCACTGTTGGGGGAAATATTAGAAGAGTATTTAAAAGAGAAATGTCGCAATCACTTCTTAGGGACATTATTTCAGATGAGTAAATAGTTAAACAGCCCTTAGTCCATAATCCTCTAGGTTACACTGTCATAGGGGCTTTGACTGAACAACCCACGTCCATGCTTCTCTTACTTCCTCGCCCAAGTGCTGCTGACAGAAGGAACATGAGCCCCTGGAGGGCCTAGAAGCAGAGAGCGTGACATTTCTTTTTAGACATGTGTTTTATCTTTAAAATCCTTGTGAATTTTGTATTGCACTCCATAAAATTTATGTTTGTCTTAATATATTCATATTGTTTTAAATAACGTAATCAAGCACAATTGCAGTGCCAGGAGAATGTGCCAGATTTATCTTGTGACTTGGTTCCCCAAACAGTACCCCCACCCCAGCCAAATGAGCACGTGGCCCAAACAGGAGCACCCTGTGACCTCAGCACACTGGCCACGCCCACTTCCTTAGTTTCTACTGAGAGGGTAAGCCAGGGAGCAGGAGTGAGTGAGAAGTTCACTTTCACTAAATAGCGGTTTATAAAACACCAGGGTCCTCCAAAGCTGCCACCTGGTGGGCTTAACTTCTTTATCCCCTAGAACATGTGGTGGCAGATCTCCTCCCATCACATGGTTACAGTCTTTAAGCTACAGGAATGGCCCAGAGCTGAAGACATCCCCAGAGCTGAAGACATTGGGGCCTCACAGATGCAGCACAGGTCCACTAGCCTGCTCCATCACTCTGCGGGGTCATTGATTTCTTTTTTCTACAATCACCATCATTCTGTAAGAGAAGAGGGAGGCAAGGACGTTTTCCTCAGTTGTCCTAGCAATAACAGCAAAACCGCCATTCGCTGCTTACTGGCCTTGAGCTGTCTCATTTGGGCCTTGCGTCATTCTGTTCTGCTGTGTTCAGTCCCACTGTGGTCCATAGCTTCCTGGCATGGAAATCTGCCCTCGGAGATAATGAAGTGACTTGTGCAGGCCCGCGCAGCGAATGTTGGTCTAATATCACTGGTGCTCTGAACTACCTACTAAAACACCTCCCCATGAGAACCTTGAACCCCACAGTGCCTGGCTGGGGGTCTCACTCCAGTCTGTGCAAGAAATGAAATCACCTTTTGGGGCTTTGAGTGCTGTCTTTTCTGATCTGAAAAGGACCAGAGCGGTAGCCACACTGTCGCTCAGGGTAGCACACTGGTCTGTTCCCAAATGTTAATTGAAACACAGTGTAATTAATAGTGAGACCCAGGCAACGCAGGCCCCACAGAGCTGACATTAGAAAGTGCTGACGCTCAGCAGCCAGTCTCGTTAAAGGCCCAGCGAGGCTCCCAGTTGAAGAGGTTTGGGTAAACACTTGGAGGGATGGAAAAATGTAAAGGAGCTCTAAGAACCAACAGGCGAGCTCTGCGTCAAAGCTGTGAGCTAAGAAGTCTCACTCTCTTTAAAGTAACGTACGAATGGTGAAGGGCGTGCACTTGTTAGTGTCAGTGTCTTCACGCCAGCTTCGTGGTCCTGACACTGAACTGGCAGGGACAAGCCCAGGTGATGGCATTTCAACACTGCGGCTCCTCATCAGGAAGGTCAGCAGCGAAGCTGGTTTAATTCGGGTCAGACCGTTGCTCTCTCGCCGAGCTCTGCCTCCACGATAACACACGGCTCCCTCCCAAGCAGGCTTCCTTTCTGAGGACATGGGGTCTCCTGAGAACCCTCATGAGGTGTACACAGGATCAAAGCAGAAGAGGGAGACAGTCCATTAGCAGCCTGTTGCCTCGGTGTCTGAGGAAGGTAGCCACAGCGACATCCCTTCCCCGTGGCCCGCGGCGGGCGGGGACCGGGCTCTGTGGACACGTGGCTCTCAGGAGCCGCAGTGCTGCCCTTCCTCCTTTTCCCTTGACCACGCCTGTCCCGCTCCGCAACCCCACCCTTCGTGCATCTTCCAGGGTCCCGTCCTCGGCTCCCTGCCTTTCTTCTCTCTGCAGTTTCTCCCTCAGAGCTCTCGTTTCCTCTCACAGGTTCAGCTCTCATCTCTGCAGTGGCTCTCAGACCTGCTTCCCCTGTGTCCGCCTCCCCGGGCTCCAGGGCTGCGTGCCTGCCGCCTCCTGCCAGGCCCGCCTGCTTGTCTGGGCAGCATGTGAAACAGCTTCATCTTCCGCTCAGCCTGCCCTCACTGCCTCTTCTGCTAATGACACATGACGGCTTCCAGGCATCTGCGCCACCCTTTTCACTCAGCACCCTCTTACCCCGTTACCATTCATGGTTAGTTGGTGCTGGCTGCTCAATTCTTTCTTTTTTCTTTTTTTAAAAAATATATTTTTATTGATTTGAGGGAGAGGGAGATAGAAACATAAATCATGAGAGAGTCATTGATCGGCCGCCTCCTGCACGCCCCCTGCTGGGGACTGAGCCCGAAACCCAGGCAGGGCCCTGACCGGGAATCAAATCGCGATCTCTCGGATCCTAATCAAACTGCCGAGCCATGCCCGCCAGGCTCAATTCTTTCTTTGACAAAGCTCTAGTATCTGCACCCTCCTTTCACTCACACCGTCACTAGGACGTCAGATGTTAGTCCCTTATTCTAAGTGATCGTTTGGGTCTCCTCCTATCTCCCTGCCTTTCCTTCTGGTCAGTTCTGCACACTGCCTCCAGACCAACCTTCCTACACATGGCCACTGATCACTCATCCTCAAGGCCTCCACGTGGAGACACTGTCTCCCTCACCCCTCCCAGCCTGGTCTTCCCACCGCCCAGCACCTGCTCCTTGGACTGGACTGTCCACTGAGGCACCTGTACTCTGACCTCTGGACCCTGCTCAGCCCATTCTCCCTTCTTCCTTCGCCTCAGTATTATTCAAGGTCCAGCCCAGACCCGTCCTCCTTTGCATGCCCTTCATTAGACTATATTTCTTCAGAGTGCATTTCCTTCTACTGAGCTGCTGTAGCCCTTTTCTGAAGGAGATTTGGTGTAATTTTTAAGGCTTTGGGGCCTGGAATCAAATGGGCAGATTTTAAATCCCAGCTGTTCCACTTAGCATCTGTGTGACCTTGAACCTCTCCACCCCTCAGCTTCCTCATCTGTAAAATGGGGATGATAAACATACGTCTTAAAGCTGTTGTAAGGCTTATATGAAATAATGTATATGAACCATATGGGAAGGACTGACACTAATGCACTATTAGCACTATTATTACTGCCATTCCCTTAGCAACAAGTCAGGAAACGATATTCATGAAAATTCATGCATCTACGAAGGGCTTTCCAATAACAATTATTGTTGCCTCTTCTACTGTTACTTCACTTTTCTTTACATTTTCTCTTTTGTCCTGAAATGTATTGCTATTGTAACTGCAGCAGCCGCTGGGGATACTATATTACTGGCACTGTGCTAGTGTTTGACGAGCATTTCCTCCTCACAGCTAGAGAGAGGATCCAGCTAGAGAGAGAGAGAGATGGGGGGAGGGAGGTAAAAAGAGAGAAAAAGAGAGAATAATTATCTTTACTTCCCACGTGGGGATAGTGGGCATCAGAAAACTCAGGGCCTGGCCCATATCCCACTCCTGGTGAGAGCCACACCAGGGGTTCGCCCAGGGCTTTTTAGACCCCTGAGCCTCACTCTTAACCTCTTTAAATCTAAACCCTGAAGGGCATCTGACCTGGCCCAGTGCCTTGCACATGAAAGGGATTCAATTACTTAATTGGATGTTTTGAATTATAGTTTATGTCTGAGCCAGCCATTCCCTCTGGGGTTGTAATGACTAGGAGCAGGCTGGTGCAGGGCCCCGTGCAGGAGGGCCCAGCCTCAAGTCTCAGCCCTGCCTTTTGAAAGGGGCATCCCTCCTGACCTTAAACGATAAGAGGATAAGCTCCCAGTATATGTGTTGTGGTTTATTTCAGGGGAGGAACTTCCCAGGCTGATGTAATGGTGACCTCAGCTGTTTGCCCAGAATAAATGGTCCTCTCGTCTAACCATCCAGTGGTTCTCAATCCTGGTTGCATATTTACATCACCTGGAGAGTTAAAAAAACATTGATGCCTGGGCCCCACCTCAAAGTACAGTTTCATTGGTGTGGGGTTCAGCCTGGCCATCAGCATTTTCATAAGAATCTCAGGTTGTCTATGTTCTGCCAAGGTCAGGAGCTCTTCCAAACTAAGGGTTTCTGGTTTCTTTCCTGACTGAGTGTCATTAAGTGGAAATGCAAACTGATAGGTACCGATAATCAACTTGATAGAGAGCTTTCTCCTGTATCCAGTCTCCTTGCAGGCGTCCATTAGTTTGGTGTCAGATGTGTGGGAAAGTTTTAGTTGTCAACTCTGGGAGCTGTCCTGAGAACAAAGCTCGGCCTTAACCTCCATGAGCTAGACAGTTAAGGGATCCTGATGACTCCAAATCTTCTGAAACCTCTGGTTTATCCTTCTTTTTCATGCAGTGTGATGAAAAATGCACAAAGGCCTATTTCCACATGGGGAAAGCCCACCTGGCTCTGAAGAACTACAGCATGGTAAGTTCCTAAAAGGATGCGAGGGCACGTTTGATCACCACACTGCTTCCAGTCGTCTCGAGGAGAACCTTGTGCCTCCAAGTCAGTCAGACATTAATCCACCTCTTAGTATTTTCCAGGGTAAATCTTAAGCTCTTAGAGTTGGGGAGGATGTTGAAGGTCATCTAGGGCAGTGCCCCCTGCTGTAGGAACCCCTCTGCAATATCTCCACCAGTGTTCAGTCAGCCCTGGGGGAAGCGCCTCTGGAGAGAAAGGTGAAGCAAAGAGATGAAAACAAAATGTGCTTGTAACCTCATCACCCAAAAGTCATCCTGCAGGTGTATCTTCACACTAAGGTATTATATATCATTAACAGCAGCTTTATTTACATACCAGTTTATGGGAAATATACAATTCCCTGGTTTTTAGTATATCCACAGAGCTGTGAAACCATCACTACAATCAAGTTTAGGATATTTTTGTCACTTCCCCCCAAAACCCTATACCCATTAGCAGTCACCCCCTTTCCCTCTGCCTCCACCTTGTCCCTAGACAACCACTAATCTGCTTCTGTCTCTGTACATTTGCCTATTCTAGACTTTTCATCGAAATAGAATTATACAGTATATGGTCTTTTGTGACTGGCCTCTTTCACTTAGCGTAATGTTTGCAAGGTTCATCCAAGTTGTGCTGTCAGTACTTCATTCCTCCCACTGCTGAATAGTATTCCACTGTATGGAGAGACCACATTGCATGTATCCATCAGCTCATGAGCATTTGGGTTGTTTCCACTTGGGCTGTTGTGAGCATCCATGTACAAGTTTTTGTGTGACATTTGTTTACGACCCTCCTGATTGTAAACAATACCTAGGAGTGGAGCTGCTGAGTCACATGACAACTCTGTTTAACCTTTGGAGGAACTGCCCAGGTGTTTTCCCAAATGGCTGCACCATCTTACATTTCCACTAGCAGTGTATGGTTCAATTTCTCCACATCCTGGAGAAATGGCAATACGGGTTATTTTCTGTCTTTTTGATGACAGCCATCCTAGTGGGTGTAAAGTGGTATCTCAGTGCTGTTTTGATTTGCATTTCCCTGATTGCTAATGATGTTGAACATTTTTTCATGTGCTTATTGGCTATCTGCATATCTTCCTTGGAGAAATGTCTCTTCAGATTCTTTGCCATATTTGTACTATAGGTACACGTTCCTTATCCAATAAACGATTGGCATATATTTCTACTATTTGTGTTGTCATTTCACTTTCTTGATGGTGTCTTTTGTAGTACAAAAATTTTAAATATTGATGAAGTCCACATTACCTATATTTTTCTTTTGTGGCTCATGCATTTGGTGTCATTGCCTAATCTAAGATTTATTCCTATTTTTGTTTTTTTTAAGTTTTTGGTGTTAGCTGTCAAAGTTAGAACTCTGACCCACTTTGAGTTAATTTTTGTATATGATATGACGAAGGAATCCAGCTTCACCCTTTTACATGTGGATATCCAGTCATTCAGCACCATTTCTTGAAAAGAGTGTTCTGTCTCCCACTGAATGATTTTGGCACCCTTGTCAAGAAACAATTGATCATAAATACATGGGTTTATTTCTGGACCCTCAATTTTGTTCCATTGATCTACGTGTCTGTTTTTAAGTCTATACTACATTGTCTTGAGTACTATAGCTTTGTAGTAAATTTTGGAATTGGGAAACAGTCTTCTAACTTTGCCTTTTAAGGATTATTTTAGCTATTCTGGGTCTCTTGATTACCAACACATTCCAGAATCAGTTTGTCAATTTCCGCAAAGAAGTCAGATGGAATTTTGATGGAGATTGCATTGAATCTGTAGATCAATTTAGAGAGTTTTGCCATCTTAACAATATTAAGTCTTTCAATCCATGAACATGGAATGTCTTTCCATTTACAAGATATTAGATTTTTAAAAAGAAATTGTCTCCTATTGTAATAATTTAAAAAATTATTTTCTTTTTTGGGTTTTAATTCTAAAAGTAAGAGTCTTATTTGTAATAAGGCCAATAATAGAGAAGGAAAAAAATGTTAATCTCCTCCTGTCTACCAAATTCTGTTCACTCATTTATTCATTCAATTATTTTACTCAGCAAATATGCATTGTATGCTTTCTATGTTCCAGGCACTGTCCTAGCCACAGGAATGCAGCAATGAAGAAAACAAAGTTCCTTGACTTAATTAACTCATATTTTTCAGACAGGGGTGGCCAGGAGATAGAAACCAAATAGGTATATGTGTGGTATGTTGGGTAGTGATAATGTTATTGACAAAAACTAAACCAGGAAGCAGAGAAGGTGTAGAGTGGTCAGGGAGGACCTCTCTAAAGGAAAGGAAGTACTGGAGTAAAGAACACGTGGATATATAATGGAGGAGTGGTCCAGGTGAAGAGAGAGCTAGAATGGAGCAAACAAGGAGGATACTGATAAGAGATGAGGTCAGGCAGGTGATGGGGTATGTCAGGGACTGATCCCCTATGACCTTGCAGGCTTTGGGAGGACCTTGGATTTTACTTTGAGTGAGCTGGGAGCCATTAGAAGGTTTTGAGTAAAGGAGGGAAATGATCTGACTCACGCGTTAATGGCTCACTCTGCTGTATGGAGACTATATTTTGGAATGGTAATAAAAGAACAGAGAACCAGTTATAAGGCTATTGCAACAAATTATCCAAGTGAGGTGATGATGGAGGTGATGAGAAGTGATGGATTTCTGGATACATACCAACAGGGAAGCCAACAGGAATTGCTGATAGATTAGATTTAGGTTAAAAAGAAGTTGGATACAGACAGGGTTACTGTCTTAGTCCTTTGGAGCTGCTATACAATAGACCAGGGGGTTTAAACCACAAACATTTATTCCTCTCAGTTCTGGAGTCTGGGAAGTCCAGCTTCAAGACACTGCAGATTTGGTGTCTGGTAAGAACCTACTTCCTAGTTCATAGGCAGCCAGGAGGGTGAGAGAGCTCTCTGGGATCTCTTCCAAAAGGGCACTAATCTCATTCATGGGGGCTCCATCCTCTCGACCTAATCACCTCCCAAAGGCCCCACCTCCTAATACATCCCCTTGGGGGTTGAGGTTTCAACATAGGAGTTTTCAGGTAACAAACGTTTAGTTCACAGCAGTTACCATGTTTGATGTGTATCCCCTATTCTGTGACACTGTTCTCTGATTCATGTGGTTTTCTTCAGTTTATTTTTTAAAATTTGTCTTTATTGTTGAAAGTATTAGAGATGTCCCATTCCCCCCCACATTGATCCCCTCTACCCGCATCCCCCCCCCCAGGCCTTCCCCACACTGTTGTCTGTGTCCGTGGGTTATGCATATATGCATATAAGTTCTTTGGTTAATCTCTCCCCACCCACTCCCCCTAATCCTCTAGACAAACCTTAAGAATATGTAGCTCAGAACTGGTTTCTTTTTTCCCCCTTGAGCTTTTTCTCTTAGTGCCTGGTTGTATTATACTCTGGACAGCTCTTGATATCCCTGAAGACATCACTGCCCTAAGCCCAGGATCGTGTGACATGAACTAGAATCTTTCTCTTTCCAGAAACTTTCTAACAGCTTCCTCAGTGAGAACCCCTCACTCCAGCTTTCTAGCTGACTCCATATGCCCGGCTCTTTGCAGCTCTGTACCTTTAAGTAGGCACCTCTCGTTCCCTGTTCCCAAGCCTCAGTCAACAATGTCTCCAGCTTTGTTTATTTCCTGACTCCCTTGGGCAAAGCTCACAGGTAGCCTCCTGTTCTCGCTCAGTGCAAATATCATATCTGAATTCTGTGTTTACCTTATGATGATTCCTACCCCGGCCAGACATGGTCCACAAGGATTTAGGACTGAGTATTTTCCATCACAGGCCATATGACAACACTATTTTAAAAAACAAATTTTGAAATCATACCCGTTGCCTCGCAGACCTAGAGAAGCCTAAACAAAATTTTAAATGCATGCTGTGCTCCTATGCCCGCCTCCTGTGCTGGGAGCAGGAGAGGGCCAGGAGGAACTAATGAAGGAGCCAAGCCTTGTGATACTCACTGTCTGTCTTATAATCACCTTTACCCCTACCCACTTGTCAAGGTCTTTTTTTTTTTTTTTCCAGTCTAGAGAGTGTTTTCAGAAGATCTTAGAAATAAACCCCCAGCTGCAGACACGGGTGAAAGGTGAGAATGTGCCTGCGATGTCCTTTCCCCCTGCCCTGGCCCCGGGCTGCCTTCCCTGCCTCCTGGGAGCCAGCTGCAAAGCCCTCCTGCCCGCAGGCCAGTCCTCGACCGCAGGCTGCCCTGCGCCTCCCTCCTCTGTTCTCCAACTCAGATCTTTGCCTTCCCCCTTTCCACACCCTCCTCCTCTAGGGCCTTCTAGACGGGGAATACTGTTGCTGTTGCATCCCCAAGGTGCTTTAAGGTCCTTGGCACAGACTGTACACTATTCCTAAAATGTCCCTTGCGGAAGATGCGTTTGAGTTACTTTAATGCATTGGGCCTCTCAACGCCCCACCCTCACAGGTTTCTCCACGTGTGGTGCCGTGGATGTTAGGGTTTGTTTTGTTTTGTTTCCATCTTGTTTTGCTAGATTACCTGAATCAAGTAGATCTCCGGGAGAAGGCAGACCTCCAGGAGAAGGAAGCCCATGAATTGCTGGACTCAGGAAACAACACAGCCGTGACGACCAAGCATCTCCTGGAGACTCTTTCCAAGCCCGACCAGAACCCCTTGTTCTATGCAGGGGGCATTGAAATCCTGACTGAAATGATGAAGGACTGTAAGCCAGGGACGTGTGTGGTCTCGTGAATGTTGTCGGTGTAAAGGGCCAGAGTTTAGTGTTTGCCCTCATGACTGAGACTCCCTTCATTCCACAGATACTGATTGAAGAGCTACTAAAATGCAGGTGGAAAAGGGGGTGCAAAGAAGGGCACCCCACCCCAGCTCCATCCTCTGCTCAGAGCAGGCATTTACTCAACATGCAAGCACTAAACATCGCACACACAACACACACACACACACACACACAGCGTACACTCATTCTGTGGACACTTATTGACATTGCAACACACACAGCATGCACACACGTACTTTCTTACCTCACATATACCACACACATGTACACATAACATACACATTGTGCACTCATTCTGTGCACACTAACATCACATACACATCATGTACACACGTCACACTATATATACTTATATCACATAACGTATACCACACATATTCACCCCTCCCCTCACATGCTCCGCCCTTCCTGCACATATCTGTGTACCCTTTGCATACCTGACAACGCCCCATATACACCCCAGGCACCCTGTACTACCCCCACAAGTCTCTCCCCAACCGCAGGGAAATGGAAGATGGAATTTTTGTAGGGTAAACTGCAAGGTTCACCCCAGTTACAATTAATGGTTGCTTAGGGATATAAATAGTTTCGGAGCAAATGCCAGCTCCTTCTGCTAATGGGAGCCACACTGCTTTCTCTTACCGGTCCTTGGAAACATTGATACCAGGGCTTAAACCATTTTGGGGACTCAGTAACAGGATGCTGGTTGCACAAATAGATGGAGTCGCTGACCTCCCTTTAGTACACAGTGGGGGGTGCTCACGTATTCTCTGCAGTAGTTTATTGGAAATTGCAGGCTTCTCTCCAGAGCCTGGAAACAGCTTCAAAATAAATATTGAAGAACAGATGCACATGCTTGTTCTTCCTGGCAGTTAAGCAGCTCCTGGGGACTCTAAAGATGACAAAATGAGGAGCTGTTGATGACCCGCGGGGCCGCCAGTCTTGGCTCTCTTGATCTGAACAGGATGTCCCTCTTACTGGGGCACTGGGTGGCGGATGACAGCTGTAGGTTTCACAATGTAAAGGTATATGTTTCTTCCCAAACTGTAATTTGATGACTGATGTTTCCTGTCGGGCCCCTCATTATTGGCTGGCTCCGTTACAGCCTGACATCAGCCAGGCATCAGGAGTCTGACGCGGTTTTCTCTGAATTTGTTTCAGGCACAGAGCGAACTTTATTCAGAACACACAATGGATTCAGTATCATCAGTGGGAATGAGGTGATAAGAAGGTAGGAATGTTTGTAAAGACAGGAGCATCAATGCAAGGAAGGACAAGCTCTTCTCCTGAAATCAGACCCTAATGACACAGGCAGCGACTTCACTGGATGATCCCACCCTCAGTCAGTATTGGTGGCCCCTGGATAGTGCAGAGATGCTGTGTGCACACCCCTTGAGCTCTGCCCCTCGAGTAGTTTGAATTATGCCACAATCAACCACTGCAGAGAAAGGTCAGCAAAACTTCCCAGGGTTTCTCCAGGCACTTCAAAGTCAGAGAAGTGACCGTTCTTGTTGGTTTCCCACCAGTTGTAAGGTTGCTATTTGTTCTTCCCCTCTTGGGATTTTGCTGATCATATCAGGAAATGAGATCAGCTGGGTCCTGGCTGCTCCCAGTTATAATTTCATCTGAAGAAGGATCCATAGGATAGGAGGTTGTTTGCTAAATTTATTTTTATTTTTGGGGGGTTTCAGTTATTCTGGTGTAATTTCTGAGGCTTAGGACACTGCCGTGGGTTGGAGTCACCAGCACATGCCTGCATGTGTGAGGGGCCCTCAGTGGTACACTGGCCCACCGTGCATTGGCCTTGGTGCAACTGCTGTCCATGGCCCCGGCCTCGCACCCACCCAGCAAGCAGCCCAGACTCCTTGGCCTGCAGCCTTGTCTGGAGCTCTCAGTCCAGTGCTCAGCAGCCCTGTGGTCCTGGAGCCCTATATAACCTGCAGCTCTGGGTTATAAAATCACTCTCTCAACCCCACATTATAGGGCTCTGTTGGTGAAATAAAACCAACTGGAAAGAAGATCAGCACTGAGTTCAACCTCTAACATTGTTCTCCTTTGTTTATTCCAGGTGCTTTGCCTCAGAAGGGAAAGATGCAGCGGAAGAGACTGTGTGTGTGTCTGTTCTCAGGCTCTGGCAAGCCGTGTGCAGCGGGAATGGTGAGCCTGGCCCATCCCAGTTAGTCGTCATTAATGCCCATTAATGCGGGAGCTGCGTGGGCAGACAAGATTGTTCCCCCAGAGGCCGGGCCCTGGAGACTTGATGTCTAGACCTTCCCTCAGAAAAAACATATGGATCAGAAATAAGGCCTGTACCCGGCTATGTCTCCAGCACCGTTGCAGCTGCCTTCACCATGGCCAAGGCCACTGTAAGCGCAATGAGTAGTCTCATCACCTGGGCATTTGCCCTGCTCTGCAGACTCCTGGCCTCTGCCCATGTGTTGGCAGTGGGGTGGCAGAGCTTGTCCTTTCCTATCAGCCTAAAAATATTGGGGTTTTTTTGCTGACCACGGTCCCCAGTTCAGCATCGTGAGCTTTATGATCGTGTGCCAGCATCTCGTGACACTGATCAGTGTGTAATATCAGAACAGTAAAGTGCTATGAGGATATTTACCTTGCTGACTGAGCTTTTTAGATATTAGCATCTTCTGGGGTTTACTAAGTTTTTATAGAATCTGATCACTTTTATGACCTCAAGGTAAGTAAAATATTGAATCATTTCCCTTTTTTTTAAAATTGTATTTTTATGGGGAAAGGTCTGACCTTGGGCAGAAATACTGAAAATAGAATAATGGTAACTGTGTCTCTTTTCATGGGGCTCCTGTGAGGAGCCAGTGAGAGAGCTTGTGAATATAATTTGTAAACTAGAAAAAGCGGAATATAAGATAAGATCATTTTTTTCATTTATTATTGTGGAGGAATCATCTTAAGTTCTAGAAAACTCGAGAATATGGGGCCTCTGTCCTGAAGGGCATTATGCTCAGACTAATATTATCGAGACGGCTGCTACTCTCTGTGATGCTGTACCACTCTGGGGCGGTGATTTTGGAAATCCTCCTACAGGAAGACAAGTGAGGCAGGGCTTGGTGGCCGTGTGCATGGGACACGCTGCCCTTCTGTGTGCTGTGCAGTCCTGACTCCCTCAGCCAGTGTCCGCTCTGCTTTCTGAGGACTCTGTGTCATGTTTTTCTTTAACATCTGAAAATACTGTCAGGCACAGCTGGTGATGCAAATGCTCTGTCTCCGATCAGTGGCATCTTGGTGTATCCAACTCAATAAACACAAAGCAGTTTTTTAAAATGACACGGGACTGCTACAAAGTGAGGGCATGGGAATATATCTGAGATAGGTTGCTGAGTGGGAGAGAGAAGCCAGGGGCAGTGCAGGGTGGATCATTCTTTTAACAATATTCACACAAGGGGTGAATAGTAGCTCCTTTCAGGAATGGGCTCACCTGGCAGGGGTACAAGAGAAGGGGGCTTTCATTTTCAGCTTTACTCTCCTTCTGTTATTTCAGTTGTTTACAGTGAGTCACTTTTCCAGTATAAGAAAAACTATAGGAACTAAACAAACTGCTCTGCTTCATAGCTTAGCCACATACTCCAGCTGCACCCAGCCTGCCCACAAACAAATTCACGTACCTGCTTAGAAAATGACCCAGTGAGGGGGGTCAGTCGACTGCCTCTCCTCTGGAAATGGCTTTTAGTCTGGGAAGGGGGCATGCTTTATTCATGAATGTTCTCATGGATAGTCTGTTTTCCAGAAAGAACTCAAATGGTTACTCTGGCCATTATATGAAAGTTGATGGTCTAAAGATATTCCACAATTCAGCTGACTTCTTCCCCTTTCCTCACATTTCCCTATACACATACCAGGGAGCCTTTGACAGGAATAGTAATGCTCATATATGTGCACCAGTCCCTGTCCCTGCTGTGAGCACCGTCATGTAGTAACTCAACCCTGTTAGTGTCATCTCTCTCATTTCGCTGGTGAGGAAACAGAAATGCATGGGATTTCATAGATTGGCTAACGTCATTCACCTGGTGATTCGGACCAGCAGTCTAGTTCTAGAGTCGGTGCCCTTACATGTCACTATCCCACCTCGCAGATGAATGGAGAATTGGGCTTCTTGTTGGGAGGCAGGGACAGAGCTGGTTTAATCGCTGTCGCTTCGCGCACATGGTGAATGCTCCCTGTTTCACAGAGGAAAACCAGCGCCTGCTCCTGGTGCGCCCGGAGGCAGGCAGGCTGCTGCCTTCCCTCTTGGCCTCCAGGGTCCTGTCCATCCAGGAGCAGAGCCTGGCCTTGCTGCTGCAGCTCAGCCAGACGGAGAACGGCCGCGGCCTGATCATCAGCCACCTCGACCTGACCCGGTAAGGAGGTCCGCCAGGTCTCGGAGCATCACCTGCCGAGTTAAGACGGGCCTTTCTCCCTCTCCATATCTCTGACAGAACACGTGCCATCTGACTTACTAAGGACCCATAACAGAGAGGGCCTTTGAAAGGAACAGTCCCCCATGAGCACCCACCCGCAGGATGGACCCCTGTGTGTGAAAGGAACACTCCCCCATGAGTACCCTCGGGACAGACTTCTGTCTGAGCCTGGTCCCATGGATAGTTCCGCTCCTCCTGGCATGTTTCTATCTCACAGACATGGCAGACGGTGTAAATCGTGTTTCCACAATGAGGCCGGGAGCCCGATCTTAAAATAGGTCATTGCTTCTGCACTTTTAGTGTCAGCCCTGTCCCTGTTCTGTCCCTGTCCCTGTCCATACTTTGTTCATGTCTGAGGTAGCACTGTCTGATTTTGCATGTTCTTAACCCCCTCTGGAGCACAGTAGAATATTAATAAATAAAACACATCTCGAATATTGTTCCACGTAGGTCTTCCCAAGGCTTAAGGCCATGGGAATAGAATGTGCCTCCCCTAAGTAGACTTTATGTAAAAAACTACTGAACTATAATGATTTTGCCCAGTGTTCTTTAGCCTAAAGATTAGTAGTTTGAACATGTGAAATTGCCATTTTTTACATCAAAAAAGGTGCACGATGGCAATTGCATGTAATTCATTCAACCTAATAGGAACAGTAGCAGTAAATACAGCTTGCTTTATACGTGCTTCAGACACAGTCTAAAAACTGAATTTGGCTTCTGATTCTTTTCATTGTTACCTCATTATATCTCTTCTCAGCCTGGGATGTAGGCAAGATAATTGTTACTACTATGGCTCACACCAGGGGCAGGGAAACTGCAGCAGGTAATGGAAGAATCTCCCCCTGGCCCTGAAGCCCAGCTCCTTTTCTCTGTTTGGCCCAGCTGAGACCTCAGCACCTGTCCCATGCAGGTGGGGAGGTCCATGTGTGCTAAGGGCACAGTGCTTATTAAGCCTTGGTTGTGGCTCCAGCAGCTTGAGGCCCAGTCACAGCCAGGACAGTTCCCAGGAAGGGCCATGGCAACTCCTGAGGCTCAGCCCATATGGGCAGATGGGT
The DNA here is from genome assembly GCF_054644295.1 of Miniopterus natalensis. Classification (NCBI taxonomy): domain Eukaryota; kingdom Metazoa; phylum Chordata; class Mammalia; order Chiroptera; family Miniopteridae; genus Miniopterus; species Miniopterus natalensis. The sequence continues at coordinate 11,141,188 of NC_142091.1, read as the reverse complement.
CGCTTGCAGAGTTAAATCCTCAGAAGCCCATTTCACATTTCAGATGACTCTGCAGTCACTTCCTCAACCCCTGAGTAAATGTAGCTATAGTTATTGTAAGCTCTTCCCCTAAGCTGTCTTTGAATGGTTTGGGTTTCAGTTTGAATGTTTCCAGTGTCTTGGAGAGTGGCATTTATGATCATCCCTGGAAGTCCTGCCTGCTCTCCTTACACAGTCAAAAGCCTTAGCTTATTGCTTCAATGCCTGCTGTTCTCATTAATGTCTACCTCTGATTAAGCCAAGAAGAGGTGGAATGTGCTCTCTGAAACGAAATGAGATGGTTTTAAGCAGGACAGGGCTGCACACAAGCTCCATGGCCTCATAGAGGCACACACATCACATTCCTCCAACAGTGCTTTTCCCCATGTGACACATGGAAGGAACAAGTAGACAGTGACAGAACCAGGTGAAGGCCAGTGCCACTTTGTGGAAAGAGCTAGGTCTTTGAGTGCAAGTGGTCATGAGCCCAAACCCTCTGCTTGAGTCTGTCAACTTGTGTGGCCCAGGAAAGTTACTCAGCCATGGTGAGCCTGGGTTCTCCTCTAGGATCACAGACTTATGCTGAAGCTTGAGTGGTGTTGTGCATATGCCAGTCCAGCATTTTATGTTGCATGCTACAGAATACATGACCAGGAGAAGCTGGTCTTGTTTTTCTCTTGTAACAGAAGAGACTAAAGATGGCAGTAGCTGGTTGAGTGGCTTCGAGATGTCAGAGTCAAGGTCTGTCCTTCTGACCCTTCCCTCATGGCCTCACAGGCTGCTGCAACTCCAACCGTCACATCCCCCTTTAGGACAGTTTAGCACCAGCCAGGCCTGTCCCTTTCATAAGAGAAATGACTGCTTCTGTTTCTCTTTGGTCAGAATTGTGTCACATGCCACCTGTGACTAGGAAAATGGTCCCGGCTTCTACAGTAGAGTCAGGCTGGATGAATGGCGATAGCAGGGTTTCCGTGGGGTTCAGCAAACAGCATCCACCGCAGTAAGGGAAGTGGCTGGTGTCATTCCTGGCACGTGGTACGGACTCAATAATAACTTTATACTCATTTGCTCTCTTCAGAGTCTAAGCTCAGAGTCCTAAACTGACACGAAAGTGAATTTATTGGTACATTGGTCTAATTGGTACGTTAGACCATTCATTTTCTGATCTGCTTATCAGCAAAGCACTGTATTTCTCAGCAGCTGGAGAACTAGTCTCATAGGCAATCATCACGTTAGTGTTTTCAGTAGGAAAATAACAGGACAGATAGCATGTTAGACAAACTCCTTTGGCAGCACAGCAGAGGCTGGATTGGGGCAGGTAGGACAGGAGGCAGGGAGTCCACGAAGGGGAAAACGGATTGCCAAGACTAAAGGTTAAGACTGGACCAGGGTGGAGGCAGAACAGACGTACAGTGGAGAAGAGAGCTGCTCAGTGACCTAGAAGGAATGACAGGAGAGAGACGTTGGAAAGGAGCCAGAGGAAAGGAATGCAGGAGCTGCTGAGGAGGTGGGACTGACAGTGCACTGTCTACAGATGTGGGGGCCAGCCAGGGATCTCCCAGGATGCTGGCTTAGGCAACTCGGGGGATGGAAATGCCACCTTTGAAGACAGAAAATGCAGGCAGACGGTCTGATTTGAAAGCCACTTTGAATGATTAAATTTGTGACACTCATGGTGTTGAAATAGAGATGTCCGTGGTGTAGAAGATGTTCCTTCTAGAACTTTCGGGGAGAGGTGTTTATGGCTGATAACTAAGACCATGGATGAGAGCAGGGCCCAGAGTAGGACCCTGGGGTCCCTGACGTGGAAGGTGACAGCATGAAGGGGGCTCAAAAAGGAATCCAAGAAGGAAAAAGCCAAGGGGTAGGAGGGCTAGAAAAATGGCATCGATGGGACTGAATGCCATGAGGAAAAGGCAGAGAAGAGCCCATCAGGTGGGGTCCCTGAAGGTCAGAAGCGTGGGCGCTAGTCATCCACATCTGTGTTACTGGATTGATTCTGCAGCTTGTTCTAGGCTGGATCTGGAAGTCAAACCACAGGGAAACCAGGGTGCTTAAACTGAAAAAGACCCAGTTCCCTCACTTAGAGCAGGAATCACCTGGCACTTTGTTTAAGTGCAGCCTCTGTCCACTAGAGACTGAGTTGGGCTCAAGAATCTGCCTCCCCCCGCACCACTACCAAGTAAGTCCTCTCCCAGCCACACTGGGGACATGTAGTCCTGCGGCGTAGAATAGACTTTCCAGTGGGCCACAGATGGCCCACCAGGACCCAGCTGGCCTGTCCAGCTCTGCACCCTCTCCGCTCCCTGTCCTCTCCTCACACCCTAAGCACTGGTTGTGAAGAACTGTTAGCAGTCCCCATGTGTGCCCTGCTGTCTGATGCCTCATCGCCTGTGAACTCTGTGCTGTCCCTGAAATTCCTGCTCTAGTCCCGTGTGCCTGACATTGGCCTGCGAGTTCCTTGGAGCTGCGACATTGTCTGTTTTCATCACTGTGGCCCCAGAACCTACCACGTTGCCTGGCACATAGTGAACAGAAAGCCAGCACTCCACATTCAAGTGACAGCTGAAATGTCACCTGCAATTTGAAGCCGCCTTCACCTCCACCCTCCCACACTGCCCACCAGGTAGACTCTGTGCCCACTTTACATGAATCTGGTTCTGACATATCACCTAACACACGTGTCACTGTGGGAGCCCAGGTGCTCAGCACTGCACCCCACTGGATGCTGAGTATGGGTTTGCTGGGTGGACACGTGGCTCCAACTTCATCCGGGGACTGCTCAGTCCATTAGGGCAGCCTGAAGCTGCATTAGGTTTTTTTTGGCAACTCCAGCAGACAATTTGCTCATGATGGGTTTGCAGTTACCTAATAACCCTTAAATCTTTTTCATATGAACCAGTTATAAACCAGGTCTCCCAATTCTGTTACTTATACCGAATTCCCAGCTCTGAGTGGAGGAGTTTGAGTTTAACTGTATTAAATTTCATCTGACATATTCAGCAGCCTGTCAAAACCTTGTGAAATCTTTATTCCATCCCCCACTTCATTAGGGGGCCCTCCTACTGTAGTCATCAGCACATTAGTAAGCATGCCATTTAGATGTCGTTTAGCCTGGCCTGGTGTGGCTCAGTGGTTGAGTGCTGACCTAGGATCCAGGCAATCAGGGTTCGATTCCCAGGCAGGGCACATGCCTGGGTTGTGGGCTGGATCCCCAGTCAGGAGCGTGCAGGAGGCAGCTGATCAATGACTCATCATTGATGTTTCTCTCTCTCTCTCTCTCCCTCTCCTTTCCTCTCTCTGAAATCAATCAAGACTTATTTTTAAAAAAAAATAGATGTCCTTTATGTGATTGAACTTGGCTGAACCAGTGTCACATGACAGAAGCCCCAGTGATTCCTTCCAAGTCGTCTGATAATCAGTGACCTTTGGTTAAAACTGTTCAACCCCCTGGGACCTCACATTAGGTGATAGAGCCATTCTTGTAGGTCAGTCTGTCTCACTGGGGTCGGCCAGGAGCCGGGCCTGGATGCTGACTCCTCCCTGGCCTCCCTGCAAGGCCCCCTTGTTGGAAATGCTGTCAGTCGGAGGACAGCCCTCTGCCCTCTCTGAGGGGGTTCTGGATTTTTTGCAGATTGTTGGAAGCCCTGGTGTCATTTCTTGAATTCTCAGACAAGAGGGCCGCCTTGGCCATGGGACTGCTCACAGACTTGGCTCTGGAAGAAAGGTAACATTTATTTACAGAAGCTGATACTTCTTAGTGAACGGTTGTTGACGGTCTGGTATTTTAGAATGTGGGGCGTATGGCGTACGGGAAGGCGGGGAGGCTGGGCCCTGAGCCTCAGGGTTCACGGAGTGGAGGGCTGCTGCCTCCCCGGGGCATGGGCGCCGCTCCTGCCCAGCCCCTGGGGGCAGGGGCACCCCGCGCTCAGTGGGGTTGGAAGCAGTAACATACTTAAAACAGTACCTATAGTAAACAAGCCTACTGTGTGTTAGAGAAGCTTCTTCCCTTGATCAGCACCTGATGGGAACTGCCTAGCGCTTGTGCATGGACCCGCGAGAGAGGGGAGCACAGTGAACCGCAGCCTGCTCTCGGGTTGCCGGTGGCGTTATGGGTAACCATCCTCCCCGCCCCTTTTTCTTGCTTAGCTGCTGGGGAAGACAGTAAACATCTTACATCTCTCGTAATTCTTAAGTGTTTTATTTTCAGTGCCTCTTGTTTGTTCGTTTAATTTTCTCACCACCTTTGGGACATCTTGCTTAGAAATGATCATAATGAGGGAGAGCCGCCTGTGCTCCTAGACAGGCCCCCGCACAGGCTGGGACTGCGCTGGCTGCGCTCACACGTGGGGCGTCCTCGTGGCTGTGGCGGGAAACACGCTTCCTGTTCGCACAGCACCCTGCGCAGACCCAGAGCGAGGGGAGGGCAGGGGTTGTGGTAAGTCAGTTTGGCAGAAGCCCATGGATTCCAGCAGTTTCTGTATATGTGCTGCCACCTGAGATCTGATGTTTAACATCAAAGGCAGTTCTTCAGACTTAGAGAAATTAAAGCCGCATTATATACCTGGGACATTCTCATTTGTTTCCGAATGAGCCATCCAGCCACGTGACACAGCACAGGGGCCTGGAGTCTGTGACTTCACCACACTACCTGAGACCCTGTATTTCTCTTATAGTTTGTGCAATGTAGAAATGAATCATGACTGATGTTTTCTCAACAGATTCCAAGTCTGGTTCCAGGCCAGCCTCGCAGGTGTACTCCCGGCTCTCACGGGTGTTCTGGTGAGCAGGTCTCATTTTTATAATCTCTGACAGGCTCTCAGGAGCATGAGCAGAGCCTTTAAACACAGTTACACTCCAGAACTCCCGGTGTCTCTCGGGCCCCTTCATCATTTATCCACTGCTGGAACTTACACAGTTCTTTGTTAGTAAAGCAGCCATAGTTAGGACGCGCGGAGGTGGCATATGCGCAGCTTATTACAGGGGAGAGAAAGCTGGAGTGGACTCTGCCTCAGGCGGAGGTGGAGAGAGGTTGTCATGTTCATCAGTCCCCTGGTGAATCTAAGTCTCATCGTAACGATTGTGTGCAGCCCTGTCCCTAAATGAAAGTCATCAGGGCAAGTGTGGTGATTTGAGCTGAGGAGGCAGGAAAGAGTCAGGGGGTGGGGGAGTTCTAGGAGAGTAAACTGTTACCAGATGCTGTCCCTGGTGAGCCAGAGAGGTCAAGGGACCTTAGCATGTCCACAGCCCAGTACTTCAGGTGTGGAAGTAGAAGCTCTGAGAATGGTTGGACTGCCCTTGTTCTCCAGCCTGGCTGGTGATGTCCCTGGGATTAGCCCTAGGCCTCTGTGTCCCAGGCCAGCGTGCTTTGGAGTTACCCCTGTGTGCCTGCACCTTATGGCCAGCACGACCCCATTGATGCCCTGAGGTGACATTGTGCTCTCTGGCTCTCAGACGTTTTGGTGAATGAGGGGTGCCCTAGAGATGATGTGGGCACCATCTGCCCACTCTCTACTCATTTGCTTTCTCTCCATTCACTTTCAGAGGAGAGATCCCAAGGTAGCTAACACCTCAGCTCTCAGCCAGTGTATTGCCGTCATGGGAAACCTCAGCGCTGATGCTACCACCCGAGGACAGGTGTCTGCCTCTCAAGAATTTGGGGATGCCTGCTTGGATCTCATGGTATTTTAGATTTTCCACTTAAAGCTGGTCTCTTATCTGCTTTGGGGGTGTTGGCTTCTTCTTCATTATCTAGATTTTCCAAAAATTCTGAGGGTGCTAGAGCCAGTGGCTCTTCCTTCTATAACCATAGATTTATGGCCGGCTGCCTTAGCAAGCCCTCCACATCAGGCCCCGCTCTCCCTGGAGAGTTTTGAAGGCTTTCCTGGCAGAGTCAGCTTGGCCACCCATTTGAGCAGCTCATTTTTCAGTTTAAACACAGGACCAGGCTGAACCAGTCACATGGCAGAGGCCCTAGAGACTCCTGTTACTGTTCCGAACTGACGCCAACTCTTACCCTGGTCTCTAACCTCCCAGCGTCATGTAGGTTCATGACATTGGCAATGCAGGGAGTTTGAGTAATGCTGAGACTATTGCCAAGGCGATAGTGTCGACTTCACAGGGATGACTTCAGAAGCTGCAACGCAGTCCTGACAGGTGTGGCTCAGTTGGTTGGAGCATTGTCTCGTATACCAAGAGGCTGTGGGTTCGATCTCCATATGGGAGACAGCTGATCGATGTTTCTCTCTCACATTGATGATCAGTGTTTCTCTCTCACTTTCCCCCTCTCCCTTGCTCTCTCTCTAAAATCAATTAAATAAAAAAATACACATATTTTGAAAAACTGCCAGGCAGAAAGGTCATGGATTACCTTGTTTTGTTTCCAAAGGCCAGGTGTGAGGAGGAGGTGGACCTGTTCAGGGACATCTTATATGCACTCCTGGGACTCATGATGAACCTGTGTCTTCAGTCCCCCTTTGTCTCTGAGGTACAGTATTCTTTTCTCCCTACCTGGAACGCTGGGACAACCTAAATGCTGGGACAGTTCTATTGCATAGAACTGTCCTCATTTTCACCAAGAGCTGGAAGCCATGGACTCCAGCATGCAGTGGGAATGGGGAAAGCTGGGTGGACACTCAGTCTCTGCATCGCTGAGGAATGGGCGAGTCACTCGGTCAGGTGCATTCAGAAAATCGAGTGTCCAGGATGTGCTGAGCATGGTGCTAGGTTCTGCATTAACAAAGTCAAATAAAATGTGCTCCTGCCCTCAAGGTGTCGCCCTGTCATGAGTGGAGAGCAGTGGAGGGTGTTGTGAGGGAGTGTGGCCGTGATGAGCAGGAGGTGGTCAGCTCTAGGCGGATGCTCAGAGGGAGCTCCATAGAGGACTCAGCTTACCAGATCATTCCCATCCCCTTCTGCCCCATCACTGCAGGTCTGGGCCACAGAGGTGAGCAGGCGGTGCATGTCTCTGCTGAACAGCCAGGACGGAGGAATCCTCACAGTAAGATTCTCCCAGGAGACCCAGGATCAGCATCCTTTGTTTCCCTTTTGTGTCATTCTAATATTGGTGTATCTTACCCTTTTGAAGCCACCACACCTTGGAGATTCTGCCAGCTCTCTGAGGGACAGGGAGGACATGCTCCTCAGAATGGTGCCCCTAATCACACAAACATCAAATTCGCCTTCAGCTTCATGGGATTTGGTGACCCCCACCCAGTGCTCATCTACAGAGCCCCTGGAGTCCAGGAGCCCTTTTCTGTCTGGTCTGGGGCTTCATTGATTTGTCCTATTTCAAGATATCCTTGTGCAAATGGAACAGGTCACGTGATTTTATGCAGAATCTCTTTTTCCATAATCAACACCAAACCCATGTTTTGAAGCCAGTGATCCCAGAGGCTGTCTGTGCATAATCGCCTCAGCCCCCCTGGAGTGCATGCTGGAATGGCTTTTTAACTTCCATTTCTGACATTTGGATAAGAAAACTGAGAAAGCCGATGGCTAGCACAGTGCATTAGGAGAATGTTAACACCTTGCTGACTGGTCATGAGCACACATATTTCCATGTGCAAGCATTGCTGATTGGTCACGAGATAACTCGTGTCTGCACTTACATTAATTTGAGTAATTTTAAACACCTTACTGACCAAAGTAGCTGGCCACACAGGCTAGTTCTGGCTTGAAATAGCCAGTCAACAAGGTGTGTGGTTCAGGAGGCTCTTTGCCATCATCCTAGGATGTGCTCAACTCACATCAGGAATCACCCCAACTTTCCCACCTAGTAGTTCAGGGCTCTAAAGCCCAGAAAAACAACTGGGTCACATCCAAGGCAGCCTGGGAAACCAGCACTTCAAAGATCACAGACAGGGGACCCATTTCAGGGTGGTGGTAAGAATTCTGAGTAGATCCACTATATCCTTTTTGGAGCTGGCATGGCCACACGTCCCTGAAGTCAGCTCAGGCGTTATAGGGTGAAGGGTTCTAACCTGGGCTCTAGGAACGTGTGGCAGGTCTGCAGTTCCCTGGAACCCCTGCAATTGTGTGGAAAATTCTGATTGTATGTGCATTTTCTCAAGTAGGGGGCAACACAACTCCCATCAGATCCTCAGAAAACATCCATGACCCCAAAAGGTGTGAGCATCATTGTTCTTGGATAGTTGGGCCTTTCTGATGGTCTCAACACTAGTTTCATGCTAACCTTTCAAGGACTCTCTTGGCCGGACTTCCCCAGGACTCTGCATGTGCCACAGTTGGGTGCAGGCTGGTGTGTTGAGTGGGGAAGCAGCTTCAGCAGGGGAATCCATCCTTCCGTGGGGTGCTCTCACTGTCTTGGGCCTGGAAAGAGATCTGGCTGTCAACTGTGGCAGCGTTCCAGCACCCATGGGAAGCAGACAGGGAAACAAGACTGATAATACGCTAGTACACAAGTCTATGCCTTCTCCCTCCAGAGATCTCATTAAAACAAGACTAAAGGCATTAGGGGAATAAAGTAGAAACCCACATTGACAAAGTGAACAAGCAAGAGGACACCAGGGGTCAGTAGTTTCTGGAAGGTGGAAAATCGCCACAAGAAGAAGGCAGAGCTGGGGAAACCCTGGTGTAGAGCGCAGACTGCGGGGAACGCAGCTGGGAAGGTCACAGGTTTGTCCTGCAGTAACCTGGAGAAGGCAGAAACTTCAAAATACCAGGTGCGGCAGGGGGCAGAAGTGTGAGCGAGGGGGCTGCACTCCGCCGCCAAGCTCTGTCCCTCGGGCATCAAATCTCAGCACATTTCTGCAAAAGCATGAGAAGACCAGAGAAGACATTTGCTGTCTAGTGCTGGGGAGTACCACTTTCCACCAGCTCGCTGCAACCTCCCATAAACACAGCGCACCGAAACATGTTTTATTACCTCCTTCGTAAATGTGACTGGCAGCGAGGGTCACCAGACATTTCAGGAAAGCCATACTCGTAAATAGAAAAAACAAGATAAACAGAAAAATTGACTTTAAAAAAATGCAACAGAGATTGTATAGGAAGTAGGAAAAAACATAACTATTATTTGTATCCTCAGAAAAATTTAAAGTAGTAGTATAGCCGACTGTAGTAACAGCTTGCTATATAGAAAATTAGAACCGAAGTCTCCCAGAAAATAGAACAGAAAGAGATTCGGAACAGGTAAAGGAAAAGCTAACAGACACAGAGGATCGACCCAGGAAGTTCACCATGGTGCTGGTGTTGGCGCTGCGGAGTGTCCAGGCAGCGCTTGCCCAGCGGTGAACGGGGGCCCTGTGTGAAGGGAAATAAACTGGCCTCCCTGTGCCGGGGCAATGTTTGCAGCCCTTTGAATGGCCTCCCCACGCCCATGTTACAAACAACAGTGCTTGCTGTCTATTACTTCGCCATTACGCATTTTTAAAATCAAGGTGAAAATTTTGCTTCCAATATTAATGACTGTTTTACCTCACCCTTGTTAACTTTAAAGGTTTTCAGCTTCTCTGAAAAGAACTTTTAATTACCCTTTAACTTTCTGCTCCCCTCAGAGAGCTGCGGGCGTTCTCAGCCGCACCCTTCCTTCCTCCCTGAAAATTGTCGAGGAGGCCCTCAGAGCAGGGGTGGTGAAGAAAATGATTAAATTCCTGAAGGTAAATAATGGAATTTCCAGGAATATCTTAGTTTATTTGGGGAACAGAACTGAGGTGCGGCTCTTTCACCCCTGCTAGGTTTTAAACTTGAATGGGGGAGTCTCTTCTGCCTGTCTGCGCGGAGTGTGCTCTGAACCTCAACAAAAGATTGTTGGAAAAATAAAAGTAAACTGCTCCCCGGCCGGGTGGCCCAGTTGGTTAGAGCATCGTCCCGATGCACCAAGGTTGCAGCTTCCATCTCTGATCAGGGCACAGACAGGAAGCAACCAGTGAATGCATGGGTGGGACAACAAATCTCTCTCTCCCCCTCACTCCCTCTTCCTTTCAAATAAGTCAATAAGTAAGTAAGTAGACTGTTCATTAGATGCATCCAGAGAAACCACTTACCGCCCAAGCCTGTCTTAAACGTGAGTGGCTTCTGTCCTTGCAAACATGGTATGAGTAACTTTCAACAAGCTTTCTCAGGCCCTTTACTTTGCTGTGTTTTCCTGCTCACAGTGCTTTATCCAGCTGTCTGGAGAAGGTTGGATGTAACTCCACTCATGACTCTGTAGGGTGCAGTTACCATGTGACAAAAGGATGTTCACATTTTCCTTGTAACATGAGTGCAGTGAATCTAATGGAGTAGGTACAGCAGGTAACTAGACTCACCTGAATGGGCAAGGGGACTTACGCAGCTGCCACCTCTGGATCTTGCCCATGACGTATGTGCCCAGTGGGGGTCACTCACCCATGTTAGTGCGGTGACCCCATGGGAGCCTTATTCCTAGAACTCTGGGCTCTGTGGGGCCAGGGCCGTGCTCTGCTGTGGGGTGGGGCAGTGTTGGGAGGGCAGGTCAGCGAGCCTGAGCTTCAGCTGCCACTGGATGAAGACCGTCATCCACGGGACGACTCTTGCCAACCTGCCAGAGGCTGCCGATTGCACGCATACACGTGTATTACGCGGACATGCATGCACCGTGCATTTAAAGACGATTGGGTGATTTGGGGGATATGATTTGACAGTTGTCACCTCTTAAAATGATGTAGGATCGTGATGCTTCGCGTGCAGGCCTGTGAGCCTGACGGCCTTAGCGAGGGAGCCTCATTCTCAGATGCTGAACTGAGCTGGGGCTTCCCTCCCTCTTTGGTAGATCTGTCAGTCGACGGTTTCTCTTCTCAGCCACTCTCTCATAAAGCCTTGCACAGGTAATTGCTCAGGTGAATATGACAGGCCTGCCTCATACCCAGGTGTGGGCTGGAAGAGGAGATGTGAGTGACGCTCCTTCCAGCCGGGTCTGGCCTGCTCGCCAGCAAACATGCCCCTTCTCAGTGGACTCTCTTAGACGTTCGGGAAGCCACTAGTACAGTCACAGCTACTCACTGCGGTTTCTGGCCAAGAGCAGTCACAGGACTGATAGTATTTTTCTAATTTCACTCGCAAGTCTAGGCGGGAGGCCAGACTGCCTCGCGTTATGCTGTGAAGACCCTCGCCATCTGCACGAACAGTTACCATGAAGCTCGAGAGGAAGTAATAAGACTGGATAAGAGTAAGTGACGCTTCCGTTAAGCGGACCCCACACCCCAGAGGTTGATCACACTGGAAGCAGCAAAGGGAGCTGCAGGTGAGCAGAGAGGAGAGACGTAGTGTAAAGCCCCTACTCGCCTGGACTTCAGCAGCATTTACAGAGCCAGGTGTCATCTCACCTCCCCCTCTGAAAGCATTTAATTAGCCTTCAGCTGGCACAGGTAGCAGGCCCAGGCTGCAGACTCAGGCAACAGGGTCGGAACCGGGAGCTACCTCCTGTCACCAACTTAAACTGAAATTGTCTCTACAGCATTCTGCTTAGACCCGCCTATCATGGGTTCTCTTCTTTACCAGGGAAAGGGGGAGAAACGGCTTCAACATTTAGTGAACAAGGAAAATCATCAGGGTCCGAGCCTAGCTTTGATCTAGTGACTGAGACTAGCTTTGGTCATCAGTAGCAGGGTTCCAGCCAAGGCAGCCTGCTAGTGATCTCCTCCCTACCTCCTCTGGAATGTGCGGGGAGGGAGCTGGCTGGGGCCCCGCCATGTGAACAGGAGCCTTTCTTCTGGGCCTTGTTGCTTGCCCTGTGGTCCAGGGTGCGGGCCCCTAGCCTTCCCCTTGGGCGCTGTCAGGTGGAGAGTAGAGGTTATGGCCAGGGACTTTAGATAAGACAGCCCTGTGTACCTACCAGGTAGCATTCATCCCCATACCACCTGTGTTGTGATACGTCAGAGACAGCAAGGAGCCAGTGGTGCTCAACCCATTTTAGCTGAATGAAGGAGTGACATGGCCTTTGTCAGAGTCCCCGGGCAGCTCAGCATCCACTGACACCCCCTTGGCCCCTCATGTCCCTTTGCCAGCTTCCTGGGACCAGTGCATGTTTTCCTCCCTCCCTGTAGAGCTCAGTGTCCTGATGACGCTGCTCAGCTCTGAGGATGAGATTCTCGTGGGCAACGCCGCGCTCTGCCTGGGGAACTGCATGGAGGTGCCGCAGGTGGCATCCTCCCTGCTGAACACGGACATCGTGCGGGTCTTGTTGAAGCTTGCGGGTGGTGATGCACAGGAGATGGCAGTGCAGCTGAACGCAGGGATCGCTCTGGGGAAGCTGTGCACGGCCGAGCCAAGGTGTGCTGGGCCCTTGGTCGCGGTTTAGAGGGGCAGGTGCCACCTTGGCTGGGACTCTGCCCCAGGGAGCCCTGGCATCCTCCTGCAGACAGGGTTGGGCCCAGTAGCTGCCTGCCGGAGGAAGCCTACCCTGAGGGAACCGGCCCTCAGATCCGCCCAGAGAGGGAAGACTTTCCTCCGATGGGGCTGCCCCTGTGCTTACCGCCATTGTCTTCTCTCCATCCCACTCCTTCCCTCTCCAGCCTTCTCTCCTCTTTCCAGTCTTCCTTTCCCCCCACCATCTCTCCTCTCTCCCTCCCCTCCACCCCCACTTCATTCTCTTTGCCCAGGGCCTAAGCCTGCGGGAGATGGTCCAGCGAAGGTAACATCCTTGTGCTGGAGCAAACCAAAGCGAGAGGCGGACAGGCCAGGCGCGACAGCTTTGCCTTAACTGTCCATTGCTCCTCTTCGGCTCACACTGTCCTGCTCTGGTCCTGCTCTAAACACCTAGTTGTTCACGCTCCCGGAAGGTGCCACCTGTGGCCGAGTGATGGAGCCCGGCATAGGTGGGGGTGCCTTCCTTGGCAGGAGGGCGTCTGGCTGCCTGGCCCCTTCCTCTACCTCCTCATGCCTCTGGTTCCTCCTCCGTGGAGTGAGAGGGGTGGGTGGATAATATCAAAAGTCCTTTCAAGTTCTGTCTGATTGTTCAAATGAGAGGAATGGATAAAATCTTTCTTCCACAGAAAGCACATGCCTTTAGCTAGCATGAGCTTAAAGCGGCTGCCCGCTGGGAGGTTCCCAGAGCAAGGTGCCATCGGGTCAGCCTGCCATACCTGCCACTCCCAGCAAGAGTTGGCAGTGTCCACAGGCCTCCCTGAGGGCTCAGCCACGGTCCCTTCCAACTTCCCAGCCAGGTCCACTGAGGGGGCAGCTGGGGGCCGCAGCATTCTGCACAGATGTCCTGGAGCTTGTGTTCTGATTGTGACAGGTTTGCTGCTCAGCTGAGAGAGCTTCATGGGATGGAAATTCTCAACTCTACCGTGAAGTACATCAAGGATTCCTGAGAGACGTGGTGTCTGTGCAAACCCACGACTGTATGCTCTGGATTGTTCCTGGCTAATAAAGACCTAAAATAGCCACTGTAGAACGGAATATTGCCTTTCAGGGTACGTGCCAGTTGGTTTTCATGGTAACGAGAGAGGGCATCAGGCTGGCTGCTGTGGTGGGAACTGCACTGGCTGCCCTGCGTCCCTTTGCCCTCCTTGTAAAGTCCCTTCCCATCCTGCAGAGGCTGGGCTCCAGCACATGAAAAGCCACGTGTCCCAGACTCCCTTATAAGCAACAGTTCTCGATGGGAACTGTGTTCTGCCAGCCCCACGCCCTTCCTCCCCTCTTGCTGCTTGCTGCTGGTGGCATGCTAGAAGCATCAGGTTTTCGGCTGCAGCGTTTCAGTGTCCATCTTCTGGCTCTGGAACTCAGGAGCCAGCTGCAGCAGCATTGCAGTGGGACAGCTTCCCACAGCCTGGCCTGGCCTGTGGCACATGCTCTTGAACGCAGCAGGTCCAGTGGTGGGCAGCGGCTCCCCTGGCAGGGAGTTCTCTACAATCTGGCATCATTCTTGGAAATGCTGCCTATTTCCTCCTCCAGCCCACCTGATGATGTGATCACCCCATTCTGTGTGTTAGGGGCTCTGTTTCGGCACTGGACTCTCACAAATACAGACTTTATTCCCTAGTGTACCTTGCATTTTCATCCCATGCCCCAAAGCCTCTGCTCCTTTGCCTTTGCCCCAGGTCCACTCTCACACTGTCGGGGCCACCTCTGGACCCCAAGTCCCTAAGTGAAAAGTCCAGTAAGTGACACAACTCTTCCACTTCTCAGTACACTCGTGCCTGACCCCTTTAGGGGAGGAGGCAGGACCTGTATGGTACAGCGAATGCCAAGAGTCCCGAACCAAAATTCCAAAGACTTATGGTCCTACCCTGCTGCCCGGCAGCCATGTGACTTTGGGCAAGTCTCTTAACCTCTCTGAGCTTTGGTGGCTGCTTCTGTTAAAGCTAGGCTACTACTGGCCCCACCTATCTCCTGCATTGCTGTCAAGATTAAATGACGTTTTAGAGGTAAAGGTACTTTGGGAATTATAAAGTGCTCTATATTATAGATAGAACATTATCAGGCTCCATCTCGAGGTTGAGGGAGTTGACTATGATGTCAGTGGGTTAAATCTGAGGGGCTTGGGAAGAGGTAAAACACGTGTTCTTTAAGGAATCAGAGCTGGACAATTTCTGAACCATGCAGGGAAGGTTTCCTCCTCCTAGAAGATCTTGTTCATCAGACCCAAAGAAGTAGTTTTTCACAAGTGAGGTGGCTCTTAGCTTATATTAAGAACTTTGCGCCTGAAACCCAGACAGATCATTGGCACTTTGGGGGCTGGAATGAAATCAGTAGCCCAAAGACCTTCGCTGCGGGTTCAGGCACCTGTGGGGCCTGAGTGAGGTCCCTGGAGCTCTGTGTATGGTGCCATCGCACTGCCCTGGGTGGCAAGCAGATGACAGGGTGCAGTGGAGGCCAGACCTGCCCACTTAGTCCCGTCATGCAGACAGGCACACTTGAAGAGGGTACTGAATCGCAAAGGAGATGGCTTGATGCTAAACCGCACAGAGAAGAAAATCAGAGGCTGCAAAGTGTGCTGTTTTCGAGAGAATTCAGTGGAGCTTTGAAAATGGAAAGGCTGCCTGGGCATAACCAGCGGGCTGGCTCCTCTGATTTGAAGTCCCTGCCCTCCTCCTCCCCCTCTTTGGCTGCACCCCTCCTCCCTGGCTCTTGAAAATGGCTATTATACATGTAATCTCTTCCCAAAGAGTGGGGAATATCGAATTATATTATCTTTGCTTCAGAGAGCTGCCGAGAGCAGCATCCTCTGCTTTGGAGGAGGCTGCTGCCCCGAGGAGCTGCCTCCTCGCAGGTGGAAAGAGATGTGTCACATCCTGGTGGTCGCCAGCTCCCGTGCGGGGCCGGCCCTCCATCTGTTACCTCTGCCACACGCCACCACACGGCTCCTGGGCAGCATGGAAGAGCCAATGACATGTTGAAGACAGGGCTCGCCTCCTGTGCCGGGAGCCACTGCACCGTCCAGCCTCAGGGTCACAGCTTATCCGCGGAAGCAGTCTGCTGGTTCCACAGGCAAGGAGCTGGGATGCCCATCCTGAGGGGTGACCAAGACCGAAGCTGACAACCACGCTGAGGCCACCACAGGGGTATTAGGTAACTGATGGTGACCAGCTGTCCTAAACAATGACGACGGCAGGTCTAGAGGACAGAGGCAGGACTGAGGTCACATGTTGGGAGAAAATAGCAGGAGGGGCAGGACATGCTACCGTAGGCCAGGATGCTGTTGTGAGTCTTCCACGAGGGTCTGCGGGGACAGGAGCTTGCCTCGGAGACTGGAGAAGAGCTGCCCCATCGGCGGCACCCTGAGGCCAGGTGGCATTTAACCCTCTGCAGCCTCTTCCCACATTTTCTGAAGCCTTGAAAATACCGGCTGTCCTGAGGGCCCATCACTTACTCTCACCCAACCCACTCCCAGCTCACTTCCTTCCCCAGGGCCAGGGCTCCTGGTCCTCACGGGCCTGGGCTGGGGCCTGTGGAAGGAGAAGTCCTGCCCACACCCTGAGCACGTGCTCCGCTCCGCGCTGGGCACCGTCCCACGTGCCTAGTGGCCCTGCCTCACACAGCCCCTGAGAGGTAGGTGCCACCTCCGCTTTATGGGCAAGAAACTGAGCTATAAAGACAGACACAGCACATACTTCTCACCCAGGCCCACATAGCCACTAAGTGGGGAAGCTGGATGTGACCAGCGTGCGTTTGCAGCTTCGGCATGTAAAACATTCCTCCAATCACTTTCCTCCAATTACTGCACGTGGCACGAGGAAGGGATCCAGTTTCCCTGAGCCTCAGTTTCCTTTCTTATAAAGTGGGAACAATGCTCCCGACATGGGGTTCTGTGGGTTGGCTATAACGTATGGCTCTCCTGGCATAGGTCACTGAAAAAATAGAAGGCATTTTCTTAATAGTGACTATTATTTTTAGGCAAGAAATTACCAGGAACTCACTACCTGCCCTCTCCCACCCTCACATCTGCTCATCCTCTTATGTACTTCATCCTAACTAAGGCAAGCAGTTATCTGGCTGTTCTGGCTGCATTTCCTCTCCTGTGCCTGGTGGCAAACACAGGGATCCCTCCAAACCCAGCTGCCTGCCAGTGACCTGCCTTCTCACACTCGCTCTGAGGTGCCAGGCCAGGCAGGTTGGGGTTCTGATCACACCCAGGGCTCACCAGTGGGTGGCAGGGACCCTGTGACTGGGGCCTGCTGTATTTACATCAGCAAGACCTAGTGTGCCGTGGACTGGGAGCTGGACACCGGAAGGGCCCTAGTTGCTAAGATCAATGTCCCAAAATCCCCTCCCCAAACAGATATTCCCCTGCCATTTGCTGTTTGTCCTCAATTTAAAACCAGGAAAGCCTGTTGATTCCAGGGACTGCATATCCAAGTACACGTACATCAGGACATCTGTGGTTCCTTTCTCATCAGGCCCTGGGGGCAAGAGGTCCCCCTCCCCCGAGCATCCTGGCAAGGGGACCTGGGTAACAGCAAGACAGTTGACCAGCACCTCATCACCTGGGACAACTCCCAGGCCGACCGCTGCCCTGCGCTGGGGAGGGCGGGGCTTCTGTGATCTGAAGCCTGGGAGGGCAGGGCTCCTGTGATCTGAAGCCTGCTGCCTTAAATTTGATCTCAGGTTCAAAACAGCAAAATGAGGAATGGACTCTCCCTGGAGGCATTCTGCCCCTGGGTCTGATTTTGCCTTGGGGCCTGGCTCAGACTCCTCTGGATGCTCAGTCTCAGCCCTGGTCTGGAGTGGGGAGGGGCCCTGGGTGCCAGCAGAGTAGTGAGAGCAGTGACCAGGCTCCCATGTGGTGGGATGAAGGAGATGCTCCACGTGGTGTGGGGTCTGCTAGATGTGCCCATTCAGCTCAGCCTGGGCATCGCTGCTGTCACACGTCTGTCTCCAGGTTCACATTTATGCTTTAATATTCAGCAGCTCATCTGCTCATTCAGATCCCTCACTTCCCCTCGAGCCACGAGTCCACGAGACACAGCATGCACTTGTAGACTCCATCTCTGCAGCCAAGAGATGAATTTCCACCTAAAAATGGGTGAGTTCAGGTGCAATGGGGATTTAGGCTGATCAAAGCGCAGCAAGGTAATGAGAAATATCAGAACGGGGCGGGGGCTTCTAGAATGTCCAAGATGAAGATAACCTAGGGACCATCTAACTCAATATCTGTTTTATTGGAATCCATCTAATTTTATTTGCTAAATATAATGCAGTGTGCCCTAGCCAGTTTTCTCAGTGATTAGAGCATCCAGCCTCGGGCTGAAGGGTCTTGGGTTCAATTCCAGTCCAGGGCACGTACCTCGGTTGCAGGCTGGACCCCCAGCCTTGGTCAGGGTGCTTGCAGGAGGCAACCAATCAATGTGTCTCTCTCACTTTGATGTTTTTCTCTCTCTCCCTTCCACTCTCTTTGAAAAGCAATGGAAAAAATATCCTCAAGTGAGGATTAAATATATATATATATACATATATATATATATACATGTACATATATATATATGCTCAAAAATATGTAGCCCATGCACCCCCCAGTCCAATTTACAAATAAGGAAATCAAGACTCCTCAAGGCCAGGTGAGTTGGCTTCCATGGGGCAGAACCCTCTGAAGAGAGGGGCAGAGAGAAGGGTTGGGACTCAAGGCAGCCACAGGGAAGCAGTAAGTGCAGTGGCCGGACTGCAGGCAGCTGTCCTGACACCTGGGTCCAAGCCCAGCTCCACCTCTTCTGTCACTGAGCCCCTTAATTGCCTTGGCCATAAAAGGTGGGAGTGGGGAAGTACAATACCTGCTTTATGAGTTTGTCATAAGGATGAAATGGGATGATTTCAGTAAAGCTCTCGGCATCCTCTGGGCCCATGGTAGCCCTCAGGGGACCGTGGCCGTTGTTGTCATTATACTGGAGTCCACTGCTTTTATCGATGCCCCCGGCTGGACATCCACGTGTGCTCTTTCCCAGAATTCTTCAATATGAGGATTTTTATCAGGATTGGAAGGGTCTGACTCCGCCAGAAGGTGGGGGATAGAGAAGCGGGTTTCCAGGTTCAGTGTTATCCAGGATGGAGACCAGCTGGCAGAAGTGGAGGGCTGGGCTGGGCTGGGGGTGGTGGGGGGCATGCAGAGGAAAGCATGAAGGATTGAGACCCCTATTCAATGGGATTAGACTTTGGTGAACTTGGCACTACATTCAATATTGGGGGAAATAAGAAAAAGACAGGCACTGGATTAGGTTAACTTGCCTTATTGTAATAGCCTCCAGGCAGATCTCCCCGTCTCACTCCGAATTGTAAGCCATCCTCCACACTGAAGCCAGAATAATCTTTTTAAATGCCACTTTCCTTATGTCGGGCACCTTCTCACAACTGCCAGCGGGATAGAGGGCAGACTCCTTGCGGCGTGTGCGCGTGGTGTATTGTGTGCGCGTGGTGTACAGTGTGTGCACACGTGTGGGTGTGGGGTGCAGATGGACAAAGGGGTGGTGAGAGCATCGTGCTTTTTAAATTTTCTGAAATTTTGCTGGTCAAGCACTCACAGTACCTTCAACTACCATGAGAGTTATGTACATTCCTTGCGCTGAGGAGTAAGATCTATGACTTATAAGCTCCGGGTATAATTTAAAATGAGCATATCTATCATTACCCCTCAAATACTAATAACATCGCACAGGCTTTGCACATCCAGTGTGATCTCACCGAGCCTTGCCTTAGTCAGTTTGGTTTCAGGGCCATCCTCTGGCCCCACCTGAGCTAGCCAGTCTTCAGTACTGACGCTGAGTCCCCATGTCCTTGTGGGTCACAGGGCTCCAGCACCTCATGGAAGCCTGAGGCCCATTTGTGAGTGGTGACTCCCCACTGAGCCCCCTTTCCTTAGGCCAGCCCCCCATGTCTGCATTCACTCTGCTCACCCCATGCTCTGGCTCCTGCTCACCTCCACGCCTCCTCCCCTCCCCCTAGATCCCACACGTCCCGAAAGCCCCACACAATAAATGTGGCTGTGCCTCTTTTTACAGACTTACTAGGGTTTGGCTCCTGCGTAATGAAGTGGGTACTGTTATCGTTCTCACTTTGTAGATGAGGAAACCGAGGAAGGGGGTGAAGCAACGGGACTGGGGACAGTGTGCGCCGAACCCACGGGGACCCTCTTACACTCGGCACGGGCCCACGTCAGCCCGCACTGCGCACCTGCTCTGCATCTCCTGAGGTGTCCTGCACTTGTAAATACTTTATTTCTGTGTCTTTATTTTTTCTCTACAACTAGAATTTAGATTCTGGTTGGAGGACCTGGAAGATTTTTCTTATGGACAAGAAAAAAAGAATTAGGCCCCGGCCGGGTAACTCGGTTAGAGCGTCGTCCTGATACACCAAGGTTTCGGGTTCGAGGCCTCCTCAGGGCGCACACAAGAGGCAGCCAGTGAACGCAGAAATAAGTGGAACAACAAATCCATGTTCCTCTCTACCCCCTGTCTCTCTCTCTCTCAAAATCAATAAGGAAAATTTTTAAAAAATAAAAGGAAAAAATGAATTAGGTGTATACAGAAGGTGTTTAATAGCCTTACTCTAAGGACACGTCATTCGGGAGAACACATCCTTGAGTTTGTGCCTGGCCACGTCCTCAAGAACCTGTGGGTGCGTCACCAGTAATGACAGTGGCTTCCCTCTTGGTCTTGGCACCCAAAAGACCTCCCATGCCACTGGGTCCCCCTGCCCTCCGGGAAGTATGTGGTCGCTACCACGATTGTCCCTCATAACATCCACAGCACGTGGAATGGGATGGTCCCCTTCATGCTGCTTCTGAGCAAATGTGGGCCAAAGGGCCTCGTTCAAAGGCCCACACAGACAACCTGGTGTGTGAGGCACAGCCCTCAGCCCTCAGCCCTCAGCCCTGCAGCCTGTCTCCCATGGCGAGGTAAAAATCGCCTCGCACAGAAACGTTCTTTTAGCTTCTTCAAAGGGCTTTCATGTCACCGCGCTCCTTTCATGTGCACAGAGCCCTGTCCTGTCAGGTCTGCATTATAATTTCCCAGCAGAGTCAATGTCTTGTCCACAGTTTCCCGAGGAAGCCACGGCTGAGCCAGGACCAGAATCTGGCCCTTCCCTGGACCCCCGCCCACTGCCCAGCCCTGTCCCCCTGCCATTAATGTTCTGGCCCCACTGTAACCCAGTGAAGTAGCCCGTTCTCCTCACTCGCTCCCTGGGCGTGAGAGGAAAAATGAAACTCGAACCCCTTCAGGTTTTATCTGAAAGCCTTGCTGATCCAGCTGCATCTGTGAGATAACAGCTAAACCTCCCCCAGCCAAGGATTCCCTTCCCATCTGGTCAGCCAGGCACATTAGAGGCAGCCTGGGGGAGGTGAGTGTGGGAGGCCGGGTCTCTCTGAGAACAGAGGTGCTCAGATGTCCAGACCCTGAGGTCCACCCTCAGATGGGAGGGGGGAGGGGCGCCCAGGGTCTGTGGTTACATCCAGCAGCTCCTCAGCCAAGGTCTTTTAAATGACAGCCTGATCCTTAGAAGCTCCTCATTCATTCAATAAATATTTATTAGGCACATACTGTGTGCCAAAGTAGTGTGTTAGACAATATAAAATGACTTTGGGTGACATGGAAACGTCCTCCCTGACCTCTGTTATAACAGTGGTAGGACGTAATCAGGTGACAAACAAATCAGACACCAGCGAAACTTCCACCTGGAGCTAACATGGTTTGGCCCCTGATCTATACACCCACATCAAGGATTCAGGGAACATCCACTGAGGCCAGAGGTCCCCCAAACCCTGGCCCTTGGATTATGGGGGTCATTGCTCCAAAGTGCAGGTATTTGGTTGCCTGGTTCCCTGGGAGCGAGGGAAGGGAAGCATTTCAGAGTCTTGGCTTCTGTCGGATTGCTGTTGGTGTCACAGCAGTTTATAAGTGGAGGGATCATATCTGATGGAACAGAGCTTCTCCCATGTGTTTTTTATTTCTATTGAACTCGCTGTGACTTTTCTTCTGAGGGCACTTTGGAAGTCATCAGTCAACAGTCGAAGTTTGGTCAGCCCTATTTGTCCCACCAGCAGTTACCTCTCAGAGCACCGGAGCATCACCTCCAGCAACCAGAGTTAGCCCTGGCCTCATCTTTCCCTCAGATGAGGACACCTCTGCTGGGGACACCTTCCTCCGTTAAAGTGCTACCGGAGTAGGATCCCTAGTCCTGGATGGACCACACAGCTGAGGCTCTGGATCATTAAAAAAGCAATAAGGAAACATGTGGTTTTTTATTTTTCTTCTCAGAACTAGTGAAGTCATAAATTCAGATCAGGAACTGAAGTGGAAATGGTGTTTTTGAAATAAGGACCTTCCAAATAGCTGGGCTGTTTGCTGCTGTAGCCGGAGCCACTGAGAAAAGAAAATCACTCTCTGCAGGGCCGACGGGGAACTGCCGTTTGTTCATCCACAGAAGGCTACAGGAGGTGGCTCCAGTGCATTCTTTCCTAAGGCCACTCTAACCAGCAGGGACCAGGAGCCGAGTCCCAGCCCTGCCCTGGCCAGACTCCGACCTCAGACTTCCATGTCTCTAGGACAGATGCCCAGGAGTGCAATCACTGGGCCGCATGGTAAAGGTATGTTTAGTTTGCTAGGACGCTGCCAGACTTTTTGAGAGTGGCTGTACCAGCTGACATTCCCACCAGCGGCGCACGAGTGACCCAGTTCCCCTGCATCTCACCGGCATCTGGTGTTGTCACTATTTTTTTCCCGTAACCATTCTGGTTGGTGTGTAGTGATATCTCATTGTGGTTTCATTTGCATTTCCTCAATGGTTAACGCTATTTATCTTTTCATGCATCTATTTGCATTTATTAACATCTTTTCATTCAGTGAAATGTCTGTTCATGTATTTTCTAATTGGATAGTTGTGTTTTGTTGTGTTTTACCATTGATTTGGGGGGTTCTTGATAGAGTCTAGAAAATTAGTGTCATGAAATTTGTGGTTTGCAAATATTTTCTCTCTGTCTGAGCCTGACTTTCATCCTGTTCACAGGATCTTTCACAGAATGAATGAGTCAGTCAAATTTATCAATTTTTTCTTTTACGGACTATGCTTTTAGTGTCAAGCCCAAGGACTTTTTCCTAACACTAGGTCCAGAAGATTTTCTTCCATTTTTTTCCTAAAAGCTTTATAGTTTTACATTTTACACGTAAGTCCAGAATTCATCTTGAGTTAATTTTTGCATAATGTGTGAGGATTAAGTTGGTTCATTTTTTTTGTTTATGACTGTTCATTTAGGTGTATTTTTAAAGGTTAATCCTTACAGCAACCTTTTGAAATGAGTACTGTATTATCATCCCATTTTACAGATGGAGACGCCCAGAGAGAGTTGGTGGTGTGACCAGGTCCCACGGTTAATGAGTGGCAGGGGAAAAGCCCAGGTTTGAATGCAGGTTTAACTGACTCATGCTTTGCCCCTCCCACCTGTTACCCGTTTCTCTCCGGGAGGGTCTTACTTCCTGGGCAGAGGTTCCATTTTTCTGCACATTACTTCCTTATGACCAACCTTGCCCTCCCTGTAGTACACAGGCTACTAGAGGCTGGAACCTGCCAGGACTTGTCCAGGTGTCCTGTGACATGTTTGCAGAGTGGAGAATGGGAACAAATTGGGAAATTTCCCTGTATGCAAAGAGTTTGTCATCCAGGTTTGGGGAAAGGCTCACACTGGGTTTCAGCATCTTCCAGAGTGTCACAAAACTGCTTTGCCAGCACACTGGTTTGCATGTAGCAGGTTGAAAAGTTCAGGCTCCCCCAAACAATCCCCCCCCCTCTCTCTTTCTCTCTCTCTCTCTCTCTCTCTCTCTCTCTCTCTCTCTCACACACACACACACACACACACACACACATTAAGTTCAAGTCCAGAAAATTTCCAGTCTTAAGCTGCTAAAATGAAATTTCTTGATTGATGTCAATAGGAAAGAGAGCATCTTGAGGCAAAATTCCTGTGGCCAGAACATGTTTCTTGTCCCTTCTGGTGGGTCTGGGTCATGGTCAGACTATACCCACCTCACTCACTCCCATTCATTCACACCCATTCCCGTTCATGGGTGGGAGTGACAGTTGAAGGTGGAGCCTTCCCCTCCAGCTCGCTCCTCTACTCACTGGCCGTGATCTTCCCAGCCAGGCAGGACCTAGAAACTTTTGCACTCAGACCACTGGAAAGAAATTAGCAGGCTCTAGGTTGATCTTGCTCTTTTCCAAATCCTTAAGCATCACCCACTTATTAAGGAGGGACCTAGGAGTTCTTTGCCTCTGTGACCATACCCTTGGGAAGGTCCCCTCTCCCTACAGCTTCTCCCAGAGCTTGGCCAAGGAATACCAGGCTTTTGTCCTGTCCCGCTTAGGAGAGACGGAGGGAAAGGAATGAGCCCAGGCTAATGGTTCCAGTTGCTATAGGGATGTGTGCCTATCTATTCTGCTAGATTCTTCAGAAGCCTCAGGGTTGCTTGAACCCACAGCTTATCTGTTTTAACAGGTGGGCCAAGAGTAACACGCCTGGCAGAGTTCACCTTCTCAGTCTCCGCGCTCACCGCCTGGCAGACCTGATCTCCCTGGCAGCAATGTCCTCTATCATCTTCCAAGCTTCCGAGGGGAGGGGCGGAGGCTGGGGCCAGCCAGGGCAGGCAGGGCTGCCGGAGGAGCAGCAGGTTGTTGTGCCCTTGCCGCAGCCAGAGCAAGCTGGGGCCTCCCTCTGATGCTGTCTTTGGGGTATGCCTCCTGCTCCAGATTCAGGTTCCACCACCTCCACCCTCTTTCAGGGAGCATGACTCTATTCCTCTGCCCCCCCCCCATATTCTTAACAGGCTACCCCCTGCCCCCCATGCCTAACCCTTTCTGTAAGAACCGAGCAGACCTGGGCTTGAATCTCAACCACCACTTACTAGCTATGTGGCCATTCACTGCTTACTGTTTTCAAGCCCAGTTCCCACATCTATAAACAGGATCATCACATCTGCCATCACATCTGTACCATAGGCAAAAGAGCTACTGATTCTGGGACAAAGTTAATGCTCAGCAGTGGCCATCCTTGGTCCTTCTGACAGCAGTCTCCGGGCCAGTCTCCTCTTGCCAGAGTTCACCCTGGAGGTGGCTGTGAATCACCATCACACCTACTCTGTGACCTGGGAGTCTGGCAGGAATCATGCTCCCCCTGTTCCCTGAGCCTCATCTCTGGTGCCTCACAGCAAGCCGCACCGCCCCCCCCAACTGGGCCAAGGAGTCCACCTCCCTCAAGGCCAACCCCAGACAAGGCACGATCCCTCTGAGGATGGGGCTGAGAGCAGGGCTAGGTGGGGGTGCTCCCTGCAGACAGCAGGGAGATATCCGATTGAGCTTCATGGGACTGGCAAATACGGCAATGACTCCTACCGAATTTTTTTGCATCAATGAGTGGAAGCAGGGACACCCTGAAGACCATAAGTTAAATAAATATCATGACTGGCTTTGGGAAAATCATGAAAAATTAAGTCTGTCTTAAAACTGTGAAATTTTCAAACTCCTTTTTTCATGCACCGCTTTGATTCTTCAGAGCTCCATTAAACCAACCAACTACTTTTCCAAGCTTATAGATTTTAATCAACCCAACCAGAGACCCAACTAGAGACCTAATTACACCCCACTTCTCACCCCACTGTTCTTGGTGACCTTTAGCACATCAAGGCTGGTTGACAAACAAAACCCAACAACAACAAAGGAAGCACTGAGCCAGCCAGGCCGAGGGATTCAGAGCAGAAAAATCCCCAGGGCAACTTTTTCCTGGGGGGAGGGGGGGCACACTCGACTGCAGAGACCCCCTCGCACGGAGCAGAGCCCTTCAGGAACCCTCAGCGCACGAGCGGCCTGAATAAATAAATGAACCTCCCCTCAGCGCTGGGTCTGAATCAGGCCGCGCCAACCTCTGGGCCAGACCCCCGCTTCCACCTTGGGGACACCCTCCCTCCCGGGCTTCCCGCCCCCACCGCCCGGGCTCCGGGAATCGCGGGCGGAGGCTGGGGAGGGATGGGGCCGGGAGGCGGCCTCCCGGGGTGCTTGGGGGACACGCCCTCCTGCCAGGCGGGGTCGCAGGCAGCCTCGGGCCGGCCCAGGCGGGGCCCCCCGCGCGCGGGGCGGGCGGCTCCTGGGCGCGGCGCGCGGCTCTCGGGTCCCAGCCAGGGCACGAGCGCGCCCGGCGTGCGCGCGGGCCCGAGGGCGGCGGGACCATGGCCGAGGGCGCGGCGCCGCGCCTGGGCAGCCTCGCCGTCTTCGCCCGGGACGACTTCGAGGACGACTGGCGCCGGGTGGCCAGCGGCGGCTTCGGCCAGGTGTTCCAGGCGCGGCACCGGCGCTGGCGGACCCAGTTCGCCGTCAAGTGCTGCCCGGGCCTCCTGCCGGACGCCGCCAGGTACCGCGCCGCCTCGCGCGGAGGGGAAACGGGGCGCAGGGGTTCGGGGGAGGGGCCTCCGGCCGAGGATTGCCCCAGCGTTCCCGAGCTCTGCCCCGGGCCGGCTCCCAGCCCGGCGTGGCTTTGCCCTGGGCCTGAGTGCAGCGGGCGCGCTCCTGTGCGCGGAGCCCACAGGGAACTGCCCTCCGAACCGGTCCTGCCCCCTTCCCAGCACCTTCTTCCTCCCGGGTGCAGGGTGGTGAGGACTGCTCTCAGTGGCCCTCTGCCACCCTCCTACCCACCCTCAAAATCTCAGGGCAGGCAGGGCTGGGCCGGCTGGGAGGCTGTGGCCCTTGGCTCAGTGATGCTCGGTGACCTGGGGAAGCATGTCCCCTTTCTCACAGCCACCTCCGGTGGCCCCCCACCCAGGAGTGCAGGCTGGAGGAGGCCTGGGCTTGGGATCCCGTCCAGCCGCTTGCTGGCTCTCACAGGTCCTGCTCACAGGTCAGGCCTGGAGAGCGGCCATCACCGCCCGCCTTTGTCTTGGGCTCCTCCCCAGTCTCTCACCTGCACCTCTTTCCCACTGTTTCCGCCTGTCTCTGCCTTCCCACTGATGGACTCCAGCCTCATTCCCACTGGGTTTGTCTCTCTCCAGAGGCTCCTGGGCCTTCAATTAGAGGGCCTGGGCGGGAACATCTCCTGCTGGCATCTCACGGGGGTGCTCTTTGTCCTGTTCTCTGAGTCCACCGTGCAAGCTCCCAGGGCACAGCGTCAGGGCCCACACATTCCAGCCAGCCCCTTCCTGATGGTCAGACTCCCCCGCCTCTTCATGAATAAGGGCAAGTGAGCCGGCCCCGACTCACCCACCTTCCCCCCTTAACACCCTCTGGAGTAGAGTAGAGGCAGATTATTCCGGGATTTGTCCAAATCATCTACAGCCTTTGGAGAAAGATCAGGGGAAACAGACGGCGCTGACAGACGACAGCGTTAGACACTGACAGTAACTTCTGCCACCTTCCTTCCCCAGCCCCGGGAACCCCCTGGGAAGAGTGGGCTGAGGGGCTTCATGGGAATTGGTGCCCGCTGTGTGTGGAGTCCCATACTAGATTTACCTGTTACTTCACTGGACCTCCCTTCATCTCCTATTCATTTACTCCCTTGGCAAATGCTTAGCGCCCTCTTACTGTATGTCAGGCGCTGGGCTAGCCCCCGAGGTGCAGTGATGAGTGCAACAGACACTGCCCCGTTCCCCCCCCTGGGGGGGGGATACATTAATCAGCTAACCCACGTGTAAGTGTGAGTGTACCACAAGAGAGGAGAGGTTTATGGTTCTGTGAGAGCTTCCTAACAGAGCTTGGCTGAGATCAGAAAAAGGCTTTCCTGAGGAGATTACACTTGAGTTGCTATGTGAAGGGTGAGTTAAGAAGGTAAAGAGAAGAGAACTTTCCAGGGAGAAGCAATGGAATGTGCCAAGGGCCTGTGGCAGGGGGGAACACTAAGTAAAGGCTGGAAAGTGGCTCTTGTGGCTGGAGTTGAGAGAGAGGGAGCAGTGGAAAGCTCTGAAGGATTTGCAGTCAGGTGGGGTTGGTGGCGACAGGGAGGAATTGACCAGAATTGCAGGATGGAGACTGGATTGGAAGGGTGGAGTAATGCTGGTCCAGTTAAGAGACTGTTGCCATCATTCAGGCAGGGGCCTAGTAGAGTCCAGACTGGTGTGTTGGCGGTCAAGTGAAAGGGAGAGATTACACAATATTTAGGAGGTAAAATCCACTCAACTTCGTGCTGGGTTGGCTCTGGGGCCCACAGTGAGGAGGGGAGTGTCCAGGTTAGCTTGATGCCTGGCTTCCCCACAGAAACAAGGATCCCCTAGAATGTCTATTCTGTGAGAGCAGAGTCTGTGTCTGTTTTGTTCACTACCCTGTCCCCAGTGCCTGGCACATAGTTGGTGTTCAATAAATATTTGCTGAATTGTATTGTTGACAGTTAACAAAGCAAAACATGAAAAAAGGCCCAGGTTTGGAGAGGAAGGCCATGAGTTCAGTTCTGTGCATGCTGAGAAGAATTGTCAAGTAGACTTCAGAGTCAAGGTCTGAGCTAACGATATTAAAATTTGTGAGTCATTTGTTAAACGTAATTGGAGCTAAGACATGGATAACATTTATTCATTTTAAGCACCAAGTGAAGAAGCCAAAATTTCTCCCTTCATGGAGTTTATAATCTAATGGAGGAAGACAATAAAAAAGTAAACAAACAAACAAATAAATAATTTGATCTATAGCGCTTACAACCACTTGATATTTTCTTGATTAGAATACCTAAGGAGAGTTGAGTAATCTGATCTTCCAAGAACACATTTGATCTAGGAATAGAAATGTCGTGGCCATCTGTGTATGGGCGATAAAGATTGCCAGAGTTGGGGTAGGGTTGCTAGTTTATATAGACTTGAAATCCTTACTAATTAGGTATCATTCCAGTAGAGATTTGAAACAAAGAAGGAGCAAGCTATGTGGCTCTTAGGGAGAGGTATTCTAGGCAGAGGGAACAGCAATGCAAAGGTCCTGAGGTGAGAATATGCTTGACATGGTGGAGTGGCAGCAAGAGGCCAGTTTGGCATGAACAGAGTCAGGGAAGGTGTGATTAGTAGGAGAAAAGATCAGGGAGCTGTGTCTGGGGACAGATCATGTGGGGCTTTGTAGGCCATTGTAAGTACTTCGGCTTTTACTGTGACTGAGAAGAGAGCCCCCGGAAGGGTCTGAGTAGAGTAGTGACATGCTCCGACTGACATTTAAAAAGTGTCACTCTGGCTGCTGGGTTGAGAATAGATGGTGGAGGGGAAGGGAGAGAAGCAGAGAGGCAGGCAGGAGGCTTGGGCCACGATGCCAATGGGTAGAGGTGGAGAGAAATGGTCAGGTTCTTGCTTTATTTTAAAGGTAGAGCTGACAGGATGTGCTGGGACTGGTTGTGGAAAGAAAAGAAAGAGCCGATTCAAGGATGACACCAAGACCTTTGAGGACTAAGAGATGGAGGCCCCGTTCACTGAGATGAGGGAGGCTGAGGGAGAAGCAGGTTTTAGGGGGGAATCTCTAGACTCGTTAAGTGTCAAAGATTGCCTAGAGACAGAGCACAGAGTGAGAAGAAGGAGAGGGCCTGGGGCTGGGGCTAGTGGTCAAGAAGCAGAGAGGAGGTGACCAGAACGAGAGGCAGAAATCCTGCAGAATGTCAGCACACAGCTGAGGTAAGTGAATATTTCGAGAAAAAAAGAGTGAGAGATCTGACCTGTAAACCGAGAACTAAAAGTTGTTCATAGACTAGAACAACATGGGGTCGTTGGTGACCATAGCAACAGCTGTTCTGTGAAGTGCTGAGACCAGAAGCCAGATGAAAGGGGGCAGTGGGAGATGAGAAAAAGAGTGAGACCACAGGCACGACCAACGCTGTCCAGAAGCCGGGGTGCAGAGGGGAGCTGTGCAATTCCTGTTCCAGCTCAGTCAGGAGACTGAGGTGCAGGGCTGGCCTGCTGAAGGGCACACGGAGAGCAAGTGGTGAAACTGGGATTTGAATCAGGGCCCAGCACCCTCGGATCCCTTGTTTTTTTTTTCATTTCATGCCAGGTGTCTCAGTTCCTGAGAACTCAAAAGAACACAAAGAGCAGATAAAAAAGATTGCAGAGGTAGAGGGGAGCTCTCTGGAACAATAGGGAAGTAGAGGCAAGGACTGGAGAACCAGGACTGACCAGCCTGCCTAGATTCCAGGAAGAGCAGGTGGCTTTTCCTGGAGTTCGGGAGCACCTGGCTGGCTTCCCAAGGAGGCCCTGTGAGCATATTTCCAGCAGCTTCTGGCTGCAAGGCCAACAGCACTTTGCAAATACTGTGCTTTCAAAACTGTCATTTCTCCCTAACCTTCAGTCTCAATCCCCAAACAATCTGTAATGATTTGCATGTTCACTGCTCTGTGGACACACTGAGTGAAAAGAGAGAGAAGGGCCCAGCTGGGTGTGGCTCAGCGGTTGAGCATTGACCTAAGATCCAGGAGATCAGGGTTCGATTCCTGGTCAGGGCACATGCCCAGGTTGGGTGCTCGATCCCCAGTAGGGGGTGTGCAAGAGGCAGCCGATCAATGACTCTCATCATGGATGTTTCTATCTCTCTCTCTCCCTCCTCTCTTTGAAATCAATAAAGATATATAAAAATAATAATAATAAGAGCAAGAAGGTTTGCAAATGCTTATTTTCTAAGGCCTTCCCTTAAGTCTTGACTTGTGTTAAATTCAACCAAGACGTATTGTGCTGTGCGTGGTAATGCACTATGGGGAGCACCTACATGAATAATTACAGTTTATCCAGAGCACCGGTACCAGGCAGACATGCAGTTCCTGCTGCCAGTGAGGAGCAATGCAGGGACGTGCTGGGGCTACCGCACCAGCCTGCACCACGTGAACCATGGGGAGAAAGAGGAGTGAAGGAGGGAGGAAGGCAGGCAGAGACCTTGGACGTGTATGTAAAAGAATATACTAAAATATTAACAGAGGCCAAATTTGGAAGGTTAGAATACTGACAATTTAATTTTTTTCTTTACAACTCCCTGTATTCCCTAGATTCTCTACAAGGTATATGTCTTACTTTCATAATCAAAATGGCAATAGATAATATTTTAAAACCAAGCAGGAGGCATAGCATCAGTCCTTGGGGGCCTGCAGTCTGCTGGGGGAGACATAGACAAGCGGCCAGAATACATGGCCGGCTTTCTGTGGCCACTGCTATTAGAACGGACTTCTCCTAAACTTGCCAACTCTTTTGCCGTCTGCCTTTTCCTGCTGGCTGCCCAGATCCCAACCCGTGCGTCCTCCTGGGCATCTTTTCAGGTCTCTCCTTCCTCCCCTTCGAGCCCACGAGCTCCCTAGGCTCCTCTGGGTCTGCACAGCCTGGCGTCAAGCCTACTCTGTGTGTTCTGCTGGTTGCTCTTGTAATAAAGGGGTCACTCCCCACCATCTCCCCCCTCCCCTCCCCCCCCACCCTCCACAGCTCTGATGTGAACTACCTCATCGAAGAAGCGTCCAAAATGGAGAAGATCAAGTTTCAGCACATTGTGTCCATCTACGGGGTGTGCAAGCAGCCCCTGGGCATTGTGATGGAGTTCATGGCCAACGGCTCCCTGGAGAAGGTGCTGCCCACCCACAGCCTCTCCTGGCAGCTCAAATTCCGCATCATCCATGAGACCAGCCTGGCCATGAACTTCCTCCACAGCATTAAGCCACCTCTGCTCCACCTGGACCTCAAGCCAGGCAACATCCTCCTGGACAGCAACATGCATGTCAAGGTAACAACCCCGGTAATCTCTGCCCCCCTTTTACTCTGGAATCTCCTCCAGGTGAGCAGGATTATCTACCTGTCTGACTGGCCTGTCAAGAGTTTTAAGCAGCTTCCTTCATGGACAAATTTGAAGGTGGCAATCACACCCAAAACAGAGGCGGATGAGCAATGAAATTGGAGCATGAAGCGGGGCATCGGGATGCCTGCAATAACCCCCTCTGGGCCTTAGTCTTCCATTTCCAATGTGGGTAGAAGAATCTCTATCCTTCCCGTGCTTTGCTTCAGGTGGGGCTGTGTGTAAATGAGATGACCCTATAGAAGATCATGTGGCCGTTTTCTTCAGTTCCTAAAACACGTCACACTCCTTTTATGCCCCAGGACTTTTGCATGTTCTGTTCTCGCTGTCAGGAGCAGTGCTCCCCCACTCCCCTCTTTATCTAACAAAGGACTACTCATCTTTCAGCTCTCAGCTTAAACATCCCCTCCCCAGGGAGGTTTTCCCTGATCTGCCCCGCAGGCCCCTGTAGAATACTCTTATTGTGTTGCTAACCCCAACTGTAAGTATATAATCATGTGAAACGTCTTCATTAGTGACTATCCCTTATCTGAATAACCACTTAGGACAGTAATAAGTGTGAGGGTTCTCATCTTCTCTATTTGCTGCCTCATCCTCAGTACCCGGCCTAGTAGGCACTCAGGGAATGATCACTTGGCATGTGACTAAATCAATGGATGGAGGCAAAGAAGGCATACCTATCCGTGGTATAAATGCTTCAGGGTCTGTGGAGATGGGATGAACAGAAGCTCACCAAAGACAGCAGCTTATCCATAGTCCCTCTGGATAAAGGTCACACCTACCAAGCACTTACTGTGTGCCAGGCATTATAGATGAGGAAACTGAGGCTCTGAAAAGATAATAACCTGTCCAGGGTCCTTCAGGTCCTACATGGTAGAGCTGGGAGAGAGCCCATGCTCTTAGCCACTGCACTGTACTGGACAAGGGTGAGACACCAGGCAGTTTTCTGGAGGCAAGACTGTTGTCCCCTGTCCCCACTTCTATCTTCCTCCCAGATTTCGGACTTTGGCTTGTCCAAGTGGATGGAACAGTCAACCCGGATGCAGTACATCGAGAGGTCAGCTCTGCGGGGCACCCTCAGCTACATCCCCCCTGAGATGTTCCTGGAGAGTAACAAGGCCCCAGGGCCCAAATACGATGTGTACAGGTGAGAGGGAGGCTGGGCTCTATCTCCATACCCTGGACGTAGCTTATCACCACCCTGCCTGGACCCCATGGCCCAAAGGGCAGGGCAGGCATGAGGGATGAGGTCCAGCCCTCTCTACCCACGTGGGAGGGAGAGTATGGAGAGGGACTCTGGCTGGAGAGGATTTATCTGAGATTGTGTGGTCCATGGGGTCCCCCTGACCTGGTGACCATGGGTATCTGAGAAAGTCACTCAGGCAGCACTTTCCCCATCTGTAGCTTCGGGATTGTCATCTGGGACATCCTCACTCAGAAGAAACCATATTCAGGTAGCAGACAACGGTGGAATCCTCAGATGGGGTCCTGGAAGGGGTTGTGGGAGGGCTGAGGGTTTGTGGGGGCCAGGCTTCCAGCTCTGATTCCTCCCCTTTCAATGTGCTCCTCCTGCACCTCCCACTCCCTCCCTGCTACCAAGAATGCCAGGGAAACAACTATCAGGAAACTGGGATAACCCAGCAATGTTGAAAGCCAATTTCATAAGTAGGTCAGTTGGTCAGCTCTGCTATCTTTGGACAGCAAAGGTCTGTAGGGTGGGGTCATCTCTGGTCTTGGCTTAGGAGGTGGCTGGAGCTGGACCAGAGACTTAGAACCTAAAGTGGGCCTGCAATCTAGCTCTTTAGTCCCCATGCATTCATGGAGGCCCTGCTGGGTGCTCCACCCTGTGAGGATCCCCAGAGCGCCTCTGCCCCCCGCCCCTCCCTCCCAGTACCCGCACAGCCTGGGCCTCCTCTCTCAGGCCTCAACATGGTGAACATAATCATCCGCGTGGCTGCGGGCATGAGGCCCTCCCTACAGTCTGTCTCCGATGAGTGGCCAGGGGAGGCCCAGCAGATGGGGGACCTGATGAGGCGCTGCTGGGACCAGGACCCCAAGAAGAGGCCCTGCTTTCCAGGTTCTCTTCCGCCAGCCCTGCCCGGGGATGGGGAGTGGGGTGGGGCTGGGGTGGGCGGGGCCAGGAGAGGAGATGGTGGAAGCTCCAGGCCAGTCCTGAGGGCTCTGCAGAGAGAGGCCTGCATGGCTCCAGGGCAGAGTCTGCACCCAGTGCTGGGAGGGTGGGGGCGGGGCAGGGCAGCTGAGGACTGTGGTGGTCTGGTCTGGGAGTTGCCTGGCTCCCCTGTGGGAAATGAGTAGAAGCCCCTGTTACGGGAGGCAGCTGGGCCTGGCTCTGCTGCTTCCCAGTTCTCCAGTTATAGTGTCCTCATTTGTAAAATGTCCCCAGGCCAGGAAATCACTGAAAACATGCACATGTGTGGATGTGAGCATCTTAGAGACCCCCTAGCCTTCCCCTCCTTTTATGGAAAAGGCCTGACCCTCAGAGGGTCGGTGACCTGCCGTGTGGCCCCGCTGAGCAAGGCTGCATCCGTCTGTGCATGCTCAGATGTGTGTGAGCCCAGGAATAGATTTTGGGGTGGGGGCACAAGAAATGTAGGGTATCCAAAATGGTGAAGGACTGCTAGTCAGCCTGCTTCTCCTTTCCCTCTCTCTCACGGAGCAGACATCACTGTTGAGACAGACATGCTGCTGTCCCTGCTCCAGAGCCCGGTGGCAGACCCCGAGAGCGAGGCCCTGGCCAGGAAGGTGTCCTGCAAACCGTCTCTCCGCCAGCCCCGGGAGGTGGGTGCTGTGAGCTGGGCATGGTCCGTGGTGGGCACTGAGGGGCGCCTGGCTGAAGGGGAGGGGGGAACCCGGTCCATACAGTGCCAGCCAAGCCAGGCTGCCCACTTGGAGACCCCTTTTCCTAAGTAGTCCAAAGGATCTCTAAGGGCTAGTGGTGGTCGTGGCTCAGCCACTGAGAAAGACGGGCCTTCCTTTTCTCACATGTGTGGGATGAGGCAGAGCCCTGTCCTGCAGAGGGAGACCTCGGCTCCCCCGGGCTTCCCCACCGTGGTCATCAGTGCCGTCACTCAGTTCTCCTGTCCATTCCCTATCATGCGAGCCAGCCTTGGTTAGTGTGGGTTCCCGGCTCAGCCCCACAGCCACCTGCTTTCTGTGTGGCCCAAAGGGAACACAAGGCCCTGGGCCACCTCTTTCTGGCTGGGTCTCACTGGTCAGGGTTTTCTTCTAGACCCAGGTGGTAGGAGTGGCATAGGAGGGGGTCTCTGAGGACACAGTGGGCTGAGTCCTAACAGTGGTGGAGGGTACTGGAGAGGGGGAAGGAGTGGAAGATGGCATGGGCCGGAACTGCCCCGCTGATCCACCCGTGGCTTCTGTTCTCCCTCCCCAGGGCAGTGAGGAGGTCAGCCTGGAGCTGACGGACAGCGGTGAGTCCGGAGTGCACAGTGGGAGCCAGGAATTCCTGCTGAAAGTGGAATCAAACCATGCCCTTCCCCATTCTCCCTGGCCCCTTCCTCCTCCCCAGGAATTAGAAAATGAAAAAACAAAAACAATTCCTGGGCCTCCCTAGACTAATGAAATCAGAATCTTAGGGGGAGGGCGGGGGGGGGGGGGGGGGCTGGCAGTAATTTTTTTTTTTTTTTTTTTTAAGAAATTGTTGCTTTTGATTCTAATATACCACTGGGCAGAGCAGGAAAAAGTGGGCCCTAGTGGCCTCAGGAGTTCAGATCACAGCTCCACAAACTTATTTTAAACTCGCATTTATTTGTGCCAGGCACCCCTCTGAAAGTTCTCACCTACGTAATTTGTCCTCACAACGGCAGTATGAGGTGGGCATTGTCTGTGCCCCATTTAAGGATCAGGAGCTGGAGGCTCAGAGTCAGGGGGTTGGCTAAGGCCACGTGATGCTGAGGGATGGGGTCAGGGTTGGCAGCCAGGCCCCCTGCCTGTTCTCATGGGGAGAACTTCCAGTCAGTTCTCTAGACAGTGGATCCTTCACAGAGACCTGTGGTGTCAGGAAGGCCACTTCTACAGCTTCAGTTCCCGGGTGGTACTTCCGGGAGGCCGGGGGTGGTCGAGATGACCTCTGGGCAGGTCAGAGGCCCTTTCTCAACCCCACCTCTCTCCCGGCAGACTCAGGAGACCGCTTGAGGCGGGCTCTGCAGCTGTCGGACAGTGAGAGCCTGGTCCCCAGTGACGAGGAGCTGCGCGTCTATGAGAACAAGGTCACCCCCCTCCACTTCCTGGTGGCGCAGGGCAGCGTGGAGCAGGTGAGGCTGCTGCTGGCCCACGAGGTTGACGTGGACTGCCAGACGGCCTGCGGCTACACACCCCTGCTCATTGCGGCCCAGGACCAGCAGCCTGAACTGTGTGCCCTGCTCCTGGAGCATGGGGCAGATGCCAACCTGGCCGATGAGGACGGCTGGGCCCCGCTGCACTTCACAGCCCAGAATGGGGATGACCGCACCGCCCGCCTGCTCCTGGACCACGGGGCCCACGTGGATGCCCAGGAGCACGAGGGGTGGACCCCATTCCACCTGGCTGCGCAGAACAACTTTGAGAACGTGGCACGACTTCTCGTCTCCCGTCAAGCTGACCCCAACCTGCGTGAGGCTGAGGGCAAGACCCCCCTCCACGTGGCCGCCTACTTCGGCCACATCAGCCTGGTCAAGCTGCTTACAGGCCAGGGGGCTGAGTTAGATGCTCAGCAGAGGAACCTGAGGACACCTCTGCACCTGGCTGTGGAGCGAGGCAAAGTGAGGACCATCCAACACCTGCTGAAGAGTGGGGCGGCCCCTGATGCCCCTGACCAGAATGGCTACAGCCCACTGCACACCGCGGCTGCCAGGGGCAGCTACCTCATCTGCAAGATGCTGCTCAGATATGGGGCCAGCCTTGACCTGCCGACCCAGCAGGGCTGGACGCCCCTGCACCTAGCAGCCTACAAGGGCCACCTGGAGATCATCCACCTGCTGGCTGAAAGCCACGCAGACCTAGGGGCTCCTGGTGGCATGAAATGGACGCCCTTGCACCTGGCCACCCGCCACGGGGAGGAAGAGGTAGTGGCAGCGCTGCTGCAGTGTGGGGCTGACCCCAATGCCGCTGAGCAGTCAGGCTGGACGCCCCTCCACCTGGCGGTCCAGAGGGGCGCCTTCCTGAGCGTCATCCACCTCCTGGAGCACCATGCAGACGTCCGTGCCCGCAACAAGGTGGGCTGGACACCTGCCCACCTGGCCGCCCTGAAGGGCAACATGGCCATCCTCAAAGTGCTGGTCAAGGCCGGCGCCCAGCTGGACATCCAGGCTGGGGAGGGCTGCACACCCCTGCAGCTGGCCCTGCGGAGCCAAAAGCAGAGCGTCATTGCCTTCCTGGAGGGCAAGGAGCCCTCGCTGGCCATTGTGGGCAGTGCTGAGCCTGAGGACCAGACAGAAGTGTAGATAGCCTGGGGAATCCTCACCATAAGGGGTTGGGGAAGTGATGCTGGGCTCTGGCTGGGCCCCTTCCCTGTACTTGCCACCTGCCCCTTCAACCTTGAGAAGAAACAGGAGTCTGGTCCCCTGGGTGATGGAGGGACAGGAAGAGTACACTGAGATTGCAGCTGGGAAGGACCCTGGCTTGGAGAGGCCCTTTCAACACCTTCTCCAAGTGTGTGTCTGGCAGACCCCGGTCTCCTCCTCCTGTACCTGGACTCCAGCCCCCAAAGTGAATTCCCTTCTCATACCCAAGACTCCTGCCACCTTGTGCCAGTGACCCCTGGCCTCGCTGGGCCTTTTGCATCCCAGGAACCCTCTTTGAGGACAAAGAGTGGCACAGAGGAGACAGAAATGCTCCTCCCCAACTCAGGTCTGTGTGACTTGAGCCCTTACCT
The DNA here is from genome assembly GCF_054644295.1 of Miniopterus natalensis. Taxonomy (NCBI): domain Eukaryota; kingdom Metazoa; phylum Chordata; class Mammalia; order Chiroptera; family Miniopteridae; genus Miniopterus; species Miniopterus natalensis. Next base: position 11,104,116 of record NC_142091.1, on the reverse strand, counting down.
GGATGGGGCCAGGAGAGACAGACACTACTTTGTACAGCTGCAGGAACTAAAAGTCCAGAGGACATTCTGCTTAGCATTGGAAGCCCAGCCATCCCCCTGCTGCTGCACTGACCACACCTTCCAGTGGCCCTGGTCCCAGTGCCTGGGTCTCCCACACAGCCTCTAGGAGGGGAAGGAAGGTGGTGCCCCGCCTGCCCACGAGTGATCCTATGTGCTCAGTCCCTGATCTCCCTGACCCTCCTTTGCTGTGTCCAGTTATATGGCTAAGTTCAAACCCCGAATTCAATAAAGCTGTGGATTTGTCTCCCCTTTACAGATGTACTGGCCAGTGGAGCTAGGTTGTATATAGGGGCCAGTAGTGTTAGTATGGGGTGTGTGTGCACTTGTGTGTGTGTGTAGTATGTGTATGAATTCACACAGGGAGGTGGCAGGGAGCAGATGCAGGCAGTAGGAGGGGTGGTGATGGCGAGGAGGAGGTTATCTGGGTTCCTTATGGAGCTCACAGGGCGGGCCTTTCCTGTCCAGCAGCAGCTTAGGGCTCTCTCCCGTGACCACAGCCTGGCCACCCATCAGCTGCCCTGTCCTGTCCTGCTGGTTATGGGGCAGGCTGGGACAGGGCTGGAACAAACCTTGTGTGACTGAGCCCTGGCTCAGCAGCCAGCTGGCATCTGCTTTCTCTCTGGCTCTGCCAGCGCTGGCAACCATTGGGAGGGGTGGAGCGGGGCTGCGGGTGGGGGCAGGACAGGTAACCTAGGGGTCCAATCCTGTCCTTCTGTACCTTTTCATACTGCTGGAGCAGCTCTTCAACTCCAGGGTGTTTTGTGATTGTCAGAGAAAAGGAACCTTCTGCCCCAATAATGGCCAGATCCACCCCCAGCCAGTTGGCAGACCCACCTATGTGTGCCACCCTCTGAGCTGGGTGCTGGGTCACTAGTCAGCAGCCTCACATCAGTGTGGGATGAGAGAAGCAAAGCAGAGGAAACCTGTTGCCGCATCTACATGCCAAGTTCATGAGTCATTTTCAGCAGATCCCGCAGCATTGTGTCTCCCATCCTGCGGTCTCTGGATTTTGGCACCAACCTCACGGGCCCTGAGCACTTCAGCCTACCAAGCTGCTGCCTAGGACCACCGCAGAGACACTTGGAGCAGCGCTGAGTTGGGTTGTGCCCTAGAGCAGTGGTTATAAATCAAGCCCGCACATTAGAACATTAGAATCTCCTGGGTGAGGTGTGTGTGTGGGGGGGAGCGGGCGGTGTAGAGGGGCTTATTCAATAAGTCAATACCTGGCTCTCCCCTTGACCAATTAAACCAGAATCTCCAGGTTAGCAGCGGGTGTTAGCTGGAGAGCAGCCAGGGCTGAGAACATCCACCAGGGGGCGTCCTGTGGTTTCTCTCTGTGCCTTTCCTTAGTGTGCCCAGGAAGACAGTCACTGGCTAGCAGCCCAGGGTGGTGGCCTTTTCCCCTCCTGGCTGGATGAGTGAGGAGTCCTGAGGACTAGGGCGGGGGGCACGCAGCAGACTATCCCACCCTCCTACTCCTTGCTGGCCGCCTGGCCCATTCTGCTTGTTCTCCCTGAGACTAAGCCTTAGGCAAGACTTGTAGTGGAAAATGTCCTGGGAGTTCTCGTTCCTGGAACATGCTGGAGCAGAAGAGAGAAGGGGAGGGGGCACAGTGCTGTTTGCTTCTGGAGCACTGAAGCCAGGGTCTGGCTCCAAGTCGAGGATTGGGAATGAACCAGAAAAGGGATGTGGGCTACATATTCACACCCAGGAGCCCAGGTCAGTCTAGGGAGTGGTCAGGAGTGAGCCTCAGAGGAACAACAGTGTGTCTTAGTCTATTGGAAAGAGGTTGAGGGAAGACCACAAAGAAAGGAGTTAGAAAATTAGATGATCCTTTTGCACCTATTGCCCTATGAATGGCAGGGATTCCATGGAGATTTGGACAAGACTAGCCCTAGGAATCATTTCAACTCAAGATCCCAGGGTCCAGGTTGAGATCCTATGAGCCCTGCTTCCTCTACTTCCTTCCTCCAAGAGATAACTGAGGTAGGGGCTTTAGGCCAGCTCTGGCCAACACAGCCCTTCACTGCCTACTAGCACCTTCTTGTCCCTTTCAACGCCCCCTTTCCCGACACAGACCCTTACAGACACACACAGCATCTACCTTGCATCCCATTTCAACAGCTGCCTTCCAGCGGGTTCCTAGGGATGTTTAGAATTGGATTATAGTGAGGCCCCTGAAATTCCCAAGGAGAGGGCGTCTAGTTGAATTTCAAACCCTGTTTAGGGGAAATTGAGGTCGGGGATAGGAGTTCCTCAATTTCCTGCTGCCCATCTCCAAATGGAGGTCCCATTGACCTTTTAAACTCCCTGTATCCCAGCTAAGCATTCCCTTGACCTCCACAGGCCTGCTCCTCACCCTTTATCCCTCTTGTTAGCTGAAGGTACCCAGACTCCCAACCTTGGAATTATTCTAGACCAGCCTGTCCAACAGAACTTTCTGGAAGGATGGAAACCTTCTCTACCTGCAACTGGTCAAGAGGAGAGCCACCAGGTCCCTGTGCTACTGAGCACTTGAACTGAGGCTAGTGTAATGGAAGAAACACGTTTTCCATTTCAGTAAGTTAAATTTAAGCAGCCACAAGGCAGTATATACTCTTCAAGATCCAACGTGCCAAACCCCCCCCCCCCCATGAGGCCTTCTCTGACTGGCGGCTAGAGACGGTCGCTCTGTACCCACACGCCCTGTGGTAAGGTTCAGGGAGCACCCTCCTTGCTCAGATGAGCCACGTCACTGTATTTGTTTATTTCTGCATTCCAGCCCTCCCTCGGTCTGTCATCCAGATTTACTGAATCAGACTATGGCTGCAGGGTTGTGGCTGTAAAGTAAGGGGCAGAGGGTAGTTGCCGGGCTGGCCTGAGGCCGGGTGGGAAGCTCTGGGGGACTGGGAAGTAGGCTTTGAAGACAGATGGATCTGGATGAAAATCCTGCTGTGCCATTGCTAGTGTGTGACCCTAGGTTGCTGGAACTTTCTGAGACTGTGTGTACCATCTCACAGCATGATGCTTATCTCACTGGCTGCTGGTCATAACTGAATCCGATGCTGTGGGTCAGAAGGGAAAGCAGTAAGCACTCAACATATTCGTTTCTCAGTTTCCCCCAAGTCAGAAGAATTTTTCCCTTGGAAGGAGGCGCCGGCAAGCCAGCTTTGAGGAGCCTTTTGGTAAGATGCTCATAGAAGCCACTGCCTACTTTCCTTTGCTGGCACACCCATGGGAGGAAGGGGCAGCCCTCCTGCAGTGCCTTGGTGTGGGCATACTGACACCTCTGGGGACACACCTAAAGCAGTGTCAGGTCAGCTGCAGGGCGGGGTCCCCCACTGTGGGTCTTGCCTGCTGACCCATAGCTTCGATGACCGTCCATAGTTTGGATGACCCTGAGCCCCAAGAGCCAGACATTGGGTTAGTGTTAGCAAAGCGAGGCGGCCATGTCTGCATCCACTGGGGAGGGGAGGGTCCAGGTCTGGTGTTGGGCCCTACTCTGCCTTCAGCTGGGCAAAGGCAGTGTGAGGGCTCAGCCTGCACAGAGAAGGGCAGGAGGATTAATACAGGGTGTGGCAAAAGTAGGTTTCCAGTTGTTAGCGTGGAAAATAATACCACAAATAATAATACAAGAATGAACTGTGTCTTGCGTACTCACAACTGGAAACCTGCCTTTGCTCACTGCTGTACAGCAGCTGCGGGAGGGCAGGCGGGTTGGAACCTGAGTTTGGAAGGGGCAGGGCTGGGGCAGTTCAGCTCTTTCTGCTCTAGACCGTGGAACTTGTCTCTTCCAGGTAATTTCCTCCCTCTCGTGCCCACCAGGCTTTCCCAGACCTGGACAAAGCGTGGAGCCCGGCTTCCGCAGAGTACACTCTCACGGGCCGTCAGGGTGGAATGTTTGGAGCTGGGCCTGGCTGGGAAAACCCAGAAGGTGCGCATGCCGGAGTTTTGTTTTTGCAAAATCCCAGCCCCACCCCGTGCCCCGAGTGGTGCCACCGCCCTCCCCTTACCTGACTCCCATCCTTCACTTCACCAGCGGCATCTGCCCCAGCTGCCAGGGAGGCTGCCTCCCTCGCTCCAGCCCCCCACACACTCCAGGTCTCGGGACAGAGACCAGGGGTGAGGATGGGAGAAAGCCCCAGGCAAGTACCGTGGTCCTGCAGCGTTTCCAATGGACATGGAGCTGCTTCGGCTCCACCCGGCAGTGAGAGGCCTCTCCACGCCCTCCAGGCCAAGTGTGCTGCCCAGCAGCTCTCACCAGCTTTATTTGCCAAGCAGCAGAGCTGGGATGGGAGAGGGAGTGGGAAGGTGTTCTTAGCAGACACCTCCTTCTCCCTGACTCCCAGAACCCCAAAAAGCCAGGGTGGGTCTCCCCTCCAAAGACGGTTTGCTCTCTCCCACTTCTTGCTTCCCCAGATGCCCCAGAGGCAGTTGGTTGGCAGAAAAAAACCTCCAGGCACAGGAGAGGTGCCCAGACTCTGGCCTCCTGCTGCTGAAGCCTCCTAGAAGCTGTACCCCCTGCCATGTCCCCCCCCCACACACACACACATACGCATTTGCTTGAGCAGCCAGGCTATTCACAGGCACCCAAGGGTGGCATCCTAAAAGTTTAGTGCTAAATGGATTTTTTTTCTCTATCTCCCTTTTAAAAAATCTTCTGACTATAGGAGCCTCCTCCCACTTTTCTCAGGGCTGGTCAGGAAATGGGTGGAGTGGACAGTGTGAGGCAATAGAGTCAGAAGACCTGGGTTCAAAGGCCAGCCTGCCACCCAGGCCACCACCCTTCCTGGAAGAGGCTTCTCCTCTGTAATAGGATCATATGGACCAGCCTCTGGTGTCATGGGGAGGACAGGCGTCATGTGGGGCGAGGGCCACCATGGAACTGCCTAGGTGGAAGCTAACACCACAGACACCGCTTGGGTCCTGGGGCTGGAAGGGCAGAGAGGTGGTGGGCCACAGGCTGGGCCATGTGCCTCCCTGGGACAGGGATGGTATGAGAAGGGATCAAGTAGGTGGGCACACTGCAAATCCCCAAGGCAGGCCAGTCCTCAGCATCCCTGGTTCCCTCCGTCCTGAGACCACCAAGGAAACAGGATCAGCAGTCACTCCTTCCAGGGACCTCCTGATCCGCCTTTCAGGAAGTCCTCCGAGCAGGCTTCTGCTCTCCCCAGTTTCCTACCTACTTGTTCCAGGCCAGCCCCACCAGGGCTGCTGCATCCCATGGCATCATCGTCACCTCAGTAAATGGTGCCCTGGCACTGGGCAGCCCACACCCGTGGCAGTGGTCCCCACACCCAGCCAGCGCTCTGCCCTGGGGTGCGGAGCTCTCACAGTCACCGTGTGACTAACACCCACTGTCCACTGTACTGAGCTCCGCAAAGGTGGAGGCCACGTCCACCCTCTTCACCATTTTATTCTCAGCACCTTGCTCAGGGCCTGCGGCACAATAGCTGCCCAATAAATATTCACTAAGGCATCAGCTAGGTGGGTGGATGGAGGAAGGGACACAGCTTTTCCTGCACTGTTAGCCTTCTCAATCCCCAGGACATCTCCCCAGCCCATGGCCACCTGGGACTCCTCCAGAACCCACTAGGGGAGGAATAAAGGCCCGAAGCTTTGAAGACTTGCAGTCACATGTGGACATCTGAGAAGACACAGGCAAGGTGCCCAGCAGTGCTTGACCAGAAAGGCTTACTCCTTAAGGGTGCCTCCTTGCTGTGCTCTTGGGGAATGGGGGAGGCTCCACCTGCTGTAAAGGCAGATGAACGATCCTTTGATTAAAAGGTTTACGAGAAAGGCAGACACGGGGAAAAGCAGAGAGAAGAGAAAGTCAGAGGGCTGTAGCCTGCCCAGCCTCTGGCTCTCTCTTTCCCATCTCGCTGTCAAGACGAAGGGGGGGCCATGGTCAGGGGTTCCCGGGAAAGAGCCAGAACCTGGGCCACCCACTCCCACCGAGGCGTTCCTGGGCCCCACACTCATTCCTTTGCCCTGAAGTACTGAGGGGGGAAGGGGTGGAGCCCAGCCCTCCCCCTGCCCACTCTAGCTGTCAGTCTGCTGTCTGGCAGAAAGACTTGAAGCTTCGTGACAGCTGTAGGCAACTTTCCCCATCCTGCCTCCCGCCCATGCCTGCCCTATTCCCCTCTCCCTGCCACGGCTCTCCCAAGCTGCTCCGAGGTTGCCTCCCTTCCCTCTCTCCCCCTCTCGTTCCCTCCCTCCCTCCCTTCTTTCCTTCCCGTTTTTCTCCCTCCCTTTGCCATCTCTTCCAGTAACCACATATGAAAAACCTGTGTGATCTCATAAGATTTCTAATGATGAGATGAGCTTTTAAGTTCCCATTCAGGTCAAGATCTCTTATAGATGGAGTGTGGTGTGTGCGTGTGTGTGTGTGTGTGCTGTGTGTATGTGTACATGTTGGCTATGGCATCGGTATCAGCAGCTGAGAGGTCCTTGGGGTTTCTAGCCCCCTTGGAGGGTCTGGTGCCTCCCCCAGAAGGTGGGCACTGGATTATTGCCCCCCTGCCCAGCTAAATGAGGGACCCGTTTTGCCCACCTTCTGAAATCCGGGTGTTCCTGGGGACAGGACCTCTCTCAGAGCTTAGGGATACGTTCAGGTTCAAGGAGATCAAAGTCCATAATTAAGTGTTCAGGGCAAGTTAAGTGCTCCAAACTTTGGTGCTAAAAATATTGTATTTAGCATGCAAATTATGCCCTGACAGCTCCCGAGCCTGAGCCGTGGGTGCCGGCGCCTTGTTTGTCAGCACTGCTGTTATTCTCAAGGGGTAAGAATATTCCTCCTTCGCTGGCTTGATTTGTATTTTACTTTTAAAAAGCCAAATTTCTGTTGTCAGATCAGTGCCCAGTCATGGCCCCAGAAGGCTTGGAGTTGAGACTGGCCTGGAGGCCGAGAGGAGAGAGGACCAGGCCACGTCCCTCAGGGCCTCCCTGCCTCCTCAACCTGCCCCAAACGGGGTCCCGATGTGATATGGAAGATGGGGCAAGGGGCAGACAGACGGTGGCACCACACTGCAAAAGCCACCTTCTCCACGGAGCCTGTCTGCCCTGGTGGGCGCGAGGGCTAAGGATTGGTCCGTCAGAGGTGCTGGGACCTGGAGAGGGGAGGTAGGAAGGAGGGACAGCCTGGCTTCCCCCTGGCAGGCCCCTGTTACTCTGGGGATTAGGGGAGCCCAAGGTGTGCTTGGGATTCCCATTGGAAATGTTCCCCCCTCCACCCTGGGTCAGGGCCGCCCAGTAGCAGGACTGAGCACTCTCCTGGCTGCTTGAGAGATGAGGGGAGGAGGGGAGAACTCACAGGCACACATCCCCCGGTCCTCCTGGAGCAGCTTCCTTTCTCCCTCCCCCAGAGCCCTGCCCACCTGACGGCTGGTCAGGGTCACTGTTTTCTGGGTCTGCAGGATGCCTCTCCACTCTCCCCTGCACCCACACGGGGCTTTGCTGCACCTGAGGCAGACGACAAAGGTGGTGCCCTGCCCTTCCCCACAAGGGGCGCCCATGTGACTCTTGTCAAAGTTTTATTAGTTTGGAGCATGTGTAGTGATGTTACAGAGTCTGGGACCTGGGGGTTCCCCAAGCTGCAGCTTCCCCCTCCCTGTGGGCAAGGCCAGGCCAGGTCAGGCCAATGGTCGCCACGGGCTCCCCTGTAGCCGAGGCAGTGGAAGGGAAGGGGACAGGAAAGAGAAGAGGCAGAAGGAAAGGGAAGGTGGTTTTGTGGCCTAGTGTGGCAGGAGGCAGCCCCCAAAACCTCAGACACCCCAACCCAGGCCCCAGAGTCACAAGTCACCTTCCCCACCTGTCCCAGGCTGGCCTGACATTTGCTACAAGGAGTGCACCCAAGTCCAGTAGGAAGCGGGCCCTCCCCTCGGGCTGTGGAGTGGGTGGGCCAGGTCAGGACCCACTGCTGTGGGAAGTAGAGGCTCCTGTGGGGCGGGAGAGGGACTGAAGGTTTTTGGTGTGGGCTTCCCCGGGGTTCATTCTGTGGTCTGGTATTTACAGGGGGCTCCCCAGACTGAGGTTACCCGGGGCCTTCACAAGAGCTTTGGCTTTCCTGGTGTGGACCTTGTGGGCTTCAAACCGTCCACCCGTCCCTACCGTCCACTCCAGCCCAAACCCCTGGAGATCAGGCTGAGCCCAAGGGGAGCACAGCCTCCCAGCCCTGACTCTGGCCCCAGCAACACCAGAGCTCCCGAGAAAGGTCAGAGGAGGCGGTGGCATCTTTGGTGCCAAGGAGAAGGAATCTGGAGCTGGGAGGGAGCTCTGTGAGCCACCCCTGAGCCAGGGGGTCCAGCCCGAGGGCTGGCACCATGCCTGGCTCTCTATGCTACCCTGGCAGAGTGAGGGTGTTCAGGCAGTGAGGGGTGTGGTGTCAAGCTAACACTTGGGGCCTGCCAGGCAAAGGGAAGCCACCCACACCCTCCAGCCCGCAGCTCGGGGGGGCTGCGGCCAGCGGCCGGGTGGGGTGGTGGCCGCAGGCTGCCGCTCAGGGCAGCGGTCAGCAGTGGAGGAGCTTCAGGAAGGCCTTGCGGAACTCAATGTTGAAGGTCGTGTAGATGATGGGGTTCACAGCGCTGTTGACGTAGCCCAGCCACGTGAAGGAGCTGTACAGGACAGGCGGGATGCTGCAGGCACAGTGGATGTTCAGGATGTGAGTGATGAAGAAGGGCAGCCAGCAGATGATGAACACGCCTGGGAGAGAGGGCGGCAGTCAGGCTGGGCCCGGGCCAGGGAGGGGCTGGGCTGGGCAGCGCACTCGGGCACTGGAATCACATGCTTCGGGCCCAGCCTGGCCTGATGTCCATCCCACCCACGCTGCTGAACTCAAGACCACCTGCTTGGGTGGGACCCTTGGTGTCAAGGCATCATGTGCACAGGATACTCTACAGGCACACTGAGGGTCCCTGGGAGGGAGAGGTGCCTGGGGAGGCAGGACTGCTGGGTGGAGACCCTATGGATTGGAGCAGAGCATCCACTTGAGCCCTTCTCTGTCACTCCCTGCTGTGACCGTATTCCCTCATTTGCAAAACGGGGATAGTTACTCCTGTCCCACTGCCATCACAAAGCTGTCCGGTGGGTGTGGAGGGTGTCACCCACAGCCCTGAGTGCTGCGTGGCAGACAGGGTCACATCAGTCCATCCTGTTCCCAGCCACCCACATCAGTCCTGCCCTCATTTTTGACCTATATCATCTTGTTTTCTAAGGGATGTCCATTTGAAAGCCTTGCCTGGAGGACAGGACCCTACTGATGGCCATGCCCTCATTCAGATCAAGCTCTCAGCCTTTTTTATATTATTTACAGCTCTGGTCCCTAAGGTTGTGGTTAAGCTCAGGGGAACTGATTTTTCCAATTCCTGAATAACAGCAATATTAACACAGACTGTAATGATAACACCCATGAGCTATCTAACAGTTTATAAAATGTTTTCCCCACCTCCTGTCATTTGATGACCACACAACCTTGAGAAGTAATCTACCCTCCTGATGGGACTAGAGAGAAAGTGCTTGCCAGGGTCATGAGGTCCTGGGGGTCATTACGGTAGACTGGGCAAGTTCACATGCTCTCGAGTCAGACTACCTAAATTTAAGTTGTGGGTCCTCCTCGGTCAAGTTATAGGACTACTATGACCTCAGTTGTCCCATCTGTAAAATGAGCATAATTATAGAATCTACCTAATAGGGTGCATCTTGGCCTGGGCCTGAGAAAGTGCCAGTCCCATGACCCACCAATGATGGCTGGGAAGAGGGGGCAGGTAATGGGACCGGTCAGGGCTGGGCCGAGCTGGGCCTGGCCAGCAGCCAGGGCTGACTCACCAAGCACTATGGCCAGCATCTGGGTGGCTTTCTTCTCCTTCTGCTGCGAGAGCTTCCTGCGGCTCAGGGTCTTAAGCGAGGTCCGGGTTTTGCCATTGGGCATGGACTGGATCTCAAAGATCTTGGCAATCTTGGGGTGGTCTTTGGCATGCCCATTCTTCTCAGGTTTGGCAGGGCTGTCAGGAGTGCTGTGGAGGCTGTGGTGGGATGGGTCGGGGAGGGTCAGCTGGTGGTGGCTGGGTGGGATGGGGCTGTACCGGGTCCTCTCAGGTGGGCTGGTGCTGGAGAGCATCTCCATCTCCAGCTCCTGGGCTCGGCGAGCAGCCTCCTGCATGAGGCAGAAATCTCAGGGTAAAGCCAGGCAAGTCTTCAGGTAGCAGCCACCCAGCCTCACCTGGCCTACATGGCCCCACCTGGCCTAACCAGGCCTCACCAGATCTTCCCTACCTCCCTCTTCAGGCTCCTGCAAACACCACAGGTCACTCCATCAGAGAGGCAAGGAGGGTGATCACTCGGACGCAGGGGCTGTCTGGGTACAGGACCCAGTACCTTCAGCAGCCCCTGCCTGCAGGTCATCGGGGCCCCCTTCCCAGAGCAATCCTTATGCATCCTCAGTGACCCCACAGCCATTTTGGGGTTTTGTGAGTTTTACTGCCCATGCACTTCTCTCTTACTCACTGAGCAACACTTACTGAGGGCCAGCTAAGTGCCGGGTGCCGAGCTGGCTGCTGGGGATACATTACTAGTTGGTGTTCGGTGCCTGCCCCGAGCTCGTGCTCAAACTGCACAGGGCGCACTGCTGTTCTGCCTGCAACTCACCTGAAGCACCTGCAGCAGCGCCCGCATGGGGCCCTGTCTCTCCTGGGCCCCCACCCTACCTGCTGGGCTGGCCTGGAGGACCCTGCGTGGATCCGCCCATGGCCTCCCAGGTTCACCCTCAGGTTCCCCTGTTCCAGGCCTCAGGGTCTCAGCCTGAGCTGCTGAAATGCAGCCTCACCACATGCCCAGGTGCTGTAACAAGGATGCCACCTTGGCCTCAACCCTGAGCCCCTGTTTCGGCACCTGTCTCCTAAATGGCTCCTTTGAGTCCTGCTCTTCCTGTGCAGGTGAATGGTGGGGGCCCTGCTTCCTGAGGACACCTTGCCTGGACTTCTCATGTGGCCCTTGGTGGGATCCCTGGCCTACCGGGGGGTGGGACATCTGCTGTGTGGACCCTGGTGCTACTACCACTGGGCAGAGCCTGGGGTCTGCAGGGATTCTGCCCCTCCGGGCTCCGCTTAGAGTCTGCGCATTACACTAGCCCTGCAGCGGCTCGGCTTCCTTGCCCCCAGCACCCATCCAGCCTCCAGCCCCAGAACCTGGGGCAGCTCAGCAAGTGAAAAGCACAGTAGGGTGTGGATTTCAGAGACACATGAGTCTGGCTCAAATATGTGCTCTCTCACTGACTGTTCAGCCTTGGGTGAGTTACCTAACCTCTCTGAGCCTCTGTCTCCTCTTCTGGAAAAAGAAGATGGGTACGATCAGTAAGACTTACCTCCCAGGGTTGCTGTGAGGATTTGATGAGAAGATAGAAACATGGTAGGTGTTCAATTAATGGTAATAGCCATGCTCATTAAAGAATACTGCAGTAACCATTTCTTATTAAAAAAAAAATGGTAATAGCCATTTTTATCTTGTTATTAAGGGTAAGTCCTTTCTCCCAGCCATTTTCTGGTGCTGGGGGTACCTCTGTGCCCTGCAGAACTGAGCTGTCCTGCTCGGTGCTTGCAGGGAGGTGTGTGTGGCGAGTCTGGCTTCTGCTGAGGCAAAAGTGAGGGATCCCAGGGAGCGCCTCTCCCTTTGACCAGTAGGTGCGGTTTCTGAGAATCATAGCAGGTGCGCTTCCCTAGAGGTGGGAAGACCTGGCTGCGGGTCCCTGGCCTAAACACTTACCACTCTCCGCCTGTTCACAGGGAAACTGCCATTAGACTTCATGATAACGGTGCAGAGTCTCATGTCCTCGGGGTGAGTACAGCTGCCCTGTGAAGTGAGCCACACTGGTCATGCTGGGGACAGAGACCCAGTGCTGGGTAGTCAGACTGGGCATGGGGCTCAGAGAAGGGCAGGGAATAGAAGGTGGGGGCCTGAAGGAGCAACCGAGGTAAGGGAGGAGGTCAGTACTGTGCGAAGAGGAGGTGGGCAGGACGAGGGACCAACGAGCCCTGGCCTTTATGGAGGGCCTGCGAAGGGTCTGGCGCCATGCTAGGCACGCTCACAGCCCTCTCACACTGAATCCTCAAGACTACCTGTGAGGTCAGTATTATGATTCCCATTTAACAGATGAGGAAACTGAGGCTCAGAGAAGTTAAGCAAGTTGCCCAAGGTCACTCAACAAAAAAGAGTCAGTGCCAGGATTTGAACCTGATGTGTCTAACCCCAAAGCTCTTGTTCCTTCCAGGCCCACATACTGTCTTCCTCAGAGAGGGCTGAGCAGAGGGGAGAATTCATAAGAAGTAGGGGGAGGTAGGTGAAAGGAGGCAGAGTAGAGAAGTAGGGAAGAGCAGGGGAGGAGGGAGGAGGTGTGCACAGGGGGGCGGGCGGAGAGTATGGGAGGTAAAGGAGACGGGATGGAGGCATCAGCGGAGGGGAAGGGAGACAGAGGGATCAGAGTGAGGAAAGAAGTGAAGAAAAGAGAAGGAGAGGAGCCCAGGAGGATGCCAAGGGCTGCTGCCTTCAGACAAAGATCTCCAAGCAAAGACTTCTCCTCCCAGGTCACCCCCACCACCCTCCCACCTCCCACTCCTGGAGTTTCAAGTCCCTCTACTGAGGTCCAAACCTTAGAGATCTGCCCTGCCCAGCTGCTCGGAGCTCCCCCATCCTGGACCCCCTCCTGCTGTGGTGTCCCAGGTCCCCACTGAGCACTGGATGACCCACCTCGGTGATGGTTAAGTGGGGACCCTGGAGGGGAGGGGGATCTTGGGACCTTGAGTGGGGCCTTCAGGTTGGCCCTGAAAGCCCGGCTGCTGCGCTTGGTGTTGACCCGCTTTCGCCGCCTCCGGAGGACAATGTAGATCTTGATGTAGACCAGCAGGGTGATGATGAAGGGCGCGTAGAAGGAGACCACAGAGGAGTAGATCACGAAGGCGGGATCGGCGATGATGCATTCGCTCTGTTCTGGAGGAAGGAGAGCCCCAGGTGGGTGAGTCAGCCGGCCCAGGGTCCAGAGCATGCAGAAGGGGCTTATCACCTCCACTGAAGGAGCAGGGTGAAGGTTGCAGAGACCATGCTAGATGGCTGAGGTGGCAGAGACTATGCTAGGTGGCTGAGGTGGCAGAGACTATGCTAGGTGGCTGAGGTTGCAGAGACCATGCTAGGTGGTTGAGGCGGCAGAGACCATGCTAGATGGCTGAGGTGGCAGAGACCATGCTAGATGGAGAAGGTGGCAGAGACCATGCTAGATGGCAAAGGTGGCAGAGACCATGCTAGATGGCGAAGGTGGCAGAGACCATGCTAGATGGCGAAGGTGGCAGAGACCATGCTAGATGGTGAAGGTGGCAGAGACCATGCTAGATGGCGGAGGTTGCCTGGAAGTGTTAGATGCAAATATATGCACAGCATAAATCAGAGCATTAAAAACACAACTGTGAGCAAAACGCTAAGTTGTGATCGACTGCTTCCAAGTTTTTCCATTAATGTTCCCTCATTACATCGGCATTAGTTCTGCCATCTGTGAAACACGGGGCCTTCAGAAAAAATGCCCAAAGGGAATTATTTAAAGAGAATAAGCCATTATTTTAGCCTTTCCTGTATACTGGGAGGACTGCCACCTTTTAACTTTAGGGACAAGGTAACTGGGTCCTGTTTGTTGAACTCACCTGTGTTCCACTGTGTTTCCAAGCTCCCTCCAGGTCTCGTAGATATCTGTGCTCTATCTCAGGCCCTTCCCAGATTAATCCGAGCACAGTTAGGTCTATTTCCACTTCTTGCAATTCCCGCAAGATTTGGGTTTGGTACCACACACTGTTACGGCTTCCCTGTGTACTATACAGTCCTGCCATGATCTCCAGAGGCACCCCTGCATTGCTCTTACCCCCTGCTGAGAGGAAGCTCAATGCCAGGCCAGCAGGTGGAGCCAGGGCCTCTTCTGTCTGAGTTGCTCGGACTGCCTCACAAAGGGCAGGCTGCTGTGCACAAGCCCCCTTCTTGTGTCCACCTTTCCTGCTCCTGTGACTGAGACCTGGCCTGAGCTCAGGTGGCCTGGTGCTGCAGCCTCATTACACGAATACCATTACCAGGGGCCATGAGGCCCAGTAGCCTCCCCCATGTGTGTGCACACACAGCAGGCACACTCCTGCAGTTTGTGATGCTACCTGGCCTGCTTCAATCTAATAAAGTTGAAAATGGCCAGATATCCCCCTGAATCATTATCCCGCCCCTCACCCAACTCCATTGTGCCCCAGGTCATTCATCGCTCCTCTCCGCCCAACCAGGTACAACACGGGGCCGGGCGTGGCCCAGGAGACCCACCCTGACCTTAGTCCGGGGTGGCAATCAGGCCCCCATGGATCTCCACCATGTCTGTGCCAGGGGCTCAGCTCCCTCAGGATCCTGCTCAGAAGCCAGCTGAGCCCTTGGCAGACAGAGGCAGGGCTCACCTGTGTTGTTGAGTCCAAAGAGCATTGGGCAGGAGATGGTGAAGGACAGGACCCAGACTATGGCGATCATGACGGTGACTCGGCGCTTGGAGCTGTAGCGTGTGTTATAGAGCATGGGCATGGCCACAGCTGTGTACCTGCAAGGGGACCCCTCACTCCACAACGTGCACCAGAGACACCCCAATCTTCAGGGGTGGACAGTTGATCCCCCTCCACAAAGCCCACTGTTTACTCTAAATCAACCCTCCTTCCTGTCCCCAACTCAGACAGGGAGGATAGTTGTTGCTGTTCAATCAACTGCTTGGTGGCTAACTGGCTCCCATTAATCCTGGACCATATCTTGTACTCTGGTCTCTCCACTTGGGCATTAGGCTTTGTGAGGAACCACGGCCTGGGTCTTTGTGCCTTTGAAACTGCACCTTCTACACCTGTGCTGGGCCCACTGAAGGTGGAAGCGTTTATTGATGGAGTGGTAGCCAGGCCCCCCAGAGCAAGGGGTTAGCCCTATTCAGCAGAAAATAAAAGCAATGGGAATTATGTGCAATCCTCCACCTTCCTCTACCCAGCGCTTCTCCTATATTAGCTCCCTTCATCTTCCACTAAAAGGGAAGTGGGGCTGGGGTCTCTGGGAGCCCACATCCTATGGGTACAAATCAGTGAAAGGCTCCAAGGATATAGCTTAGCAAGGTGAGCACAGCCGGGGCCCCTGGGCCAGGTGTCCTGTGCTGCAAGCAAATGCATAACCAGACACGATAGCGCCAATGGACAGGCGTCATCATCTTGGCTTCTGGACAATGAAACTGGGGTTCCCAAAACTTCCATAATCTGCCCAAGGTTGCCCAAGGTCACCCAAGTAGAAAGTGATAGAACTGGGGCTTCAGTCAGAATCAACTGCTTTCTCCTCTATAGCAGTCTGGATGGTCTTGGCAGCATCACTGTAAGATCTACTTTCCCAGCCAGACACACATGTACCTACACACATGTACATGTGCACACACATATACACACACGCATACATGCACACAAACACATGGACTCACAGGTACAAAGCCAGCTACATAGCATCAGAGACAGAGCCTGAGCCTGACGGGGAGGTGAGTGGCCTGCACGGCCTCTCCCCCAGCTGGGCTCACCTGTCAATGCTGATGGCACACAGGTTCAGGATGCTTGCTGTGCACATCATGACGTCCAGAGTGACAAAGATGTCGCAGTGAATCTTGCTGAATCTCCACTCACCCACCACCTGGGGACAAAGCAACAGGATGGGTGGACAGCAGAGGAGAGATTAGATTGGCCCAGTAGCTCGGCTCTCCTGGGGGAGACCAGGTCACCGGCTCACAGGGCAGCTGCAGGGTCTGGTGGGTCTCCGCCTGGGGCCTGGGGGGCAGAGGGGCAGCAATGGGGAATTGTACCCATGATGTGAGAGTCCCTTGCCCTGGCCCCTCTCCTCCTAGACACATAAGGTCCTTGGTGCCAAGAACGATGCTAAGAGAAAGATGATCGACTTCCACTGACGACTTCAACTTCTTGTTTGTAAAACACTTGTGTGATCACCTGCAACCCCCATTCACCAAGTGAGGAAACTACGCCTCAGGAAAGGGCAGCGACTCGCCCAGGCCATTAGGCTCAGCGGCCTGTTCTGCTCTGGCCCAGGTTTGGGGGAGACCAGGCAGCTCCTTCAGTGCCCAGCATGGTTCATGGCACAGGGGAGGGGCCCAGTAAGTGTCTCCTAAGAACAATGGTGACGACAATGTCCCTATGAAGCAGGGGTGACATTTCTGCTCCTCATTGTTCCTGGAGAATGAAAGAGGGGAGCCTGGGCTCGGGCGGCAGGACCTCCCGAGTGGGCTGGGAGGGGCTGTAACGGTACAGCCGTGGTGTGGTGGCATGTGAGGAGTCCGGCTACGGGCAGGAGCATTTTGCATCCCTCCCTGCCCCCCCCCATGCCCTCCCCGTGCACATCCACACCCACGCCTCCGTCTACATACGGGCACCCACGCTCACACAGCAGGCTGGCGCTGGTGGCTCTGAAGCCTGGAGCAGCCCCCTCCCTGCCCAGAGCCAGGACAGGGCGATGCGCCTGGGCTTGGCCTCTACCAACAGGAGGGCGAGGAGCAGGAGGCCCCCCCCCCGGGTGCCCGGCCAGGCGGGGCAGGGCAGCACCCACACTGCGCTCATAGCCCCGCAGCAGCCTAGTTATAACCTTGCTCACTCTCAGTGCTGCCCTCTGCTCTGCTCTCAGGCAGGAAACCAAATGTTGGCATTTAAGCTCAGTGCCGGGCACTGCGGCTGTTGTGGTCACATGTGGAGGAAACGGCAGCCTGTCCTGGAAGACAGGGAGCCTCTAGTGGCACTGCCATCCCTGGGCGGTGCCACTCACAGGGGCCTGTACCAAGTCTCTCCCAGGTGGCAATACAGTGGCCCCTGTGTCTCAGTGCAGCGCTGACCAAGTGGGCAGGAGCTGAATGCCCTGTGGGGTGGAGGGGATGGAAGGGCTTCCCTGGCATAAACAAAGTCTATCTTTTGGCACCATGGGGAGAGCTCCAGGCCCACCTGGTCCATCCCCCACACCCCTTGCTGCCTCTCCTAGACTAGGATTTCAGAGCTGCTTTCCTACCCCTGGGATCTAGGTCTAGACCTTCCCCACCCTCCCTGCTTCCTTCTTTCCCATAGACACTTAGTGTGCGCCAGGCTCTGTCCTAGGCTCCAGGTACAGTGATGAATAGGACTGACAAGTCCCTGCCTCTGGGGAGCTCTCACTTCCTCCCCAAAGGTCTTTCTGGAGCGAGAATAGGCGGGCTTTCCTCTCGGCTTCAGGAGCAGCTGCTCTAGAAGGCAGGCAGGGCAGCTGACTCAAAGACTCAGGGGAATGTGTTGGCAGCCGATGTTTCTAGAACAACTACTGTGTGCATGCACTTTATCTCATGTATTGTTCTTTTTTTAAAAAATATGTTTTTATTGACTTTTAGAGAGAGAGGAAGGGAGAGGGATAGAGAGATAGAGAGAAACATCATCTATAGTCTGCCTCCTGCACGCCCCCTACTGGCGATCAAGTCTGCAACCCAGGCATGTGCCCTGACCGGGAATCGAACCCGTGACCTCTTGGTTCCTGGATTGATGCTCAACCACTGAGCAACACCAGCCAAGCTCATGTATTATTTTTAAAGCTCATAAGAAAAGGATTGCTTGTGTCCAGTTGGAGGAGGGAACTGAGGCTGAGAGATCACCGGCTTGGGTGCAGGGGGCAGGTGAAGGCAAGGCCTTGGGCGGCACAACCTGTGCCCTCTCTGAAGCTGTCCTGGGAGAACCATCAGACTTGTCAATAGAAGAGATAATTATGTAAAGAACACTAAACAAACCAAGTGTGAAAGGAAAGATTCTGATTGCAAGGATGGACAAACTTAGGGTTAAACAGGGAAGTGGGCATGTCCAAGGTCACCTGGTGATTTAGTAGCAGAGAAAGGATCAGGCCCCAGGGTTCTCTCTGCACTTTTAGACACCACCAGTCATTGACAGCCTAGCTCACACGAAGCTGAGACCTGCAGGGCGGGCCTCGAGCTGGCCGGTTAGAGCCTAATAATAACCAGCACATATTAGGCACTAGTTGCTATGCGTCAGGCACAGTTCCAAACACTCACACTCATTTCCATGGGTATGACAGCAAATGACATGGCTGCCACACCTCAAAACCCCCAGCTCGCTCTCCCTGCTCAGAAGCTCTGCACACCTTGCTCTTGCACCTGGTGCACGAGTGCCCTGCTCCCTCTCTGGATGATTCTCTGAAATCATCACTTCTTCCTGGACGGAGTCCTTGTACTTGTCCCCACATGCAAAGTCACACGTCCCCACAGGGTTCCCACACCTCCTGTGGAGACTGCTCCACTGTCACCTCCACCAGGCTGCACCGTCAGTCTCCTCACTGACCTCAGGCCAGGGCTTTGGACCTCGAGGAGGGGTAGGACGTAGAACTGCTCATGTTGAGTGAGTGAATAATTAACCCTGCGATCCGAGTCTGCTCACTTCGCGACCTCATCTGCTCATCCGGAAGATGCACACAGTCAGCCCTCCCGCAGAGGGCTGCGAGGCCGGGGGACATGCAGGCGGTGGCCCTGCTCTCTCCCCTCGGGAGCCCCTCCAGGGGAAAGTGGGAGAGTCTGGGATGGAGCCCAGTCCTCCCACCCCAGACCCAGTGTGCCTTCCACGCACCGTGTGGGATAAATGATGCACACCCAGTTCCACGTCCGACACGTGCTGACACGGCGGGCACTGGCGGCACTTACTCTCACTGGAAATGGAGCAAGATGGAAAATTCTAGACGACAGAGGGTACAGTAGGTAGTTGCAAGAACACTTGGAAGTTGGGATAGAGTGAGACTCCACTTCAGACATTCTCTAGGGACAGTAAAGAGCTGAGACAACGGCCTGTGAGGAGGGCTCGCCGCCCAGCTCTTGTGGGAGACCGTGGGAGAGTTTGAGCACAGCCCTGAGATGCCATTCTCCACCCTGTCCCGAAACACTGAGCTTTCCCTTCAAAATAATGGTGAACAGGCATGCTTAAAATATCCGTTCAAGGGACTTAGAGATTGCTAGGAGCCCCAGCACAGCCCATGTGCAGATTTGGCCCTGCCCTAGAGAGTGTGGGCAGGGGTGGTGGGTCTGAAAGCCCCGGGACCCATGCCCATAGCCCTGGGCAGAGCACACCTCACCTGGGAAGAGGGTGCTTCCTTGCCTGGGTGCAGGCGGGTCCTCCCTGTGTGGAGAGGGGCTGATATTATGGTCATTTCACCTTGAAACCATTGTCAGGCTGACTTTACACAGTGCTTATTAGGTGCCCCGTTGCAGTCTAAGCACTTCTTACATATTAATTCATTCGATTCTCAAACAATGCTATGCGGTAGATGCTATCATGACCTCCACTCTATAGATATGGAAACCGACACACAGGTGGGTCATTTCCCTTGATGGCCTGTGAGGCCGGTGCCGTCCCCTGAGAGCGGGCGGGAGGGGAGAGGCTGTGGATTAGGCAGGGCCCCCCGGACAGGCCCTTGGATGGACACACTTGGGCAGAGTCTAGGGGCCTCATACACGCTGGACTCAGGGGGTAGAACCCCCGGCCTGTGGCACCTCTATGCTTTTATGTTGCTTTGTGTCTCTTTGTTTCCTTCGGTTCTTCCTTGTCACGCAGTCAGGTGGTTTCGAAAGCTCCAGCCCCGTTAGGCCCTGCTGAAGGAGGGGGCACTGCGGAGAGCCCAGCCTGTGGCTGGTGGTGGCAAGAAGGGCCGGGAGCCCCCTTGGGGGGAGGCGGGAGGAGAGCCGCTTCTGACCGGCCTCCCTCCCGCCTCAGTTGCTTCTCCTGATGTCTCCTCTGCGAAACCTGCCAAGGGCTCAGGTTTGCTTTGAAAACAAGGCTTCCCTGCGTGGCCCAGGCAAGTCCTCTCTAGCCCAGGGCGGGAAGGAGACAGCAGTGACGTTAATGGCCTCAGCACTGGCTCCTTCCTGAATGCCTGTCAGATTCCTATGCACCCGGACTCCACCCCAGGCTGGAGGAGGGAGGGGAGGAGAGCACGGAGCAGCTCCCCCAGTTTCCAAGTGAGGAAAGAGAAATGGAGAGTTCAGGCCTGGAAGCGGGAACCTGCCCCCGTCCTTGGGGGTCCCGGACAATGACTCCCACTTCCAGCAGGGCTTAGGGAACCGATTCCGGGCCAGAAAGAGTGCCCGCTGGAACCCGCCAGCTGTGTGATGCTGGAGAGTCCCCTGACTTCTGTGAAATGGTCACAACACATAGGTCTCAGGGCTGCTGTGAGGACGCTGTGGGAAAATACTGTGGATAAAGGACTTAGCACAAGACCAGACGCTTAGTAGGGACTCTGTAGCTGGTCCATGGAATTGTTAAGGAGACAATGTACCCATTTTATAAGGAGAAAAACTGAGCCCAGCGTGGAGGAAGAGACCATCTGAGAAAGCACCAGGCAACCTGTGGGTAGGAAGCACTGAGGGGCCTGGACTCGCGGCCCCAGCGCAGTGTCCCCCGGAGGAGGTGCTGAGGAAGGCGGGGCCCAGACCCACCTCCAGGTAGACGCCCCAGGGCATGACCAGCATGGCTAGCAGGAGGTCGGCCACGGCCAGGCTGACGATCAGGTAGTTGGTGGTGGTCTGCAGCGCCTTCTCGCGGGACACGGCCATGCACACCAGCACGTTGCCGAAGACGATGGCGAAGATGAGCAGGGTGAGCAGCATGGCGTAGTAGTTGTAGTGGGGCCGGTCGGCCTTCCCCGCGGACCCATTGAAGGGCCGGCTCCAGTTCTGGCTCTCCAGGTCCTCATCGTACCAGGACAGGTTCAGCGGGTCCATTGGGGCAGCGGGGCCACGGGCTGGCCGGGCTCTGCCAGGAAAGACGGACACGGAGTGAGCGGGAGGACCTCCCAGAGCAGCTGCTTCCCGGGGAGGATCTGGGGCTAACGCCAACCACTAGAAGTTAATAGAGACAATTCTCCAGGCTCAGGGTGTTAAGTTTTGCATCTAACAGTTTTCTTAAAATATTGAGACCCGCTGCCCCTCTTCTGCTAGCAGGTTCTCACAGACGGTAAAACAAATGAGCAAGTATAATTTTTTAAGAAGTATAATAAAATAAATGAGCTTGAGAAAAGCTGACCTTTCATTCATTCATTCATTCATTCAACAAACACGTATTAAGCACATCCCGTGCACCACTCACTTAATTCAATTTAGTGAGGAGTTCCAGCTTCTAATGGTAAGAATAGAAATATGCATTCATCCATTCTTGCTTCTATAAATATGTACTGAGCGTTATTCTACATAGTGCTAGAAACATAGGCAGGGACAAAATATACAAGGTTCTCCAGCTCACAGTCTAAAAGAAACAATGGTCAATTAATCAAGCAATTAAATCTGAGTGGGAGGCTCTAGGAAATGGAATGGGGGAGAGGTGCATAACCTAGTTCAGGGATGTAAAGAAGGCTTTCTAGAGGAAGTGATGTCCAACAGGCACCTGAAGGGTGTGTAGGAATTAGCCAGATAAAGAGTTGGGAGCCAGGGAAAGGTCTAGACATAGGAATCAGCATATGCATAAGACAGAGCTAGAGAGCAGGTGCCATGGTGAGGGCCAGAAAGGGATCCGGGCCAGCTGAAGCATGGAGGGGCTTGGAATGAGCTAAACTGGGGAGGTTGCAATAGGTGAGATCTTAGAGGATCTTAGAGGCCTTTACAAGTCTTACCAGGAGTTTAGACTTGAGCCGAATGGCACCGGGAACAGCATGATCGGATTTGCCTCTCTGCGAAGATTCTGACTGCTGTACAGAGATGGAAGGGAGGGGCCAAGCGAGGTGGCAGGATGCCGGCTGGGACACCAGTGCAGGAACCCCAGTAAGAAAAGAAGAAGTCTGCGCATGTGCACTGGGAGCCTAGAGGAGCTGGTGCCCCACCCCAGGGGGAAAGACATCCTGAAGGGGCATCATCTGAGATGAAGTGGGGGAAGTTAGCCAGGCAACCAAGTGGGGAGATGTTCCAGCCAGAGGGAACACAACACAGTCCCAAACAGCAAATAATTCTGTTAGGCTACTGGGCATGGCAGTGACACTGGGGAAAATTAAACTGGAGGGCCACTCATGGGCCGGATCGGGCCTGGTAAGCTTGGGAGCCCCTGGAAGGCTGGGCACAGAGGACTGACTCCAGGGGACGGTGTTTTAGAGGTGCGTAGAGGAGACCTTGGAGGGAAGCAAGGTGTGGCTGTAACTCAGGTAGGAGATGCTGTTTGTCTGGGTGAAAGTAATGGGGATGAGTTTGCAAAGAAGTGTTCAGAATTGGTAGCTCACCTGGAAGGCAGTGTCATGGAATTTGGTCACTGGATAGATGTGGGGTGGGAGGGCGCTGGGGACAGCAGTGGGGAAGCTGTCTCGGATAACTCTGGATTCCCATTGGGCCTGGGAGGCTGGTGATGCTCACTGAGGAACGGGAGCAGGGGCTCAGAGGCAGGCTTGAGGCACTGATGAGCTTGACAGCCTGTGTTTTGGTTGTGATTGAAACATAATGCACATATAATAGAGTTGGCTTTTCTGCTAACAAGTGTTCCTATTTCACACAATGGATTAAATTTATCAGCATTTCAAAGCATTTGCACAAAGCACCATGATTTCCATGTGCTGTGGTACCAAGTGGGTTTAAATCCACCAATTTGTGCCATTCAGGATGAACACGGTACCACGTCCAAGTCAGGGCAGACGGCACAGCAGCCACACAGGTCAGAGGGGACCCCACCTCTGACCTGGGAGAAGGGTCTGACCACATTTACGCCCTCAAGACTTGCAGGGAGGTGAGGAAGCAGGACTGGGAGAGGGCTGGGCTGCTTTGCAGTCACATCAAAGGCCTCGGGTGTCACCTTCAAGAAGCCTTGTGGAGTTGCCTGAATTAGGATGACAGAGTCAGGCCTTTGTTGTGGGCTCTCACGGGTGTGGGCTGTCCCAGGGAAAGAGAGAGGCATCTCTCTTCAACAGTGGCGATCACCAGGAAGGTGGGCCCACTGCTCACTGTCTGTTGTGGGCACTCCCAGTGGTGCAAAGTGCATCAGGGTGGTGAACTACAGCACCCACTGCAGTGGGCGTTCAGAAATCCGAGAGGATACACAGGCACAGCTGGGTGTTCATGGAAGGCTTCATGGAGGGG
The DNA here is from genome assembly GCF_054644295.1 of Miniopterus natalensis. NCBI lineage: Eukaryota > Metazoa > Chordata > Mammalia > Chiroptera > Miniopteridae > Miniopterus > Miniopterus natalensis. The sequence continues at coordinate 11,080,940 of NC_142091.1, read as the reverse complement.
TAAACTTAAACTGGGACTTAAAATCAAGGGCACAGTTTAGATGGCAAATATGATAATTGTCGGCCAGGGAGGGGCTGGGGTGAGCACTTGTCCTCGGCTTGCTGGAAGCCCTGCAGGGCAACGTGAGTCCCTTTACCTGAAGCTAGAAAAGGGTTCACTGTCGCATTTAATTTTCTAATTTACTATTTACTCTCCATTGTTCTTGTTGCTTTTGGCTGATACAAATGTAATATATTCACATTATAGAAAAATGAAAAATCGTGGAAAATGTCTAAATGCCTATAGACCCTATTAACATCTTGGTACAGGGCTGTCTTTCAGCCTCCAAAGCCAGCCCCAGTCCCGCGTGTGTCCTCAGCTCCCTTCCTAACTGGGGCTGACACTCCTCACGAGCAGGGCTGCCTGGCCGGCTCTCACACGGTGGGCGTGCAGCTGAGCAAGATCCAGGCATCAGCAAACCCACCCCCACACTGAGGTTCCCTAGCACGAGAGGCACCAGCGTAACACAGGAGCTGAAGACCAAAACACCTGGGTTTGAATCCCAACTCTACCCTTACGAGTTCTGGCATCTTAGCCAGATTGTTTGGCTTTCCTGAGCCTCAGTTTCCTCATCTACAAAATGGAGAGAGAATTACTGTTGTGAGGTTTAGGGTGGAGCACATGTGGCCAGCAGATGTAAACACTCAAGGAATGTTAAGTTTAAAAATCAAACCAAGCGAATGAATGAAAATAAACCAGCAATGAGTCTTGGAAGAGAGTAAAGAGAAAAGGAAAGGCATGTCTGTCCCCGAGCCATGGGTGCGGGGTACAGGTGCATGAGCCTCGGGATGGGGTGACTGCCGGCCTGAGGATAGCGCTCCCGGCCCACCTACTATATAGTCAGCGACTGTAACACCAGTCGTCACATTTCCCCGGCTCTAAGACAGAGTTCAATGTAAGATGCACCATGGTTCGTGTACCACTAGGAAAGAAAAAATGTCATTAAACCCCAGCACAGCTCTCAGACAAGGCCAACTGTAAAATGAATTCTGATTTCAGAGACATAAAATGCTGGTGGGTGGATATCAACTTAGGAGGAATTAAATACAGTGACCTCCTGGTGTTTCTCTGCTGGCATTTGCTCAAGAGGCCTGAGGAATCCTGCAGGTCCCCAACTTTCCCTGCTCCTGCTCGGGCACCATCCCTTCCTCTTTTCCTTCTATGTCTGGGCTCCAAGGGGCGTCCCAGGAGAAGACGGCACAGGGAGAGGCCAGGCTGTGGTCTTTCTCACTCTGGGGGCACCTGGGGACCCCTCCGATCCCTGCTCTTACCCCGCCCCTCAAGCTTCTCCATCCAGGTGAACTTGTGCCTGTGGGAGCAGGGAGAACAGCAGGTAATCTGGCCTGGTCCTGGTGCCACAGAAGCCAGGTGAAGTTAATGCCCCTCTTGCATAGATGGTAAGGCCAAGACTGCACAGCAGCCAGTGTCTGCAATTGGCCAAGATGGTCCACATTTCTTGTTGTTGCTTTTTTTCCAGAGGAAATTGGCTAAATGTATAACTGAAGGTGAATTATTCTGACCAGTTTTAAATAAGATAAATAAGATCACAGTACTTTACATTTGTGTCTGTTGTCAGAGCAAGCATTTTGATTTTGTGTTATGAAAATACAACCAACTTGCTCGCCAACCTCCCCAAGCCACCCACCTTCATCTTTCTCCCAGGTGGCTCCTGCTTCCTGTGTCAAAGCTCTAAATCACAGGCCCCAGCCTCTGAGCATTTAGTGAGCACCAACCACATACCTGGCCACTGCCATTTCTTAGCATTTACTGGTTTAGCTACGTAGTCCTCTCTCCTGGGAGAGGAATGGGTGATCTAGCCCTGCTGCTCTAGACACCCCAAAATTCACATTTTAAAGCTCTAACCTGCCCCCTTCCAACCCGATGGTATTTGGAGGTGGGGCCTTTGGGAAGTGGTTTGGTCTGGATGAGGTCGTGAGGGTGGGGTCCTGGTGATGAGATGAGTGTCCTCGTAAGAAGAGACACTTGAGAGCTTGATCTCTCCCTGTCCCCTGCCACATGAGCACACAGCGAGAGGCAGCCAACCACAGCCAGCAAGAGTCCTCCCCAGCACTCGACCATGCTGGTACCCTGATCTCAGGCATCTAGCCCCAGACCTGTTAGAACATTAATTTCTGCTGTTTAAGCCACATGGCCTATGGTATTTTGTTATGGCAGCCAAGCTGACAATGACACCTGCAGATGCCCGGCTCACTCAAGCAGGGGCCTCCCTCTCCCCCAAATACCATCTCCCCTGAGCAGCAAAGTAGGGCAGCTGCTGCTTCATCCCACCCTTCCCAGGCCACAGATGGGCTTCAGGCTTTTCTTTCGCAGCTGCTGGGAAACTCCACTTATTTCCAAGAAATCACCTGGCCCTCATCTGCCTCTAGGACTCATTGCTCTGCCCCAGTTCAGAAGGGCAAAGGTCTACTGAGAAATCTTCCAGAATCATCCACTCCAGGGGTCAGTGCCCCTCCACCAAGTTCTCTTTAACGTCCAGCCCACCTCGAGCCTACTGTCTTCTGATCCCACCAGGCAGCTTTCCAGCAAGGAGTGAACCAAGGTATTTGGGGTTACCAGGGCAGGTGGAATGTGGAGCTCGAGTTTCCAGCCTCAGGCTCCTTGGCCATTTACCTTTTTAGTGCCTTAAAAATGGTAATTTTTTTGTGTGTGCCTAATTTGAAAATTTGCTAGTTCTGGGGCAGAGTAGGGGAGTAGATGCTGTGGGGAGGAGGTGGGCTGCTCTCCCAGTAACACCCAGCCTGTAAATAGAAACGGTTTCTCCCAAGTATGCTGGACAGAAAACTCCTTTAAAGCTCCACCATTTGAGGTTGACCCTAACACTGACATTTTCTCTCAGGAAAAACTTGGAGGCTATTGTCACACTTGGTCCCTAGCCTCGTGGGGTGGGGCCAAAAGGGCCAATCTCTTAGGGAAGCCTGGAACCCTGGAGGAAGCTGGCTGGTCCCAGAGGGGACAGGAGAGGATTCCATTTCTCTGCAATTTCACTCCATCCCCCAGCAAGACTCTGGGGCGCAGGGCCCAGAGATGGGGCTGAGGAACCCTCGCAGCATAAACTAAAGCAACCGGGTCCCCACGTGCTGCCTCTTCGGAAAGTTTGGCATTTGAAGGAATCAAATTGTCTAATTAAGATGGAACAATCCCTTATCAGGCTCGATGGCGGGTGAGACACTGCTGTCTCAAACACATAATTTTCCCTCTGTTCTGAGGCTCAGAACATCTCAGTGGAAAGGAAGGGGGGTAGATGAGCATTTGCATTTCAAAAGCGGCTTGTTGGAGCGACCTCAGTAGGATGGAAATTGGGAGAGTGGGTAAGGGCTGCTCCTCGGACCCCACATTCAAGCCACCCCTGCTGCTCCAGCCTAAGGTCCAAGCTATAACTTGAAGGTGGACCCTTCCCCAGCCCCCCTCCCCTGCAGCTCCAGGAAGAAGAGTGGGAGGGGAAGAGGGAGGGCAGGAAGCATCCCCATTCCTTCCTACCCCACAGGGAGAGGAGAAGGCTCACTGAGTAATGCCTCACTTATGCCTAGGAGGCTGCCTCAGCAGGGGAGGAGGAACGGGGGCCTCCCAGAGCCCTAGGCCAGGCAGCCACAGGGAGAGCCTCTGGGGCCAGACCTGGGAAGGCCCCTATGGTGGACACAAGCACAGTCCCATCTTATCTTCATGGAAAGGCCTCCATGCCCTGAAGCTGGGGATGGGAGGGATGGAGGAGAGGAGTCTATGGGGAGGAGGTGGGGGAGGAGGAACAGACAAGAATGTTGGGATGGAGAGCAGAGGAGACTGAGGAGTGGGGGTGGGGCAATGGATGCTGTCACTTCCAGGACCCACCCTCCCTCCCCTCTCCCTAAACATCTTTTCCAAACATGCAAAAGAGTGGACTGGTGAGGCTAGGGGTCTGGTTCAGGCACCAGTAGTCACTCTGGAGGTTAGAAACTGATTGTTTTTCCTGTTTAAGGAGAGGGGACACCCTCCCCTCCCGGGCAAAGGCAAGGTCCTACTCCCAGAAATTCCTTGGCTCCAAGAGTTCAGGGGATGGTGAGGGTACCCCTCCTGCTTGCTGCAATGAGAAGACAGACGTGAACTAGACCTAGGCTAGTGGGGATACCTGCCCTCCAGTAACCTGGGTTGGAGGGGAGTGGGAAGGAATGCCACAAACTGACACCATCCCCCCCCTTGTGCACTCTCCAGGCATGGTAAGCCCACTAGTCCAACCTGGAGTTCTGTAGGGCACCTGATCAGCAGCAGGGCAGCTGATCAGCAGCAGAGCTGTGTTATCTGTGGAGGAAATTAACTTCTACAGAAAGTGTAGAAGAGCTTGGATGAATCTCTCCCATTCTTACTCTCTGGCTGTGTGTGGTCCAACCCAGCTAGAGCCAGGAGGGTGAACACAGTATTCATGGCCCTCAGTGGTCCAACGAGAGGCTCGTAACCCAGCCACCTGCTCAAAGCCTCCCCCTGCTTGCTAGAGTTGAATGTAGCCAGTGAGTTCCAGCCTTGCCTCCCACCTCACAGCCAAGAGAAGCTCTCTTCAGATGCCCATTCAACTTCCTGTTACCAAAGCCACAAACCTACCCTGCTCCCTCCCCTTGGGTCCCAGTGACCCAATCTGACCTGGCCCTGTCCTTCTAGTAAGTCTTGGGATTCAGTCCTGACTGAGATCCTCCTTCTTCTTACCCCCAGGTCCTCCTTTCTCCAGGGAAGCACTGCTGATGCTCTAGCTCAGAGATATCCTCTAGCTTAATGCTCTCACAGTACATGTGCTCCTTGGTGGGACTTACCACAAGTGTAATTAAGTCATTATTTGTTTAATTATTTGTTTAGTTCTTCTTGTCAAACTGTGAACTACACCAGCATAGGAATCATACCTAGAGACTGAGTAGTATGGCTCTAAGATAGAACCATTTTTCCCTCAAATGCCTGGCTGGTGCAGAGCCATCCTTTCACATGACCAAATCTTGGTCTCTTTGGGCCTGAGAAACTCTGCTGACCTCATGCTGATGACTCCCTGAGACCCCACCCCATCACAAATGTCAGCAGGTATCCAGTGGGTGGCAGCTAGACTTGGTATACCCTGAGACTTTTTCTGAGTAGACTCAGACCTAGCACTGGCGCCGAATAAGAACCTGTATCAATCTGGTGACCACCACTCACCCCTACATGGTGATTCAAAGAGGAAATACCTCATGTAAATCAGGAACTGCCAGAGGCCCTTTTAGTAACTGAGCCTAATAAGCAGCTGGCAGGCAGAGGCAGGTGGAAGCAAATCTCAGGGTTCCTTGGGCCTTTTGCTGACACGTCCCCAGGCTTGGTGCTGGTGGAAGCCAGCCTTGGTGTGCAGCTTGGTCCTTCCCACATACACCAAGGCTCAGCAGATGCAACCACAAACTGGTTCGCTTTGTAGCTCCAAAAAAGTTGTCCAGGGCCAGTCACAGGCAGCATCAAACATTGACCTGAACCACAGTCCCTCCCAAAAGGCCTCAGAACCAACACACTCAGTGGCCAGCTTCAGACAATACCAGAGCAAGATCCAATTAGCGTCACAAGCAGCATATTCAAAGGGAGATCTTGGCAAGCAACAGACGCTGCTAAGGCAAATTTCACTTCAAGTGGTCAGCATCTGCACAGGAGCTTGTACACTGTGGTCAGGCTCAGTCCTCACAGCCAGCCAGCGTGAGGGTCAACCCCACACATGAATGGACCAATAGCAATCAAGACTCAATTACAACAAGAGGGTTCATGTAAGCCACAAAGGGACATTCCTGGAGCACCCAGGTCAGGTGACTGAGGAGACTACACCACTGGGTCCCACAGAATACCTACTGCATAAGGCCACCCTACCAAGACTGAAAGACATAGTAGATCTATCTAATACATGAAAACAAACACAAGGAGGCAACCAAAATGGGGAGACAAAGAAACAAGCCCCAAATGAGAGAGCAGGAGAACTATCCAGAAAAAAGAGCTAAATGAAATAGAGGCAGGCAATTCATCACATATAGAGATTTTTAAAAGTGGTTATAAGGATGCTCAAGGAACTTAGTGAAAATTTCAAGGAAGTTAGTGGGAACTTCAACAGCATGAAAAGGGACATAGAAACCATAAAAAAGAAGCAGTCAGAAATGAAGAATATGTGAAATGAAGAATACACTAGAAGGAATGCAGTAGGTTAGATGAAGGAGAGGATCAAATTGGCAATTTGGAAGACAAGGTAGGAAAAAACAGCCAATCAGAGCAGCAAAAAATAAAAAGAATTTTTTAAAAATGAGAACAGTCTAAGGCACATTTGGGACAACATGAAGTGTAACAACATACACATCATAGGGTTACTGGAAGGAGAAGAGAGTGAAATCAAGGGATTGAGAACCTATTTGAATAAATAATGGCTGAAAACTTTCCTAACCTGGTAAAAAAGGAAGAGACAAGTGCCAAAAGTGCAGAGAGTCCCAAACAAGATGAACACAAAGAGGCCTGAGCTGAGATATATCATAATTCGTTTTTCAGAGAGAGTGGAAGGGAGGGGGGGAGAGAAACATCAATGTGAAAGAAACACATCGATTGGTTGTCTCCATATGCCCCCAACTAGAGCCAGGGATCAAGCCTGCAACCAATGTACATGCGCTTGGCTGGAATCAAAACTGGGACTCTTCAGTCCATGGGGCCGATGCTTTAACCACTGACCCAAACCGGTTAGGGTGAGACACATCATAATTAAAATGGCAAAGGTTAAAGACAAAGAGAGAGTCATAAGGTAGCAAGAAAAAGACAGTCACCTACAAAGAAGCACCATAAGACTGTCAGCTGATTTCTCAACAGAAATATTTCAGGTCAGAAGGGATGGGCATGAAATATTAAAAGTGATTAAAAGCAAGGACCTACAACCAGGACTGCTTTACCCAGTAAGGTTACCATTTAAAATTGGAGAAGAAATAAAAAGCTCCCCACACAAGAAAAAGCTTAAGGTGTTTATTACCACCAACCAGTATTACTTAAAGAAGTTGAAGAAGAAGGAGAAGGAGGAGGAGGAGGAGGAGGAGAAAGTTCTAAAGAATAAAATGGCAATAAATACATACCTATCAATAATCATTTCAAATGTAAATGGCTTAAGTGCTCTAATCAACAGACTTAAGGTAGCTGAATTAATAAGAAACAAGATACACACACACACACACACATATGCTGTCTACGAGGAACCTGCCTCAGAACAAAAGATACCCACAGGCTAAAAGTAAAGGGGTGGGAAATGATATTTCGTGCAAATGGAAATGAAAAAAAACTGGGGTAAGGTTACGTATATCAGACAAAGTGGACTTCAAAACAAAGGCAATAATAAGAGACAAAGAAGGACACTAAATAATGATAAAGGGAACAATTCAACAAGAGGATATAACCCTTGTACACATTTATGTACTCAACATAGGAGCATGTAAATATATAAAGCAAATATTGATGGACATAAAGGGAAAGATTGACAGCAATATAGTCATATTAGGGGATTTTAACACCCCATTGATTTAAATGGATAGATCTTCCAGCTAGAAAATCAACAAGGAAACAGCAGCCTCAAATGACACACTAAACCAGGTGGATTTAATTGATATCTTCAGAGCATTTCACCCAAAAGCAGCAGAATATACATTCTTTTCAAGTGCACATGGAACATGTTCTAGGATAGACCACGTTAGGACACAAAACAAGTCTCAGTAAATTAATAAAGATTAAAATCATATCAAGCATCTTCTCTGACCCTAATAGTATGAAACTAGAGATCAATCACACACAAAAAAAGAACTATAAACATGGAGGCTAAATAACATGTTACTAAACAATGAATGGGTTAACAATGAGATCAAAGAAGAAATTTTAAAAATACTTTGAAACAAATGAAAATAAGAACAGAACAAGCCAAAATTTATGGGACACAGCAAAAGCAGTCCTAAGAGGGAAATTCATAGCATTACAAGCCTACCTCAAGGAACAAGAAAAAGCTCAAATAAACAATCTAACTTTACACTTAAAGGGACTAGGTAAAGAACAACAAACAAAACTGAAAGTGAATAGAAGAAAGAAAATAATAAATCAGAGCAGACATAAGCAAAATAGAGTCTAAAAAAAATAATACAAAAGATCAGTGAAACCAAGAACTGGTTCCTTGAAAAGATAAATAAGATTGACAAACCTTTAACCAAACTCATCAAGAAAAAAAGAGAGAAGACCGAAATAAATAAAGTCAAAAATGAAAAAGAAGTAAAAACTGACACCAAAGAAATAAAAAGGATTGTAAGAAAATATTATGAAAAACTATATGTCAACAAATTGGACAATCTGGATGAAATGGATAAATTCCTAGAAACATACAATCTTCCAAAACTGACTCAGGAAGAATCAGATAATCTAAATAAACTCATTACAACTAATGAAATTAAAGCAGTAATGAAAAAACACTCAACAAACAGAAGTCCTGGACCAGATGGCTTCACAAGTGAATTTTACCAAACATTCAAAGAAGAACTAACACCTATCCTTCTCAAACTATTACAAAAAATTCAAGAGGAGGAAACACTTCCAAGCTCATTTTATGAGGCCAGCATTATCCTAATTCCAAAACCAGATAAAGACACTAAAAAGAAAGTTATAGGCCAATATCCCTGATGAACACATATGCTAAAATCCTCAGCAAAACATTAGCAAACTGAATCCAGTAATACATTAAAAAATCATACACCATGATCAAGTGGGATTTATTCCAGGGATGTAAGGCTGGTACAATATCTGCAAACCAATGAACTTAATACACCACACAGACAAAATGAAAGATAAAAACCACACATCACATTATTAGATGCAGAAAAAGCATTTGATAAAATCTAGCACCCATTTATGATAAAAATTTCTGAACAAAGTGGTAACAGAGGACCAGTATGTTACCACATAACATAATAAAGGCCATATGTGACAAACCCACAGCCAACACCATACTCGATGGGCAAACAATAAAAGTATTTCCTTTAAAATCAGGAACAAGGCAGGGATGCTCACTTTCATCACTCTTGTTTAACATAGTACTGGAAGTCCTGGTCAAAGCAACCAGACAAGAAGAAGAAACAAAAGGCATCCAAATTGGAAAGGAGGAAGTAAACTGTAATTATCTGCATGGGACATGATACTGTATTTAGAGAACCCTAAAGATTCCACCAAAACCTACCAGTGAATTCAGTAAAGTAGCAGGATACAAAATAAATATGAAAATATCAGTTGCATTTTTATACACCAGTAATAAACTATCACAAATGGAAACTAAGAAAACAATTCCATTTATAATTGTATCCAAAAACAAACAAACAAACAAACAAATAAATAAACAAATAAACAAATAAATAAAATATCTAGGAATATATTTAGCCAAAAATGTAAAATACCTGTATTTGGAAAATTATAAGACCCTGAAGAAAGAAATTAAAGAAAATACAAATAAGTGGAAGCCTATTCCATGTTCATGGATAGGAAGAATTAACATCATTAAAATGTCCATACTACCCAAACCAATCTATAGATTCAATGCAATTCCCATCAAATTTGCAATGGTGTATTTCACAGAACTAGAACAAATATTCCAAAAATTTATGGGGAAGCACAAAAGACCTTGAATAGCCACAGCAATCTTGAGAAAGAAGAATAAAGTTGGAGGAATCTTGCTGATATCAAATTATCCTATCTGATATCAAATTATACTATAGTAATCAAAACAGCATGGTGTTGGCATAAAAACAGACATATAGGTCAATGGAATAGAATAGAGAGCCCAGAAATAAACCCCCACCTTTATGGTCAATTAATATTTGACAAATATTAATATTTGGCAAGAACATACAATGGGGTAAAGATAGTCTATTCAATAAATGGTGTTGGGAAAATTGGACAGATAGATGGGGGGGAAAAAGCAAAACTAGACCACCTTCTTACACCATACACAAGAATGAACTCAAAATGGATTAAGGACTTAAATGTAAGACTCGAAACCATAAAAATCCTAGAAGAAAACATCTTTTGTAGATGTCCAATATTTTTTCTGATATATCTCCTCAAGCAAGGGAAACCAATATATATAAACAAGTGCGACTATATCAAAATAAAAACTGGGTCATAAGACAGTTCCATTTTTAATTTTCTGAGGATACTTCATACTGTTTTTTACAGTGGCTGCACCAATGTGCATTCCCACCAGCACTGCATGAGGGTTCCCTTTTCTCCACACCCTCGCCAAAACTGTTTCCACAGCAAAGGAAACCACCAACAAAATGAAGAGACAACCTACTAAATGGGAGAACATATTTGCCAAAAATACATCTGATAATGGGTTAATATCCAAAATTTATAAAGAACTTATATATTCAACACCAAAGAAACAGGCAGCCCAATTAAAAATGGGCAAAGGACCTGAATAGATAGTTCTCCAAAGGAAACATATAGATGGCCAATAGACATATGAAAAGATGCTCAACATCACTAGTCATCAGAGAAAAGCAAATTAAAACCACAATGAGATATCACCTCACACCTGTCAGAATGGCTCCATCAACAAATCAACAAACAACAAGTGCTGGCGAGGCTGTGGAGAAAAGGGAGCTCTTGTTCAGTGCTGGTGGGAATGCAGACTGGCGCAGCCCCTGTGGAAAACAGTATGGCGTTTCCTTAGAAAATTAAAAATGGAATTGCCTTATGACCCAGTGATTCCACTTCTGGGAATTTATCCAAAGAAACCCAAAACATTAATTCGAAAGAATATATACACCCTTAGGTTCACTGCAGTGTTATTTACAACAGCCAAGATTTGGAAGCAGCCCAAGTGCCCATGAGTAGATGAGTGGGTAAAAAAGCTGTGGTAGATTTACACAATGGAATACTACTCTGCCATAAAAAAGCAACAGCATGGATGGCCCTGGAGAGCATTATGCTAAGTGAAATAAGCCGGTCAGAGAAAGACAAATACCATATGATTTCACTTTTATTTTATGTGGAATCAAATGAACAAAATAAAGTAACAAACAAAAAGAAACAGATATAGATACAGAGGACAGACTGACAGCTGTCAGAGGGGAGAGGGTTACGGGCTTGACGGAAAAAGGTAAAGGGATTAAGCAAAACAAAAACCTCTTTGACACAGACAACTGTATGGTGATTAGCAGTATGGTGATTGCCAGAGGGAAAGGGGGTTGGGGGGAGGTAGAAAAGGGTAAAGGGGGGATAAATGGTGATGGAAGGAGGCTTGACTTTGGGTGGTGAACACACAGTACAATATACAGATGATGTGTTGTAGAATTGTACACTTGAAGCCTATATAATCTTGTTAACTGATGTCACCCCAATAAAAAAAGGGAACCATACCTGTCTTGTCTTGTTATGTTCTCACTTCCCAGCACGGCACCTGGGAGTGGTAGGTGCTCAATAAATGAGAGGAATCCCTGGAGCTAGTATCTCCTCCAAGGGTGAAGACGCCAGTCTCAGGGCCTTTTTCTACCCTGGTTGCTGTTTCTCTCCCTGGTTCCTTCTCAAGGGGTAGCAGTAGCCTCCTCTGAGGTCTCCACCTGGACCACTAGGTCCCAGGCCTGGTGGCAGCTGGGGTTGGCTGCCTCGCTTGTTGGGGTCCACCCAGGAGTTCTCCAGGTGAAATACAAATAAGATATCACTGAGCACACGGGGTTACAGGCATGTGTGTGAAGAGGAGAATAGGTATGTGGGGAGGTGGGGAGATAATCTGAGTTCAGTGGAAAGAAAGCACAGAGCTGGTGGGGATGGCTTCTGGGCTTTGGAAAGCCTGGGGGACAAGGACTCACAGCTTCTAGATTAGCACCCCACTGTGGGTATGAAGTCGCATGGAGCAGGCCAAGGTGGCCAGGAGCCCTCTTCTCACTCCCCACCAACCAGCAACTGTAAGGCATACCCAGTGAGCACACTGATGCAGCTGAGACTCACAGCTCATCTAAGGAGCTGTGAGGTAGGGTGGGGATGTCCCCAGGGAGACAGGAACACACACAGCTCCTGTCCAGCTGTGGAACTTGTCTAGGAACCAGGAGAGACCCAAGGTGAGAGTGACTAGGGCCTCCTCACCTCTGCTGCTCCCAGCCTGGACACCTGCTGTTTCTGTTTCTCTCCCAGGTGGCCAGGTGGCCCTGAGCGTGTGGACTGCCTCAAGACCTGGGACAGCCGAGGGCTTCAGAACTTCATGGTCTCATCCCAGGCCTCCCTCATGTCCTCATTTCCCGAACAGGGAAGGGGCCCCTGGGGTCTACCGTGGGGTGAGGCAGGGTCTGGGGACACAGTGAATGCAAGAAGGGGTGTCTGCCTGACAGCCCCATCCCTGTGGATTTTGATGGCTCCATAAAAATGTCTCCTTGCAAACTGTCAAAGTGTCACAAATTAATTAACTGTTAGCTAGAGTGACTCAGTGGGGAGGGGGTGGGGGAGAGCCACTCAGGCACTGCTGAGCAGGGTGGTGGCGGTGCTGTTCTCTGCGTGCGCTGCCTTTTGATTAAAAACCCTCGCTTCTCAGCACTGTGTGAGGGAAGGGGCAGATCATGTGCGTGCGGAGCAGAAACTTGGCTGGTGGGAAGCAGGGTGGAGGGCGTGGGGCCCAGGCCCCCTCCCAGAGGAAGGGAACACAGTGGGGAGAGGGAAGCAGCTAGAAATTGCTCGGGAGATCTAAATTCAGAACGGAGCCCACAGGCTGGCACTGTTCTCTTTTATCCGAGATTTCCCTCTCTTACCCTCCCTCCTCAATTTTCCCCCAGGAAGAAAGGAGTGGGGGAGCTGAGCTGGGTTTGCCCTGGGGCCAGGCCGGGTCACTGGAGCCCAGGAGGCTGCACACTCAGCTGCCAAACTCACCAGCAGGAGCCCGCAGAGTGGGGAGGACTGGGTCTCAGACCAGCCTCCGTGACCTTTACTTTAATTTCAGGAAGGAATTGAGAAAATATGCTCTTGAACGTCAAGAGGGAGACAAATCCTGAACCTTATTGCTCTAGAAGAAGGAAAAACAATCATCACTATTTAGCAGAAAATTGCTCCACTTTATGAAAACACATCCCTGTTCATAAAAACACAGAGGATCCAGTCCAAATAACAGCCAACGTCCACCAGCCCTGCTGGGAGCCCTCTCCCCATGTCACCCCATCTTCAGGCTCCGGCTCCGCAGGCTGGCACTGGGGTCGTGTCTTTCCCACAAAGATGAAAGGAGGGGGCAAGATTTAACCTGATGATCCCACACAAATACCTATTTGGTGTGGTACCTCAAAGACAAAGGGAAGGCAAAGCTTCACAGGAACGCAGTCAGCAAAATCCAGATGTGGGAAATGCTTTGGTTTCTTCCAAAAATAAATTGAATTGCATGGAGGGGGGAAAAGAGATGGCGGGGGGGGTGTAATTTATAATAAAAGAACTTAAACGCCATATCTGCCGATTGCAACATGTGGACCTTATTTGGATCCTGATTCAAAGAGACCAGCTTTTTAAAGATCTTTGACATTCATGAGATAAAAATTTCAGGAGAAGATTTTTGATATTAAGGAATTATTGATAATAATATTTAGGTGGCGGTGACATTCCAGTTAATTTTTGTTTTCAGAGATAGTGAAAGGGAGAGAGAGAGAGAAACATCAATGCGAAAGAGACACATCTCCTGCACGCATCCTGATCCTGGCTGGGGATCGAGCCTGCAACTGAGGTATGTGCCCTTGGCCCGAATTGAACCCGGGATCCTTTGGTCCACAGGGCAATGTTCTAACCACTCAGCCAAATTGGCTAGGGCTTCAGTTAATTTTTAAAGAATCCTTAGTTTTTAGAGATACACACTGAAAAATTTACAGATAAAGTTATAGGATGTCTGAGGTTTATTTGGAAAGACTATGGAGCGGCGTATAGATGAAACAAAATTGGCCACAAGTTGATTGTGGCTGGAGCTGGGTGAGGATCCACTGAGGTTCACTGTATTATTCTTTCTAATGTTGTATATGTTTCAGATTTTCTGTAACAAATTGTAAAAGGTCTGATCTGCTCATGAACCCCTACAGCCTCCCTCCCCGCATGGGGACACAAGACGGACTTGGAGCGTCTTCCTGGCCCTGTTCCTCACTATAACCCTGGCTTCTGCGTTTGCCCACCTGCCTGACAGACTCTCCCTCTGTCCCATCACTCCTGTGGTTCTGCGCAGCACAGCTGGAGCTCCGGGACCCTTTCCCCAAGACGAGACAGTTTAGGTCTAATGGGCCATTGCCTCCCTTTCAGAGAGGATGGTGGCTCCGCTGATAGGGACAGGAGGTGGGAAGACACCCGCTCTAATGACAAAAGTAACAGCTGCTGTGCTCCTGTTCCACCCCAGTCACGGTGCAAAGCGCTGTGCTTCTATTATTTCATTTAAGGTACACAACAGCCCTATGAGACATTAGTTCCATGTTAATGAAGAAACAGGAACAGAGAGGGTGAGTGACTTGCCCAAGTTCACCTGAGAGCAGTGGGTTATGGACACAGGTCTCTGCCTCCAGCACCCAGACTCTTCTTGTGCCTGCAGTTGAGTCCAGGTCAGAAGAGGACCTGGAAGGAGGAGGGTAAGATCAGAACCCGGTCTCAGGTGCATCTGCAGGATGGGTGCCTTTGTCTCAACTACACACAGTGTTCCTTTAAGGGCGTGGCCAGGGCCTCACCCCACCAGGCTGCTGGGTCTCAGACTGGTATCCACGAGGCCCCCAGTGGAACCCCTCACAGCCTTATAAAGAGCTAAGTTGGGGCCCAGGCCACACCCAAGTTTCCTCAGAGTCCTGAGCACCATTAGGCAACCAGATATTTTACAGAAAATGACACTCTGAGAGTGTCCAGGGCGACAGGCTGCTTGGTGAAGTGAGCTCTGAGGACAGGACATGCTGGATTTGGGGCAGAGCAGAGGAGTGTGGGGAAGAATGGGGGTCTCACCTCACCCTGGCTCAGCCAGGGGCTGCCTGCAGGCTCGTCCTTTAGACCAGGTCAGCCCACCATGCCCTGCTGCTCCCTGCATTTCCTTTTCTTCCATGGGGTGTGGACCCACCAACAGGGGGACACTATGGGCCTGAGTACTTTGCCTGCTTGAGCTCCTGGCACCTCACTTGGAAGAGGGGCAACATGGGCACAGCCACAGAAGGGAGCAGGGAGGCCACTTCCCTGCCCCAGGACAGGCTGGGGGCATGGACAGAGCCCCTAACTTCCTCTCCCGCACTCCACAAGTAGGTCAGAAAGGCAGGCACACGATGGGCAGAATCCTGATAGCTGTGTGCTGCATACTCTCGCCCCTCAGCATCCCTGTCCCCAACATTTAAGGTTTTCCTAAGCAGTGATGTCCAGAAAATAAAGAGGAGCAGCTTCCTTCTGTCCTGGGAACTAAAGGAGAGGAGGTGAGGTAGCCTGGTTTCTTTAAAATCAGGCAGCCAGCCTGGATTTCAACCCTTGCTAGCAGTGTCGCCTCGACAGTGCAATCACGCTGGGCCTCAGTCTTCTCATCTGTAAAATGGAGACAGAAACTCCCTCCTCACTGGTGTGGTCGTCAAATTAACTCAGAAAATGGCAGATGCTCAATAAATAGCAGCTGATATCATCAAGAGGGATGCCATGGCTGCCAGAGAACTGGAGCTGAGCTGTGTGAAGTTCCCAGCAAAAGACCCGAGCTGTCCTCCGCATGCTCCAGAGACTCAGCCATGCCCAACATGCAGTTCCCACCAACCAGCCCTGAGCTCAAGCCCTCAGATGTTGGGGGCACCTGGCATCTTGGTTAAAATCCCCGTGCAGATTTGTAGCAACCTCGACTCTTCCCTCTAAATCTTCAACAAAAAGAAGCCCCACTTGGCCTGTAGCCTTCCTGGTAAATTCTAACGATAGAACAGCTATGGGTCTCTATTCCTGAAGGCAGAGGGAGGCTGGGCACACAGGAAGACCTGGAGGCTCTATCAGGAACTGAGCCACCGTCAGCACTGGATTATTTCATCGAATATCTACTGCATGTCAATGGATGGATGTCAGACCTGCGGAAGGATAATCCAGTTCCCCTGGTTGAGCCATTTCTCTAATTATCAATTTAATTATTACTAATTACTAATAACTTAATAATGAGAGCAGTCATACCTAATTTCAGAGAATGAAGAAAGAATCCAATAAAATGACATATTTCAAAGTATCTTGAAAACGTTAAAGTCCTATAGAAATGTTAGGACTTCAGACCCTCCTTTGGCCGTCTCTAAAGCGATCACACCTACACTCGCACTGCGAGCATCAGCCCGCGTGGGGGTTGGTACCATTCGGTTGCTGTTTGCATGTCCTTGGTACTCACTGCTTCTGCGTCTAGCCCATCTCTCTGACGTGTCTGACAAGCAGAGGTTGCCTTACACCTGTTGTATGTCCTTAGCATCTACCGGGAAGGCTCCTGGTGTGATAAAAGTCACTGAGTGTGATGCTGGCGGTGCTGGTGGACACCGGTGGCAATGCTGCTGCTCTGCTCAGCTCTGAAGCAGGTGAGGCCACCTTCCTCGCAGGGCGACTTAAGGTTAACGAGATACATTTAGCCCTTAGTTTACTCTCTGGCCCAGAGAAGGCACTCAGCTGTTCATATTTTCTTGATCAATAACTTGGAAAAAGGTAGAATATTCCATTTTATTCTGGGAAGAAACCTTAGAGAAGATCTCATCAAATTCCTTTATTTTATGGATTAAAAACTAAGTGAAAGAACTTGTGAACCTATCCAAGTTCACAAAGACAGTTGCTACCAGAATTGCGATTAAGGTCTCTGGGTGGGTCCCCTGCGTTACCCTGCCAGGCTCTCTGTCTGGCTAACAGGGAGGATTCAACGAATGAAGGGTATCAGCCACCAACATGGTCACTATGGTTCCTATCATCGTGTGCATTTTCAAACATATTAAGTCAGCTAAAGGAGAATGTTCTGGAGGCTCCACAGGCATCTCTCCCGAGTCTCACCTAAATCCATCCGACTTCTTATGCACACTCATCTCCCCCATTCTTGTCCGTAGTAGAGATGGGTGAGAGCTGGTGTCGGGAACCTGCTAGTCCACCCCCCCCCCCAGCCTGTTCCCTTCCTGGCAGTAACCCTTTTTGCCCCCCTTTTTCCCCCAAGGCCTGCTTTGCAACCTAACACTCCTGCTTTCCTCTGGACACTGGTGAAGCCGGGCACACTGCAGGCTATGTGTTCATGGCCAGGCATGCAGGGCCTAGCCCAGGGCCATAGGCCTGGTAGGTTTCTTTATGGAATTTAGCTTCTTGAGATGGTTTCTTTGGGAGGTTTTCTGTCTCATTCTTACCCAGGAGTCTAGGGGGCAGGCTAAACCTCCGGGTGTGTTGTTCAGCAGCCTGACACAGGCAATCATGAAGACAGCAGCAGAGGCAAACAGTCCAAATCCAGGAGGGCTTCATTCCATGCAAAGGAGGCAGGGAACTCCCAGCAGGATTGCTGCTCAGCCATGGAGGATGCTGGAGGGACCAAGGACCCTGCTCACCTCAGGCCCCCTTTTGATAACTGCTGCCCCTGGAGGGCGAGGATGAGGGAGGGAAGGACAGAAGCAGGTGCCCCTTGGAGCATCAATAAGGAAACACCTCTGGCTGGAGCTGCTATACTGTCTTCCGATCCTGGGAATTTCTGAGGCAGAACATAAACACTTCAGTCTTATCTTGGGACTCCTGGGACACAGATGAGCTAAGTTTTCTGAGCCTGTGAAGGCAAACAATATAATGTCGCTAATCAAACTTCCCCTGCGCCCACCCGATTTGATAAATCAGCCTTTGCTGCACTAAGTGAAGATGAATTAGCAGTAATGAGGCTGTGACAGCTCCCGGAGGCACAGGCTGATGGAGAGCTTTGATGGCTGTGGCAGGAGGGAGGGGGAGCTCTTCTCAGGATCAGTTCGAGCTGCCAAGTTTGTGCAAATAACCCGCTGAGGCCAAGGCACAGCGCTTCCCCCCTCCCCGCCCCCCGCATCGCATGCTCTCTCACCCACGGTCACCATCCGAGAAGTTCAAGCCAAGATGTGTCTGACAAACAGCTGACTGTCTTCCTACAATAAGGCACGTGCCATAGCCCCAAGGCACAGCCTGGGGAGGCCAGAAAGTGGATCAGCCCATTCTGTTGCACCGGAGGATGCAAGCTGGCAATGTCAGATTGGTAAAAAATTCTTATTTGCAAGGCTGCCTGCTGCTTAGGCATAGTCTCTACCAGCCCAGCATTGGAGACCCAGCACTGGTTACCCAATCCCTTTCATACCAGGGGTGCAAACTGGCAGCCTATGGGCCATGGTTGTCTTGCAGATATGTTTTGTTGGGTTCCCATAGCATTGTTGAAAAATTACTATTGCCAGTATTTAGAACTTGAAGATTTTATATTAAAATGCAAATCTCTAGCTCCTCTTATAAAAAGAATCACATGATTTTGGACTCACCGGGCCAGCCTTCTTGCAAGGCAACAACAAGCCGAGGCCAAGTAGAGGCAGCCCTCTACATGGGAGCACACTGACTAAAGACGGCAGAGACTGTCCCTGACCAGAGGAGGGCCAGCTTGTGGGGAAGAGGCCATGTCTGCACGCCAAGGACGGAAGAAGAGGAAGGAGCTACAGCTCTACCCTGTGTTCCCCACCCTTGTGTTCTCCTCAGTTGCCTCAGTGTGAAAGGAGCAAGGCCTCAAGGCTTTGGCAGAGTCCCCTTCCTCCTGTCATCCATCCAGCCCCAGCCAGTTGGGGCACAGTGCCCTCAAGTTTACCACAGTCCCCACCAATCCTTATAGCTCTATACCCAGCTGGTTTCACTCAATTTACATTGGCTGCCAGGCCCCAGAATCTACTGAAGTTTGAGTGCCCTGTTTTATAACAGTGTCTGGGGTAACGGAGTTGCTAATGAGTTGCTGAACTACCAAGGCTGTGTCTGAGCGAGACTCTCGCATCCTCTGACCTGCTTCTCACCATCGAGGCTGGTGCTGGCAGGAAGACGGCACCTTCCGGGGGGGGGGGGGGGGGCTTTAGGAAACACTGGTGCCTCTGGGGCAATGAAGAGGTTGTCCTACCACTGCGCGCCCTGTTGGGAGACTGCAGTCCTCTCTCTGGAGGCCCTTGTCCTACTGTTTCTGAAATGGAAGATCCCTGCAGCCCTTTCTGCCCGGCTGATAGTCAAGGTGACACAGTAAAAACAAACCTCCCCCCAAAATTGCCTTTGCTTTAGACTTTCAATGACTGATCATGTAATTACATTTGTGGCTCAGGTAGTGGCAACCTCTTCAGCAACTGGGGTGCGCACCGCAGGTTGAAACAAAACATTCCATCTTCCTGGTAGGAGACAAACGCGGGCCTGGAGTTTACTGCACAAACCAGCTGCTATGACCTGGGAGAGGGGCCCTGCTCATTACTTTCGTGCTCTGCACAGTGGCTGGGCTCCCTGCTGGAAGGCTGGTTCTGTTGTCCCCTCCCAACTCCCTTATCTGTAATTCTAACAAATATGCCAGGGTGTACTTGACGGAGGAGAGGCCCAAGAATCCTGTCCCACTGGGATGTGGCCAGGACAGTAAATAGGAAGACCCAGCTGCTGCTGGGACCTTCTGCTTGTATTTCAGAGAATACCAACACCTTGACTTTCTTGAGAAGGTGATGATCATTGGTCTCTGCCTCTTCCAAATTGCTTTCTCACTTATGGTCTCTATTGCCACCTCTTCCAAGAAGCCTTCCATGATCTACTCTAGGAAGAACTACTTGTTTATTCATCTTCAACCTCACCGCACACTATTTGTTCTTAGCGCTCATGATATGGGAAACTGTGGGTTGGTCCCCTCCCAGCTCCTGAGCCGTTTCACGGCAAGGTCTGCATCCTGTTTCTCTCTTGCTCCTGAGCATCTGGTACATGCGAGGCAGAGAGGGAGCTCAGCAAGTGACAACTCACTGAGGTGACAGATCATATACTTTAAAAGCACTTCAGTGCCCTCCCGGTTTCTGGCACATTGGATTGATCGCTGCTCTTCGATCACCCTCAGGAAAGGATGCTGACGGATGCCCATGGAGCACAGCACGCTTGCGCCAGGAAGCTGTGCCCTGCCCATTTGCCAGGCACCCCTGGAGAGCTCTGTGCTTTCCAGTCAGCTGGATCTGCTCCCAACCCTGTTCATGATAGTTCTTGTAATCGTCATTAATCTAGCTCACTACTTCATAAACAACAAAATAGGAACACCAACTTGAAATATGGATTTCATAAAAACCAAGTTGAATGCGTTGGGGAAATTTTTTGAAAGATCACTAGAAACAAACAAAAATCCTGAGTAGCTGTATGTGAATGAGATAACTAACAATTCTGATACTCTAGGAGCTTACATCTGTACTGTTTAATAAGTTTAAATCTTTGCTCTGCTTTAAAAAATTAAAGTAAAAATACTGGAAGTTGTATACACAGCATTGTGGGAACACACGCAAACAAGATGAGGCAAAACTCCAACTGGTAGACTTGTACTCAAAGGAAAGACCCAAGATACACACAAAAAGTTTGGTAAATGAATGTTCTAAGATGATATGAAATGTTTGAAATATCATTTTTTTAAAGATTTTTTTAAAATTGATTTTTAGAGAGAGAGGAGGGGAGAAGGAGAGAGAGGAAGAAACATTCATGTGAGAGCAGAACATTGACCGGCTCCCTCCTACACACCCCCACCAGGACCAAGCCCGAAACCCGGGCACGTGTCCCGACCAGGAATTGAACCAGCAACCCTTCAGTGCACGAAACGACACCTGACAAACTGAGCCACACTGGCCAGGGCTTGAAGTATCATTTTTAAATGAATCCTCTCTCTAATAACCCTTTTTAGTTGTTCTAGCAACCATATTAGACAAGAGGCCTTCTACTGGATCATCGGCCAGTGTGCTATGCTTTTGATCTCGCCAGGGCTGTTTGTCCCTTGAGAAAGTAACATGCCTTGTGCTTCTATAACCTACACCCCTGCCCTTTGCACTCTGTGGGGCATCTGCAAATGTGCCTCATGATGCTGGTGACTGCTCATCCATTCAGCGCGTTCGTCGAGCCCCTTTATATGCAGCACTGGCTAGGAACTGGGGACACAGCACTGAGCGAGAAGCAGGCCCTGTTCTTATGGAGTCTACTGTCTAAATAGAGTGACTAGCTCCACAGCGAAGGCTCAGATGCAAGCACAAGCTGGACAGTGGGTCAGAAAGGGGACATGCTTTTACGGAGGAGAGGTGACAGGGCTAGTGTGGCACACTGAACAGGTTAACTTCCTGCCACTTAGTAGCTGGATGGGATCTTTCACTCTACTGGGCAGAAGCAAAGGCTCTGGGAATCTAGAGAAATATCAGTAGAAAAGTATGAAAGCAAGACTAAAGAACCCTGTGCTGCCCACTCATCACAGGTGTTTAAAACAAGCATCCCACAGTGTGCAAATGCCCGACCAGTACTCGTCAAAAGTCTCAAGGTCACTAAAGACAAAGGAAGACTAAGGAACTGTCACAGATTGCAGGAGCCTAAGAGACATGACAACTGAACACAACGTGGAAACCTGGATTAGATCCCTAACCAGAAAAGGACAGGAGCGGAAAAACTGGGGCAATCCAAAGAAAACTTGCCATTTAGCTAATAGCATTGAACAGAGTCTGCTTTCTTAGTTTTGATAATTGCACCATAGTTAGGTAAGATGTTAACATGAGGGGAAGCTAGGTGAAGGGTCTTTGCGAACTCTCTGTACTACTTTTGCAATCCTTCCGTAAGTCTAAAATTATCTCAAACTAAAAACAGTCTTCCCACCGTGGCTCACTGAATCGGGAGGTGGGAGGCACCTCCGATGCCCAGGTGTCTGTGTGAAGGGCTGGGCCACAGCTCCTACCTGCAGGCAGGGACCCTGGGACTCCTCCTAGGAAAAGGTGTTTTGCTACCTACTCATCCACAGGTAGATGGAGCGTCAGGTGTGAGTCAAGCTTCTGGTGTGAGGGGCAGGAGGCAGAGGAGAGAGAGAGAAATTAATATCTGCCATTTCATCAATTTTTAATACCGGTTATTTTAATCACCTACTGTGTTCCGGACACAATGACATTCCTTATATAGGTGTTCTTTAATTCCCCCAGGGCCCCTGGTTTTCAGCTGGCTGAAGCCCAGAGAGGTTCACCTATGTATGCACAGTGCCAGCCCATAGGTGGCAGAAACAGGACACTACACGGGCAGTCTGTCCCCAGAGCCAGTGCTGGACACAGAGATGCCGGGAGTGGCCTCACTGGGAGGCTCTTCCCAGACTCGGGTCTGGTGCATTCCAGGGGCGGAGTGTGAGCTCCAGTGGGCTGTTCACTGCCCCCATCCAGGAAGCTTGTCTTTCTGCGTGACCCTCCCTCCTCTTCCTGTGGCTCCTGGTAGACCTTGGGCACTTGCATCGCTCCTGCTGGGAACAGGGACCGTGACTCGTGCATTGACGCATAGGGGGTTCTAGGCTCCACCCGCCCGCTTGCCCTATCCAGGGGTGCTCCCTGGAGCTCGAAGGCAGAGCTACTTCCTGAGCCCGAGGTCCATGGATCCGAGGCCCCCAAGTGTTCCTTACCGTCATTTCTGCTGAGAAGACCAGCTTCTACCCCGACACTGAGAGTCAGACACGGGGCTGATGCGAGCGCCAGAGGAAGCTGACTCCTATCCACACAACAGCACCAGTAACAGTAGCTACTGTTTATTGACCATTTGCTGTGTACTGGACACTGTTGTAAATGTTAAATACCTTTCTTCTAATTCTTAAAACAACCTTAAGTAAAGGTTTAAAAATTGAAGCCTTAAAAAAAGGTCAATAGTGTTAATCCTTTTACTGCAGATGAAGTGGGCTGGGCTAAGGTGGTTCCTGACCCAGCTCAGCTGCAGCTAGGGGAGGCCTGAGGCCTGGTGTGTCCAGTTGCAGAGCCTCCTTCCACTAGGCGGGGAGGCCCTACTCATGCACCAGGATGCATGACACTCTCAGGCACTTCACCCCATCACGTCCAAGCCTCGCCACAGTCTACAGTCAGTGCAATGACCCTATTTTACAATATAGGTTGATGCAAGTCGTTGTGAAAACAAGAAAGAGAAACCTGGAGCGTTTATCATGCTGATGTGTGAAGACATGTGCTGTATCCCGTGAAACAAGGTGCTTGTTCCCACCTGTGATTCCACTGAGCAACTTAGTGATCACACAGCTAGTACACGGCAGATCTGGGGTTCTAACCCAGGACCTCCGGCTCTCCAAGGCCATGTTCTTGCTGCCATCATCACAGCCAGGCTCACTGGCCTCAGCCTCCTGGAAATGCACAACCAAACAGAAAGAAATCCCACTGGGACCTGTGGTCCTACTGGCACCATCAGGAACCAGGTGTCTGTGGCGAATGAAGATGATGTGTCACCCACAGTAAGGCCTGTTCTCTGTTTCCAAAGCAGGAGGAGTCTGTACAGAACCAACCACATTTTCCCATCGGCATGCTCTCCTGCCCCACGTGCCAACAGGCTGGCAGGACAGACCCTAACTGGCCAGCGCTGATGTCATCCACAGCCTTGACTTAAGCAGGGCTCGAACTAGGCCTGGGAGAGCACTGCACAAACGCTGAGCAGAGATAGAGCTCAGAGGCCCTTGGAGCACTTGGGGACAGATCCAGTAGCGTATCACAGCCCTTGGAAGTCCAAACCAGCCCCAGTTCTGCTCCAACCTCCAAAGAGAGCACTCCTCTGCGCCCCCTGCCTCCTGGGTCTGGCCAAGGAGGCATGGGGTGAGGTCAGGAGACTCCTGGAAACTCTTGCCCTGCATGGCCGCTTTCAGCTCCCCTGCACCCGTCTGTCCCCGCCGCAGCTGCGTGGCAGTTCACAGGCTCCATGATGGTTTTAAAATCACGAAACCTTCTCCAGGTCTGCACCTTCCTGCCTGCTCCCTCGGTCTCCTGCAGAATTTGATTTCTGGCGCATCCTTGTTGCGCAGAACACCTGGCATGTGTGGACGGAAACAGCTGTGAGAACAAGAAACCGGAAATTTTACCAGTTTCTAATGCTCTCAGGCCACCCTCTGAAGAAAAAAAAGTGAAAAGAGAAAAGAAAGAAGGTGTCACTTGTTTTAACATACAGCTGGCGAGTCAGCCAGGAAGCCTACTGGCCTTGCCTACAGCGAGGGCCCACAGGCTGGGGCCACAGGAGGGAGGGCAGAGCCTGGGGCGAGTACACGGGACACAAGGACAGGCCAAGGACAGGCGCAGGAATGCAGGCAAACAGCGCAGGGCCAGCAGTCGGCCCTTGAGCTCCAGCCCAGCTCTGCCCCCACTTCCAACTATGTGACCCCAAGCAAGCCGCTTCCTCCTCTGGACCTTGGTTTTCCTTTTCTAACACATATGAGTGGCTATGGCTACGAGAGGAGTGCCAAGCCTCCCTCCTCCCAGTGTCTGCCCCGAGCCACAGCATGCTCTCCAGCCCAGCCCGCCTGCGCTGAGGCCAGCGCTGGGAGGGAGGGCGCTCACAGTGCCCGGCATACTCCCTTCTCGTCTGGGAGCAACTGTCTGCTCTGTTTAGTGCCCATTAGTGCAGATGTCTGTGGCTATGGTGAGGATGAGACCCCCACAAACGGACCCTGAGGGGTTTCTGGGGTGGGGCCTATTGCTCTCTGAGATGGAGCCAGAGATAGGGAGCTGGTGGGTGAGTCACCAGGGCAAGGAGCTTCAAGACAGGAAGACTCCAACATCTTTGGACACCCTTTTCAAGTCCTGATGCAATCTCGGGTCCAGAGGCCAGTAGAGCACCAAGCCTCAGGGGGAGCCCAGAGCAATGGGGAGCAGGTCTAGCTTCAGCCTGGGGCAGCCCAGCCTGGGCGGAAACCAGCTAGTGACTGTCTCCAGTGCCCACGCCAGTCCAGGTGAGCTGTGCCTGGGGACCGCGCCCTGTGCTCTGGGAACTCCCTGGCTATTCCTGGAAACCCAGGCACTCCTGGAGTCCTCTCAGAGCCGCTCCCCACTCTAAAAAGCCCAGGAGTCCCTGCCACAGTATCTTCCTCTGGAGGAGCTGGCGTCTCAGTAATTACAGCGTGGCACTCCCGTGGCAGCCGCACCCATCGCATCTCCCAGTCCCTGCCCAGCCACGAGAGAGGGAACTGGGGCGGGGCTGGTGATGCTCCTGTCCTCAGCTGAGGGCAAGGGCAAAGCAGTCTGCCCTGTTCCTTCTCCAAGCTGGTCTCGCTTCCCAGAGGCCTGGGCTCAGAATCCCTTTGGTTCTCCTGGGTGGGCAGGGTCGCTCTCCCTGACGCTTCCGAAGGAGCTGCGTCCAGTTTGGCCAGTGCTGTGAGACCAGGCGGGCAGGCCGGGAGCCTGGACGGCCAAGGTGTGAGGAGTCAGGGGCACTGGAACTCGGAGCCCCCCCACACACACATCCTCACTTCCACACGAGCCTCTAAGTCCATCTCCCAAAGCCACAGCTGCAGGCTCGTGGCATCGCCTTGCTCAAAATACCTTATACCACTCACCTAAGGACAAGGTCCAAGTTCTTTGTCTCTACCTTTGACCTCCCGAAATTACACCAGCCGCTCCCCTGTGGAAAGGCTGCGCTCTGACGGAGCTGCTCTAGTCTGTGGCTTCTCCCACCTCCTCACTTTGCCTTACCCTCCCCATTCCCTCGACTTTGCACGTCGCCACTTCTCCACCTGCCTCCATTCCCAGCCGTCCAAATCCTACCCACCTGGAGCATTCTCCCTCAGGGATTCTCCTAGAAGAGACTGTCCCCGACCGCCGAGCTCATTGGCCCCTCTACCCACTGACATTCATGAACTAATTCTCATTATAAAGCTGAGGAGCATCCCAGACCCCTGGGGGAGGAGAGCGCCTGAGATTCCCTGGGCAGGAGGGTGGGTAAGACAGGAAGGGCTTAGCACGCACTAGCTGTAGGCATGGCAAGCAGGCTGCTAACTTCAGGTGTCCTTCCAACAGGCACGGATCAGTGGGCCAAGGGCAGGCCTTGGAAAGCACCAAGCTTCTGCCACTAAGCACACCCCCACATAGGCGCTCAGTAAGATTTGCTAGAGGAATGACTGCTGGGCAAGCAGAGTGACAGAGTGGCATGGAGCTGTTCCTACCGAGATGGTGTCTACAAGGGGGTGGGGGTAGGGGGCTACTGGGAGGCTAGGTCAAGATTTTAAGCTGGAGTAATCATTGAGGAAAGAGCAGAACTAGCCTTCATATCTGACAAGTGAAGATGCTCAGACAAACCAGATAGGTCTTACAAGAACTGGAGCCAGAGAGACGTGAACAGTCACCCCAAAGTCAGAGTGAGATGGCTGAAGTGCAGGAGGGAATCCGGGGGCCGAGGCGTACCCCATGGGGGAGGGCTGACTGCTCCCTGAGCTGCTCTCACTGCGCCAGCCCTGTTCATTGCACTTGTCGCGCTGCAAGGTGAATAGTTCACACTTTTATGTACCTGTCTCCAGCACCTGGCACCTGGAGGCACCCTCAGTAACACAGATGCATGAGTGAGGTGGTGGGTGGGAAATGGGAAAAAACGTGCCCCAGCCAAAGGAGGCCCCTTGGTGTACTGTTGCCACATGAGAACATGCCAGCTTCCAGGGCTTCAAAAGAAGACCGAAATCTGGACTTCTGTCTGAAATCCCCTTATTTTAAAATGCTGGCAACTGCCCAGCCGGACATGGCTCAGTGGTTGAGCGTTGACCTAGGATCCAGGCGATCAGGGTTTGACTCCCAGTCAGGGCACATGCCCAGGTTGCAGGCTCGATCTCCAGTCGGGGGCATGCAGGAGGCAGCCGATCAATGACTCTCTCATCATTGATGTTTCTATCTCTCTTCCTCTCCTTTCCTCTCTCTGAAATCAATAAAGATATTAAAAAAAAAAAAAAAAGACAGTCTATTTGTCGAACCTTAAAAAAAAGAACAAAATTAAAATGCTGGCAACTAGTTCTCATTCTTTAAGCAGAAGCATTTCGATGGGTCAGATCCAGCTTGTGTCCTCCACTCACAGCATTTAAAACACCAACGCTAAACAGAAGCTACAGTTAAAGATTCTGCGTCTTCGCAGCAGCTCTGTGACCTAGCAGGGCAGGGTTCCCACTCCTCTTGAAAAGCTGACGAAGGTGACCCAAGAGGCTTATTCATTTGCCTGAGGTCACTCAGCTAATTAGTAGCAAAGGCAGGATCAGAACTCACATCTCCACACCCTTCTCACAGGCTCTTTCCCAGCCCTCGCACCATCTCCTGGCCCTAAAGGGTAGCAGAGCCCAGCGGCAGTCTGAATAGTGTGACTCGCAGAGGCTACGGCGCCAGCTGGTGGGTCTTACTTGATCTGTGTAAGCGGAAGAGTTCTAGGTGAAGTCAAGAGAAGTCTAACTTAAATCACCAAGACAGAGAGTCACAGGCCTCAGTCAATTCCCAGACTTGAGCCAACTCACCGACGCAGAATCGCTTGAATGAAGGGGAGGCCGGGTCCCCTTCAGGACGAACTTACTACACTGCAGAAAATTTATACCATTGCTCTTTCTCCCAGACTGTCCCAAAGGGGCCTCTGGCCTTTACCAGGGTGACTATGCACTAGAGGAAAAGAAATGATCTGATTTTTCAGGGGTAACTGGACACTGGCTCTGAACTGACCCTAATTCCAGGGGGCTCCAAACACCACTGTGATCAGCAGTCCTGGCAGGGGCTCACAGAGGTAGGTGATCAATGGGGTTCTGAGCTCAGTTCTAATCATTTTGGATCCAGTGGGTCCCTAAGCCTATCCTGTGGTTATTTCCCAGTTCAGGATGCATAATTAGACTGGACATACTCAGCAACTGGTGGAATCTCCCAGAGCACAGGACCAGCTAGATTCCTCTGAGCTTTATGAAAACTGATCCAAAACCCAGAAGTAAGGCACCAGGGCCACCTAAGGCCCATCTGACTCTCCATGGGAGGGCACTTGGTTTATTTATTGTTTACTATCCAAAAGGGGCCCACCCAGAAGAGATGTTAGCAGGGAGAGAATTGATAACATGCTGTGAATGACTTCTACCCAGTAGAGAAGAGTGCCAAACTTCATGATGTTATTGCCTTGTAGGAGATTAATAAATGTTATATCTAATTTTAGCAATCTATTCTAGTTTTCTTCCACTGATACATACAGTATCCTCCTTTGAACCTGGTTTTGTCATCTCGCTGGTTCTCTCATTAGTGAGTTAAATAAATCTTTGACATGTAATTGTTTGAGAAATACATTTTTGATCTTCTGAAATTACTACTTTAACAGTTTACATGACTCAAAAAACACAGGGAGCCCAGCCAGGCGTGGCTCAGCGGTTGAGCGTCGACCTAGGATCCAGGAGATCTGGGTTCGATTCCTGGTCAGGGCACATGCCCGGGTCGCGTGCTGCAGCCGATCAATGACTCTCTCATCACTGATATTTCTATCTCTCTCTCTCTCCCTCTCCTTTCCTCTCTCTGAAATCAATAAAGATATATTAAAAAAACAACAACAAAAAAAACCACAGGGAGAATCCAGCAGTAGGGATGGATCAGGAGGCCGTGTGAACTCCACTGTCTCATTTCTTTTGCTCCCATCTGGCTCCCCACCAGCCGGATGCACTAGGCTCGCACCAGCCTGATTTTAGGACAAGTTGCCCTTTCCACATCTAATGGGGATTCATGGGTGCAGGCTTAGCCTCGTGGTTACACCGCCGCCCTCAAGGTGAGAGGTGGCTGACTCCAGATCATATGTGGAGACAGGTGCCTTCCAGGCAATCTAAAGCATGGCAACCTCTCCAAGAGTCAGACATGAAGATCATGAGAAAGGCCAGTGCCATCTGGGCAGCCGAGGGGCCAGTGGGTCCTTTATTTAAATAACAAACATGAGGGAGAAGCAGTAGCAGCTGCAGCACTTCTGTGGTCCCTGAGGCGGTTGAGCTTACCTAAAGTTATCCCTTGCTTTCCACTCTGGGGATCAGGTGGCAGGACCACTGGTGTGCGTGTGTGTGCATGTGAATGTGTGTGAATGAGTGTGCATGTGCATGTGTGTGCATGCGTGTGCTCATGCGTGTTGGAGAACACAGGGATGATATCTGCTGATCCAGGTCAACTTCAGCTCCCCAGGGGACAACCCAAACTCTACATTTTCTAAAGGACTTCCCTGACCATGTGACATCCAGTGGGGCTGCCCTTCTCTGAAGGGGCTTGACCTGTACAGCACCTGACATTACTCTTTGTTACGCCATCAGAAGGCCTCGGTCTCAGGCCTGGTTCTGCATTCTGTTAGCTGTGTGACTTTGGGCAAGTCACTTAATCTCTTTCTCCCTCTTGAACCCAGTTTTCTCACCTAGAAAATGAGAATAACAATGCCTTTCTCTGCGCCTTGGGGCTGTAAGGATCAAGTCTCAGGTTCACATTCTGGCTCTATACATACAATATCAACAATAAAAAATCAGGAAATCTACTCAACTGCTGCTGCTCATTTTACTCATATATGAAATGAGATGGTGATAATTATAATACTTACTCCACTGGGTTGTTGCAAAGATTAAATGAGATAATGTGTTCAGTAATTATATTGATGCCTAGCATTCAATGTGTTAACTAGTCCAACTGAAAATGCTTTGAAGCAGCAAGATTCTTATCAAATGGGAGGTTTTGTGAGAGATTGAGCATTATCAGGTATTATTCTCTGGATGCTTCAGGTGTGTTAGCTGTGTCTCCTCAGGCACATTTCAAGCTTATGAAACCTTTTAACGAACGTTTATTGAATACTTTCAAAGCACCAGGAAATGTGGACACCCAAGATAATCATTGTCTTCAAGGTCACAGCTCAGTGAAAAAGACAAGTACAAAGGTGACTAGAACGTGACCTGACGTGATATACCAATGACAGCACAAGGGAAGGTCACCTAACCAAGCTGGAGTCTCCCAAGGCAAAGCTAAAAAAAAATCCCCTCCCACTCTGGCCAGTGTGGCTTGGCTGGCTGGGCATTGTCCCATGCACCAAGGGGTTGCCCCTTCGATTCCCAGTCAAGGCATATGCCCAGGTTGGGTGTTTGATCCCTCGTGGGGGGCGCGCAGGAGGCAACCTATCGATGTTACCCTCTCACATAGACGTTTCTCTCCCTCCCCCTTCCTTTTTCTCTAAAAAAAATCAATAAAAATATGTTTTTAAAAAATCCCCTTCCTATTCTTTATGCTCCTAGGACAGGGTCTTGGACCTAACAGAAGCTCAATATATATTTGTTGAATAAACATGGAGAATTAGCAACCTTTCTTATCACCAAGGCCACCCAGAGTCCCTTTGGTGGGGGAGGAGAGGAGAGGACTAACACTGATGGGGAACCTGACACATCCCCAGTACCAGCAAAGGCATCTCACAGTGATGTGCCGGAGCGGGCCGTGCAGACCTTTCTTCCCAGCTCTGCATTCAGCGGTGTCACAACCACTCGAGTGGGCAGCGTTCAACCAGTCCCTGTTTGAGTATTTACACAATGAAATGGGCAAACGATACAAATCAGAAAGTTATTTTTTTTCTCTTGGGAGTTGGCTGTTAAAACATTTACCGGCACACACCCTTAGGGATCTCTCACAATAATCTGTTTTTCCAGGTGAGAAAACTAAGGTTCAGGCAGGTTAAGTAATTTTCTGCAAATCACATGACCATAGAAGGCAGACTTAGGATTAGAATTTGCCTCCCTCACTCCAAGGCCCTGGCTTTTCCCTTTGTAATGTATGGCCCTTCCCTGTCAGGCCCCCGTGGGCTTGATCAGTAACAGATCAGTGCCTCCTCTGTATCTTGTTCTGGCTGAAGAGGAAAGCAGAAAAGCTTCACCTTCTTCTTAATCTCTTTAAATATCGGGCTCCCCAGGCCAGTCCAAGATCTGTGTGAACCCCAAGATATCCACCTTCTTTATTATCCTCGCTGAAAATCCTTGTTCAGTTCTATCAAGAATGAATGAACCTACGAAAAGATGTTCACCATCACTAGTCACAAGAGAAAATGCAAATCAAAACCACAATGAGATATTAGGTTACACCATTAGGATGGCCACTAGTTATTTTATTTATTTATTTATTTATTTATTTATTTATTTATTTATGTATTATTTATTTAATTTTAAATTTTCTTCGGAGGACTATCTGTTCAAATCCTTTGCCCATTTTATAATTGGGTTATTTCTCTTCTTATTATTGAGTTGTAAGAGTTCTTTATATATTGTGGATACTAGTCCCTTATCAATCTCTTCACTTTCCAGATGGTATCCTTCAAAGCACAACATTTTAAATTTTGATAAAGTCTAATTCATCTATTTTGTTGTTGTTGCCTGTGCTTTTGGAGTCATATCGATGAAACCATTACCTAACCCAAGCTCATGAAGATTAACCCGTATGTCTTCTTGTAAGAACTTTAGTTTTAGCTCTTATATTTAGGTCTATGATTCATTTTGAATTAATTTTTGTGTGAGGCATGAGGTGGGGGTATAAACTGATAGAACGATCACTTTAAAAAAATAGAAAATCACAAGTGTTGGTGAGGATTTGGAGAAACTGGAACTCCTGCACTGCTGGTGGGAATGTAAAGTGGTGGAACCCCTATGGAAAACAGTACGGAGGTGCCTCAAGAAATTAAAAACAAGAGTCACCATCTGATCCAGCAGTCCTACTTCTAGTTATACATCCAAAAGAACTGAAAGCAGGTCTCAGACAGATGTTTGCACACTCGGATTTATAGTAGCGTTATTAGCATCACTCACAATTTACCTCTTGGCAGAGGTCAAAGCAGCCCAAGTTTCCATCAATGGATGAATGGGTGAACAAAATATGCTCTATACATACAATCGAATATTATTCAACTTTAAAAAGGCAGGAAATTCTCACACATGCTACAACATGGATGAGCTCTGAAAACATCATACTAGTGAGATAAGTCAGTCACAAGATGACAAATATGGTATGATTAACTTCCCGAGGTATCTAAAGTAGTCAAACTCAGAGCAACAGAAAGTGGAGTGGTGGCTGCCGGGGTCTGGGGGAGCAGAAAATGGGAGTTAGTGTTTGATAGAGTCTCAGTGTTGCAAAATGAGAAGGTTCTAGACAGCTGTCACCCAACAATGTGAGCACACTCAACACTGCTGAACCCTATGCTCCCAAAGGATTAAGACGATTAATTAAAAAGGAAAAGAAAAAATAAATTAATGGTGGTTCCAAATGGAATTCACCTTCTTCTCTCTCCCTGCCCTCCACCCCCCCAAAGACATTCAGTGGTCTTTGAATGACTGAAGCACAGAGCCCTCTGTGGGCCTCTATGAGGCAGCCGTCTCCAGGAAGCCACCGGGCCAGGAGGCTAGCCTCCGAGGATTCAACCAGCCCCAGAGGAGACCCTCCTCTAGATTCTCCCATGAAGAAAACTGAGACACACAAAATATCCATAACTTGCCCAGGGCTCCATGGCTGACTAGAACAGGGCCAAGCAGTTTTATAAGAATTCTAAAAATGAATGCATTTATTTAACAAATATGCATCGGGCCTACCTTGTGCCAAGCCCATTGTTAGGCCTCATGGGTGACATAGAGATAACACAGGTTCCTTCTCAAAGTTTATCCATGAGTGGGAGGGCCAGCTGAGCACACATTGCTGCTGGGGAGGTCGGAGGGAGCTGCGTCTGAATCCCAACTGTGCCGCTTCCTTGGACCAGCCGCTCCTCTTCTGTGAGGCTCAGTGGCCACATCCTTTAGAGAGGTGCTACCTCTTTCCTCGATGGGTTGGGCAATTAAAGGATGTGTATTCAATAAATATTCATCTATTCATTCAATCCCAGAAAGCCACAAAGAAACAGAAAGAAGGGGAGCTCTCAGCAATAAAAACACAGAACCTGTTCTGTACAGCACTTCTTGGACTGGCTGTTTCTGTCTATTTCTAGGCGCAGAGCTTGAGGTTTAATCTGCAGGGTTGATAGTACTTCTGCTTTCACAGAGTTCAGAGTACAACAGAACTGGCTCTTAGCAGCTCCAGCTTTATTGTCTCCAACACCTCTTGTCCCTCCCCCAGGCTCCAGTATAACTGAGCAGCTGGAATCCCCCATCATCACCACCACCCAAAGAACCAGGACCACAGCAGTGGGACTTCCCTGGAGCAAAATCTGCATTTGCATCTAAATGAAAAGGGGGAGCCAGATCAGAAAGCCCAGAGCAGAGTTGCCTATGAATGAAATCAGGTTCGTGTAAGATTTCCATTTGTCTGCTTTCTGCAGCTTCTGCCAGAGCAGCCTCTGAGCTCTGTCTGCATCACAAAATCCAGACCTCAGAAATATCTAATTTGGGAATTATGTGCTGGCCAAGTGGCAGCTCTCCAGGTTGCTGGTTTGATGTTGGTCCTGGTCCCTCTGCAGGTACTGTTCCAAGTGGCTGATGGGCTTTGTCACCTTGGTCCTGCTCATTAGAGCTGGGGCAATTACTGCCCCAGCCCAGGGCTGCTCACTGGGCACAGGGCAGGGCAGGCCAGGACCAGCCTGGGCTGGGGAGAGACACCAAAGACCTGTGCACTCTTAGGCCTTGGTGAGTGGCCCATGATGAGGAGACAAGACCACATAAAAGGGATTAAAAGGGCAGAGCAACATGCAAAATTTCTTAGCAACACTTGGGGCTCCCAGCTAGCTGGTGACACAGCCAAAACCTGCAATTAGAAAAACAACTGCCTGAGGCCATAGCTCAGCAGGTTAAATGGTGTGTAACCTGAGTTTAGCAATTTTTATAAATAAACACACATATATCCCTATAATGGACACATAGCATTATTTTTTTAATTAGAAAATGCTTTTCCAGGCCTTCTATTTTGATAAATCTTCTCTCACTGATTTGATAAAGGCTTCTCTCCATGCCTGGGCTCTACTCCCCATATTGTAATCTCTGGCCCACATCAGTGACACAGAATGCCAGGTGGAGGCCCACAGATATCACCAGGAGGAAATGAGGAATGTGTTCTTTACTGCTTCTCTCTTGATATTTGCTAATGTGGAAACAGCCCTTTATAGGTTCTGATGAAGAGGCCACAGGGATCACCACCAGTTTACTGCTTCCTCCCAGTGCATGAGCCAAGATTAACACACAAATGTGTTTGAAAGGACATGTATCAGTTATGATCTGGAGAAAAAGTGCTGGTCCATCACAACCACAAACAGGCGCTGATTATTTGTGAGTGTGCGCATGCATGTGCGCATGCACCTCTGCATGTGAATTAGCATTTATTGAAGGCTCACTCTTGTGCATAGCACTGTGGGTAATGTTTAAGTATTTAAAAGCAGTCTCCCACTTATCCAAGTTCTAAATTTTTGAAATACATACATTTTTTCACTCATACATTCACTCCACAGATATTCAGGGTTAGCTGTGTCCTGAACACCAAGAACAGGGAGATGCCCTGCCTTTATGGCTGTCACAGAATTAAAGATGATACATGTCAACTTCAAGATAGCATAGCCAGTATTTTAAAATAGGTATTATTAGCTTGGGCACACTGAATACTACCACAGGCAAGAAGGCACCTGATTGTAAAATAATCTTCACAGCAGTTGCTTTAACGCAACATTTGTGACTTTCTAACGCAGCTCTGGGTGAAGGGAGGAGCAATGAAAACACTTGTGGGTGGTCAGTCTGGACCCACCGAAAGGGACCTCACCAATCCCATCCCATTGCCTCAGAAATAGGAATCAGAGGACAAGAGAGGTTAAACATCCCCTGACCACCTGATTAGGGTTGAACCAACTTTAGTCAGGCTCCCCTGAGCATTCTTTTCAACTAGGCCTCGTCTTTGGGCCTGCCTTGGACCTGCCAGGCCCAGCTTTAGCAAGAATCCCACTAAGTGAGTGTAGAGGGAACGCCCACCCTTCGCCCAGCCTTGGTGCCTGATCCCACTGGCCTGCCTTCAGCAAGAACTCTTTGAAGTCCATTTAGCAATAATCCCCTTACCCCTGATGTCTCCTCTTAATAAGTTTCCACCCGCTGACCCCTCATTCTGCTCATCGGTTATGAATCCCCAGCTGTCTCCGCATGTTCAGAGTTGGGGTGATCTCTCTCCCCTATTGCGATAGTCCTGACACCTATCTCAATAGACCTAAATGTTCTCCTTAGTGTTTGTTTTAACTAATGGAAGAATTTTTTCTTTCTTTAACAGAGTGATGGTACTGAGGCTGGAACCCAAGTGTCCTGACTCTCTAGACCCCCACGGAGGCCCCTGTGGGTCTAGTCTGCATAGGAAAAAAAACCAGCAAAAGAGCAGCATGCAAATCTCCCAGAGACTGGGCAGGGGCTCCCAGGAGCAGTGCCATGGCCTGGCAGGAATATACTGGGTTCTGGCTCTATGTTTTATTTCTTCACTTTCTGTGTCCATTCTATTAGTTTGTCTGGGTCTCTGCGTCTGGAGGACTAACACTCAGAGGTCATGCTTGGAGGCACCATAAGATTGACTGTCTTCAGACCAGGTGATTATCGTGTCCATTATTACAGTCCACCCAGCCAGGCTCTCCCAGGGCTGAGGCAGCCAGTGCTGTTTGCTGAGGGCCCTGCGCTTTCCCAGCTGGCACTGGAGCCTCCGGCCCCCTCCGGGGCCTGCTCAGCCCCACGGAGCATGTGGCTGTAACAGGCAGAAAGTTGAATGGAAGAAGAGAGGTCCACTGTCTGGGGAAACAGGAACAGGGGAGGACTTGGAGGGTGGGTTTCCTGGGCCACAGAGGACCTGAGTGCTGCCCCCCAAGCTGGACTGTCCATGCTTCCCACCCAAGGCGATCCTAAGCTGCTGGCCCCCCAAAACCCCTCCAGGATAGAAACTCCACCTGCTGCTCCAGGGCTCCTGCTCCTTTTCAGAACCAGAGGATGTCAGCCCCACGCCTCCTCACTACCGGCCTTAGTGGGGCCACCTCCCTGTCCTGTTGGCGCTTCACTGCTCAGAAGAGGCACGTGGCCACCGCTGGTCACATGTGCTCCTGTCTTTGCCTTTTTCCGCCTCTTCCCTCTGCCAGGACCATGGCTTCCTGGGGCTATGACATTACCATGGAGACAGAGTGGGAAGATGCTGTGGATAGCAGGTAGTTGCCCAGAGATAATGAAATAGATGCAGGAGAAGCTGGGAGTCCTGGCATTCTGGGTGTTCAGGGAGCTGGGGCAGGCCCCAAGCCAAGCCCCAGACTGAGCCTCAAAGGCCTCAAGTCCTAAATCTAGTCCTTGGAAATCCTTCACACTTCCCTCCCTGAAGCCCCTCACCTGCTGTTACAGTGAGGGGGTACACTTTTCTCTCTCGGCTGACTCGCCATTTAACACATAATTCCTGACCATCTGCTATGGACCAGGTCATTACAGACCAGTATCCACATCAGACAGCCCAGGAGGGCAGGCTCTGACCACCCGGTCCCACTGGGAGATGTAGGCAGCTCCAGTATTGCCGTGTTGGCTGCTAAGGCAGAACCACAAGATTGTGGATCTTCAAGGTGTGGATTCTTCAGATGCAGGCATGTGATCCAAGCCAAGGGCCCAGAAAGTTCCCAGTGTCCTCAGGACTGAACAACTGGGCAAACTTAGAATGGGGCTTCCTTGGGGTTTGTAACAGAGCCAGTCTGTCTGTGAGATCCTAGCTCTCCCCTTCTCTACAGGAGACTCACACCTCCCTTCCTCTACCCCCAGCAAAGTTGAACTCAGGGCAGGAGCTGTGCAGAGCTCCCTGCTCTGCCTCCACCCCCTCCCCAGCCGGGAGCAATAGTAAAATGATTTCTGGGGACAGGGGGACACTCTCTGTGCAAAGTCAAGCCCTGTCCAGATGCAGGGGTTGTTATTGCTCTTCCCCGGTGGGGACCGTGGGTCCTATGGCAGCCTGGAGTGCATGGGAGATCACTGCTGCGTGTGAGGTACACTGAGAGCCAGAAGATTTGGATTTGGGTCCTGACTCTGCCCCCAGAGATCTTGGATAATTTCTTGGCTGACCGGAACCTCAGTGTTCTCATCTGTGAGATGAGAGCATCAGACTGAGGATCTGACACAGGGGAGGCATTTAATAAAGGCCAGTGGAATGAATGCTGAGTGGAAAACTCCAAATTCCGGAGTTCCTAAGGGCTGTGAAGGGCATTTTATATTAGCACCCAGCCTCCACCTTCCCTGGGCTGGAGCCCACGTGCTGCAGGAGCCCAGGTTCCCATGGGCCTCCCCTTTCTGAACACTCAAAGGACCCCCTTGCATGCCCCATTTTTCACATTCCCCTTTCCTTCCCTCTTCCTCACCACGGTGCCCGCAGGTCAGTGAATCCCCTTTAATCCCGGACTCCCAGTCACACTAATTGCTTGGTTTCTTGTCCTTACTTGCCTTCTAACTCAGGAGATGAAGCTTCAATTAGATAAGCAGGCAGCTGTTCCAAGAACAGGTGACAGGGAGGGAAATGGTCCTGCCCTGGAAGAGGCCAAGGATGTCTACAGGGCCCAGGGGCCAGCAATGCAGGAAGCTCCCTGCAGTGGGCCGAACAGTGTCGTTCCCCCACACCCCAAATTCATGAACACCCAGAACCTCAAAATGTGACAGTATTTGGAACTAAGGTATTTGCAGATATAATTAAGAGTAATTATTAAATAAGGAAGGATCAAGGTGGGATCTTATTGGGTTAGGGTGGGTCCCAAGTTCAATACCTGGTATCCTTATAAGAAGAGGAGAGGAGACAGATACAGGGAGACAGTCGCTGTGAGGATGGAGCTGAGCTTGGCAAAGTGCTGCCACAAGCCAAGGAGCCAGGAGCCAGGAGCCAGGAGAAGCAGGAAGAGGCCAGGGAGAGTCTAGAACCTTTGGAGGGAGCACAGCCTTGCTGGCGCCTGGATTTCAGATGTCCAGCCTCCAGAACTGAGAGAGAATATGCTTCTGCTGTTTTAAGCTTCCCAGTTTGTGGTACTTTGTTAGAGATGCCCTAGGAGACTAAGACATTCCTCAAGCTTACATGTTGCTCCAATGTTTAAGGCTCACAGCTGAGAGCTCTACAGAGAGGACAGTGCCCTTCCGTCTCCCTCTGGAGACTTTCTTGCCCTGGGGTGCAGGGAATCGTGCAGTTTCACAGCCATCCTGCTCCACACTCTTTTACTGTCACATTTGGGAGCAGAGCCAGCGTGCTTAGAAAGGA
Organism: Miniopterus natalensis; assembly: GCF_054644295.1. NCBI lineage: Eukaryota > Metazoa > Chordata > Mammalia > Chiroptera > Miniopteridae > Miniopterus > Miniopterus natalensis. Next base: position 11,042,766 of record NC_142091.1, on the reverse strand, counting down.
AGGCGATGGATGTTTGCTTTCTCCTGGATGACTGCCTGCCATCCAGCTGCTTCAGGATGCTGGAACCCAGGCCCATTAAAATGTGATGTATCAGCTGTTGAGCAAACCTGCCTGCTCTGCAAGAAGACAGTACCCATCCATCCATCCATCCATCCATCCATCCATCCATCCATCCATCCATCGATGCAGCAATTGTTTATCGACAGCCCACTACCTGCCAAGCATGTGCTCGGGGGAGGGTAGGGGAACTACCCCTTCTGTCCCTTCCTTGCTGCCCCAAGCTCAGACCTGACTGGTGTGTTGTCAGTGTACCTTATTATGTTATTATTAGTGACAATAATACAGCATGTGCAGGGCTTTTGCATGCCATTTACTACACTGAGCACTAGCTTGCCTACAAGCTGCTTCTCTGTGAGAAATGGGAATGCTTGATGGCTTTACTCAAAGCTGTGAGCCCCTTAAAACAAAAAAGAACCAACTTGGTCCTACCTGCACTTCACTGTAACCTGTATTTATCTGTATTTCCCAGGCAATAGAGCTGAGTAATAAAGGTCACCAAATCAGCAATTTTGACTTAGAAATGGGAAGAAAAGACAAGAGGATGATTTTTGGAGCTGGTTAAATTGGGGGAACTTTTGGTAAAGCTACCTGAGGCCGAACAGCATGGGAAACGCCATCTGTGTCTATCGGGCACAGTGCAGGGCACTGGTTTGGTGTAGTGGCAAGTGGGCTGGGTCACGGGCAGGCCCAGGCTCTGGGTCTGGTCCTTCTAAGCAGCCATGATACTCTAGATATATTGCTCACAGCTCTGGGCACAATTTTCTCCTCACATGAGGGGTTAGTCTGGGCCCCTATGGTGCCTCACAGCCTTGATATCCCGGGCTCCCTCCAGTCTAAACCACTCGCTAGAGGAACTTTCTAGCCTGCCTTAATAATGTGGGGGTCTTCAGAATAAGCAAAGACACTGTGCCCCCTGTCTTATTATTGTGTATGGGGGGGTGTCCCCTGATCACAGTCCCATTAGTGCAGAGGGCTGGTGCCTAAGCCTGAAGACGTAACGACTCCACTCCCGCTTTTGTGGGGTTTACTACTGAGTGGGGAAAGAAGCAATCATAATGTTGTGATAAATCCTACACTTCAAGGTTTAGAAATAGAGAGGAGGGGTAACTAACCAGGTTGGTGAAACAGCATAGTGGGAAAATCATGGAAGGTTACCTGGAAAAGGTGATGCTTGTGCTCAGTTTTAAAGGCTGATTAGAAGTTAGCTTTTAATGTCAAGGGCTGGAAAATTAAGGCAGAATTATTCTTTATAAAAAATTTTATTTATTGATGAGAGAGAGAGAAACACAGATTTGTTGTTCCACTTATTTTTTGCCTGCTTCTTGTATATGCCCTGACCGGGGATCAATCCCACAACCTTGGCATATCAGGATGATGCTCTAATCAACTGAGCTACCCGGTCAGGGTGAGAAAACAACATATTCAAGGGTTGGCAGTGGTACAGTGAGTGCAAAGGGACAACAAATGTCAACAGATCCATTTTCCTTTCTGTTCCTGGTAATCTCCACTCCTTGCATCCCTCTCATTCACATCTTTACACCCACTTGCCACTCTCTTTTCTCCTTTCTGCCCCCTTCCTCTCCACTCTCTGTAGATAAGGAAAGGCATGTGATCTAGGGAGCTCATGAGCTAGTGAGGGAGCAGGGAGAAAACCAGTGTGATGGGATCTGGAGGGCTGTGTGCTTCCTCACAGAAGTGGGCTCCTCATTCCCAGCCTCAACTTAAAGCACCGCTTCTCAGCCCTCCAGGAGACGCGTCCTACACCCCTGTCTCATTACTTCTTCCTCTACCCTCCTGTAAACTCTGTTCTTTCAAGGTGCATGCCACCCATTTATGTCCCCCATCCCTCTCTGTCACAGCCATCCGTAGACTCCTAGTCACTTCCCTTCTTCTCTGAAGGCTTCAGCACCTAGTCCTGCCATTGACTTGGGTGGAATCTGCTTCTAACACCTTGGCTTCTCCGCTCCCGACCCTCTCATTTCCAAATCCCCTCCAATCGCCTAATCCCATGATTGCATTCTGGATCTTGTCATCACGCAGGACTTCTCCTGTCTGAAATGAGAAATTTGGTTACCCCACTCTGTGACCACAACAGCCTCAGCATCCCAGCTCAATCGCTCAGTTACTCCAAGCACACCATTTCTCTGACCTCGTTAGCACCATCAGTCCACTCATTCTGACCATCCCCGGCCCCCCAATATCCCAGCTTATCTTCACTTTCCTTCTCCCTGGCTCAGATCTCCAGCCCAATATTCAAATACTTTACCAACATTCCCCATTTCCTTGTCTCATTGTTCTTAAGCCATCTTTGGCTTCTCCCGTCCCCCCATCCTCCACATCCCATCAATCACCAAGCTCTGCTAAATTTAAATAACTCTTCAAATCACTCCTGCCTTTCTATCTCCACTGCCCCACCTGAGTCCCGGCCTCCAGCCTCACTGTCCTGGACAACCGAAAACTCTCCTAGCTGCTCTTCTTCTAGTCTTGCTTTCCTACCAGCCAGGCCGGTGTGGCTCAGTGGTTGAGCGTCGAACCATGAACCACGAAGCCTTGGTTCGATTCCAGGGCAGGTCACATGCGGGGTTTTTGGACTCAGTCCCCAGTAGGGGGTGTGCAGGGGTCAGCCAGTCAATGATTCTCATCATTGATGTTTCTCTCCCTCTCTCCCTCTCCCTTCCTCTCTCTGAAATCAATAAAATCATATTTAAAAATAAAAATAAGAAAAATAAAAAATGAAGTCAATTGAGTCATTCCCCCACTTAAAGCCCAACCCTTCAAAACCTGGTTACCCTCAGGTCCTCCTCACAAGGCCACAGGGTTTATAGTCCGGCCTAGGCCTGTGCCTCACCTTGTACTGGTCCTGCCTCAAGCTCCACTCTTTAGCACTCAGTTTCTTTGACTTCCTTAAATGCTCCCTGCTCCCCGCTGAGGCTGGGGACAGCAGGGGTGGTAGAAAGGGCCCGGGGCAGAAGTCAGTCCTAGTGCAGCCCGGCCACTCTTGCTGTAAGACATCGGGTTCTTCCAAGGGTAACACTCTCTGAGTCAAGTCCCACCTTGTCTAATGATGTCTTTCTTCCCTCCAGAAGAGAGAAGACACACCCTTGGGAAGGCTATGAGACTTTTCTATGCCTCCCAATAGCAAGAGTAATGACCGTGAATGTTCACTTAGAGCTTATCAGGTCAGGTGTTAGGCTAACCAACCACTTTCTGCAAAACCCTACGAGGTAAGGCTTCTCCATGGTTATCTCTATTTCATGGAGGGAAAACCTGAGTTTCTAAGGGGTTCTGGTAACTTGATTGAGGTCACACAGCTGGTTCCTGGCAGAGCACAGACTTGGATCTACATCAGCCTAGCTCCCAAGTTCATCCTCTGAATCACTTTGTTACACTGGGCAGGGCGTGGGTGTCACCTTTTTTAGAAGTGAATTGGGGAAAGATAGTTTCAGATTGTTATTGCTTTTGAAGAGTCTCAGGTAAGTAGTGCCTATCTGTACCTTTTAAACTAAGAATCAGCCCAGTTCCTCAAACTTTTAATTGCAGATTCAAAACAAACTATCCAGGGCTCCAAAGAAAACCCTCAACAACTGCTCCATCCTGTTTGTCTTCAGGCCCCCAAGCTGATCTGGACCTACACATATCTGTATGTTTCCTTGACAGCTCTCCCTACACCTTCTCTATGGGAGTGTCTAATTGCAGCAGGCTCTAACTAGTCAATAACCTCCAACTTCCATGCCCTATGACTAATGTGAAAAATTTCCAGCCAAGTATAATGTAGGTAAGCAGAGAGTGTTAATTGAAGATGAAAGAGAAGGTCTGAGCATCTTGCTGACCCACTGGACCTGTGGAGGATGCCCCAGCCACTTCCAGACACTCTTGTTGGGCTTCAGGTAAACACAGTCATGGAGCAGTGAGCCCTCACTCACCTCCCACTCGCCCCCCACTCACTCCCCCACTGGCTCAGCAGTTTAAGTGACTACCAAGTGCTCAGCATCATTTTAGGTTGCAACAGGTCCTGGAGAGGTATGAAATAGATTCTCTATCAAGGGGCTCTCAGTCTAGTGAGGAAGACAGACATGCACAATTGAAAGATTAGCATTATGCGTTAAGATGGTCACATAAGAGCCCTGGCCAGGTGGCTCAGTTGATTGGAGCATCACCCAGAAAGGTGGTGGGTTCAATTCCCAGTCAGAGCACATATCTAGGTTACGAGTTTGATCCCTGGTTGGGGCACATACAGAAGGCAACTGATCAATGTTTCTCTCTGTCTCTCTCTCAAATCAATTAAAAAAACACCCACATATCCTCGGGTGGGAATAAAAATAAAAAAGATGGTCATATAATAAAGTAGCATAAGAGTTGTCATAAGGCAGTAACTGCAGTGCCTCCTGCCTCTGTGAGCCTGAGCACGTTTCACTTAAACTCTCTGAGCCTCAGTGGCCACATCTGCAAAATAAGGGTTATAATAAGGGTTGTAATGACCAACAGAAATAGTGTATGTGAAAATGATTCACAAATCAAAGGGAGTACTATTCTTCATGGGTTTTGGAAATTAAAAGGGAGCTCCAAATGCAGAGTATGATTGTTCCACAGGTAAGTAGTGCCTATCTGTACCTTTTGGGAGTAAGACAATTGTTAAAATGCGTTTGAACTGGCTGATGCCCCTGCCTGAATGCTGTTCCCTCCGACATCTTTGCAGAGCTCATTCTCACATGTGCTTTAAGTCTTTCCTCAAATGTCACTTTCTCAGTGAGGTCCATCCTGCCCACTCTACTTAATAATGAAAACTTCCTCTCTTTTCACCCTTCAGCACTCCACACTATCTAACTCTAATGGATTTTTTTCTTTTCCCAAGTACTTATTGCCTACTGATATACTCAGTAATTTACTTTTACATTTATTTTTACCATTTTTCTCCTCCCACTATCATGTAAGCTCCAAGAAAGCAGGGATCTTTGTTTTGTTCACTGATGTATTTGCAACCAAGATGAACACCTACTACCTAGTAGGTGCTCAGTAATATTTATTCAGTGAGATAATTAAAAGCAAGATGCCTATTGAATGGCTACCATAGCAGAAGACAGTCAGAGAAGAGGGAGTACAAGAGGCAAGAAGACAGGAGTCAGTAGCCCAGTCTGGAAACATGGTGGCTGAGAGGCTTATGACCATAGTGTGTGAAGCCTGAACACTTTCAATCTCAGACTAACAAAACAGAGGGCCCCCTTAAAGCTCATAGAGGCAGTTTTAGTCCAGTAAGAGGAATCCATCTTTATACATGGATAGTGAACAGATTCTGTGTCATGTGGAAGATGAGTTTGAATAACTTCATGGAGAATAGTTTCCAAGTGTATATTAGTTGTGTACTATTGAATAATAAATTACCCCAAAACTTAGCTACTCAAAACAACAAACATTTATTATCTCACAGTTTCTATGGTTTAGGAATTCAAGCAGCTCAGTTGGGTGGTTCTGGCTCAAGGTCTCTCAAGAGGTTGTAGTTAAGACCTTTACTCCCTGGCCCAGGGAGGAGAGATATGCTCCCAAGATGGTCTGTCCACATGGTTGTTGGCAGGAGGCCTCAGTTACTTGCTGTGTAGACTTTTCTATAGAACTGCTTGAGTTTTTTCATGACATGGCAGCTGGCTTGTCCCAGAATGAGTGAGAGAAGAAAGAATAGGGTAGAAGTCATGCTATCTTCTAAGACCTCTCTTCAGAAGTCACCACCTGTCATTTAGGTATTGTGCTATTGGTACACAGGTCTTCCCTATTCAATAGGAGGAGATTGCACAAAAACATGAATACTAGGAGGCAGGGAGTATTGAAGGCCATCTTGGAGGCCGGCCACCACAGAATATAACTAAGGAAAGATTCAGAATGTGTGTAAGGCAGCATGGATCCATGGAAAGCAGTCATCAGCTCCCACCACCTCCTTCTACCTCACCAGAGAAGACTGGCCAAAAGGTAGGCTTTGTGCCATTAGTCTTCCAGAGCAGTCCAGGCCTTCAGCTATGTGTACAATGTATATCATCCAAGGAACAATGTGTATAGAAATATCTTTGTTTCTTTGGGGGGCCTGACATCCACTTCTTGAGATTCTGGATGCTACTTTCTGCTTGTCAATACCCTTCTCTTGTTGACCCTGCGTTAGGTGAATCTAAGAGCTGAGGGAGCTCAGAGTTCAAAAAGGAGGGACCACATGGCCTGAGGAAGATGACCAGGAAACAGGACACACACCCTGCCCTCAGAAATCTCCTACATCTCCTACCCTCACTGAATAAGAAGTCTTTTTAAGTGGTCAGTAGTAGCTGCATCAATTAGGAAAGAGTCCTCTCCAAGGAAGGATTCACAGAAAAAGAAAAAAGCCAAAGTCATGGAACAGTTTTCAGGGTAGGAGAAACTGTGTTACATGCCTATCTCAGGCAGGACCATGCCTCATCCAAAAAATGGGGGGCATTTACATCTGCCACCAATGACCCCAAAAGATGCATTTCTGCCAGCTTTGGGCATCTTCTCAGTGTGAGGTGCTTTGGCCCTCTCAACAGAGGCAGAAGAAAGAAGGCTCCCTACCCTTGTGCACCAGTGTGTTCTCCTTAATTTTCATTTTAATAGAAAGTGGCCTGTGCCAGAAGGCATCACAGCATGTGACAATGCTGATCAAGAAGGCTCTAATCTGAGGAAGCAGATGAAGGACCTGGAAAGCCAGGAAGAAAACTGAGGCTGTGCGAAGCCATCACCATGAAGACCAATGTCTCTTCCCAGCTTGCATGTGGTAAGGTGGGAGTTCAGCGAACCTAATTCAGAGAGATGACAGGCAACCTCAACCCCTCTCGTCCAATATGAGTACCAAAGAATCGTGGTGCAGAGAAGTAGAGGGTGTAACAAATGTAAGTTTGAATTCTGTAAAAGTTTTAGAAATGTGCTTAATTTCAGAGATGTAAAATCAGGCGCTAAACTAGTGCAAAAGGAAAGCGCTAAAAATGCTCCCTCTGGAGTTTCTTAATAATAACAACATTATAATTAACATTTATGAGGTGCTTAGCTAGGGACGGTTTCAAATCTCTTGTACCTGTTGGCTTAAACACTATAACACAGACCACTTATAGCTGAGAAGCCCAAGATGATAGAGGTTAACCAACTTACTCAAGGTAACACCGCTAGAAAATATTAAGGTTGAAATTCAAATTCTGGCCATCTAACTCCAGAGCCCACAGGCTTAATTATCATTCTATGCTGTTTTTAAACACTTTGAATAAGGGATCATGCTGGTAAATGTCACCTATAAAACTCATGGTGAGCCCTGACCAGTGTGGCTCAGTGATTAGAGCCTCAGCCCCACACTGAAGCGTCAACATTTTGATTCTGGGTCCCAGGCACTTAACTGGGGAGTGAGCTGCAGGTTCACTCTCCAGCCCCAGTTGGGGTTCCTGCTGGAGGCAACCAATTGATGTGTGTCTCTTGTCTAGATGTTTCTCTCTCCCCCTCCCTCCCTCCCTCCCTCCCTCCCTCCCTCCCTCCCTCCCTCCCTCCCTCCCTCCCTCCCTCCCTCCCTCCCACTCTATCTAGAAAAAAAAAAAAAATCAATGGGAAAAATATCTTCCGGTGAAGATTAACCAGCCAACCAACTAACCAACAAACAAACAAAATTCATGGTGAGGTTAGAAGTCTTCTAGCTCAGTTGGCCTGGCCTCCCTTCTGCTCTGCCTTCCTCCCCTCTGTGCACATCACTTGCTGAGGCTCAATCTCAGTACATTTCACTCAAAGGGACCCAGATCCAGGTACAAAACAGCACTTCTTAGATGGCCCTCAACTTTAAGAAGCCCAAGAAGTCATTTCATCCATCCTACCCCCTGCAGTTCCCTCCTCTTCTCCTGGTGTATGCACGGTTCACTGCCACTTCAGGGTATCAAAGAAAGTTCCTTCTTATCCCTACCCCCCCTTCATTATTCCGTGTGCCACTTACGTGGGCAGAGAGAGCTATTGCTTAGGCATCAGCCTGACTTTGAATCTCACCTTGCATACTGGCCCTGTGGCCTGTGCAAGCCTCTTACCTCTCAAAGCCCATGCTTCTTCCTGTGTAAAACGGGCATGATAGTGGTGCCTACTCCAGAGTGGTCGCAGGGAGTTGAAATAAAAGCCATATGTCAAGTGCTCAGCACAGTGCCCTGCACACAGCAAGTGCACGTTAAACGCTGGCCATTGAGATGATGAGAGCGGTGCTGGAGGGGCTGGGAGCAGGGCCACTCGTCAGAAGCAGCCCTGCTAAGGAAGCCTGTGAGCTAAGCCACTTCCCCAGACCAAGGGTTCCTGGAGAAGCGCTAGCGACGCTGCTGCCTGGGGCAGCAGGGAGAGGAGGAGGCAATTATACAGCATGAAACAGAAACAATTTCATTTCTAACGCCTCTCCCCTGCGGGGCCACTTGGAATCCAAACAATAACAGTGAGTCGGGAAGGGGACCAGAAGGGCAGGCATGGTCTAAAGGAGACTGGTGACGATAGGACAGGCCCCAGGACTCACTCCTGCTCTTAGACATCTGCAGGGAGAGTCCTTGGGGCCGTGGCTGCTGATTGGCACACTGAGCTGCACCTTGAGTTGAGGAGACCGATTGATAGGGCCCCAGGGGCTGACACTGTCTGACTTCACTCACCATCCAGACCGGGAGCAGGCTGGCATCACTCAGAGGGCTCCAGGGAAAGCCAGGGCCCTCCCTCCACCCCCTCCCCATCACTGCAGATGGCAAAGAATCCCCCACCTCTCCCTGGAAAAAAACAAAGATCCCTACAGGTGCCATCAGATTTGACAAAATTGCCCAAATGGCACCAAGCCAATGCCTTATAGTGCACACCTAACGCCAGCCTCTTCCAAGGCCCCCGAGTCACTTCTCAGCACCACCGCACACTGCCCCGCTGTCTCCCAGATGCCCAGCAGACTCTGGCTCTCAGACTCTGGGACACTGCAGCTGCACAGCCTCTTTCATCCAGGGGATGGGAAGCTCCAGTGCATCACTTCTGGCTCTTCCCCTTACACTGGAGCCAGCAGGGGCCTCTGCTTCCCTGCAGAGAAACAGTCTCATGTCTCCCAGGGAGAGAGGAGGCTGCACCCTCCCCGGAGACATCCCAGCTGCTAAGGGTATTGATTTAACCCATTTATCAAGCTGGGGTAAAAGGGGAAAGAAGAGGGAATATGTGCAGACCAGAAAGACAAGTTCTCTCCTTTCCCTGGGCCCAAACAGGAACAAACCAGGTGGCTAAATCTTGTAGTTCTACTCCTCCACCCACATTAATGACACTATAATCAAGCTATTTTCCAAGACTGTGCATTTAGATAATGCGATTCTATTGTTTAAAAAAATAAAAAAGGAATCTTCAATTGCGTTGGTGATGGCGACAGGTGAGAGGCAGGATGTATTAACATTGGATTTCAACACTATTAGAGCAATTAGAACTGGAGCTTTCAGTCTATCACCCAGAACTGGTAAATAAGCAGCCTGCACACCCTTAGTGGCTCCATTGAGTGTCCTAGAGAACTGGAAGGCTTATACAGAATCCCAAAGTCAAGCCACTGAGTCTTCCCAGGGCCACAAGATGCCCTACTGGGGTGGGGGAGGTAAATGTAGTGCTGGGGTTCAGCTGAATGAGAGGCCACATCCAGGGGAGGGTGTCTGCTGAGAAGCTGAAACAAACTGTGTGCTTCCTGCTGCATGTGGTGTCCACGCACGTCCTAGATGCAGGATGCTCTCTTGCTAAACAGAGCTCCTGATAGGATGGAGAAGCTTTGGTTGCCGAGCCCAAGTCTGGTGCTCTGGAACCAGAAAGCGTGTAGCACTCCTTTTTGGGAAAACTTTAATAATAGGAGAGAGACCACTATATTTCTGGACTAAAGGGAAGGCTTCCTTATTTGGGGTCTGGGGCATCCAGGATGACTTCTGAAGAACCCAAATCATCTAAGGTAACTAAGATGTACCAGGGCAAATGTGCCTGACTAGGCAGCCATTCTACGCTACTTTCAAGACCTGTGATAGATAATCTGGCACGTGGGGCCCTGGATTATAAAACCTTAACTTTGATTCTTCTTGCCCTCCCCAGGTACTAAGACACTTTCACTACCGGAGGTGCCTGGATATTAAGCCCCAAGGGAGAAAGAAATGGAGGGTGGCAGGTCAGAAAATGTGAGTCACTGGGAGAGGCAGGGTTGGCTCAAGGACGTCTCATCATTGTCCGTCTCTACCTGCCCACCCATGCCCTCTTCAAGGCCGTGCTCCTTCAACACCAAAGTGAGACTTTTGTTTGCAGGGAAGATGGAGACAGCTGTTTCCAGGTCGAGTCCACATGCTTTTCCCCTTACACATGTTTACCCCAAGAACAGTGACTTAGGACCTATCTACATTCAGCAGATCCATCCAGGTATATATATAAGGCCACATTTTTAGGAGCCCCCAAGCTCCCTTTGTCTCCCCCGGTATAGAAGGAGAAACAGAAGGGTTTCTCTCAAGTTCAAATTTGCATGCATCATTGCATGTTCTATGCACAAGTAATTTAATCCTGTATGTGAAGGTAGAAGACTGACTAGCCCACAAGCATCATTATTGGACTTACCCCTACAAGCTTCCTAGCTCACAGAGCACAAGAACCAAATCAATGCAGTCACTGCCAGCAGGGCACGAGTGGCTACCAGCCCTGGGGAACATGGCATGCTGCTAAGCTGAACTAATCACTCCTTGGTATTTCAGGAGCAGTTGGATTAGCAGATCACAGCACATACCTAATGAAAGACAATCATTCCCCCTGAAGGGGAGGGTAGGCAGAAAACACTGGCTTGGCCCCAGAGGAGACAGTTAGTATTTACACAGGTCAACCTGAATCCATATTGGAGATTCTTAGAGAAATAAAAAACCTGTTTTAGAAAGAAGAAAAGCCCAGGAAGATCCTGGGGGAGAGGAGACGGGGCTGCACCCTCTATTGCAACAAAGGGATTTAATCAGAGGGATGGTCCCTCCATCAGCAACAGCTCCACATCTGAAAAATTTAACATGTATAACTGCAGGAGGCAAAGAGGGGGTCGATGAAAGACCTTAATCATGTTCCTTCCAGTCAAAGGAGTCAGAACTTTTATGAGAAGTGATTTAGCAACCTAGTGTACATATGAATCACCCCGAAATAGAGTCAAAACATACAGACCATTCCTGGGGCCTCTGCTTGAGATTCTCACTGAGCAATTCTTCTAGGAAGAGCCAAAATATGCATCTTAACCAGATTCCCAGGTGATTCAGATGCAGGGAGTTTATTAAAACAAAAAATGACCTTGGAGAAATGCCCTAGACCTCTACAATAAACCAGAATCCCCCATTTTCCAGGCACCTTTCATCCCAGGCTGTGCAGGGAAGGTAAACGGCTCTCAGAATGTTCAGGAGAACAAGGCTGGGGCTACCACCACCCTCCCTTGGCTCTGGGTCTAACCCTCTCAGACTTCTTCCTTGTCAGATGTTTGATTTCAGAGACAGTGTCAACTGCCCCCCACCCCACCCCCAATCACATATGCCAGGAAATCTGAACACTAAGCAGCGGAATCAAAGGCTGGGGCCCAGCAAATCACTCTCTGATTCTCTTGCAATTGGCCACATTTATGGTGGCCTCCTCTCTGCCCACCCTCACCATCAAACAGCAGCAACAGGGGGAAAGATAAGAAGAATGATTTCTTTTTCAAGTGGTCTTAACTCTGCAGGGTGAGTCAGGAATGCGCAGAGCATTTGCATCCAAAGGAGGGAGAATCGCTGGAAGTCTAGTTCCTGGGGAGGAGCAAGGTTTAGCCTGAAAGGCCTGTAGCCTGGTCAAAATCCAGAAGTGGTTGGATCTGCAGAAGAAACTGGAAAGAGATCCACAGGGTGTCTCGCACCTCACCAGCCTCGGAAGCCCCCAGCACGGACACTAGTGGGGTGCCAGGCGGGGCTACAGTGACTCGCTCGGACAGTTCCCCTGTGGCTGAGGCGAGGACCTGTCCCTGCGGCGCTGCAGGGCTGTGACCTGTGTCCATGACGAAGCCTGTGTGTGCACGCACACCCGGCCTCTTACCTCTGCTCCTCAAGAGCAACCGCGCACAGGCTGCCAGCCTCAGGCGGGGAAGGGGCAGGCCTGGCGCGTAGAGCTGCCTGGTGCCTCCACAGCCCACGCTGCCGAGGCTCTTGGTCCACCCCAGGGCCGGACAGTCACCCGCCGCTACCGGCCCCACCATCACCGCACTCTCAAGCCTGGAAGGGCCTGCGACCCAGCCCCCCTCGGCCACCGGACCTCAGCGGCGGCGGCGAACGTCGTTCAGGACCGAGGACAGCGGCGCACTAGACGGCGGGCGGGGCCGCCAGCCGCCGCCTCTCCCGTCCCGGGCTTCTGTCCTTAGAAACGCGAAAGTCTCAGGTCGCACCAGCTGCTGAGTTGCCAGAAACAACCCTTCTCCTTCCGCGTCTGTCGGAGCCTCCGGCCGCGCGCCCTGGGGTCCCGGGCTCGGGCGCCGGGCAAAGCGCCCCCCCGAGATGGCCGAGGGGCGGCCGCCCTCCGGAGGCGCGGCTCCGCGGGGCTCGCTCCCGGTGCCCGGGGGAGGTGCCCCAGCCCTGCCCACTCGTGCCCGGGACGAGGGTTCCCGCCAGGGCGGCGCGAAAGGTGCCGAGAGGGAGGGAGAGGGGCCCGCAGCCGCCGCGCTCGCGTCGGCCCCGGCGAGCGTCCGGACGGAGAGTCCGCGGAGAGCGCGGCAGCGGCGCAGCGCCCGGGGGGACGGCGCCGGAGCGGCCCAACTTCTGGCCCGGCCGCAGCGCCCCCAGCGCCCCCTCCTCTGCCCGCGCCCCGCCGGCGCCCGCGGCCGCCCGCGGCTCCATCCCGCCCGCGCTTACCTTCAAGCCATAGGGCGCCCGGGCAGAGACGGCGCGGGCGGCTCGAGGCTTCCCGCTCCCGCCGCATCCACGCGCGGCCGCCCCTCCGGCAGCCGTCCGGGCCGCCGCGCTCTCGGCGGGTCCCTGGCTCCCCGCCCCGCCGCGCCGTTCAGAGCCGGGCGGGCGGCCGCTCGGCTGCCTCTGGCCTGCGGGGAGCAGGGGACCGGCCGGGGCGGGGCGGGGCGGGGCGGGGCGGGGCTGGACGCGGGTTCGGGCGTGCGGGGCAGCCGGTGCGCGCGGGGGGCGGCGAGCTCCGGCTCTGGTCCTGGACAGCTCCGCCGCGCCCGTGCGCCCGGAGCGCGGGAGGGAGGGGGCGGGGCCGCCCTGGCCACGGGGCGCCCCGGGGCCCCGCCCCTGGGACAGGCCCCGCCTCGTCCTGCGGGGCGCGGGTGTGCAGGCCCCGGGCGCGGAGCTTGGGGGAGCCGCGGGAGGGTGGGGGTGCCGCCCTCCCTGGTGTTGGGGCAGGTCGGAGCCGAGGCAGGAACTGAGCGCTCAGGTCGACTGCACACTGCGCTCCCCCCAGACCCGCAAAGCAGCCCCTGTCTATATGCAGGGCTGCCCTGACGAGGGTCTTCGCCGCCGGCTTGCCTGTTCCCTCCTTTGAGAAGTCAGAGAACAAGGGCGGGGGGGGGGGGGGCACCACCGTTCCAGGAGTCACGTAAGGAGGAGAGGGCCAAGGTCCGTTTCCTGACCGCTGCTCTTTGGAAACTCTGTGGTCAACCCCCTTTTGTTGCTTGGCTCTTCCAGGGGAGGCCTGCTTGGAGTTTGCCTGGGAGCTCAGGGTTCCAGCTCACCTCTGACTCCAAACTGAGGTGGGGGTGGGGAGGAAAGGAGGTTGTGGGGTGGGCGGCAGAGCGATCTCCTTGTTACCCCCTCCTTCCCTGTCTTCTGTAGGAATTAGTTATTGACTGTCCTCCCTTTGCTGGGCTCTGTGTCAGATTCTGGGGCCACAGAGAGGGATAAAACCGTGCCTTGCTCTCATGTCGTGCCAGTCCAGAGTGGAGGCCTCCAGGAAATAGTGTAATAGTGTAATAGCACCAAGAGAGACCTCACAGGGCGCGGGTCCCTGAAGGAGCCCAGGTCCCCAGGGGAGAAGGCAGGGCAGAGTTCCCCGCACAGGGAACAGCATGGCGAAGGGCTGGCTTTGCATGAAGGGGGTCAGCCCATCGTGGCTGGACTCAAAGCCACTTTGGGCCAAAGATTAAGTTTGCATGTCCTCCAATGGCCCACACAGCTATAGAAAACTGAGTTGGAAAGGACCTTAGTATTCATGTAATCCCCACATTCATTGCTCTCGAGGGGGGAACAGAGGCCTGGAGAATTGGAGGGACCATCCAGATTCCACAGAGATCCAGCGCTGGACCAGTCCCCCATCGGCCCACGCAGAGGCCAGCACTTCTAGCAAATACAGCCATCTTTTGGAGGAGACTGGGGAAGGAGCAGGTGGACACCGTGTGCCTCTTCCCCTGCTCCTTGCCCTTGGCGCTCTTGTGTGGATCTGGACTGCCCTCCATGCTCCTGCAAGCTTCAGAGGGAGATGCTGCAGTGATCAAGAATCCTAACATTTCAACATATTTGCTTTCAAAGCAGTAAAACATTACAGATAGAGTTGAACCCCAGTGCTCCTTGTCTACCCTTAGGCCATGCTTTCCAGGTTTAATCCACTTAAGGGAGGCCTCGGTGACTTCTAGCTCAGCACCTCTACATGGGTCCAGGGACAGAGGCACCCGACAGACAGGCCCCCCTCTCCTGACTGGTCAGAGGACTTGGATTGGTGTCCTGCTTCTGTCACCTACCAGATGTGTGACCTTGGCTAAATCGTTTCATCTCTCTGAGCCTCAGATTCCCCATCTTTTAATTGGGTCTAAAAATACCTTTCTCTCCGGCTGCTTTGAGGGGAAGAGAGGTAGCTTGCTCATTCAAGTGGCAGAAGAGAGAGCAAGATGTGATCTCCATGGGGTGTACCTACCCAAGGACACTGCAGCTCTGTGCTGCCTTTTTTACCCTGATCTTGAAGGGCTGAGTGGATTGCACGCTGGCTGTGAGTGAGACAGAGGAATCTTTTAGTTTTCAATTAGTAAACACCTGGCTCTTTAAACAGGCAGCGTAGCAAAGCCAGGCACTGACTGATGACAGAACATCTGAGGCCAGCGGGCAACTGAAGCAGAGGCTCCCCACTTCCCGGGCTGGCAGGGCCCTCTAGAGGTCATTAGGTGCCTCCCACCGCCTCCAGGCAGAACTGCACTGGGTCCAAGTAGGCCAGGTGGGGGCAGGGTGAGATTTTCCTTATAGCTTTCCCCCTTGAGTTTCCCATCTGTATGTTCCAGAGTGTGAGTCAGGAAGTTCTTCCTGAGGCTCTTCCTAAATTTTTATTACTACCTTCTTTATTGTTGAAAGTGGTAAGCAAATGGTTAGTGATGGGTATTAGGGGTAGAAGATGGGTCCAGGCAGGCAAGGGTTTTCTTGGCCCACGGAAACAAGGAAAGAAAGAGCCGAGCCAACAGAGAATGGGAATATCTAGAACTTCCTTTTGTGCTCTGAGTTCTGCCTCCAAGCTGGAGAACGAGGCATGGCTGGGGCTTGTCACAATCCGATACAGCCATGGAGGGGAAACAGACTGTCACAGCCCTCCTGAAAATCGTCCTGCGGAAAAGAAGGAAAATGCCCTCTTTGGAGGGGTTAGAAGCAGGGCAGGTGAGGGGAGAAGCACCATCGAGTCACCCAGGACTCCGCGCAAGTCCGAATTCCACACCCTGGGGAAGTGCTAAATGTCTCTGAGCCCCAGTTTCCTCAGCTGTAAAACGGGGCTAGAGATCCAGACAGCTGGGTTATCTGAAGTTTAAGTGTGAATGGCAACCAACATGTACTGGTGCTCCCGGCATTCCTGGCGCTGTCCCCTCTTCCAGGGAACTTCAACAGAGAAGCACCGAGGGAGCTGCAGACGCCCTCTGGGTGGTGTCCCAGCTCCAGACTCTAAGCCCCTGCTTTCAAGCTCTGGAAATGTTTTCTTTTCTCTTCTCTCTTTTGCCATTTTGCTCTTATCCCGGTTGCAAATGTCTCTGAGGATGCTAAGGTGGCAGTCCTGAGTCTGCAGAGGTGTGGGCAAAAGCAAATGAACATGTCCTTCTTATACTTTATTATTTCCTCAAAGTGCAGAAAACAATAACCCACTGCATTCAGATCCAAAAGGAAAAAAATCATTCAGTCCCATCCACTACACTTTCTGAACGCCACAAACCTGTCCACTCCGCTGCTCCAGTCCCAGTCACCAGCATGGTCTCAGGTAGATTATTTAGCTTTTCCCTGGTCTCCCACCTGCAGCCCAGCTTCTACACTGTACAAAAACGATTCTAAAACAAAATCTGATTGTGTCTTTGTTGCTTAAAACCTTCCAAAGTCTTTTTGTTGCTTTTGAGATAAATCTAATCTTGTTAAAATGAATTAAATGTCTGCCACATCTGTCCCTTCCCTCTCTCAGCCCCATCTCTGCTAGTGTCCCCTCTGCAGTGAATGAATCAATGAATGAATAAATGAGTTTGGAAAGGGTCCCGGAGATGATCTATCCAGCATTTACCAAATGTCAGTTCCTGGACTGGATGCAATAAAACACCTGGGAAACTAAGAAAAGGATACAGATTTGGGAGCCCGATGCCAGATCTGCTGGATCAGGATTTAGGGGTCAAGGGTTAGAGTTCTCTGTTTCTAAAAGCCAATCAACCAGTGGTTCAGAGCTCCAGCCAGGTGGGGAGGCACTAATCTAATCCTTATGCTTCACTTTACACACATGGGGTGAGGCCCAGAGAGATTAAAAACTCAATGTATATAAATCAAGTTTGGTGTTGTAATGACACAAAACTTTGAGCAAAGTTGATCTGACAGATTTAGTGCTGTACATATCATTACTGTGCCACATGGTAGTTAGGCATAAATAGTGGGTAATCTCTCCGGGGGGGAGGGGTGAACTAATATTACAGTTACAAAAGCCAAGCATTTGGAGGTCAACTTGGGAAGAAGGAAAGGAGTCATTGGAAAAGATTGGGGTGCTGCTCCGAGGCCGCCTAGAGATCCTCAAGTCTGTCACCTGTGCTCCAACAGATCTGATGACAGGTGGGTCTGCCCACAGATTTGGAGAGTCAGGTGGGACCCGGGTTGTTAAGAGCCCTTAGATAAGACAGGAGGAAGACAAAACAGTACCTGGCCCCTTCTTCCAGGGAGGGAGTGACTGGATTGGGTGGGGCTGTGGGAAGAGGGAGGAACAGAAATTGTAGAAGGACTCAGGTCTTTCCACTGCAGGAACAAACTGAGGGCTGGGATTTAAAGAAATCTCCCTTTCTCCCTAATTTCAAGCAGAAGCATCTTCCTCACACATTGAAATTGCCCTTTGGGCTGTGGATGCACGTTCCAGGCCCACCTCCAAGGCGGTGCCCGCATTGTCCCCTTAGTCTCAAATGCCTGGCCACTGCCCCCACATCTCTGTATGTCTGACTCCCACTGGTCTTTCAAGGCCTAGCTCAAATAGTTGTGTTCCATAGGCTTTTCTTGATCTTCTGCGCCTGGCCCAGACATAATGCCCCTCCCCGGTCTTAATAAAGTGATGCAGTTCTTTGTGGCATTCAGGGCTTCGTTATTTGTAATCTTGTGTTATTTTTTAAAATATGTTTTTATTGATTTCAGAGAGAGGAAGGGAGAGGGAGAGAGAGACAGAAACATCAATGATGAGAGAGAATCATCCTGCGAGCCCCTTACTGGGGTGGAGCCCACCTGGTCATATGCCCTGACCTGGAATCGAACCGTGACTTCCTGGTTCATGAGTCGATGCTCAGTCACTGAGCCACATTGGCCGGGCTTGTTTTGCTTTTTGAGTAAAGAGTGATATTCTCCTCAACCCCCAGCACCAAACCCACGATAAGGTAGACTCTCAACAAATGTTTGCTAAAAGAAATCTCCCCAATTAGTAATCCATTTGGTTTACACCCAACTTAGTGTGAGTTGGTTAATTTCAATTGCCTTCTGGTGCCCTAGCTGAGAGGCTCTAGGTGTGTAGAAGTTTTGACGAGGGGAAGGATGGGGAGAGTTGTAGGCAAGGAAGAGAGGGGTCCCAACATCCAGAGTCTGTAAGCAGAGTGTCTGGATGGGTGGGCCCAACCGTCTCAAGGCCTTTGAGAGAATAGATGGCTGTTGTTAGATATCTTGACACTGAGGCACCAGGATACAAGAAGAAACAGAAGAAGGAGAGAGAGAGAGAAGGAGGAGGAGAGTGATGAGACCAAGACATCACTAGTTCCTCTTCATACTCTGACATGCTCTTGCTCTGAGCACAGCCCCTTCTCCTCCTCAAAGAAATAGTTCAAAAAGGAGCCACGCCACCAGTCATCCAGCCCTGAGTTCCTGGTCAGCTTGGGCTAGAGGAAAAGAGCACACAAGTCTAGGAGCAAGAACTTCTTTGTCCATGTTCCTGACCTTCTCACAGAGTCAGGAGACTGCCTTTCCTATTTGACTCTCCCTCCCCCAGTTCAGTCACATAGTTGCTACAGGGGTCTGTGCTGGGATGGCCAAACCCATGAAGGGCTCCAAAACGTGTATATTATTGCCTGACTTTGTGACCTTGAATAAGTGGCCTAAGTCTTAGTTTTCCTTATCTGTAAAATGGATATAACAATCTATTTTTTAAAGTTGTTGTGAGGATTAAATGTGATCCTGTCTATGGGAGTGTCTTGAGAAAGAATGCCTGGCCACAGGAACTGCTACATAACTGGGACTGACTCCTGTTAGTGATGTGCTTGACCTCTGAGGCCGGTAGACTAGTCTCCCACACAGTCCTCAGGACCATTCATGACTGATCCAGGAGGGAGCAACAGAGTCTCAGTATCCAGGACTTGGTCTTTGGGAGCTTCCAATCTTGTCAATGAAAAGGCACAGACCAGGTGCACAGTTGCAGTCATGGGCTGCCTTCAACGGGAAACTTCCTCACATAGTTGGATAACCTAGGACAGCAATCTGTGACGTCATCTGACTTCAAAAGTTCTTTCTCAGTTGAGACAATAATGATGAGCTGGACCAATTAGGTTTTCTCTATTAGGAAGGTGAACTGAGATTCCCTAGAGAGAATGTTTCCATTGGTGTTAGGAGCAGAAACTGATGCAAGGAGAGATCTGGGAGAGGCAGAAGCCATGAACAACCATGAGTGACATTTATGAGTAAGCTAGATTGTAAGTAAGCCAAAGGTATGAGCAGAGTGAGGGGGTTGGTCCACAGCCTGAGAAGGAGATAAACACAAAGAAGCAGACAGGTGGAGTAGAAACCAGTGAAGATGAGAACTGCTGAGGGTGGCAATCTGTCCTGCCCACTAGAGCTACTTGGGTTTGACCCAATCTTCCAGTTTTGATCTCTGCAAAATCCAGTTAAACTTTAGTTCCTGTTCTTCTTCAGGGCCTGGTTGTTAAACCTTGCTTGGTGCCCATGAGGCCTGACAATGTGGCTGAGATTTCTAACTGCCTTATGTCCATGTTAGTCCTTATAACACTTGTCTCACCCAAAACACATGAATATACTGACTCTAGGTGATGCAAGAAAGCTTCCAGTCCTTTCCATCAGTAGAGCCTAATACGCCTGGCTTGAACTGGGGTCTAGTTCTGAACAATGGTTTCCTTCCTCTCCCTAAGACCCAAACCCTACCCTGCTGCCAGATCCAGTGCTCTAAGCTGGGATCTTTGACTTGCTAACCTCTGTCACTAAGGGCTCTTTCTAGACCTCCCCCACCTCCATCAACTCAAGGTCAAGACCTGGAAAAGGTAAACAAGATAACAGGACCCTAGGACTCAAGAGGAACATGTATGGGTTTACTTTAATCTGACAGGAGGCTGAAGTCAAAGGCAGAAGATCTTACAGTTCCTGCTGACTACTTCCCAGGCCTCTTTCCCCGCAGACCCCTGAACTGTCTCTTCTTTGGCTTCTCCAGTTCCATGGCTCTTCTCCATTCTCCCCCAATATGGCCATTGCCCTCAGGACTTTTGACACCTAGGCCACTCTGAACCCTCACCTTCCTTTTTGATATGGACAGTACCCCCTTCCCCTCAGGTCAATACAGATTAAGTTGGCATTTTTCAACTTTAGAAAACTGGAAGAAAACCCCACACAACCTAAATGGGAAATAATGAAAAGCTTAAGTGACACATTCTGTTTGTCTAGCCCATGTTCTTCATCCCAGGGCAACTGAGGCCTCACCGTAGGTCACCTTGGCTGGCTCACTTGGCTGGTATAGGTTTGGATCTGTATTCAGGTTGGGCCTGATCCTGGGATTCTCGGTTGCTGTCAGAATTGGCTTCCTTACCTCTCTTCCATGGGACCTCCCTCAAAATCTGGCTGGACAGCTTTTTAACACA
This sequence comes from Miniopterus natalensis, assembly GCF_054644295.1. Taxonomy (NCBI): domain Eukaryota; kingdom Metazoa; phylum Chordata; class Mammalia; order Chiroptera; family Miniopteridae; genus Miniopterus; species Miniopterus natalensis. Next base: position 11,022,413 of record NC_142091.1, on the reverse strand, counting down.
TAAGTCACTCTCATCACTGTAGGTCCTGGCCCCTGGACCTTGGAACTCTTTATGCCTTTCTCCACCAGGAAAGTGTCTAAGAAGTTGAGAAACCTACCCTTGGCCGCTGACCCAAGTCTAAATGTGTTGATCACTATTTGTGAAAGAAGGACACAAACTCTCCCCTGGGACTCACTCTGCTACAGACACTGTGGTTTACACCTTGACATTTAATTTAATCTTCACAACCAGCCAGATTTCACGGATGGTGAGATAGGCTCAGGAATTGCTTAAAGAGGAAGAGCCAGGAGTTCAAAGCTGGGTCTCTCAGACTCTGCGCCCAGTTCTTTGTCATTCATGTGCTCATGCAGCATCTACACCAGGACAGCATCTCACATATCAGTTCTGACTGGCTTAGGGGTGGCCTGGAGTGCTCTGGTGGGAAGGAGTATAAGGCAACATCTGTGCTCAATGGGAGAGAGTATCATGATAAATTAGAGACGTCTGGTATGGGGGAAATTAGAGGGAATGGCAGGCAGTACATAGGCCATATATTTGTCACTCTTGGTCTAAGCCATTTTTGTGGCAGTCACATGGTGTTAGCAGCAGGTACCAGTGTCACTGGAATTTCTCTGCTTTGCATCAGTCTCTTGTCACATGGAGGAACACACCTCTTCTCAACCAGGATTCAAATCTCAGCTTTGTGACTTACTAGCCACATGACCTTAGGCCAGTTACTGTACCTCTTTGAGCCTCAATTTCTTGGTAAGTGAAATACAGCTGAGTATAATACTTAACCTCATGAGGCTTCAGTACGTATGAACTGGCATAATGCTTGTAGGGTTCCTAGTACAGTGCTTTACACACAATAAGTATTTGACAAATAATAGTAGCAGTTGTTGTCTGTCATTCTATCAAGGCCTATTGCCCACACTGCTGTACATACTAACTTCTGGTTTCTATGACCTGCCAAGGTAAGAAGTGCCCAGTCTTCCCAGCTGGCTCACGCTCTTCTTCAAGCGCCACTGGATCTGTGACAGTCAGTACTGGTTCTGTGCTTACAGTGAAGTCCCATTAGTCTCCACTCTACTGTCAGGCATTTCAGATCCTTCCCAAGGGCCCCCTCTTGTTAACGTGATCACATGTCCAAACTGTTTCATTTAAGCTTTTTCATGGAGATGCTAGTACTTAAATACCTGGTAGAACATGGAAGCTAATTATCTTGATTTGGGGAGATTACCTGGTAAATAATAAGTGTAATTTAATTAACAAGGTAAACCCCATAAAGGTTAATGAGCAATCAAAACTCATAACCAAGGGTTTTGAAATTTCTGGGCAGGTAATTCCCAAGCTTTGGAAGCAATAGGGATCAGATTATTGTGACCTAGCAGGCTACTGACCCTTTCTTGGCCTGGACCAGAAAATAAGAGCTGCAGCCCTTTCCAATGTAGGAGAAGATGGCTCATGGACCCAGTACTTTTTAAAGACATAATTCTTTTTATTAAGCATTTCTTCAGGGCCTTGCACTTTTCTAGCGAGTGAGGACAGCCTCAGCCTCCAAGGACATCTACCATTTTCCCCACGTGGTGAGAGTCCTAGCAACTAACTCCCCTGACTTTGGATTCCCTCTTTCCAGAAACACCTGGCACCTTCTTTCCCCAAGTCCCCCAGCCGTGCTTCACATGCATGCTGTCTTTCCCCTTGGCATAGCTCTGCTCTCCCACTGCCTTGAGCTTCACCCACTGCAATTCCCGGCCCCATGGTTTCCTGGAGAACTAATTGTCCAGTAAACAAACTTCCCTGTTCCCTCAGACCCTTCAACTGCATAGCTCTTCTCCCGCTAACTGAAACTTGGTTCTTTCTTTAAAATGTTGCTTTCCCTGCAGGCTTCTCAATTAAAAATTGCTCTTTCTTCCACAACCCAGAAATGTCTCTGCCAGAGGTTACAGGTGACTTCCTCATGCCCCCGATACTGCTTTCAGAGACGTTGCTTCTAATCCTATGCAAGGCCCAGCCTCCCTGAGGCTCATGTCCCTACCCCTGCTTATCCCTGTCTTCTCCAGGTTTCCCGTGACACCCATCCTCACCCTGCTGCTCCACACTGCTATAATCCTGGGTGATGTTATCATATGCATAGCCCATATTCTACATACTATTTTACATCCTGATTTTTTATTTGATAATATAACATATAACATCTCTTTGTGTCAATAATTCTTTAATGGCTTCACTCAGAGCTGTGCAGTGTTCTGTTGTATTGGTGTCACTGGGACTTACTGTTTAACATCAAAGTTGTCTCCAAAATTCAGATCTCATAATTAAAAACGAGCCTTTGGTGAGTCTTCATGTGCATCCTGAATTATTTCCTTGGGGTTCTCTTGCCTCCCCTTTCCAGCCTCTCTCTCCCTTTACCATCTTTTCACTCTTGCTTCTCTTTCTGGCCGAACTGAACTTCTTTGGGTTCCTTAAGCAAGCCATGCTCTCCCTGCCTCTGGGCTTCTGTATAAACTCTTCCTGCTGCCCAGAATGTTCTTCCTCAGCTTGCAATCTCATGCCTAGCTAATCCCTAGTCATCTTTCAGACATCACTGTCTCAGGGGAGCCTCCCCTGACACCCCATTATCACCACAGATAGGCTCAGTGGTGCCTCTCATGGTGGCCATCGTTGACTGCCCCTCATTCTGCTAGAGCAGGAGTCAGGCTGGAGCATAATATCCCATTTTCCAGGCTCTCCCCTTCACCAAGTTGTAATGTCCATATGATAAGGGCCATGTCTGTCTTGGTCAACAAACTTGGAACAGTGCCCGACACATAACTGGTGCTCCATAAAAATCTGCTGAAAAATAAATAAATTACTCCTAAAAATAAAACTGCTCATCAATGGCATGGACTTTTTAAGGCTATGATACATATTGCCAAATTACTCCATCAAAAAGCCTTTCCATTTTACCTCTGCTCCCATCGTGTGAGCATGCTCATCTCCTCATGTCCTGGATGGCCTGGCAGAAGGTCCTGAGATTTCCATCTGACTGGAACGATGTGCAGTGGGTGATTGAAGAGTCTCAACTCAGTGGGGTATAAACACGAAAGTTAATTTTGTCCAATCACTGCTTTCTGCTGTGTTCTGTTGAATCCCCTTTCCCCATCAATGACATTTTGGGCAGAAAGTGAATGTTCCTGTCACTTTCAGTTATTAAAATCTCAGTCCAGTCAGTTTAAAACTCCAAATTCATCTCTGACTCAAAATTCTTCCTTCCCCCAGCCTCAGGAGGATTGCGGCTCCGGAACCAGGGGTGGAAGGGGCAGTGTGCTCTCTCCTTTCGCTTCTGCTCCTCCCCCTTCTCTCCTGGGTCTAGCTTTCTAAAATTCGGGGCAGGAAGCAGGAATGGGGAGGGGGGAGGCATCTCAGCATGACTGAGGGCCAGTGGTGGTGAGGAGGCACCCCTGACCTTGGCCTGGCTAAGTACGGTCCCATGTGAGGCTAATGGACCCTGCTGCAGTAGTCAGTCTCTGCGTGGAAGGTGAAGTAGTGTTTTGGAGCAATGCTCAACTCAACCGGGTCTCCTCCCATACAAGGGCGCACTCAGGGATGAGATGGAAAAGTTCCCCTTCGATCTCGCTATGGCCCCAAGAGTCCTTGGGTGTAGGTTCTTCTCGCTGGTTGTTATGGCAACAATCTGGATAGCCCACAGCTCCTGACCCTCTTCAGACCATCTCCTTTAGGTGAAACCACAGGTAAGGCTATAGACTTCCTCTGTGTTCTCCAAGGGCTGATGGGAACTGGGATGGGGGTACCTCCAGCCCTTCCTTCCAGGCCCTCTAAAGTCCCTTCTTCCTCTACTAGCATGGCCACCTCCACATATCTTACAGCTATCGCTAGGCCAGAAGTAGCCAGTGGTCTCTGTGGTCAAGTATGTCTTCCCATGGGGAGAAAAAGGAGCTCACCTTGAACACTATGAGGTTGGCAGCTCTGATGCTATCTCTCCACATCCCCTGTCCTTCTCTTATAGAAACAAGAGTAGGGAAACGGGGGTCAGGATGGGGTGTGGGTTGAAGGTGGCAGGCTGGTTCTGCAACCTGTGGTTTCTGACCATACTGTCGTATTGCCAGGATGCGCTGGCTCTGCCCCTGGGCATCTCTCTTTAGTGGACAGGGCTCCTCTTGTCCACTGCTTTGGTTTAGACCTTGCGCAATTCTGGGACACCAGACAAATCCCTGCATCACACTGTTGCAGATGTACCCAAACTCAGTCCTCAAGAGTATTTTTATAATAATTGCAGAACAAGATTATACATGGCTATTTCTTGTAGCAAAGCTGAATAAAAGTGGAGGGTAAGGCCAGGCCCTTTAATTTGGAATTAAAGGGAAAACAGCCACATAAAGCAAGAGAGACAGAGCCCAGAGCCCTGCGATGTGGAGTGGAGGAGGGAGAAGGCTGGACAATGAGGAGAGTAGGCGTTCTTGTGCCTCCGGGGACCTTTAAGTTTGGGAGACCTCTCTGTCCAGGCTTGTCTGTTGCCAGGGGCAATCAGACATGACATGAGAAGCAGAGAGTTGGGGAGAAAAGGACCCCAGTGAAACCTCCTCAACCTCCCTGGATCCTCCAAATGCAAATGTCACATCCAATCGAGCTGATGTTCTGGCTGAAGTCCCTCTCCCCCGCTGGCACTGGCCATGACAATCCATATGGTTACTCCCAGAGGCTGAGCTTTCACAGGCTGAGGGGGTGGATGCAGCAGTGGCTGAGCAATGGAAAAAGCTGGCCAGGGGTTGCTGTCAGCCCCCAGCATCCAAGAGAAAAGGAGGTTTGGACAGGGTCTCAGTGAATCAGTCACCACGAGAAGGGCCCTCTCCCTTCAAGCTCTCACACGGTCTGTTGAAATAAGGTCCTCAACGTTGCAGTTACAGTCAGAGCATTGGGAGCCTTGGGATTCATTAGTATCGACTTCAGCAGCATTGATTCCTTGTTTAGTAAATAGCTTACCAGAGCCCCTGATGGCATAATTGCTCTATTTACATAATTAAGACATAAATCTTGGCCTTGGATAGTAGCCAGTACATTTAGGACACTGGACACTAAGGGCAACAAGAGCTTGAAAACTTGAAGTCACAGTTCTACACTCTCACCAGCCTATCCCATCTGCCTCAGAGACTTCAAGGGGCTGAGAACTTCTCCTTAGAAACATGTTTTTAAAGGTTCAGGCCAAGGAGATCAATCCACTGAAACCAGGCTCACAGAAAGGCTGGGGTGGTTTTCAATGTGCTCACAATTTCTTGTTTTTAAGGAATAGAATGTGGCAGAAGTAATGATGTGTGACTTCCAGAGCTAGTTCATAACTCTTGTGCATCCCTCCCTCCCTCCATCTTTCCCTTCCTCCCTCCCTGCCTCCACCCCCTCTCTGCTCTGGGGAACCCAACCACCATGCTGGAATGACACTCAAACAGACTGTGGAGAGTCCACATTGGGGCAAAAACTAAGGCCTTCTATCAGGGACTGGCACCAACTATCCTGCCATATGAGTGAGCCACCTTGGAAATGGGCCCTCCATCCTCAGACAAGCCTTCCAATGCTGCAGTACTGGCTGATGTCTTGATGACCATCTCATGAAAAATTCCAAGTCAGAACCACTCAAATAAGCCCCTCTCAAGTTTCTGACTCACAGAGACTGTGAGGAGCACAGTGTTTATTATGGTTTTAAGCCATCAAGCTTTGGGGTAATTTGTTACCCACAATAACTAACTCATACAGAGAGCACTTCTCTCTGCAATGCTACTTCTTCAGGAAAGGGATGGTCCGATATCCAGACCAAGACAGCTAAAAATGTTTATATTTTGTGACCCAGCCATTTCTCCTGTAAGAATTTATCTTATAAAAATATTTTTAAGTCCTGGCAGATGTGGCTAAGTGGTTAGAGTGTCAGCCTGCCCATCGAAGGGTCGCAGTTCAAGGACACATACCTGGGTTGCAGGTTTGATCCCCAGCCTTGGTTGGGGCACATTTGGGAGGCAACCAATCAATGTCTCTCTTATATCTCTCTCTCCCCCTTCCCCCTTCCTTTCCACTCACTCTAAAAAAATCAATGCAGAAATATCCCCAGGTGAGAATTAAATATATATATTTTTTACAGTCACAAATTTGTATAGTCACAAATTTGCCAAATACTTGTATAAATGTGATCATTGCAGCATCCTTAGTAATACTGAAACTGAAAGACATTAACATTTCCATCAATAGAGTCTAATTAAATAAATTATGGAGAACAGCTGAATAATTCCTGGTAAGCATTAAAGAAATTAAATTAGGCCCTGGCTAGTGTTGCTTAGTGGTTAGACCATCAGCCTGTGCACTGGAGGGTCACTGGTCTGATTCCCAGTCAAGGGCATGTACCTGGGTTGTAGGTCCGATCCCTGCCTACAGTCAGGGTATGTGTGGGAAGCAACAAACCACACATACCTGGGTTGTAGGTCCGATCCCTGCCTACAGTCAGGGTATGTGTGGGAAGCAACAGACCAATGTGTGTCTTTCACATCGATGTTTCTCTCTCTCCTTCCTCCCCCTCCCCCTTCTTTATAAAAAAATTTGAATTACTAGTAACAAAATCCCATATTTCTGCATATAAAACTCCAAATCCAGACGGTCTCACCAGTGAGTCTTGCAATTTATGAAAGAAATACTTAAATCTTTATATAATCATGAGGAATAAAGAAGTAAGAGGAAACTTCCCAAATTAAGTATAACCTTGATACCAAAACCCAACAGAAATATTAGAAGAAAGGAAAATTATAAGCAAATCTCACCCGTGAACTTGAATGCAAACATTTTTCAAAAAAATGTTAGAAACCAAATCTAAATTTATAGAAAGATATATAACATGAAGAAGTTGGGTGTAATGAAAAAATGCAAGGCAGAGTCAACATTAAAAAAAATCAAACAAGGTCATTTACTTTATTAAGAGGATTCAGAGAAAAATCATGACAATCACAATAGACGTGGAAAACCTTTTGATTAAATGCAACATTCTTTTATAATTTTAAGGAAGAATCACTTAGCTGAATAGAAATAAAGAAGGTGTTTCCTTTTATTATTATAAATTGATAGATTAATTAAATGTATTAATATCTATTCATATTTATTAATAGAGGTTTGCAATTTATTGGCTTTTTCAAAAAATCATGTTGTCAACTTTTATTACAAATTAAAAATGAAGTTCTTAAAAACCTCAACTTGACCATTTATAAGACCATTTAAAACCTTTAAGAATATATCGGAAAAAGCCTGGCTTAGAAAAACACTTTTGTCATTACCAAAAAGAGATGTCTTTAGATAAAAAGCCCAACCTGCATAGTTTTAATTATCTGGTTAACAGGCAAAAGGCAAGCACTTAAGGTCTTCAGCTCCGATCTTTTGTATATTTCTTACTGCTAGAATTTCACATTTCTTTCTTCTTGTTGGATGACGAACTTGGGCGATAGCAGAGCCGGTAAACGGCATCTGCTCAGCCCCGCCGTGCCGAGATGGGAGAGGGCCAGCGCTCGGCCAGCGGACGGCGCCTTTGTCTTTGCCGGCTTGAGGTTTAGGGTTCCCTGGGCATCTGCAACGGGGCTGACGCTGGGGTGGCCGCTTAGCCGGTGTCCTTCCCCCGGTTCGCCTTATCTTCTGCACCGCTGCCCTCTCTAGGCTGCCTTCAGCGAGGTGGGCCCCTGCAGAAGGTAGCCCATAACCCGACACGTATTCTACCTGGGCGGTCTACCTCGCTCTCCTGGCCCTGGCTGTGCACCTTCCATCCCTTCTTGCGCAGCCGATTGGGATGCTGCGGTGACGCCCAGAGGGTCTCCACACGGTTAGATTGACCCTGAGGCCTGCGGTGGGCCCAGAGCTGTTGGACCTGCCTTCAGGAGGCTCTCCTGTCCCTGTCCCCCATTCTCTCCCCCATCCTCACCATTCTGGTCATTCTGGAAACTGCACAGAGCAGCCCACCGCGTGTGAAGCGCCTGTAATGGTTACCTTGCGCTGCTCACTGCCCGCCCGGCACTGAGCTCCACCGTGAACCGCAACATTTGCTGCCTCCGCACCCTCTTTCCTTCAACACATCTCACTCCACAGTCTCTCCGTTTCCTACACCGTGGAGGCACTTCCTGGGGTTATTTACGTAGCCCGGTCTTCAGTAGGTTTGCTGCATGAAAAGCTAATATTTCTTTTTCTTTCTTTTTTTAATCCTCACCTGGGGGTATTTTTCTATTGCTTTTTACAGAGAGGGGAAGGGAAAGAGAGAAACACCGATGTGAGAGACACACTGGTTGGTTGCCTCCTGCACGCTCCCCAGCGGGGGTCGGGGATTAAGCCTTCAACTGAGGTATCAGCCCTTGGCCAGAATAAAACTGGAGACCCTTTGCTCCACCTGCCGACACTCTAACCACTGAGAAAATCCAGCCAGGGCGTTAATATTTCTTAAATGATATTTTTGTATGTCAGGCACGAACAGAAAATAAAATTTATGAAAGATATTTTATAATAGCATTAAAAAATATGAAGTACCTAAGAATTCATCTTTCTTGCATTAAGCTAGATATTAAAGAGTTTTGCAAAAATGTAAATGTGTAGCAATCTCTGTGCATCAAATCTTCAAATAAAATTTGGGAGAATGAACATCTTTACAATATTGAGTCTTCTAATCTACAAATTCAGCATATCTCTCCATCTATTTAAGTCTTATTTGATGTTCTTTAATAAAATTACACAACTTTTCTTGTAGAAATCTTGACCTTCTTAGATATTTCCTAGGTACTTGACATTTTTCTATGTTACACAGAATATTAAAAAGACATGTATTCGAGGGTCATGATTTAATACGATTGATCATTTTTACTGCTTAATGAGCGACATTGTTAAATGGAACTGGCATTTTTAAACTGGGGTACATGGCACATTGCAGTGAGTACCATGACTACCAGTACCGTCTGATGTCACTGCCCAGATTCACAGTAACACACTAGTAGTTTTACCACCATTGCTTTTGCACTGTTAGTGCAAATATAAACTCAGTGGAAACAAAGCAAATAATGTCTTATAAAATGTTGTGATGTCATGAATTCCTGAAAAGGTTTAAAGAATCCTTAGAATAGCAGACTGCACTGCTACAGAAAATGCAAGCCCACATGCATCAGTAAAAGGCTATAGAAATATTTGCAGAGCATTTCTTATAGTAGTCCCAAATTAGAAATAACCCCAAAGTCCTTCTACTGTAAAATGAATGAAAAACTATGCTCATTAGTGGAATACTATATGGCACTGAAAAATGAAATACCTACAGCTACATGAAACAGTACACAATAATACCACAACCAAGGCACCCGGATTCGTGGCAGGCGGCGGGTACATTTGAGAGCTCAGGGATTATGAGAGAGAGTGAACTTTATTCACCTTAGATCCAAGCAAGAGCCAAGGTTACAGCAACGGAAGATCAGAGTTTCATTTACTTGGGCCTGGGGGGAAGTTGGAGATTTTTCTAGTTTCCAGAAAGCTGGAGGAAGCTTAACCAGCAGAAGAGCATGAACCTGCTTGGAGAGGCTCTAACCGCCTGCTTTGTGTAGTTGTAAAAGGGAGATCTGCCTGATCCTTGAACTTTTACTGGTCCAGAGGTTCTGGGATCAGCAGTGATAGAATTTTTCCAAGCACCTTCTAAGGGTAGACCAAGGAACAAGGAAATATCCTCCTCAAAACTTGACAGGGGAGCAAAAATTGCCAGTACAATTATCTCTGGTTCAAAAAAAGCATATTGTGTGTTCCACCGCTTGTAGTTTGACATTGTTCGTAGAAACTCAAATAGTCTGCCCAATCCGGTGCTTTACTTAATGATATAATCACTAAAGTATCCAGGGGGATGTAAATGGAAGTCTGAAATTTACTTTGAAATGTATAAAAAATAAGTAGGTGTTATGGGCTGAATTGCATCTCACCAAAATCCATAGGTTAAAGTCTTACCCACCGGTCCCTTTGAAGTGGCCTTATCTGGAGATAGGGTCATTACCAAGGCCATATGGTTAAAATGAGGTCATTAAGGTGGGTGTAATCCAGTAGGACTGGTGTCCTTATAAAAAAGGAGAAATGTGGACACAGACATACAGAGAAATGACAATGTGAACAAGCACAGAGAGAAGACAGCCATCTACAAGCCATGGAGAGAGGCCTAGAACAGGTCCTTCCCTCACAGTCCTCACAGGAACAAACCCTGCTGACACCTTCATGTCAGACTTTAGCCTCCAGAACTGTAAGACAGTGTGTTTCTGCTATTTAAGCCACCTGGTCTGTGGTACTTTATTACAGCAGCCCTGGGAAACTAATGCAGTTGGTTTAATGGATGGTTAGAGGTTTAGATAGACAGATATATAATAAAAAAGAACAGTAAAATGTGTATGATAGGTAGAACCAAGGTGTTGAGTTTATGGGTGTTCACTCTAAAATTCTTTCAACTTTGCTGCATGTTTGAAATTTTGAAAAATGTAAGGAGAGAAAGAGGGCATTTTAAAATATTCTCTTAGAACAAAGGAAAGTCAACTTTGTTGCAAGTAGCAGTTCTATTCCTAGAAGTTCAATGACTAGATAATTCTACAGAAAAGATCAAATGAGCAATCTCCACAGTAACAATGGCATTTCACACACACACACACACACACACACACACACACACTACATTCCTACATTACATGTTAACTTGGAAATTCCGCTTCAAAAACACTCTCTTATAAAAGCCATAATACCTCTGTGTGCCCTGTACCTCTTGCTAAGTAGCCCCAGTCCTGGCACTAGAGGCAGCCAGCCTTGGTTCACAGCTTGGCCTCTCCTGATCACCCCCAAGCCCAGCACAAGTAGCATCCACCTGCAGATCACTTTGTAATTCATGCTGGATGGCCCCTGGCAGAACACAGGCAACAGCTAACCTTGGTCTACATCTCCAGGGAGGCCCCAGGGCCAGCATATTCAGTGGACACCTTTAGATCATGTTGGGGCACAATCCAACCACTTTTATAAGTGACACTCCAGTGGTGGGCTCAGTGGACACCAGAGCCCCACTGAAGTAAGCCCTGCTCTGTGGGGTGGGCCTCTGTACAGCTGACCCTCCACAATGATTACAGCCAGTTCTTGTAGCTGATCAACTGAGGGTAAATTCCTCCCATTGATGTTCCAACAACAATCAAGGCTCAACTACAACAAAAGGATATACACAGCCCAGGGCTCTACCTAATGCATAGAAACCAAGCCTAAAGGTGTAGCAGCTCTACCTAGTACATAGAAACAAACAGAGGAAAGCGGCCAAAATGAGGAAACAAGGAAACACGTCCCAAATGAGGGAAGAGAACAAAACTCCAGAAAAAGAGCTAAACAAAATTGAGACAAACAATCTACTGGATGCAGAGTTCAAAACACTGGTTATAAGGATGCTCAATGAACTTAGGGGAAGAGTAGATGGCCTTAATGATAACTTCAACTAAGAGATAGGAAACATAAAAACAGAACTAGAAAACACTAAAAAGAACCAGTCAGAAATAAGTAATACATGAACTAAAATGAATATGTTACAGGAAATCAGCAGTGGAGTAGATGAAGCAGAGGGTCAAATCAGAGATTTGGAAGGTAAGGAAGCAGAAAATATCCAATCAGAACAGCAAAAAGAAAAAGAATCCTCCCCCGGCCGGGTGTAGCTCAGAGGTTGAGCGTCGACCTAGGATCCGAGCGATTGGAGTTCGATTCCCGGTCAGGGCACATGCCCCGGTTGTGGGCTCAATCAATGACTCTCTCATCATTGATGTTTCTATCTCTCTCTCTCCCTCTCCTTTCCTCTCTCTGAAATCAATAAAGATATATTAAAAAAAAAAAAAAAATGCAAAAAAATTAAGATAGTGTAAGGAAACTCTGGGACAACTTCAAGCATACCAATATTGAGTGTACCAAAAGGAGAAGAGAGAGAACAAGAAATTGAAAACCCATGTAAAAAAATTATGATGGAAAACTTCCCTACCCCGGTGAAGGAAATAGGCATACAAGTCCAGGAAACACAGAGAGTCCCAAAGGAGATGAACCCAAAGAGGCCCACACCAAAGCACATCATAATTAAAATGTCAAAGGTTAAAGGCAAAGAAAGAAACTTAAAAGCAGCAAGAGGAAAGTAGCTAGTTACCTACAAGGGAGCTCCCATAAGACTGTCGGTTGATTTCTCAACAGAAACCTGGCAGGCCAGAAGGGATTGGCAAGAAATATACAAAGTGATAAAAAAGCAACCAAGGTTACTCTACCCAGCAAAGCTATCATTTAGAACTGAAGGTCATATAAAGAACTTCCCAGACAAGAAAAAGCCAAAGGGGTTCATCACTACCAACATGAAATGTTAAAGGGTCTTCTTTAAGAAGGAAAAAAGATCAAAATATGAATAATAAAATAACAATAAATATCTATCTATCAATAACTGAATCTAAAAAACAAAATAAACAAGCAGAACCGAAACAGACTCATGGATAACAGAGAACATTTTGACAGTTGTCGTATGAGAGAGGGATTGTGGGGATGTGTGAAAAAGGTGAAGGGATTAAGAATTACAATTACAGAATAGTCATGGGGATGTAAAGTGCAGCATAGGAAATATAGTTAATCATATTGTAATAACTATGTATGATGTGAGATGGGTATGAGATTTATCAGAATGATCTCTTAGTAAGTTATATAAATGTCTAATCACTGGCTTGCACATCTGAAACTAATATAATATTATATGTCAACTGTAATTGAAAAATGAAAGATAAAGTCAAGAAAAGAAAGAAAGGGATAAGGAAGGAGCCTAGAGTCAGGCCAGGAAGGCAAACTGAGGGGATGAAATGTGCTCATTCATTCCTCCCAACAGCTGACCAACAGTGGGGTGAGAACAGAGCTGGGGTTTGGTCTGGTGAAGAACCTGGGATGTGTTCACTAAAAATCCTTAGAGGGCCAGTAGAACAAGGAACAGCAGGTGGGTATGCGAATTTGAAGATTCCAGAGTCAGAATAACCTGGGTTTGGAAATTCTGGCTGTTTTGCTACCTGTGAGGTTAGCAGATGCTTCATTCTATCTTGTCTTTTGTAAAATGGGAATAATGATATTTACTTTCTAGGTTTGATGAACAGAGTAAATGAATGATGTATGTAAAATACATAGTGTAGATGCTCAACAGTGACAAATGTCATTATTAGCATCTCTGTTTACATATACCCATGCATAGTTGGTGCTCAGCAATGGTGACCATCATCATTATTGCAGTGCTTTCCTAGTCTTCCCAGGAGATAAAAAGAGAAGGAGAAGCTTGCAACTGCCCTCCTTGCTTTCTTATACATAGCCCTGGAACCTCCTTGTGTTTCTTCTTTTATTGATTCTGTATGCAGCTGAGGAATTCAGCCCTTAGACAGTTTGAGTGGCAGGAAGCCAAGGGAAGAACTCATCACAACAGTGTCCTGATAATAACGCATCTTGATTCACTTATGCATATGACTCATGTGTGCACTGTGCCAATGGAGACATTAGAATCTGGGGACCACGTTTTAGTATCTGGTCCAAGGTTAGGTTGCAATTATAGTGTGTGTGTATGTGTGTTAAATGCCATTGTTACTGTGGAGATTGCTCATTTGATCTTTTCTGTGGAATTATCTAGTCATTGAACTTCTAGGAATAGAACTGCTACTTGCAACAAAGTTGACTTTCCTTTGTTCTAAGACTACTTTATAATGCTCTCTTTTCCTCCCAATAGTTTTCAAAATTTCAAACATGCAGCAAAGTAGAAAGAATTTTAGAGTGAATGCCCATAAGCTCAGCGCCTCGGTTCTACCTATCATACACATTTTACTGTACTTTTTTTATTATATATCTGTCTATTTATCTAAACCTCTAACCATCCATTAAACCAACTGCATTAGTTTCCCAGGGTTGCTGTAATAAAGTACCACAGACCAGGTGGCTTAAATAGCAGAAACACACTGTCTTACAGTTCTGGAGGCTAAAGTCTGACATGAAGGTGTCAGCAGGGTTTGTTCCTGTGAGGACTGTGAGGGAAGGACCTGTTCTAGGCCTCTCTCCATGGCTTATAGATGGCTGTCTTCTCTCTGTGCTTGTTCACATTGTCATTTCTCTGTGTGTCTGTGTCCACATTTCTCCTTTTTTATAAGGACACCAGTCCTATTGGATTACACCCACCTTAATGACCTCATTTTAACCATATGGCCTTGGTAATGACCCTATCTCCAGATAAGGCCACTTCAAAGGGACTGGTGGGTAAGACTTTAACCTATGGATTTTGGTGAGATGCAATTCAGCTCATAACACCTACTTATTTTTTTATACATTTCAAAGTAAATTTCAGACCTCTGTTCACATCCCCCTGGATACTTCAGTGATCGTATCATTAAGTAGTTCTTTATATTTGTTTATAGCCTTTTAATGTAAAATTTGCATATAATAAAATACTCAAAGAAAGAGAGGCAGAAAGAGGGAGAGAAGGCCGGTTTGTTTCACACATGAGAAGAGTGAAGGAGGCAATATCAAGATATTCAAAATGTTCTTCATGATGGTCAGAGTGATAACCTTCCTGTTCTTGTAGCTCAGTCCCGGAGGCATTTAGATAGGACACTGCTGATAAGTCACCCACCTGCATCCCATAGGCTGACCTGGTTGGATGGGTGAGGCACAGGAGGCCAGTGACTCAGAGTGGTTGTCCATGGACCCCCTGACCTACATGGACCCCCTGACCTACATGGACCCCCTGACCTACAGGATAGCTGCCCCCAACCACCCCAGACAAGAAGTAAGCTGCCTGTATTGTAAAGACCCTTGAAACCCCTTCCTACTGCTTGCCCCCCCCGGCCCCCTCCACCCGCCGCATCTCCTTCAAAAGGAAATAAATCCCCCAGCTTTCTCACTCACATGCTCACAGTCTTTATGGTCAGAAAACTCTTCCCGGAATTTCACTGGCCGTTTACTGTTCTGTTAAACTCTCTCCCCTTGACAGGAGCAGAGAACAGGAGTCACCTCCTTTGAGTATGGCTTTCCTCAAGGGACTGCAGGATGCCTCTTCTGTCTTCCACGCAAATGCTCCAACTTGAAGGCACTGAACAGCTCTGTTCTAACATGAGCAAGGTGCTCAGTCCTGCCCCAGCCTCACTCCACCCTTCCACCCAGGAACAGCACAGAGATGATAGAGGAGGGGAACAGACAACTGCTGCTGCAGGATTCGCATCTGGGGACGTGCCTCCTGCTCACTGCCGCGGTGAGCTGTGACTCTCCTGGTGTCCGCATCACCTTTGGTCTTTAATGGACAGAGTCTTTCATCTCAACTGGTTTCCTGAACACTCTATTGCCAGCCTGTCCATTGCCTTTTCTTTATAGCCATGTCCTGTCGTCATCTATTGCCTTTAAGTCTGTGTCACTAGCCACAGTGGCCTTGGAAGGTGGTCAGTGAAAAAAATCTCTCTTCTTGAAAGTCAGCCAGCTCTTTAGGCTGAGCCACTTCCTTCCCTTTACCCAAGGCTGAAGCTCCAGTTAGCTTGGTTTCATCTCCTTTGGAGAAATTGCCACTGCACAGCTCTGCAATCCAAGGCTGCTGCCCTGGGTTGGCCCTTCCCATTATGTCTATTGCTTAACAAGCTCCTTTGTTCCTGGCCGAGGGTCAACATCACTCAAATGTGACAATGCTTCTTATGTTCCCCTCCCAACACTTGGGCATCAGCCTTTCCACACCACACCACTGCCACCTTGAGAAACAAATCAGCAGGAGCCCCTGGAAACTGGTGTGTGATGCTGGAGAAATTTGCTCCAGATGCTAAAGAAAAGCCCATTACTGGCACCTTCTCATGGCTGTTTGAATATTGCCCAGGGCCCTGTGGCTTTGTCCGTCGCACAAATAATGAGCTGTTAAGCCTTGTCTACCTCTGCCAATTGCATGGACCCACTAAAGCTTCCCTTGAGCTGTAGATTGCCAAGCAAGGCAGTAACCTGAAGAGCTCATTGGGCCTGTCCTCCAACTTCCTGGCTAACCACACCACCTATCCATCCACTGTCCAAGAAAAGGGAGCATCTATCAACCCTTCATTCCTCCTAAGATCCCCAATGAAGGAGTCGTTACGGTCCCATTTCACAGATTTAAAAAATAAGGCTCGAAAGGTACACAAGGCTAGCAAATGGTGCACTGGCTAGGAACCCAGACATAGGACTAATTTTATTCTTCCAGACTGGCCCTGTAGGCTTAGAGAAAACAGTTCAAGGTCATCTTCCCTTCCTTGGCTTTTTAGCTACCACTGACAAAGAGGAATAGGGCTTGAAAGGGGGGCTTTGGTCCCAGAAGTAACCAGAGTCCCAAGTCTTGCCTCTGTGGAGCACGGTTCCTTGTAGAATAAGGGGAACAGGGGGTGGGGTGAAAAGCAAGCATGATTGACCTGAGCCAGCAGCAAACTGTCAAGAATGTGGAGAGCACAGTCCCTTTAAGTCAGGGCTTTTTCTTCACTACCCTCCATGGGAAGGAGAATAGAGGCATGTGTGACGCGCAAACTCCCTGGTCTCCAGCCCAAGTGGCAGCAGCCCTGTTGAGGTCTTCCAGACAGAGAGGTAGCCAGGCCCAGGAGCCTGAGTCGCAGGTGGAAAGCTACAGGGCTTCCTTGGAGAAGCTGCTGGATGCCCCCAGGACTGTGCTCATCCTTTGCCTGCCTCTCTCTGTGAGATGAGGTTCTCTGAATTTGGGGGACAGGTTCCCCTCCCTGAGCTAGAGGACAGGGGTAACCTCCCCCATTTTGATTCCCAACTCCCAAACATCACTGCTAATGCTTGTCAGACATTTGGGTTTGAGGGTGAGTTTGGCTGACTTAGTTCAGGCTGCTATACAAAATATCAGAGACTGGGCGGCTTATCAACAACAGAAATTTATTTCTCACAGTTCCAGAAGCTACAAGTTCAAGATCATAGTGCCAGTATGGTTGGGTTCTGGTGAGAGCTTACTCCTAGATTTCAGACAGCCAACTTCTTCTATCATCCCATGGCAGAAAGAGAGAGAGGAAACAAGCTCTGCCCTGGCTCCTATAAGGGCACTAATCCTATTCAGAAGGGCTCCACCCTCAGGACTTCATCTAATTCTAATTACCTCCCCAAATTCACACCTTCTAATATCATCACATTGGGTGGTAGGGTTTCAACACTGAATTTTGGGGGGGGGCACAGACATTCAGTCCACAACAGGCTAGAAGGTTTTTTTACTTTCATTTTCGGTTTCCTATTCGCAAGAAGCTGTTCCCATACCCAGGCTCTCTCTCATTGTGTTTGGGGAGGTCAGCTCATGGGAAAAGCATTGGAGGTTGTGTCCCCAGTCCTAGCAGCCACCCTCTGCCCCCTCCCATCCACCAAAGGGCGGCTTAGTCTGTAGTTTGGGAAGGGCATAAAACCAGGTTGGCCAGGGCTCCCAGGACTTAAGAGAAAGCAGGCGTACAAGGGGAGGCCGAGATCTGAGGGTGAAGGATGGGAGAGATGAAAAGGGGGACAAAGAGGAAGCTAGAGTAAAGAGCAGGGGAGCAAAGAGGGGAAATGGAGAGACAGAAGAGGGGGAAGAGCAATAGAAGCGAGGAAGGATTGGGGGGAGGGCAGAGGTGACCACAAACGCTCGCTGGGTGAGCCCCATCCACCAGTTTCAGGCCACACTGTGTGGGCTTCTGGCTGCTGCTCACTCGGGCCTGGCTGATGCTGACACTGGTTTTCCTACGGGTGATCCAGGCTGAGCAGCAGAAAACAGAAGCTGTTCTAATAGTACTGATATATTAATAAATAAAACAGCTAATGTCGAGGGTAATTAGGGTTGAAAGAAAAACTCGCTGCAGTGAGAGAGAAGCCATCCACTGCCCATCTGACTTCAATTTGTGTCTAGTAAGGGAATTTTAAATCCTCAGGAACCTAATTTTCATGCTAGAAGGACCCTTGGGCATCTCAGAGGCAGCCGACCCCCTCATTTTACGGAGAAGGCTCAGGGAGATTGAGTTATTTTCTCAGCACCACTCCGCAAGTTACTAACAGAACCCGAGCCCGGGGTCTTGTCTCCCAATGTGAGAGGCGGCTGCGTATTGCTGAGTCCCGGGCCCTGGGGCTGGCAGCTCTGAGCTCTTACCCCGGCTCTCCCCGCGGCCCAGCAGGGGAGGCGAGCTCCTCTAGTCTCCTCTCCGGGAAGGCCTGAGACCTGCTGCACCGGAGCAGCAAGGTTGGCTCTCCCTTGAGTGTAGCAGGATTCATGGGGAGCCCCCTTCCCGCTGCATTAGCTCGAGAAGCCACAGCTCAGAGCCCAGTCTCACCACAAGGGAAAACGTTTCATAAAGTACTCCGCCCACACGACAGAGACTTGACATTTCTGCCCGTCATGTGGAGCCGGCCCATGGTTTTCTTTTCTGCTCACCCCAGGCTCCTGCTGTTTCCCCCTCCACTCACCCCACTGCGTAGACCTGCACTATCCCCACAGCAGCCCCTAGCATGGACATTTACATTTCATTCATTAACACAAAGTAAAATTTGAAAGGCAGTTCCCTCTACTAGTCCCACTCCGAGTGTGACCTATAAGCCAGGGGCTGCCGTAAGGGACAGCAGCGTCCAGAACATTTCCATCCTTGCTGAGATACCATCGGACACTGGTAGTAAAAGGCCCGCTTCTGTAGTTTTGTTGTTCTTTGTATGTTTGTCTTACTGTTTCTACGAAAACTGCTGTAAGCCCAGCTGGGGGCAGTTTGCAGGTCCCTGGCCATGGGGACAGCATCACTTCATGTCCCTGACTGGCTGTTGGGTGCCCCGCAGGCTGAGGAGAGGTTGTGCGTCTCTACAGAGCCACCACTGGGCCTCCTTTGGAGCAGCAGGTGAGTGGAGAGAGGAGACTCCACACTGCCTGCAGGGCTGACTTGCTGGTCTCTTTCCTCACCATCATCTCTGCCTTTCCCTGTCACCCCCCAGGGTCCCTGGTGACTGAAGGTCAAGTGGCTTGAACAGCTCCTCAGACTCTGAGGTCCTGCTGAGCTGAGCATAGGATTTATCACCAAATTCCAAACTGACTCATCCCTCTTCTTCCTTCAGGTCTATCCCTCCATTCCGTGACCTCAGTTTCCAACCCAATACACGTGCTAACAATAAGGCTGCAACCACAGTGACCTGCAAATTGGAATCCAAAAAGCAAAGGCTCATGTTTCTGGGCAATTCCTGACTTCTACAAGGAAGGAGGAAGGAGCTACTTCTTGCTTCCCCACCAAATGTTGTTGATTTTGCCAATCAAGTGAAAAAAAACAACACCAAGACTAGTGGGGGATCAAACCCACCAGTTTCTAAACCATATAGAATGCTCATCTGTTCTTGCTTCTGCAGCTTTAGTCCCAACTAAGACCCCTCCTATTAGCTCAGATGTCTCATTCATTCATTCATTTGCTCACTCAATTTTTTTAACCAAACCTGCACATCCGAGTCACCTGGAGGGTTTTTCCGAAGCACACAAGCCCGAACTGTAGGGAGGCAAACTGAACCTGAGTTAGTGAAAATGGGAGGGGGTGAGTGGAGGGGGCATGGAGAGTGGAAGGGGCTTTGGCCCAGACCCATACATCTCCAATACATTCCCAGGTAATGCTGTTGCTGACTCCTGAGCAGGAAGCCCTGCATTCATTCATTCATTCCTTCCTTCATCACTCATCCACCTATTCAACAAGCATTCCTTGAATGCAAGGACTGTTAAGTGATGGGGAGACAATGGACCATATACAGAGGATCTTGAGCTTGGCTGTACATTAAAAACGCCTAGAGAATTTTTGAAAATCCTGATGCCTGGCCGTGCTCCAGAGCAGCAAAATAAGAACCTCTTGGGAGTGGGACTGAGGTATCTGCATTTTGAGTCTCGCACGTGATTTCAATATTTTGGCTTGAGGGTAAAAGACTTCTGTAAAAGCGTGGGTTGTAGAGGATGGGGCATCTCACTTAGCCTTGTTGGGAGGATCAATAATCTTCCCCATAGATGATGCAGTCACAACACACGGCTAGCCAGCTCTCATCAGTGTCCTTCATAAGGCAGTGGTCAGTGCAGAGAGAATGGGCAGAGGTGAGAGGACATAGGTCTCAGTGCTGTCCCATAGCAAGAAGAACAGCCCCACCTCAGCCCCTCAAGCTGGTCGGACCACAGACTGGAACTTGAAATGGCCTGGCCCCAATAACCACATAACATCTGCTTTGAAGCAAGGTGTTCCTGTGTTCATGGGGACACCACCATTTCGTGGGACAGGCCAGAGGCAGACATTTCCCATCTCATTCCATTATTTTTACTCTTTTGTCAACATTTTGTCCATGTTTTTAAAACATTTTTGAGCACCTACCATGACTCAGGTGCTTCCAGACAGTGGGAGCTGAGAAATGAAAACCACCTGGTCCCAACCCCGGTGGGTACATGGTCTCGGGCAGGGTACACATGGGGCCTCGGTTTCTTTATCAGTAAATCAAGAGCATAATGAAGGGAAATCTCTGAGGTTCTGAAAGACTCTGATGTCTTTCGTGTTCCTATGACACTCTGATGGGGGCTGAAATGGAAAGATGTTTTTTGTCTCTTAATATGACCCTTCTAATAGCTGGTATACTCTGGTTTCTCTTCAGATCGCATAAATCTTTCGCCTTTTTTTCTAATAGCTGGTAAATAATGCATACACTTTCTGCCACTCCAAGGCTGGCCCAACTATCCAGCATTAGAAATCAAAGTAAACCCTGATTGCATGTCTGCAACCAGGAATTTGGTTCTACAACCAGCCTTCTGCTGAGCCCAGGGTTGGCATTTGGCAAGACCCCAGCCCACTCCTTTGAACCCTTCAGTGGCCTCTGTCTCATCTGCCTCATCTCAGGAACAATGCTATGTAGGAACCTCTATCTACATGGGCATTGACTATGCATTTCTGCTTAGAGAGTTGTTTGTTTGTCTATGTTGTTGTGGCTGTTCTAAACCCAAAGTTCAGCCTGTGTGCTTCTGACTGCAGCTCTTAGAGATGGCCCTGTTCAGGAAGGTCTCACCAGGCCAGTGCTTCTTGGAGCAGGAAAAGGGCCTTCCAAAGTTGAAGGAGCAGGTTAGCAGAGCTCGTGTTCTCTTCTGCCCGGCACCAATTCCCTTCTATTTTATCATACAATTTCAAAAACTGCAAAAGGAAGGCTATGCTATAGGGAAGGCAGGAATTTTGGAATTAAGAAAGAACTAGGTTCAGATCTTGGCTACTTTATTCATGATTAGGCTGAACCACATGAAGTTGATGATATTTTTCCATTTTCTTCTTACAGATCAGAAAAGTTATATATTTCAACCAGTAGATAAATTTAATCTCTTTATATCTCAGTTTGTTCATCTGTAAAATGGGGGTAAAGCTAGTTATCTGGCAGGATTGTTGTGAAGCTAAGTGACATGTATACTAATGTGCTTAGACAGTATCTGAACATAGCACTTTCGTATAAAAACTGATTACTCAGCATCTACTAAATGCCAGGCACTGGCTCAAAATGCAGCAGTCATTATTGTCATAAGCTGTATTATAGCAATCTGGTCATCCTCCCTTGTCTTCAGCCACAGGCCCCTGCAGAGCCCCTGTCACATCAACAGTGGAGTGGGAACTGTGTGGTAACGGACCCGAGATCACCGCCCCATGGTAAGTCTGAGCTCAGCCCTTTCGCATCTGGGGGCAGGTCTTCCTCCTAAGGGTCATGCCTTCTAAGACCCTCACCTCCCCTTCTGGTGGTGGTGGGGGGCACTCTTCCTCCACAGCTTGTTTTGAGAATGAAATGATTATATATGCAAAGTGTCTGGCACGGAGTAGGTTCTTAATAAATAGCCTGAGGTCATGAGAGATGTGGACTCTGAAGGGAGCAGGAGAGGAGCTCAGGCTCAGGACGGAGACAGGGACAAGGGAAGGCTGGAAGCTCAGCTGAACGCAGAGGTTTCCCTGCCCACACTCCAGGACATCACCTAGGGGAGAAATTTCTGGCTATCAGGGGCCTGAGGGAAGGATCCCCTCCCACTGGAAATTGTACTGGAAAGTGTGAGAGAGGAAAGAGAGAAAAAGAGAGAGAGAGGCAGAAACACAATTACTGTAAGCCTCTGTGACCAGATGCCGGATGCAGCTAAGGCCCAGCACCTTAATTGGGGATTAGAGGCTGAACTTTACCGACGCACAGCCGCTGTGGCTTCATTAGAGCTGGAAAATCCTCCAGCAGATGCAGTGACCTTTTGTGAAGTGACCTAGCAGCTGGCTGGGCTCCAAGGAGCATCCTGCCCTGGGGGACATTGCAGTGATCCCCCCACACCTGCCCTCTCTCTGCCCAGCAGGACAGGACTTTGCCCTGCCCTCTCCACCCTCCTGCAGAGCCTTCCCTGGGTGACGGAGGAGGGAGACAGACTGACCACATATTTGTCTCTACTTGAATGGTGTCATTTGATGGAGCCTGGGCAATCCTGGGGGTCCCCATATTTCTTTCCTTCCCATGGGACACTTGGCCTGAACGTCCGTCCTTGGTTTAGGGAGACCACTTTAAAACTCAAAACCTAAAGGTTTCTCTTTAAAGTGCAGGTAATAATGACCCCTCAGCTCTGTTTCTCATCAGCCAAGTGGTCAAGTCCATTGACATATGTCTTATTTGATTCTCCTGATAATCTTGTAAGTAAGGAAGGACAGGAGATGCTCTTCATAGTTGCAGAAGCAGAATTGGGCCATAGCAGTGGGGCAGATCCAGAAACGAGACAGACCCAGGTCTTCTGAGTCTCATGCTTTCCCACCAGGTCTCTGCATGAGCTTCTCAAGAGGTGGAAATGGAGCAGCTGGGAGCTGGGAAGGAGGACGTGCTGCTTCCTGGGAGGGACAGGACAGGTTCTGCTCTTTCCTTGGCTTGGCCTTGCTCGCGGGCCACAAACCATTGCAGTCGGAGGATGTTTAGGAGAGATAGTGATTCCAAGAGAAGAATCTTCAGGGAACTAAAGTAAGAAATTCAGGATCTACAGGGAAAAGTAGATGCTCCTGCCCTGAAGCCCTTCAGGAAGGACACCTGTCCCTCAGCTGCTGGGCTTGGCCGATGACAGGAGCCGGGCAAGGTGAGCTCTGTAAGGCCCTGTCGCCCGGGCATCCAGTGCAGTTCACTTCTGACCAGGAGGCATTTCCTTTGGTCCTCTTGGTTCTAAAAGGAGATTAACCAACCAGCAATCATGGATTGAGACACACTTCACTGAGAGCAGCGAGGAGTCGTGAAGGATGACTCCCGTTCTACTTCAGGGGGCTTGCAGCCTAAGTGCAGAGCCACGGTGGCAGACATCTGAAGATAAGCGGTGCTAAGGAGATCATCTTTAACTTGTGTGGGACTCCATCTAATGTCGAAGCACTTCATTGCTTGGCACTGCAATCTCCGGTACATTGGCCTGTATATAGAGCATTCGGCCCGGTGTGCCTGGAACGTGCAGCTGCAAAGCTACTATTACTGTTATTTAGATGATTTTCCACTGACCTACAGGCTACTTGAGAGTGAAACTTTTTATTCATCTTCTTGTCCTCTCACCTAGTCCTGCGTGTTTTGAACTAAATACAGAATAAATGTTTGTAAATGTTCAATGAATGAAGGTCATTTAAATTTCATGAAACTCTGTGAAGGGATTTCCTGTCCTTTAAAGACAAGAAACCTGAGACACAGGTAAGGAAAATGACAGAGACTGAGCTCGGGCTAGAACACATCCCACGCTGAGTGTGAAAGGGGGGCATTGGGATTCTGCACTGGGGCTGGTCAAGGAAGGCTTCATGAAGGAGGTGCCACTCTTATGGGCTTTTCACAATGACTAAGCTTCAGAGGGACCCATTAGGATGAGGAATCAATAAAGGGAAAAGCATGAATAACTGCTGGGGAAGGAAGGAACACACTGCAGGGGACATGCAGAGAATGAGAGACTCAACGGGCAGGTTGAGACCAAGCCTGAGAGGGTCTGAATGTCACGCTGAAGGTTGAGGTTTTATCCTGAAGCCCATTAGGGCTGGGGCACCACCTGGACCACCCTCCATCCAAAGACACCAAACCTGGGCCTATGTTCCTCTAACGTGGGGCTCTGTGTTGGCCACTGATACCAGATCTTGAAAGGATGGGAGCGCTTTCACCCCAGGACAGCACAGGACCATCTGCTGGACAGCATGATTCATTCATTAGCACCAGGGAAATGAAGAGGGCAATCTACCTGGGCCTCTAATGAGAAAGATTGAAGCCCACAGGTGCATGTTTATTACTGAGATGCCACTTTAATTATGGACTGTGGAGGGGGAGGGGAAGTTGTGTGCTCACGCTGGGGAACATCTGGAAGAGGTGGCCAGAGTCAGGTGCATGTCATTCTGGGCCCAGTCTCTAGGCCTCACACTCAGCCCCCTGAGGAATCTTCATTCAGCTCTGTATTTATTAATTCACTCTGCAAATATTTCTTAAATGTTGACTGTGTGCAAGGCACCTGTACCAAGGCCTGGAAGTGTGTGTCCTAGAAGCCCTCAGAATGTGGTGGCTGTTGGAGACAGATGCACAACTTGATGGTTAGAATAAAATTTGCTAGGATGGACTCATCCAAAGCATGGGCTCCTGACCTAGTCTGGGGGTGATCAAATGGGCAGGGGTTACCTGGAGCTCCTTATAAGCCACCTACGGGGCGGGTTCTTCAACTCTTCAATGAAGGAAGCCACTGGCCCAAGGTAGAGGGCAGCCGTGCTAGGCCAAGAGCCATCATAGGACCTAAACTCAGACTGTTGGGACCAGAGCACTCTAGAGATCATCTGACGAGGGAGAGTGGAAGAGCTCTGAGCAAGACTCTGAAAGATTTAAACTGTATGGGCACGAGAGCCCTGTCATCCTGACTCAACAATATGCCAGTGTGAAGCACAGGGCCTGGGGGATTGTGAGTGAATGAACAAACGAATGAATGAACACATGAAACTCTGGGTCTCAGCTCAGTCACTTTCTAGCTCTGTGACTTTGGAAGGATCACTTCAGCATCGGAGTCTCTCCTTCGGCATCTGTGAAACACTGATAATGAAGGGTTTTGCGTAAAATTGCTGAGATGATCAAATGTGGTGGCTGTGAGTCTAATACAGTGCCTGACACTCAGGAAATGTCAAGGAATCCTTGAGAAAATGCAGCCCTGAATGTGTACCTTATAGAAGGGTTGTGTCTCAGGTAGGAAATTAGACCATCTTGAGAGGAATTATCTTCTTCGTAGGAATAGTCTTCCTGGAAGCTCATTTCAAGACACTCATTTCTGCTGAAATTGAGATTTAGGCAAGACCAGTGATTTGGCAAATGTTACACCATTGGGTGGCAAATGTATGTCTTTTGTCATTCCATCATTTAATGGCATTCAGCTTGTATTCACTGGGCACCCATCAGGCGCCAAGCACACCCAGCATTCTCTCCACTACACTCCAGCTGGGGCAGGGTGGAGGCTCCCCAAATGCCCATCCTTGGAGACCATCCTATCCACCCTCCTCCTCTCACAGGCTAGGAAAAGGGCACTGCTTGGCTACAGGCACTAAGTCACTGGACTGGGGAGTGGTGAAGTGAGCCTCAGGGACCTGTTTTCTGACTTCTGCTCCAGGCTCCTGCTTTCTACACCTCCCTCCTCTCACTGAGACCTGGGGCCTGTTTCCCAAGGAAGTGAGAACAGCAGTGACTACATGGCCCAGGTGCATGGGGACTGGAAAGGAGAAGGGAGGGAGGGAAGAGGCAGAGTGGAGAAGAGGCCCAGCTAGAGAAACCAGAGCTTGTTAAGGCCCTCTTGTCTCCAGGAAGGAGAGGCCTTTCTGTGGGGCCCTCTGGGATTATTCCATGGGGCCTGGGTTAGGCTGAAGGAGCTCCAGGTGTGGAGTGGGGCCAAGCTCCTGCAGATGGGTCTCCCAGTCAGCCCCAGGGATGCTCTTGGGATTCTGGATCTAGAGTTCGTACCTCTGTCTCTGTCCATCCTCGGAATTGTGGATAGGTGTGAGGCAGAGGAATGAGAGCGGGGGGTGGGGGGGAGAGAGAGGTATGCTAGAAACATTCTGCACCACAGCCTTAGGGAAAACTCTATGTGCGTGCGTGTGTGTATTAGTCAGAGCTGTACGGAGAAAGAGAATTAATAGGATGTAAAAAGATTTATTATACGGAATTGGTTCATGCGAACTTGGAGGCTGGCAAGTTCAACCTCTGCAGGGTAGCCAGCAAGGCTAGGGACCCTGGAGAGCCGATGCCGAAGTTCAAACTCCAAAGCTGTCTGCTGCAGAGCAAGGAGCCGATGTTGCAGCTGAATCCAGAGGCGGGCTGCTGGAGAACGCTCTCTTGCAAGGGAAGGCTGGTCTTTTTGTACTATTTAGGCCTTCAGCAGACTGGATGTGGCTCACTCACATTATTTGCTTTCCTCAAAGAGCATTGATTTAAATTATAATCTCATCTACAAATAACGAGTGACTAAATATCTTGGGCACACTGTGGCGCAGCCAAGTTGACACATACAATTAACTGTATGTGCACAAGTGCGTGTGTATGTGCGCGGTGTTTGGGGAGGGCCTGAAGGCACCGTGTCCCCCACACCCGCGCAAGCTCCCAGCATCAGGGTGGTCTCAGCCATGGAACTTACTGTGAGAAACCGAATCTCGCCCAAATGTCCCCTCAGTACGTCTCTGTTTCTGTGTGGGCTTCCCCATTGTGAGAGTCCTCTGCCTCCCTGCATCTGGATCTGGGGTCAGAGAGTAGATGTGGCCAGATGCTGGTGACAGGAAGCGTGTGGCTCTGTCAGCACTGACCAGAGTGCACACCGCCTGCCACTTCCCCAGAGCTAATGGCACATAGCTGTCCAGAAATGCAGCCGTCACCCTCTTTGAGTGATCATGGAAGAGCTCAGTGGGAAGGGCCACATCAAAGTACTTGGCTCTGGGCTGACACCCCAGTCAGGGACGGGCCACACTGCCTGTCCCCCCGCCCCAGAGGTGGAATATGTTTATCAAACCAGGAGACATCACACAGAACAGGGAGCTGGACCAGCCTTGGCGCTCCCAGAGCAGGAGCTCCTAGTTCCTCGGTGAGAAGTGCCCGTCCGCCTCAGTCCTCGGCCTTGGACCTGGCTCTCTTTACTTTACCTAAACCGCGCCCTTCTGCTGGACACCAGGCCCATGTTCTTCCCTGGGTCTCTGTAGAAAAGGAGGAGAGCCCGTGGCCTACCCCCAAGGCCTCCCCCTTCCCCTGACACCACCTCTCCCGCACCCGCACCCCTGGCCCCAGCTGCCTCCCCCTTGGCCTGCTGCGCTCCTGTGCAGTGCCCTGTGCTGGGTTTATTTCTGAGCCTTCGAACTTGTGTTGATACATGGCCAACCGAGGTCCCCTTTTTTCTTCTCTCTCAGAATTGTTTTAGATATTTGTGCCTTTCGTTCCACCATGACTTTTGCAATAATTTTGTCAAATTTCTGGAATATCCCGCAGAGAGCCTGATTACAATGCCATCAAACACCAAGATTAGTGGGGGGACAGGGCACTTTTTACAGTGCGGAGTCTTCACACCAACGAGTGTTACATCTCTCCATTTGTTTGTGTTAATACGATTGCCTCCAATTTTCTTAAGTGTGTGGTTAGGCTTTTCAGTTTGGGTTCCCCCAGAAGCAACCTCTGAGCCAAGGGTTCAAGAGTTAAGTTTATTGAAAGATACAAGTAATTCAGGAAGGAGTGATAACAGGGGAGGAAGGTAGTCAATGAAATGGTGTTTTAGTAGACCAGCTTCTCAATGGGTGACTGGAGCTGAATTCTGCAGGAAAATTGGAAAATGTTGCTTCAGAATTATCTCAGCTCAGGAACAAGGGGCCCCTACATGCATCGCTCATTGGTTCTGAGCTGCCTTTGGGAAGATATTAACCCCAGGCACTTCTGTCCAGGGCATGTGGCTGTGGTTTCCCACAATGCTGCCACGAAGGAGCAAGAGCTGGTGCTGCAAAGAAATGGTGGTGGCAACAGAGGAGTTATGAGCACAGCCCGGCTTTCAGCAGCTTGTACAGATCTTTTCTCAGGAGGAAAAACTAGGGCCACAGCTGGAAACTATGGTGGTTTAATAACAGTAAGAGCTTTCTGCCAAATCCAGCTGTTGTCTGTGATGGTGACGGCCACCACATTGGCAGTTGTCAAGCGGAGGCTGATAGACCTGTTGAGGATGTGTAGGAGGAATCCTGCCACCAAGAAGTTTGCATTAGAGCAGTGATTCTTGACCTTTTCTGCAGATATCCCTAGGGCGATGCTATTAACCTGAGACGCTCATACCAGCACAACTGCCGGGGCCTGCAGGGCCAGACCACCACCAAGGGCCTGTCCTGCGTCACCAGCTCCAGCAGGTGGACAGGCCAGGATGTTGTGTATGGGCCCTGGCTTCCCAGCCCTGAGGACTCCTCTCCCTTTTTTGGTAAATTGCTTGGCATGTTGAGTAATTTCATGTTCTTCCATTTGAAGTAAACATTACAGTGAATTATCTGAGCCTGAGCAATTGGGGTTTTGAGCACAGCAGGCTCCTAGAGGGGCTCACGGCTGGGTAGCGCCAGCTGGGTGCTCTGTGCAGAAACGTGCTCAGAACATGGCTGCAAAGGGAAGCTGAGACTGTGAGCGAGGGGTCAGGAGAGGAACCAGACAACTGCCTGTAAGGAGTGGAAAAAACAAGGCACTCCTGACCCCGGTGAGTCCATTCTGCCAATGAACTCCCAGAGCTCTCCGATTACTGGACATTTCTCTCTCCCAACCTCTCTAATAAATGATGTGTGTATTGAGAGGACAGGGAGTAATCAGTCGGAGGACAAGACTTATGGCAGAGGGGTGGGGGCAGGCCTTAGCTGGCTTTTCTAGAAACACTTCTGGTCCCTATCAAATGAAATCTCTTGCTCATGAAAAGTCCTCCATATCACAATGGATGCTTTTGAGAATAAAGAATGCTCAGGCGAGGAGGGGCGGTGATAGGGAGTGCCAGAACAGATTTGTCCCGTTCCCGAGGTTTCTAAACATGAACTTCTGCACTCTGAGATTCACTGGGGGGCAGAGGTGCTGTGTTTGATTCAATTCAATAAACACATATTGAGCCTCTTCTCTGCAGAGGCAGCCTCTGTCCAAGGCACAAAGACATGACCGTTATAAGGAGAATTAGACAAATAAAACACAAGTGCTAGCTCAGTGTGGTGTGTGAATGCAGTGGGCTTCCTCCCCTCCCTCCCTCCTGTCCTCTGATGTGTATGTAGCGCGTATGGCGGAGCATCGCTTTTCTGGTTGCTGAGTACATAGTGCCATACATAACAAATAAAATCCTTGCTCTCATGGAACTTGTATTCTAGTGGTTGAAGGTAGAAAATTAACAAACAAAACATCTATAAAACAACTTGCTATGAATGAGAGTAAATTGCTTAGAGGGTAATTGGGGTGCTGTTTTATCGGGGGTGGTGAGGGGCAGCCTCCAGCAATGACTTTTGATCAGAGACCTGAGTAAGAGGAGGGAAGAAACAATGAAAATGAAGGGAAAGAGAGTTCGTGCTCAGGGAAGAGTAAGGGCAAAGAAACAGCCCAGAGTCTTTCAAAATAGTGGGGTAAGTAAGAGATGCAAGGAAGTTCAAGGCCAGGTACCTGATGAGACCAGCGGAGGAGAGAAGGGGGGGGAGTCAAGGAGGGCTGGCCTCTGGGGGACGTGTAAGGGGACTGTGCCAGGCAGGGGCTGGAAATGCAGCCGGTGGGAGGAGATGTCCAGCTGCAGGGAAGGGGGGGCAGGGCCCAGAGGCTGAGCACACAGATGGCCTCAGGGCCCTGCGGGTGTGCTCTTTTGAGGAGCCTGTGTGAGACCACAGGCTCCTACGATGGTCTGAGAGGCAGAAGTTTCGAGAGAGAGTTCGTGGCTGGAAGTCAGGAGGCTCGCCTGCTAGGACACTTTCCCCCCCTCTAACCCTTGGTTGTCCTAGCTGTAAATGCAAGATGACCACTCCTGCTCCTGTGTGCAGTGAACATGTTCAAGGTCATGGAGCCCTCCAGGCACACAGCAGATTATGGGTCCTCAGAAGGCGGAGCTGCTTCTGCACACTCGGCCGCTGCCCCGTGGGTGGCTGTCAGGAGCTGAGGACCCTCTGGTGAGGGGGGACATTCTCGTCTTCACCTGGTGCCCTGTCTCTATAAGCCTGGAGACTCAGCCCCTCCTGACACCTGTCGGGCTTCCTAGGGGCCATCCCCTGTCTCCAGCATGGGCGCCTCCCACTGTGCCCTACTGCCCGGCAGCAGTGTGTGGTAGTAATACCAGGGAGACCAGTCAGCCTCCAGTGAGGCTAGAGCAACTTAAAGCTGGCATTTCTTCCTTCTCTCGGAAATCACCTCCAAGCAAGTGAGAGGCAGGGAACATAAACTCCATCTTGGAGAGACCTGAAACTTGGAGCCACAAATCCCAGTAATGAAAATCCAGCTGGAAGGAGTGCAGAGAGGATGTCCCAGCAGCAGAGCTCAGAAAGAACTTGCAAAATACATCTCTGGAAGGCGAGAAGCCCTCTTTGGAATGTAAAACCTAACCCCGTGACTTCAAAGACAGGAACGAAGTAAATGGAGTGGTACCAGGAGAGTCTCTGGGCCCAATTCCATAAGCAGAGAAGGTGCAGCAAGACTAGGTGTCACAGAGACAGTCCACCTTTGCGACCGTGGGGCAGAGAGCGGCTGTGCCTGGGGATCACCCCAAAGTGGCCTGTCCTCTCTGCTAGAGAGAAGTGAAGCCTGAGTTACTGTCTGCAGGCCCTGAGCCCGACAAGAAGTTCCAGTGACCTGGAACCAGCACCGGTCTATACAAAGAAAGCAAGAGGGAGGGAGGAGAGGAAAAGACTTCAGACCACATCACAAAGCGAAACCAATCACCTGCATGTAAAATCCACCTAAAACAAAGGGATTTAAAAGGTTGACAATAAACAGGTGGACAATGGTACCAGGTAGGTGCTCAGAAAAATAGGCAGTTCGGGACCTAAGTATCAGATAGGCTGAACTGGGGTGAAAGCACTAACAGAGACAAAGAGTGACATTTTGTGATGCCCAAAGAAACGATTCACCATGAAACAAAGAGTTCCGACTAACTATGCATGAATGGATAGCATCAATATTGACAAAGCAAATATAGAAGAAAAGAAGAAATGGGCAAAAACACATCAATATTAAAAGGCCTTCATTCAAGTTTCTTTGATCAAAGGTCAAGTGGGTAAAAATTAAGTCTACAGAAGAACAAAATAATATAGCTTAATAAGTACATTTAATTTGTATATTTCAAACTCTGTACTCTTACCACAGAGAAAACATCTTCATTTGAAATGCACTCAAAGTAAAAAAGTACAAAATTCATTCTCTGGTCATATGACACTAAAACTAGAAATGAATAATAAAATATAAAGTAAAAAATTCTCACCACTGGGGGAAAAGTTTAAAGTCTTTTTAAAACAACTCTTAGGTCAAAAAAGAAATTAAGATATGCATGGCAGAATAGTTAGAGCATGATAATTAAGAAGAAATATATAAATTTTATGGGATACATCTAAAGTAATATCAAGAGGGAAATTTTTTATTAAATACTAATATTAATCAAGGGTATGTAAAATAAATGAGTTAAACATTCAATTTTAGAAGCTATAAAATAATTAAGCAATGCTTAAGGAAGCAGCAGGAGGGCTTTAATAGCAGAAATAAATATATTAATTTAAAAAGGAAGATGTTAGAATAAATCCAAGAGCTGACTTTTAGGAAAATACATAAGTAAGTAAGCAATCTAATTAATAAGAAAGAAAGCAAAGCTCTACCCAATAAGGCATATAGAGGGGGAAACCAAGGTATAAAGGAAATTAAAACACTACTTTCTTCAACTCTATGTAAATGCATTTGAAATTTTCAAAAGAATGAATAATTGCATAAGTCATATAATTTTCTAAACTGACTCTCAAAAGACAGAAAATCTAAACAGACCAAGTACAAAAGAATAAACAGCAAATGTTGGGAAACTTTCTCTCTATAACACCACATGCCAGAAATTTTTACAAAGTAATTTTCTAAGCCTATTTTTAAAAGAAAAATATTAATCTCGAATATTAATATTAAGCTCGTCCGAAGACTTTAGTGACTTCTCAAAGCCCTTAAACTTTTTTAGAGCATAGAGAAAGAGTAAATTTTTCCAAATTCTTTTGAATGAAACAAGTATAACTGAGTCAAAAACCCAGCCCACCACCCAGGCCCACATGTGGAGTGTTGCCGGCCCCCCCGAAGACTCACTCTTGGGCCTTCCCAGTTTATAATTTTTCCACTAAAATAACCATGCTTCTCTCTTTTGTTATCATAGAGTAGTTTTTTTGAATTTTATATGAAAATTCAATGTGTAAATAGAATCATTCAGTCTACTTCTTTAGTCACTCTCACTTATTAAAACATTCTAGTTAAGTGAGGAGGTATGATACTCTCACAATGGAATAAAGTAAATCTCTGAATCCCAAAGTTTAATGAGAAAACATCAGAAGTGTTTCCATCAATGTTAGAAATGTCCACTGTCTTCAGTATTAACACTGTTCTAGAAATACTAACCAATGCAACTAGACATATAAATAAATTACAGTTATAACCATCGGAAAGAAGGAGGCAAAATTATCACCATTTTCATGTGTGAAACCCCAAAAATCTAACAAGAAGAAAGACAACACCAGATAAATGATTACAAGCAGTAAGAGAATTCACTAAGTTGGCTGAATACATTAGTATACAGAACTTAAGAGCCTTCGTGTAGCAAACAACAGCCAGTTTGAAGGCATCATAGAGGAAAAGACCCCATTTGCAACAGCAAAAATACACATAGAAATAAAGACAAAATACCAAGCAATAATAATTAATGACACATATGCAAGATCGATATAAAGAAAACTAAAACTATAAAAGAAGACAAACAAATGAAAAGGCACACCATGGTCTTGGAAACACTCAACATTATAAAGATGTAAATTCTCCTCAATCTACAAGTTAATGTAAAATTAATGTAAAACTTACTACCCAGCTGTTTGGAAGTTAACATGGAAAAATGAACAGATGAAAAAGCCAGAATATTATGAAAAAAAAAGTAATCAGGAAGCACTATTCTACATATTTAAATTTATTATAAAGCTACAGCAGTTGTGATGTGGCTTATGAATAGACTGGCAGACGGATGGAACAGAGTAAGGAGGCCGAGTTTAGGTCGCTTGTCTAAAATCAGAGCCAGAGAGCACCCGGCAACCGAGCCAGGGTTGAATTCCAGCGGTTCCACTCGGGAGCCCCAGCTGTTCGCCACTCAGATACACTGCTTGAACCATGTCTATTTGCAGAGTGCCTACAAGGTGGGCAGTGTGTTACTATAGATCAGTCCTGTCCCCTCCAAGAGGTCCCCCCGTCAGAGGCACACCGGCCTGGGCACCCAGCCTCACGAGCGCTTCCCTTAGCTGGCACCGGCCTTTCTGCGCCCCCTGGAGACAGGAGCATGGATGGGGACGGGGGCGGCAGGAGATGGCATTGTCTTCATCTTCTCCTCTTTGGCTCTCATACTCCCCTGCACCAAATCTTACCTTTATAACCTCCTACGAGCCTCTTCTATAGCTCCCATTTTTGTCATTCCAGCTGCCTGGATTCAGTTCAGACTGTGATCAGATCATAACTACGTTTTGGCATCAGCCTTCTCATTCAGTGGGTGATGGCCAGGATAAGGTTTTCCCATTTATATTATATCCTACACAAGTAAACGTGCTTGTTACAGGACACAGTTTAAACACCATTATGCAAAAAGAAGACCCCTTTTTAATGCCCCCCCTTGGTTTCCAAGCACTGGGCATGACAAAGCACGCTCCTGCCTCTTTTGGCTCGTCTCCCACCCACTCCCTTCCTTTGGGAAGTGAGGGACCAGGGACTACATCCAATCTTCTGGTGGTTTCATGGCATTTCTCATTCCTGGGCCTCATACACTGTCTCCTGTGTTTGGGATGCCCAACTGCCAAGCCACCTGCCAGCTCCCATTGCCCTACAGCTCAGCTCAAGCGTTCCTTCCCTAGGGGAGCTTCCTCTGACCCCCAGTCTGATTTAACTCCCTTTCCTCTTTGACTCCATGTGATTCAAGGCAGAACCCAATACAGACGCACACACTACAGTATCGCCCGCAAGTCTGTCTATAATCAATGATCTGGCGGCTCCTTGAGAGCAGGGGTAATGTCTTAGTCATCTTGCTATGCCCAGTGTCTAGCACAGTGCCTGGCACTAACTTGAGTGACTTATTGAACAACAGATTGAATGAAATATATTAAAGCCATGTACACCCCCTGGAATGTTCTTCATCTTCTAGGCCTGCCTCATCAAGCCCTATAGGACTCTCCTGAGCAGTTATTGGCAGCTGCACTTTTAAAGGCCACGTCCTAGACGGGTAGATTGGTGGTATCCACTGTAGCATGTTTCCTGGTGGTTCTGTCCCCGTTTTGTCCCCTTCTACAGTAATTCTGCGCTTGGCCGTGTGACTTCCTTTGGCCAATGGGACATTAGGCAAGCATTATGTAAACAGAGGTAAGTGCTTGAACACTGGGGCTTGTTCTCCTGGAAGCCTGGGGCCATGTTGAGAGAATCTCAGAGTAGACTACTGAATGATGAGAGACCACGTGGATGAAGAATGACAGGTCATCTGGAATATTCCAGCCCCTATCCAGCTAATAGGTGAACGAAGCCTCATGAGTAATTTCAGCTACACCTTGTAGAATAGAGAAGAATCTCAGCTGAGCCCAGTCAACCCACCGAACTGTGAGAAATACTAAACCACTGTTCACTTGCATCACTGTTTGTTGTGATAGTTTTGGGGTGATTTGTTACATGGTCACAAACAACTGGAACAGGCCAATGTGGAAACTCCAGAGTCCCTGACTCCTGGCACAGCATTACAGCCTCCCTGGCAACCTTGGCTGGTCACTGCAGCTGCTTTTATGTACCAAGGTCACCTGCTGGGACTACGGCTGCCAGAAACAACAAACCCAAGTGAGAGAATTGAAGCCCCATATCAATGCACAACCATGCAATGGAAACATCTGGGGAGGAGCTGCAGCTGTGTCTGAGTGTGAGCAGTCTTTGTCAGGAAAGAAAGGAAGGCCCGACCACACTTGGATGCTGCCTTTCTCTGGAGCATCCTCCAAAAAGCACCTAGCAGCACATGGCAGGGAACTCCAGTCTCCCAGGGCTTTTGATGATAGAAAAAACAAATCAGGTTTAGTCCCGCCCCTCCTTGCGAGGACCCAAGGGAGATTCTGTGCTCTGGCCCCTTCTCCAGCAGGGTGGGCCCAGGCTCCTGCTTCCTCTCTCTAGAATCTCTGTAAGTCCAACATGTGCACAGATCCATGATTTCAGCTTCTGGGCAAAAGGAGACGAACTATCAACCCAGAGAGACAGCGGCCCTGGGAGCCCTGAGAGCCCTGGGAACCCTGAGAAGTCAGGGGCCCTAAAGGAAGGGGTGTATTTCTGTTGTATATACAGTATTCTCTCCCTAGAGACTAAGCTAGATTCCTTTTTTATGCCTGTGGCTCTTATTTCAATTGTAATTAAATCATATTTAGTGAATCTTTCTTCCCCAGTAAAAGGCAGGTCCTCAAGAGCAGAGACTATGTCTCTCTTCTTCCACACTGGAACTACCTTGCCCAGAGCATGGCACATAGTAGGGACTCAGTAAGCAGCTGTGGAGTGAAGGACGGAACAAATGCATGAGTACCCAGCCCAACGCAGCGCAGACAGGGTTTCTTAACAATGACACCACCGATGCTGCCTCCCCTCGCGATGCCTCTATATGGGCTGTTTCTGTGCCCAGAATTCCCTTCCTCGCTTTGTCTGCCTGGCACACAGCCAGGAATAGTGAGGCAGTTTCAAACCTCTTCGATCCTCAGCTTTCTCCTCCATATATGGAGATATCAGCCTGCCTTGGAAAGAGGGTGTGTAGGATTAATCTAATCCTTGGAATTATCCTTACCATGAAGTATCTTGGCAAGTGATGGGAGCCCAAAGCTGAGCTAGACACATATTCCTCAGACATTTATGTGCATACAGATCACCTGGGGATCTTGTTAACTTGCAGATTCTCATGAAGTAGGCCTGGGAGCTGGGAGGGCAGAGACCGAATTTCTAACAAGCACTCAGGGAACTGGATGCTGCTGACCCAGGGAGCACTCCTTGAGGAGCCAGAGGCCGCAGCACCAGCTGTAGGGTGAGAGCAAAGAGAGCCCTGGCAGCCAGGGGGTGGTCCCTGCAAGTAGGGAGGTGCAGTGGGAGCCGCCTTGGTAAAGTTGCTCTGGTGAACCGGTGCCCCTGGCTTGTGGGTGCTGGTTCTTGACCCCAGCAGCTCTAGGCCCCTCCCCGGAGTGCAAACAGTGGAACTGCAGACAACACCTGAGGCATTTCATTTCAGGGGTGGTGGAGGTAGGAGGGAGAGGGGAGTTTTCTCCTGGGGGATTTGCTCCAAGGGTCAGTGCCTGAAAGGCACATTTCCCAGCTACAAGCCTCTGCTCCTCCCCAGTACTATGGGTCAGTGGAGAGCACTAAGCATAGGAGGTCAAGGGTCAAGTGTTGTTCTGATGACCCAGACGTCCTCCCGAGGAACTCTCCTGATTTGGAGCTGGTATTGTAGGAAAGGAAGGGAAAACCAAGGCCAGACATTTCAAGCAGTCCAGTCAAGCCTTCTGGGGCCTGTCAGTGGGCGTGTGGCACATTTTTCTGTGACCCAGCAGCCTCGGAGGAGAGAAATCAGCGCTCTACCCAGGTCAGAAGGGCCTCTTTCTCCTACGGGCTGTGGTGGGGGTGGGGATTGAGCTCTTTACAAGCATTATCTCCATGGTCCCCAACCATCCTGGGGGCCTCTGAGGACTCTCAGCTCACGGCAAACACACCCACAGACCCCACGTGAGAGTGGGGAGCTCAGTGCCTGTCGATTGAAGGAAACACCATCACGAAGTCTGCCGGGAACTCCAGGATGCTTTTTCTCGAATTCGCATTTTATTTTTTATAACAGCACCAACACACACAGGAGAAAATGGTTGAACATATCTGAGTGGGGAGCATGAATTCAGTGTGTGGACAATGGGCTTGACGTGCCAATGGAGACACAGATCTTTTGCAATAATTCTGTGCCCCCTCCCACCTTGGTCTGCATTATCTCATTTAATCTTCATTGTAGTCTTCATAGAAACCCTTCAAGGCAGGTATTGCTGCCCATTTTACAGATTAGGAGGTGGAAGCTCTAAGAGGTTAAATGAGTCGTCCACATGTCAAACACGAGCAGAATCAGGTTTTTAACGTCTTCTCACTGCTCCCTGGAGTCTTTAGCAGCCACTGAACCTTGAGTCATTCTGGCGCCCTCTGGAGGTCACTCCTCCACCCTGCCCCTTACCAAGGTCAGTTCATCTCAAATGATTACCTGTTGGTTTCCTTTCCTTTTTTGTAAGGTCGGGCACCCTGAGGAGACTCCTGAGTAAAGTCTGGCTTAGTATTATAAAAATCTGTCCAAGAATGGAAACACGGGAGGGCCTCTGAGTCCACTCCACGGGGTAAGGTGAGGAGGAGGTGACAGCCCCCTCCACCCCCACCCAGGTCCCACAGCTGTCTGTCTGTGTCAAATGTTCTGAGCAGAGGTTGAGGGCTTCAGCTCCCTACACAAAGAGAGTTCAGAGCTGTCAGCACCCTTCCCACAATACACGAGGTGCTGAGGAGCAGGCGGTAATTGTAGCCCTGTCACCCTTGTCACCTCTGAGCTGGCTGGGTTTTTTCTAAAAACAAATGTTGTGTGCTTGGAAATCGAAGCTAGAGTTTCAGGTGAGGAAATGCACGTGCAGGCCGCAGCTCTTCCCCGAGCAGCACAGCTAGGAGAGCGCCTCGGAGGCCTCTAGCCTGCCAGCGCTGGGAGGATGGTGCCCAGCCCCCTGAGCGCGTCCCAGGCCAGAGGCCCAGCTCACGGCCAGCCTGCGGTGACAGAGCTCCACCTCTCTCTCCCTGAATCAAAAACTACAGTCACCTATTACTGATCTTCATCCAGCCCTTTGGAGAAAGCATGGGAGCCTCAGCCTGTGCCATCCCTGAGCAACTCCAAAGGACTCCTCCATGCCAGCCCCTGCCCTTCTGAGGCAGGCTCTCTTCCCCACTGGACTACTCCCAGGTCGGAGCCTTGGTATAGAAGGATTCCAGGCTCCTACCTCCTGAGGTCTCCTGTCCTCAGGACACACTGTAGTGTGTCTGTGAGACTAAAACATCCCAAGCATATACTCAGGTTTCCACATTCAGATCCACACACACTGATACCACAACAGTTTCCCATAAGAACAGATCGTAGTTACTCACAACAACATCTAAAGTTAGCTGAGTAGCTTCCTTTGCGCCAAGCACTGCAGTGCATTATCTCACTTAGTCTTCACTCACCTTATGACATTGATGTAGGTACCATATCACCGTCACTTTGCGGATGAGAAAACTAAAGCTTAAAAACCTACCCACGTCTCAAAGTTAATGAAGTGTTGAGAAAGCACTGAAATCAGTGTCTGTCTCCAAAAATAAATGCTCAAACCCATCCTCTGTGTTGTCTACCTCATTCGAAGTCACCTCATGTTGTTCTACATAAAACTGCACACACACACACTGCAGCTCGGCTCGTCTGGAGCCACGCAGGGTAATGTTACAGGTGTGCACGGGGAGAGAGCCAAAGGAGTCCCTGCAAGCTGCCATACGGACAAGTCAAAGTTCCTATTTTACAAACCCACAGAAATGCCATTTTCCAGTCTAAGTTACCTAATCAAACACATTTACAAATACCTTTCATTGCAGGAATTATCCGTGCAGGTAAAAGCAGCAAACCTTCAGAACACTCGTGATTCACTCAGCAATTGTCTCTCAGAAAGCTGAGGAGGTCGGGGAGAGGGCAAGTTATCAATTTTGAACCGAATTCTGCTCCAACAAAACATTCTGCCTGGAGCGGGAACAGGGAAAGGAATCCTGAGGAACAGTAGCCAGGTCACCTCAAAGCCTATGCTACTCATGGCGAGGGGGGAAGCTGGGCCACTCTGATGTGTACCTTAGTCTTTATAAAGGCATATGGCAAAACCTCCAGAGAAAAGGCAGGCAAACCCCATGACCTTCTGCTCTCAAGGAAGATGGCTCTGGAGGGTTGACTTTCAAAAATGAAATTCTGACAATACAATTGCAAGTGACTCTGGTACAGAAGAAACGTGATTGCACAGGAGGAATACAAACGAGTGACACAGGCCTGTATGCGCAGTGTCAGGAAGGCTGCAGCCAGGATGAGCCCAGGACAGTGACACAAATGCCTTCTGGGTACAGTCAGAGCCGCAGAACAGAGAAGGGCTGGGGCCACCTCTTAGGTACTGGCTATATGATCTTGGGCAATTTTCCTAACCACTCCGAACCTCAGTTTCCTGTCTTTAAAATGGGAATCTTCTTATACTGTGGGTTTGTGGTGAGGATTACATGGGATGACGCATTAAAAACAAACAAACAGAAATCATAGCACAGAGGAAAGCTCCTCAAAGTCTTCACTGTCAGCTCCCTCCTGCGGTCCCAGAACTAATGGTTGGAAATGAACAAAACACAGCAGTTCAGCTCCTTCCCTGCTTCCAGCTTCCTGTCCAGGACAGTGCTCCTTGGGTCAGGGCAGTTGGAACACTGATGAGAACTGGAGCTCCAGGCAGCACGCGGGTTGTCAAAATGAGGTCAAGCCTCTTGACCAGAGGACTTCTATTCCTTGGTTTGAGGGCACCATGTGGAGCGTGGACTTGCTGTTGGCAGTCACCAAAGGAGCCCGTGGACCAAAGAAGGGACAAAAGGCGAGCCTGGCCCATAGCAAGCCTTCAATGAAAAATGCTTTGCATGCTGTTGAGGAGCAAGAAACAAAAAAATGCCTTGCTTTTCCAAAAGGGACAGAAGGCGTTGCCGGGGTGCATCCCAGGTAAAACTCCAGGACTGCTTATTGCACAGGTGCCTTCCGAGCCCTCGGGAAGAGATGCGGTGATGCCAGTGTGGGTCCATGAAGAGCCCGCTGTGCCTGACGCACCTCATTGCCTCTCTGACAGAGGTGCTGGGTGAGTAGCCAAAAAGTGCAGTATCTTTGGGCTCGTGATCCCTGATGGAGAAGCGTGAGCTGGAGGAATATGCAGTCAGGAGCTCAGTAACGGGGGCTGTGAGTGTCTCCAAAGAGAGCAGGTTAGCTGGGCCAACCTGGGAGGGGCCCTGGAGTCCTCAGGCAGGGCTCTCATCTTGGCCTGTTCTGGCTGATGTTTTTCTTATTGACAGGACGAGTGTGGATGGATTGCCAATAAGCTACGAATGAAACAAGGAGACAGTTCATGTGTTGGTGAGCAGAGTCAGGATCTAGCTACATTGCACCAATGGAATCTGGGGGCAAAAAAAAGCAATATCATTTCCATCAAACCTTTTTTCAGACTCCAGAGTCACCTGGGCCAGAAGCTTCTCCCTCTCACTCGTTCCCTAAATCCATCTACTCACCGAATTCACGGCTTTTAGCTCCTAAATGTTTCTCAGACTTTCCTTTAGTCCCTGCCCAAATGTACCCCCCTCCTCATATCAGGTAGTAATGGCCAAGGGTTTGGAATCTGGTCAGAGAGAGCGAGTTCAAGTGCTAGTTTATGGTCCAGCTATGTGATCTTGGGCAAGTTATTTATCCTTGCGAAATTTCAGCATCCTCGCAGGTGACCTGGGGATGATAGTGCCCGCCTCAGCGGGTGCTACACGCTGTCTGAGCGCATGCTCGTAAGGTGCTCGGCACTGCGCCTGGCCTGGGGTACGTGTTCAATAACCTTTAGTCACCATGACTGGACAGTTGTGATGACCTCCAGCTGCTCTGTCTACCACCAGCCCCACCTCCTCTTGCATCATCTGCCTCTTATGAGAGGGGTGATCGAATCCAGAGCCCATCAATGATTCTGCCCAGAGTCACACACACATGTGCACACTCACACACACATGCATGCACACACACTCGGTACCCTGCCAAGATGAAGTCTCAGCTCCTGAGCCTGGGACAGAAGGGTCTCCTGACTTCTCTAAGCTGCAACTAAAACCACCTGTTATTTCCATAGCACAGGAGGCTGTTTCCCACCTCTAAGCTTTTGCGTGACCATTTCCCTCTACCTGAAATACCCTTGGCCTCTTGTGTACCCAGTGACCTTCAACTTGTCCATGAAAATCCAGGCAGGTGTCATGCCCTCCGGGAAGCCTTCCAGGTTCTCTGGAGGTGCACTGCCTCATCCTCACACTTGCTGGGTTCCACCCCCATCAGAGACAAGCTCATTCCAGAGGGTGTCATTATGAAGACGAAGCGAGATGAAATGCGCAGCATGTCTAGGAGACTGGAAGGCAGGCCGAGAGGGCTCGGAGCCTTCCATGTGAAGGATGGTAGGCAGAACTGGGGTTGATGCATTAAGAGGAAACTTAATCGAACGGGACTTGTAATGTGAGTCCTTGGGGACAGACGCCAGGAGCTATTCATTTTAGCATTGCCAAGTATAAGAGACAATAAATGCTTGGTAAATTGCAGTGAAGTGGGAAACAATAAATAATAAATAAATAAATAAATAAATAAATAAATAAATAAATAGTAACTAAGCGGGTCAGTCTTTCGGGCCCCTTGTTCCTGCATTGAACACGGGTGCCATCTGGCCAAGAGTTAAACCAATTGCCACAGGTCTTTTCTCCCAAGTGAGGAAGCCACCCTCATGACCTCACTGACTGCACCGAGTTGTGAAGGCCAAGATGATCACAGGGCACATGCTTTCCCAGGGTGCCCCAGCCCATCGCTGGCAGCACCGAGCTTTAAGTGATGCTTAATCCTCTTGCTTACACTCTGCTTCCCAAAGGCAGCTGTGTGAACCAGCCAGAGAAGCCTGTTCATTGCTCGTGGCGGCACAGGGGCACGGGAGAGCCTGGGCCACCTGGCAGGCCAGCCAGGCCTCCCTCCCTCACTCCTGGGGACATTTCATAGCTGTCTCTGCATTGAGGTCGCTGGGGCTGCTGCCTCTTTCATGGCCTAAATAAAGACCCCCCTCCACTTTCTCAGGAGCTGTGAAAACAGGGATTTCACAGCCAACAGGGATTTAGTCTCAGAGATTTCTTACAGTTGTTCTCATAGATTGAGTAAATCCTTTATCTGCTCATTGCTAAAATCACCTCTGGGTCAGTGCGTGCGTTGCCTGCAGCCCTCACTTACTAAACAAGGCTGGACATCACCCTTCCAACTCCTTAAAAGCAGCTCTCCAGCTTCCTGCGGATTTCAGACCACACAGACTGCAAAATGTGGCTCAGCAGAGCTGAGACAAGGAAAGCTTGATCACACGGGAGTACCTGGTTAAGGCCACCCGGGTCCTCACTCCATCTAATGTCCTTGCTTCACAGCACACTGCCTGCCTAGGATGCAACCTGGTAGTGCCCTCCCCCTAAGGCTGGATAGAAACTCACCTGTTATTATGAGAATCCAGAGACCCCTACCAGCCAGGTCAGGAGCTTGAGGTAATAGGGCTGAGGATCTTAAAGTTTCATAACAATAGTCAGATCCACCCTTTTCTCTCTTTTTGCCAGGTTCTGTACAGTTATCCCTTTGGAGCTCATAAAACTTTAGGAGGCAGGTGTTATCAGATCCATTTTACAGATGAGTAAAGTGAGACTCAGAAAAGTTCCATAACAAATATCCCAGGATTGCACATGGGAACTGGACATCTTTCCTTTCAGGGCCATGAGGTCTCAGGTGCAGCTGGGCCAGGCACTGGCTTGGGCCAGGAGGGAAAGAAGTCAGACTTCACCCGAAGGAAAAGGGAAATAAGCATCATAAGCTCAGCCAGTGGACATGCTGCAGACGTGCAGGGAAGATGGAGGAACTTGTTTCTATAAAGCTACTGTGCGTGCAGTAAAAGCCTGGGTCAGCCGAGAGGCCAGGACTCCTGCAGAGAGACTCTTGTGGCCACCGGGACCAGGAAGCGTGTCCTGGGTCCTCACCCAGAGGGAGGCTGTGCAGCAGGCTCTGACTCCTGGAGGAGCAGGGTCAGCTGGTCTAACACCCGCACACACGATGAAGCAGGATCAGTGTCAGCTGAGGCGCCCAAGAGGCTCTAGGTCACCTTAGGATACACAGTGACTAGTATCAAAACTAGTCAGCTTTTGAAATATACTGAGCTTTCCATCTTTCATCCATAATTTTTCTTTCCGATCATGTTAACATGTATGGGCCAAGCTAAGGCCCAAGTGTGCGTGCCTCTGGGTGAGCAGAGCAGCCCTAGAGGCCAGGTGGGGTAGTGAAAGCGGCTGCCGATGGTTCGGCCAATGTTTCCTCAGCACCCACTGTCTGCCAGGCCC
The DNA here is from genome assembly GCF_054644295.1 of Miniopterus natalensis. Lineage (NCBI taxonomy): Eukaryota > Metazoa > Chordata > Mammalia > Chiroptera > Miniopteridae > Miniopterus > Miniopterus natalensis. The sequence goes on along the minus strand of NC_142091.1, from coordinate 10,978,997 downwards.
CAGGCCACGTGGGGGGAGAAGCACTGCAAAGAGAGCAGGAAGGGCCCCACTCCCACGGAGCCCACATTCAGAGGGAAGGACACAAACAGCACAGTGCTAAGCAAGCAGGAGAAGTGAGCTCGGAGGAACAAGGCCTCAAGGGTGCTTGCGGGCTAAGGGCGCTTGCGGGTGCCCTCTAGAGCGGTGAGGGGGTATCTTTGAGCTGCGTAAAGAGGAGGGGCCTGTCCTGAGAGGCCCTGGAGAGGAGGAACAACAAACACAAATGATGCAGGCCTGAGCTTGGTGTACGGGAGGGACAGTCAGAGGGGAGTGTGGTCGGCACCCAGTGAACATGGGGGCAGGGGACAGTTGTGAAACGAGGGCAAAGAAACAGGCGGGTCTGGTTGGCAAGGGGAGCCCCAGGGACCACAGCTCTTCTGCGGTGCCCAGCTAAGTTCCTGGCACAGAAAGCTGCCTAATAAACGTTTGCTGAGTAAACAAATACAAGAGAGAATGCCTGAGTTAATGAGTGACGAATGGACCAGGGGAGAGGGAAGCGATTGCTGGTGGCTTTCCCAAAATGGGCCTCCTCCAATCTCCAGGTCACCATGCAGTTCTCCTGGCAAGGATCGCCCAAAAGCAGAAAGGGACAGGCCGAAATGAGGGTCTCTGAGCGGAGCATCTGTGAAGCTGATTTCAGTCCCTCCTAGGCAAAAAGTGCCCCTGGGACGCTGACAACAATGGAAATATGGAAAAATGGGAAGTTCCCATTCAAGCCACCACCCAGACCCTCTTCTCCAGGTGATGCCCTTGGCACCCAGGGCCTTCAGGGCCTGGAGCTCCTGCTGTAACGGAGCACAGAGCTCGTCCACCTAGCGCTGCAGATGGCGATTACACCGACACGGTGCAGTGGAAGAAGGTGGCATTTGGTGGCATCTATTGTATGGTGCTACATAATGGAGAATGGGCAGCTTATAGGAGAAAAATCTGAACATCCCATCCAGGGTTGGAGGGTGGTTTAAGGGTTTAGGGGGAACAGGTGTGTGAAGTGCTGGCGGGAAAGTTTCCATTGGAGGACCTTGGAGCTTGGCCATTTATGGTAAAAGGGCATCAGCAGCACATCTTCCTGAACAACAAACCCTTCACTCCTGAAAGGGCACCAGGGTTCAGTTCTGGTTATGTTCCTGTCCTTTGCTTCCATGGGGGTGGGGCACAAGACTTTGGTCCCAGGTGCAGCTGGAGGTAAAATTGTCTCCTCTGCGCATGATTTGGCTGCATAAATTGCGGTTTTGGTCTGTCTCTGAAAAGCACCTCAGTATCTTGTTTAAAAAAATGGGACTATTTTGAGCTGTGATTACACTCCTGAGTTTACCCTCAAAGAACCAGACGGGACATAGGCCTTCTGGACTACTGATGCTGGTGACTGGCTCTGCTGGGAGGAAGATTCTGTTTTTGAAGGTCAGGTTTTTTTCCAGCTTTGTTCCCACTTGTCTAGAGGGTTCTGTTGGGATCACAAACGTGTGTGGTCCCAGCCTGTGAAGTTTTGGGCACCAACTGGCCCTGGGATGTGAGAAACAATAAGGAGCAGCCAGGAGCAGAAGACAGCCGCAGACACAGGACACAAAAGCCCCATCAACACTGTGGGCCCGTCAGTGCACGTCTAGGGCTCGGCTCCCTTAGAGCCCCGTGCGGGTCCATGAGGGTTGCACTCCTGTGTCCTGCTGTTTGTTGCTCACGTGGGCCAGGACACACAGACATTGAAGGGTGGGATTCTGGAAACTTGTGGTAGCCAACAGGAGGGTGGATTGTTGAAGTGCTGTGTTTGTTAACAGTACGTTCTAAATCTCAGTGTTTACAAGACTGTGGGGGCCAGCCAGCCAGCCAGTCAAGCCAAATACTTTTCAGGGATAACATGGAATTCATTATACTGCTTTGAAAGAATAGAAATGCCCTATTTCCCCAAAATACTTAACCCAGGGCACAGGAAGAATGCAATTTGTGCAACCTGTTTTCAAGCATTGAAGCATCATGGGGCTCCAGGCAGGCCTCCTGCAGCCTCAAGCCTACTCTCAGCTCAGAACCCTTTACATCATCTCAGGTCTCTTCAGGTCCCTTACAGTGGCCTCAGGATCCAGAATCAGACCATCCAACCAAACCTGCAGACCCTGCACCTACCATATGGAAGTCTCAGACAGAAGTACCAGCCTCTTTCTCCTGGGAGGAACATGGCAGACAGCACCCAGGGCTCCCCCTTGAAACTCTCTCCTCCTTCCCCTTTCTGGGTGCCATATATTTCACCCATATATTTCTGGGTGAATTTACCTATAGTTCTGCTCCCCACAGTTAACTGAAGATTTCCTGATTTAAAAGTAACACATATTCAATTAATTCAATAATTCAACAATCAACATTATTCATCCTGTGTCTACCAAGGGCATTAGTCTAGGCACTTGGAATTACAGAAACCTATAAAGAAGAAAATAATAAAATACTACCCATTAGGCAATCATCTAGGAGCAAGGGGCTTAAATGCTGTGTGTGCCTTTCCAAACATTTTTCTATGCATTTCTAATACAGTTAATATCTTGTTGTAAACATAGCTTTGAATCATGATTGTATTAGTCTGTTTGGACTGATATCCCTCAAACAATAAGCATTGATTTCTCACAGCTCTGGTGGCTGGCTGTCCACGATCAAAGAGCTAGCAGATTTGGTGTCTAACGAGAGCTTTTTTTCTGGTCTTCTTGCTGTGTCCTCACATGGCAGAGGAGGCAGGGCTGCCGTCTGGGGTCTGTTCTATAAGGGCATTGATCCCATTCATGAAGCTCCAGTCTCATGACCTAGTCACCTCACAAAGGCCCACCTCTTAATACCATCACATTGGGGACCACAAACTTGCAGCCCATAATACTGATTCTTAAGTTTAACACTATGTCATAACAATCTTCTTCAGACAGGAAACTAAAATTCAGGACAGTCAGTTAAAATTGGATTTCAGAGACACAATAAATAAACTTTTAGTATAAGAATGTATCAAATACTGCATGGGACATACTTATACTCAAAAGTGATTCACTGTGTCCCTGAAATTAAAATGTAACTGCTGTCCTGTATTTTATCTGGAAACCCTCTGATTAAACATTCACAGAAGACCTTCTCTGGCTCCATTTTTGCCCTCATTCTGCTCCGAACATACCAAGTTTGAGCAGGTCACCTGCGCCTTCCCTAGAGTCTCAGCACTTACTTCTCCTTCCACCTGGACTCTCACCCAGACACCTGAGTGACCCCTTATTGACTGAGCAAGAGGCCTCCCAGCCACCCTAACACTCTCCGTCTCTCCCTACCCCTCTTATCCTCGCTGTTTTTTTCACAGTATTTACCACCCCCCCATAACATTATATATTTGTTTATTGTCTGGATCCATCTATTAGGGTATAAGATCCCCGAGAACAAGGACTTAGTCTGTTTTGTTTTGGCTTTTGTTTGTTTGTTTTACTGACATATCTCCAGTGTTTAGAACAGCACCCACTCGATAAGTATTTGGTCCATGATTGGATATATTTGTATATCTGGCTATTGATTCCATTCTACTGAACAATGGTCTAGTCTTAAACCATTACCCTACTGATTTAATTTGTAGTTTTTTAAATATCTGATAGAGTTAGCCCTCTTATTAATCATTCACATTTTTTACTTTTGGTTATTTTCCACTAATTGTTCTTCCATCTAAATTTAGAGGCAAAGAAATGGCAAACAATTAAAGAACATTTACTGTGTGCCAGGCCCATACTAAGCGCTTTCCATGTGTTAACTCATATAATCCTCACAACTAACCGGCGAGGCACTATCCTCACCTCCACCTCCAGAGGAGGGAACTGAAAGATACGTAACTTCTTCCAAGTCATACAGCTAGTAAGAGGCAGAGCTGATGTTTGAACCCCGTCTGGCTCCGGAAGCCATCCTCTGACCCCCATTGTACGCTGCCTACAAATTACCACGTGCTCAGTGGCTGCAACACAACACGCATTTATTATCTCCCAGCTCCATGGAGCAGGAGTCTGGGGCAGAGCTTAGCTGGATCCTCTGCCCAGGTCTCAGAGGCTGAAATCATGGGGTCAGTGGAGCTGCAATCCTCCCCCAAGGCCAGAGTCCTCTTCCAAGCTCACTGGCTCTGTGGCACGTGGCCCCTTCCACGGCTTATCTCCCTGGAGCCAGCAGGAGCACGTCTCTGTATGACTTCCAGCCCTGCCACCAGCCTGCGAAAACTCTCTTCTAAAAAACTCCCCAGATTGTGTCAGGCCACTCAAATAATCTCTGTCTTAAGATCAACCGACTTGGGACTTTATTTACATCTGCAAAGTCCCTTTACAGCAGTCGGTCGGATAGTGTTTGAAGGAGTAACCAAGGGCAAAGATCTTGGTACCAGGAGCTGTTGTTAGAACTCTGCCAATCACAACCTTTTAATGTACATCTTATTATTTAGACATGGTTAAGTCCAACAGATAATGAAAGAACTGCCACTGAGAAGATGCGTTGTTATATTCAGAGATCCCACAAGGCCTAGGGCATGCCACACCTCGGAGGACCACACAGGGAAGCACCAGGGTCAGTCAGGAGGCCAGGGAGAGAGGGGAGCTAGGGGCACGAGCTTTACTGTGGTTTCCAAGGGAAGGGTTGCACAAGGCAGGGTAAGCAGGCTTAGGATCGGCTAGTTGGAATGATTTCAGTAGGCTCTGGGACATAAGGGCTTCCTGGTCCCTGGGTTGATTTAGACAGGGGGCAGTGGGGAAATTGGTGGATCAATTGAGAGCCTAAATAAAGGAGGCGATTGGGGGCTTAGGCTCTGGATTGGTTGGTTTGCATTGGAAAGACATATTCGCACGCAGCCTCCAGGAATTGGGTAACCCTGGGAGAGGCAGTCCCTCCAGAGTCGGCAAGGCCCCAATGACAAAACATCAGAATACAGAAAATAAGATGCGACTAATGCCCACAACGGCCTTGTTTGGTCAAGTTCCCCACTCCTCCCCCCAAGCCCTAAGAAGAAAATAACTCTTGTCCTTTTGACTGGCACTGTTTTAAGATTACATGGCACTTTAGGAAGAATGACACCTTAAGACAGCCTTCCCTTTCGAGCAGGGTGCAGCTCTCTGTTTATTCAAGTCGTCTTTTATGACTTAGTAAGGTTTTTCACTTTTCTTCATATAAATTCTCACCTCTTTTTATGTTATTCAAGATATTTTATGGGTTTTAGTGTTATAATAAATGGGATCTCCCCCTATGTTTTCTAACTAGTTGTTTTATGGGAATATGTTTAGGAATATACAGGGACTGTATTTTTTACAGCTTTATTGAGATATAACTGAGTTAAAATAAATCGCACATATTTAAGGTGAGAATTTGATGTATTTGGTATTTGCCCATACCCATGAGACAGTGAACATATTATATCTGTCACCCCCCAAATTTCTTCATGCCCTTTGGTAATCTCTCCCTCCTAACTCTTCCACCCCATTCCCAGGCAACCACTGATCTGCTTTCTCTCACAATAGGTTTTTGTATAGTATTGTATTTTTAACCATCAAATTCTCATATTACTTTTCATAGTTTTTCAACTTATTCTTTTGAGTTTTCTAGTACACAGACAGATCCTCAATATATAACAACAATGTATTTCCTCCTTTCCACATTTATATTAACAAATCCTGGTTCCTGCACAGTATATCAGCAAGAATTTCCAGCACTATGCTCACTCACACCAGGGACTCTTGTGTCACCCCTGATTTTCATTAGAATGACTACACTACAGTCTCTGTTTGGATCATTATTTTAATGAGGCATCAGCTATAAACCACAACCAAGCTTTGAAGTGAAGAGACATCTGTGACCAGATGGTGTCCTCTTTGTAAACCCAGATCCCTCCACTCACTGGCCCTGTCTCCCGTCTGGTCATTTCCAACCTGCCTGAACCACTCCCTCCTCTGTGTCTGGTACATGTGTTTATTGCAGCATCCCTCACGCTAGTGGGTAATTACTTTTCACCTGTTTTTCTCCATGACCAGACTGCAAAACAAAGCAAAGCATGCACCTTTTTCATCTCACTGGGCAAAACACCTCACGCATACTGAAAACTTCATGAATATTTATTAAATTGAATAAAACACAATAATGTTTATCTGAAAGCATGGATCCCAAACCTGGATAATACATTAGAATTAACTTAGTAAATTAGCTGGGAGAAAAGCAAAAAATATTTTTTAAGAGATTTTTTTTTTTTAAAAAAGATTTAGTAAATGAGTAAAAAAACAGAAATAAAGATACATTTCCCATGTCCATCCCAGACCCTATAAATTAGAATTCTGGAGCCTGGAATTGGTGCTTTTCATAAGCTCCCATGTGGCTATTACCCAGCAGCCTGCATGGACTGATGATTAGTTTGGAGAATCATCGTCTGTAAGTAACAAGACAGTCTGGGGCAAAGCTCCCTGTATTATAAAAATCTATCCCACCACTACCGTTCCCAGTGGGTGAAACCACAGACAGGACAGTTGCTTTGCCTAAAGCACTTTAAATTAAGTCACCCCAGTTGGTCTCAGACAAGAACTGGGACCTGTCTTACTACTGACCTCTCTGGAGCCCCACCCTGCCTGTGGCAGAAATGAATATCTCAGGGTGCTGGGGAGATCTCAATCACCCCAGCCCAATGTGTGGGCAGTGAGCAGCAGGGACAACCAGGAAGCATGCTGAGAGTAATTACTTTTGGAGGGATATGATGACTATAAACAAAGCAAAGTTTTCAGCCAAATGCTTAGATGTGAGTTCTAAAAACTCGAGAAAGTTACAAACAAGCTCGAAGCCAGACAGCAGACAATAATTCTCCAGACCACCTCTGCCAGATGCAATATTTATAAGGTGGGAAATATATTTGGTGCATTTTTTCTTCACAGACATTCAATAAAAAAAAACACTAGGCAGCCCTGGCCGGTGTGCCTAAGTGGTTGTAGCATCAGCCCACGCACTGAAGGGTCTAGGGTTCAATTCCCGTCAAGTGCACTTACCTCAGTTGCAAGCTCATCTCTGGCCCCAGTCCTGGCACGTGCAGGAGGCAACTAATTGATGTGTCTCTCTCACACCGATTTTTCTCTCTCTCTGCCTCTCCCTCCCTCCCATTGTCTCTGAGAAAGCAATGGAAAAAGTATCCTCAAGTGAGGATTAACAAAAACAAAACAAAACAAAACCAAAAAACCCATAAGGCAAACAACACAATTCCTAATGTTTGGCTTCCCGACACCAGCAGGCTCAAGTCATGTAGTAACTCACTTCCCTGCGCCTCCCTTGGGTGAAATTTTCCAGACCTGCCCCCACCCAGGGAATATTCTGAGTACTACCAGGAGGCAAAGACCCTCAGGACAAGGGAGGAAATTAGGGATCATCTGGAGTGGCAAATCTCGGGGAGAAAAAGTGATTGGCTAGCAGCCACCAGCAAGACAGGGGAAGCTGAGATGAAGACAGCCTTGGGGTCTCCATCATTCTCTTGCTACCGGGAACCTTGCATGCTGAACAATGTGCTCTTTCTTCCTATGAAAGAGATCTTTGGATTTCATCAGATTTGCAAAGGGGCCAGTGATCCTCAGAGGGTTAATGTCTAACCCAGTAGCCCCCATGCCCCTCTCCTCTCTCGCTGCCTCTGTCCAGTCTCCTTCATACATGACCTGCCTTCCTACAACCCCTGTCCACATTTCATGCTGGCTCTGGGTGTGATCTGCTCTTCATGCGGCAGCCAGAGTGCTCTTCCTAAAATGCACACCTACCAGAATCATGGCCTTGCTTATAGGACCACAGCGTTTCCCAAGAACCATCAAGATAAAAACTTAAACTGAGTATATCACACAAGGCTCTCCATAATCTTGCCCTTTTATGTCTTTCAAGCCTCAAAACTCAGTTTTGCTGCTTTTCCCACACAGAGGGAGGACTGGGGCCTCAGCAGAGAGATTTGAATCTGCATCTGTTTGGCATCAAAACATATGGTCTTTAGATAACAAAACTCTGTCTCCTACCAATGAGGCAGGCCCTCTATCTTGAGCCTCAGTATGTATGCCTTGGGCTCTTTCTTAAGCCCAATGAAGGCCCACCCAGTCTGCATATACATAAGCTCCCTCTAGCAATGGGGGTCTGTTGTGATTCATTCTAGAACTTAGAACTCAACTATCATATGTGAAGCACTAATTTTGCCCCAGTCAATGTGCCAAGTGCTCAGATATACGCATGAATAAAATACAGCCCCTATTATTAGCCATCAGGGCAATGCAAATCAAAACACAAAAAAATATCACTTCACACACACTGGGTTAGTTATAATAAAAAAAGACAGATAATATCACGTGTTGGTGAAAATGTGGAAAAATCGGAGCCTTCGTAAATCGCTGTGAGAATGTAAAATGATACTTCCAGTTTGAAAAAAAAAGTCTGGAAGTTCCTCAAATGATTAAACAGAGTTACCATATGACAGCAATCCTACTCCTAGATCAGCACTTAAGCAAAAAGAAAACACAAGTCCACACAAACACTTGATGTGGATGTTTATAGCAGCATTATTTCTGATAACCAAAATGTGGAAACAACCCAATGGTCCAAAAATTGCTGAATACATGTGGCATATCCATACAGTGGAATATTACTGTATAAAAACGAAATGAAGTATTGATACGTGCTACAACATACATGGACCTTGAAAACATTATGCTAAGGGAAAGAAGCCAGACATAGAAGGCCACATGTTGTATGGTTCCATTCATCTGAAATGTTCAGAAGAGAAAAATCTGTAGATGGAAAGCAGATTAATGGTGGCCCAAGGCTGGAGTGGGGAGGTGGCTGCAGATGGGAATGGGTTTCTGTGGGGGTGATGGAAATGTCCCCAAATGGACTGTATCATTACAATGATACATTGTATCATTGCACAGCTGTGAATAGAAGCCACTGAAGGGTGCGCTTGAAATGGTCCGTTGTCCATTATATCTCAATGAAGTGATAATCAGACAACCACAGGATGCAACCTGTTCTCGATAAGCCCTTAGTCTAGGCAGCCCTCTAGAGTGACTAGCTTGTCCTGGTTTGCCTGGGACTTTCCCAGTTTTAGCACTGAAATTCTCACATCCAAGAAGACCCCAGAGTTCCTGACAAAACAGAAATCTAGTCACCCTATTGCAGTTCCTCTGCACCCAGCCCAACAAGGATTGCAGGGGCAGAAGACACAGCAAACTCCCCACCTGCAGGTCCCAGTGCTCTGAAGTCAGATATAGAAATGACACCTGCAAGGAGGTGGGAGGCTGAGCAGGTAGGCAGTCCTCTCAAGGCAGAGATAGGGGGGTGACTCCTCCTGGACCTGGGCTGACAGAGCTGAACTCACAGGAGCAATCACTCAGATGGGTTTGTGGCCAGAGTAGCACCACTCCACCCCAAGCTGGTTCCCCCTGAGAGCTGCTGTAACTGAGGGCACAGGGCACCTGCTCCCCACCCTGGGCTTTGAGTTTTTAAGCTCACTAAAGATGTCAGTTCCACTCTCTACTCTGTCAAACCCTCAGCTCCCCCTGCAAGAAACCCCTCCTGCCCAAAGCACTGCCCACACTGCTGTGCACCTCCATGCGGCTCCAAGGACACTGTTCAGAGATCAGATCTGAGAGGCTAATGATGGTGGTCTTTCTAAAGCCCTTGTAATCATCTCACATTTTTATGATCCAATTTCAGACATGGCAAATAGTCCAGCCTCTAATTGTCTCAGACGCTGACAAGGAGGATGACTGGTCAGTCTCATCAGCCAGGAGATAGGGTGGGCCAGAGGTGAGAGTGTCCACCTGCCCCTCCCTAGCCCTGGGCCTGCTGGGATGGGAGTCACTTTCTCAAAAGGAGGCTGCTGTCAACTGTCACCCTTCAACAACCAGACCTCCCACTCTCTTGCTACTGTTACAGGTAATTCCCTATAAGTAGGTTGTATAATCAGGGTACACAACATTATTATGGGTCCTCATAGGCACTTAAACAATAGTTCACAGCTTACTTTCCACACAACAGCCAGAGTTGTTCTAAAACACAAGTCAGAGCACATCACAGGGCTGCACAGATCTCCTGTGGCTCCTCACTGCCTTCAGAAGAGAACCTCAAGTCCTCCACAGGAGCCACAGGCCCTGAATGATCCAGGTTCCTGCCGCTCCTCCAGCCACACATCTGGCCACCTTCCCTCCCTCTGTCCTTCCTCCGATCCACCAGCCTGGACTGTCTGCTCTTCTTTGAACCCCCGGCCTTTGCACATATGGCCTGTTTGACCCAGAATGCTATTCCTCCAGGTATCCTCTGTCCCCTTCACTTCCTTCAGTCCTACTCAAATGTCACCTCCTGGAAGAGGGCTTCCTTGATCGTCCTATTAAATAAAATAATGCCCTTCCATTACTCTCTTTCCCTCTATCCTGCTTTATTTGTCTTTATGGTGTTCATCATTATATTGAATATTTGTCTGTCTACCGCCCTCCAATAGGACCTAAGATCCACAAGAGCATAGAAACTGTCTGTTTGGTTTGTTTCTGTAACCCCAGAACCTAGAATAATGACAGGTGCTCAATGACCCTGTTTTCCACTCTCCTTTACGAGTTTGTAATCAGTCTACCTTCACTTCACAGATGAGGAAACTGAGGTGCAGAAAGACCACTTTACTATTCCAAAATCATGTAACTAGCAAGTGACAGATACAGAACGTGAACTAAATCTCCATGAAGCCCAACCCTGTGTTCTTTCCATTACACCACGTGGCCTCACTTCTGAGACACGGTCCTCTGTGTGGGCAGGGAGCCTAAAATGGGAAGAGTCTCCTCAGAAACAAGGAACCTGCCACCCTCCTCCTCCGCCTCCAGTTCTCAGCTGATGTTTTGTGACATTGAAGCTGGGGCAATAGCAGCTAGAAACAGTTCTCAATCTCAAGGCCAAGCATGTTTGAAGTGCAGTTTTAAGGCAATTGCATCTTAGAACCAAAGTTGCTGATGACAAGGAAAAGTTACAACAAAGCTCAAGGTGACAGTAATTATAGCATTTAAGGCTAAAATCTCTTTGGGGAGAAGACTGGAAAGTGATAGAGAGATGAACAAGTCATTAGTATAAACTCCACAACCAAAGACAATTCGTGACCTAATATGAAATTCAAAGAAGCTCCAGAAAATAAATCAGACATTTGTAATTTCACAGAGCAGTGAACATCATGTGGGTTTCACGGAAGATTAAGAGAATTACGGTTACAAAGGTCTCAGAGTTCAACTCGACCAGAAATTAGCAAACTTTTTCTATAAAGGGCCAGATAGTGGCTATTTTAGGTTTGCAAGCTATACCATCTCCCAAGACTTCGCTGTGCTAGTGGAGCAAAAAGACAGCTATAGACGATATGTAAGCATGTGTTCCCATAAAACTTTATTCACAAAAACAAATGGGGGCCAGATTTAGCACAAGGGCTGTGGTTGCCAACTGCTGATCTAGATCAATATGTTCCTGTGACAAAGGAAGAAACTAAGACAGAGAGTTGAAGTAGTTGTCACAGCCAGTTATGAAAGAGAGAAAAGAGACAGTCGTTCATTATTCAGTCAACAATGTGTATTGCACACGTATTGCATGTCGAGCTATTTTAAACATGGGAGAGGCACAGAAGAAGACAGAAGAGATTCCTGCTCTCTCAGAGCTTACATTCTATCTAATACAGGCAGCAGACAGTAGAACAAATAAGTGAATGAGCTCATCTCAGACAGCAACGAGTGCTGTGAAGGCGATGGAAACATGCTGGGGACAGCTTTGGGCTTGGGAGTAGCTAATGGAGGAGCAACTAAACTGATTGTCAAGGAAGACAGTTGGACCAAAACCTACATGAGAATAAGTTGCCATCCACAGAAAGGTCACATCAACGAAGTACCCACTTTACATAAACACTCATTTCATCTTCATGGCCCTGTTGTTACCGATGGGAAAACTGAGGCTAAGGGAGCAGAGAAGTTGGCTTATGGAGTGACCCAGAAGAACGTCCAAGGCAGTCTTGTCTGTCTGTCTCCAATGGCTGGACTCTTCCTTTCACAGAAATGTTGTCTCCGCCACCTCACATGAGATGACTCAGGAATCCCATTTAGAACTTAAAACATCATCTTAGTCTAACATGTTTGGTTTGGGACCTGACTACGTATTAAAATGCAAATTAAATTTTAACTAGGTATTGAAGCATGAAAAACTGTTTTGATGACCTGATGCTTGAAATCACTACATTTTGTACTTTAAAAATTAAACTGGCTTATTTTTTAAATGTTTTATATTTTGTTTCTAAACAAGATAGGAGAGAAGGTCTCCAGCTGCTACTTTCAAGCATCTCTCTGCAAACAAAATCTTCATGAATAATATTTATTTCCAACAAATGAAAAGCCAGAATGAAATGCATTTTTTTATATATATATTGGTTTTTGAAGTACTAGAGAGGCCTCAAAGTTGCCGCATCAGAATTTTGATTAGCTAAATGCAGCTTGCTGATGTGATCGAGATGACCATGGCTAAATAATTCTGTCTTCTTGCATGCAGACACGAGTGTTCCTTATGCTTCCTGCCTTCAGCCAGCAGTGCATTAGGAGTAAAAATAAAACAAAATATGACTAATCACGGGACTGGTGTCATCTATGTGGAGTGCTCACACCCATGAGGGCGTGGAACAGTGTTTAGCTAAAGGACAGACCACTACATATGCTCACTTCCTACACACCGTGTGCTCCAACTGTTTCTTTTAGAGAGAAAAGAATGTTTAAATAATCATTCTGTTCATTGACTGTCGTGATCCAAAAGTGGGAACAGAGACCTTTGATGAGAATGCCGAGAGCCCCATCACACAGGCCCAGGTGCAAGGTGGGGCGAGCGAGACTTCTAGGGGACAAACTGGAAGGAGGCCCAACTCTCAGGGCCGAGTGAACACCTTCGCAATCCTGAGAGTGTGGGCATTCTTCTGTTTCACACCCTCCCCCTCCCCCCTCCCCCCTGCACCTGGCACACACACACACACACACACACACACACACACTGTAACACAACCTTCCCAGAAACCAGCTGTGAGGAAAGGCTGCACCTCACCCACTAGCTAGCTCCTCACACCTCCCAGACCACACCTGAGATGAACCTATGAATTTACTGGGCCCGGGGCAGTGGCTTGTGCCAATGGGTGGTGCCGCTGCTCGGCTGTGTTTGCTCATGTGTGTTACCCCCACCCATGTCTCTCTGATGTTGGATCAGAATGTATGTTTTTATGATACTGTTACAGGACAGTGAAAAGCTAGGAAAATTCCAGGGCAAGTGGAAAAGGGAAACTGAGACAGGGAAGTTAAAATAAGGCCCAACAGTTGAGCAATTTGCAGCTGGCTTGTAAATAACAAGCCATTATTTTCCTCAAACCAAAGACACTTGAGAGCAAAGGGTTAAAAGCCTCCCTAAGGAGAGAAGGCAGGAAAAGAGGGGGAAGGGGAAAGGAAAAAAGGGCAGTTTTACTCCCTAAGCAGAGAAGCCAGCAGTCTAGGGCTTGGCAAGGGACAATTGTAGGTGCTTCTCATGAATTCTGGGAAGGCCACACAGAGTACAAAGGGACCTTGAGAATTAATCTGTACCAAAATATTCAGCAGGGGAATTTGAAACCTTTAGACAGGAGGGTGTATAATGTCTCGGACCGCCATCCAACTGGCTCTTCAGATTAGCTGAGAGCCTGTCTGTGCTTCATTAGTCAGATGTGTAGATTTGCTCTCCTTGCTTCTTTAATAAATTTGCTTGCTTTAATAAAATTGGCTTTATCACAACGCAATCATCTGGAGTTTCTCATTTAAATTCATTTATATGAGAAGACAGGGTCAAGGTTGGGGACAGCCCTCTCCCTCTGACTCAGGGGGCTGTCCCATGACACCTCTCTGGTGTCGGTGAGAGGTGCCTGTCACAATACCTTGGGTTGTAACAAAGACATTTCCTTTTTTTATTTCATGATACAATCTTTCTCTTTCTGTTCTTTCAGAAGGAAAAAGTCTTTAGGAAGAAAACACAAAACCAAACAGCAGACATCACTGATTGCTGAGACTCCCCAGTGACCACACCATGTTTTGAATATGGAACTCTGAGCCAGAAGGGCTTCCCAGAGGCCCTCTGGCCGAGCCGCCCGCCTCCGGCAGCCACTGCGTCCCAGTGGCCTCATGGGGCTGGCCAGGGAAGCCCGGCAGGCCAGCTTGGACAGCCTCGGCCTCGGCCTCCGGCACGTCTGTGTGGCTCTACCACACTGGCACTAACAGGTGCCCTATAAAATCTACAGGGGCTGGGAAGGCCTGAAAAGTAATTCACATGATAGTTTTTTTTTTACAAAAAGTCTTAAGTGTCATAAAACGAGACTGTTTGAAGTCACTAGGACTTCAGAGTCCCCTCACCGCTACCTCAGCACATAGACAACCATTTGGAGAAAGTTCACCTTCCGCAAAGGGCCATTGTAAGGATTCGCACTGTATGTACGTGTGGAACACATGGTTTCCTTTATGCCTCAAAAACTAGTATTGTTAAGAAACAGACTTATTGCAGAAACCGAAGGTCAGAGTTACTGGAGACCCACTCCACCCTCTTGTCTTCCCTAGAACCAACGCCCCTGTGTCCTCTAACTCTTCCCACTTCCCTAATCCCTGTTTTTCAGACTAGTGACTCTCGAGTTCTCAGGGGTTCTTAACCTCTGGAGACTCCAATGAAAGTTTCAGAATAGGATTTTAAAATTCCATTTAAAAAGTTGTTCAAACTTTTATTCAGGACTTTAAGCAAGTCAGGAACCTCATGAAACCCATCTGCACGCCCCCCAACCAGAAAGGCCACGCACTCCCACCAGGAACCTCAGTTGTGAGAATTTTCCCACTGCCACCCCCAACTCCCAAGCAGTACCCCAGAAGCAGCTCTTGCTGGGAAGCTCCTACCTGCTCTGAAATGACTTCAGATACAAATTATCAGCAGGCCCATGGTCTGGAGGAGCCTGGGATTTGGGCAGAAATAGTGAGGCTAAGGAGAAATGCACCTCAGCACAGCCTGAGGCTGGCAGAACGAAAGCCAGGTTACCAACCTCAGACTTTCAAAATGTTAGGCCCAGTTTGTGGGAATCTTTCTTAGCTGAGAGGCACTAGCAGCACTGAAGCGAGAAAGCTGAGTCACAGGCAAGAAACACCAGGCTTGGTGAGGGGGATGGCCTGGTGGGGGGATGGCCGGGGCTGAGATGACAGGTCCCTTGGCAATATTGCAGAGATCCCAATGGACGGGCCTAGGAACCCTCCCTACACTCCAGTGCCCCCTTAATGGTAAGATCCACGTCTCTTCTGCATACGAAGAGGCTGCTGGAGCAGGCTCTGGCCATCTCCAGCCATGCCCATGTGAATCTCACCATCTGGGGCCCCAGGTTAGCCGTATTGAGTTCAGACAGGGTACAGCTGACAGGTCCCCTAGAACAACCCAGGAGAGGTGTGTGAAGTCAGACAGATGCCTGGGTTGGCATCCAGGTCCTTCACTGCTTCATTTACCGGCCTCAGGAGGTCACATGATATTTTGAGCCCAAGTTTCCTCATCTTTAAAAGGTGGATATTTCCCATCTCTTGGGGATGAATGGAGCATTAAGTGAGGAAATATAAGTAAAGAGCCTGGAATCTGGTAAGCCCTCGAGGAATGGCAGCTGGTATTACTGCAGTATTATTAGTATTGCCCATGAGAAAGGGGATTGCACGAATATTCCCATTTCACTAAACGTGGTAAAAGCTGCTTGTTGCAATAGGCAACAAGATGTGTGCAGGAGCAAAGGGAGAAGCAACCGCTTGTGGACAATTAAAATCTCCATTTACCACCAATTGCTGCGAAGCTATTTGTTCCTACAGACCTCTAAGGAGCCCCTCTTTGCAGAGAACACCTCGTGTGGTTACTCAGTGGTTGAGAGGATGCAGCTACTTTAGAGGGGGAAATTCGACAGCCAGGCTTTCTGTTGATTTGAGTGCAGAAAGACTGGCCTTTCCCCTAGTTAATCCTAGTCAGTGAGATTTGTCCACAAGGAAAGAAAACCCGATTGACTAACCACCTGTGAGCTAGACGCTTTCGCAGCTATTTTATTCAGGCTTCACAACCCTGCTGGGTAGGTATTATTATGCTCACCAGGCGTGGCTCAGCGTTTGAGCGTCCACCTAGGATCCAGGCAATCGGGGTTCGATTCCTGGTCAGGGCACATGCCTGGGTTGCGGGCTCGACCAATGACTCTCTCATCATTGATGTTTCTGTCTCTCTCTTTCCCTCTCCTTTCCTCTCTCTGAAATCAGTAAAGATATATTTAAAAAGAAAATAAGATAAGACATTTCAGCTTAAGAGAGGCCAGGGAACACTCTTGGTTTGAGATCACAAATAGACCTCCGGGACTTCGAAACAAGTCACTGTGGTGCTCCATTCAGCAAACTGCCTTATCTGTTTTCCTCAAAAGGCAGCTTCACCATCCAAAGCAGGAGTAACAGCTGGAGGGGGCTCAGGCCAAGTCAGAGCAGCTGTGTGAGGGCGCGGCAGGAAGGGAGAGGAGGACACTCCTCAGTGGTCCTGCTAAAGAGAAATTGCACCGGACGGTTCATAAGCATGGCAAGGAAGACTTTACTCAGGACAACTGCAATAGTGGAGAGAGACTGCACTCAAATAAAACAGGAGTAGCTGGGGATTTATGGCCAAGTGGCAGAGTGAGGGAGAGGGTGGAAAATTACTGGCTAGGTATCGAGGGTGGGGAATGGGGAACCTCACTGTATATCAAGGATGGGGGAATTCTCCCTGACCTGGCTTAGCAGGATTTTTGCTAAACTGAGCAGCCAAGGACAGAGCCAAGGACAAGGCCTAGTTGAAAAGAGGGCTCAGAGGAGCCTGACTAAATAAAGTGTGGTCAAGGAGCCAGTCCTTGTCAGTCCAATGTGGTAGACGACGAAAGAGGCCAGAGTGCCCCACCCCTCCTGGCCTCCATGCCTTCAGCAGTTCCCATCAAGGTGGACTCTCGTGTCTCATTCTTTAGATCGGGCTGGTTTTATGACTCGTTTCACCCAACAGAAAACAGTGGAAGCCACAGGGTGAGAGTCTGAGTCTAGATCGATATCTTCTCTCTGTCTCCATCTCTGCCTCTCTGCCTCTCTCCCCGCC
Source organism: Miniopterus natalensis (assembly GCF_054644295.1). NCBI lineage: Eukaryota > Metazoa > Chordata > Mammalia > Chiroptera > Miniopteridae > Miniopterus > Miniopterus natalensis. The sequence goes on along the minus strand of NC_142091.1, from coordinate 10,961,813 downwards.
AAGCTGCCATGTAAACAAGCCTAGGCTAGTCTTATGGATGGCAGAAGAAACATGGCCCAGTCCCACACTCACCCCTTGCCCTAGCAACATGCCCAGAAACAGTCACTCTTCATCTACAGCTGATTAAGACACATGAGTGAGCCCAGCAGCAACTGAGGAACTGCCCAGAAGACCCCAGCCCAAAGCACTAACCTATAGAATCATGAGCTAAATAAACGGTTATTATTCTAAGCCACTACATTTTGTGGCTATTAGGCAAAGTGCTGAGGTCCCAGAAAACCTCAGCGTATTATTCTCGGATCCCCCCAAAAATAACCCAGAGGACTGGCTGCGAAGGACACAGGTTTATTAGGACTTACATGCGCACCAGTGGCAGCCACCCAGTGAAGTTTAGCGCCACACCAGCTGCTGCTGGTAAAGTCCCATCGGACCAGTGGACCGGCCTCACCAGGGGCGGTCAGCCAGTGCTATTGCTTTGCCATCACCCAGATGTTTCCAACACAAGGTTTTATGGAGGATAAAAAACAGAGAAAAACAGGGCGTGCAGGGGGAGGGGTACGTGCAAAAGCTGTGTGAGATCAAAATGCTGTTTTCTTGATTGAGGAGCTGGCCAGGCTTCCAAGGCCTCACAGTCCGCTCACTGATGGCCTTCATTGTCTTCCCACAGGGTGGGAGGGGGAGCTGGAGCATGGGAAGGAGCCCATGTTCCCACTTACCGAGCAGGGGCTGTTTGTTATGAGGCAATACATTAGCCCTGCAGAGCTTCTCATTTATTTGGCCTTGAATGCCACCTCAACACCAAGCGTCTTAAAGGCTCCCCAAGAAATTCCAACGTGTAGCCAAACTCAGCATCGCTGCCCCAGCTCCTCTGGCCTGTGCCATCCTGATGCAGCCCAGGCGTACTCTCCTGGTGTGTGGAGGGTACTTGGGAGGTACGTAGGTCAGTCAAGACTTGAACTGTTTTCAGATCCAGGGGTCTCTGGATCAGAGGCAGTGCTTCTCAAGCTTTGACGTGTATACTAACCCCCTAAGGCTCTTTGTAAAATGAAGATTCTGATTTGCAGATCTGGGGTAGGGCCCAAGATTGTCCGTTTCTAGCACACGCCCAGGTGACTCACACTGCCGTCAGAAGGCAGGCAGCCACCTCCTAGCTGACTTTCTCACAGGTGGTGTGGCCTGGAAGAGAAGAGCCTCTGGACAATGAGCGGCATGCGTGCTGCTCAAGCCTGTCTGAGGGGCATAGACAGGCTCAGGGGCTCTTCCTGCCTAGTTCAGACTCCCATGGAATCAATTCTAGGACAGAGGCCTCTGTCATATCCAAAGAATGGCACTGATTCATGCACTAGGGCCTCATAGCAAAGTGCAACAGGCTGGGTGACATCCAGAGCGGACATTTATTTCCTCACAGTTCTGACAACTGGAAGCTGGAGGGCAAAGCATCAGCACAGTTGGTTTCTTCTGAGCCTTGGCTTGCAGGTGCCCCCTCTTGCTGCTTCCTTACACGATCTTTCCTCTGCACATTCCTGTGCCCAATCTTCTCCTTATAAGGACACTAGTGAAATTGGATTGGGGCCTACAATAGTTGCCTCGTTTTAACTTAATTACCTCTCTAAAGAGCCTATCTCCAAATACAGTCACATTCTGGAGGTTAGGATTCCGACACATGAATTTCTGGGGGGGCACAGTTCAGCCTCTAACAAGCACCCACCTTTCTCCCCACTCCTGTGTGGAACCAGCCATAAGACCATCACGAACTGGCTGTGGTCCCGTCAGCAGAACCTGGAACCAGATTCAGGTGCAGGGCTGTGAAGCACCTCCAAGGGCAGGTCAAGTACAACAAGGCCATGTGTCAAAACAGAGAGCAAGTTGATGTGGCCAGGGTGTACATCAAATACCTGAAAAACATAGTATTTCCTCTCCAGAACAACCTCACCAATACCATGGGTCCAGAGTATGAAAACCCATGTCCTGGGCAAGCCAGATATCTGGAATAAAACTTGATTTGGGCTGGGAAAATGGTCAAGGGACAATCAGAAAACACCCAAGACCATACCAGGGAAACACAGAATTGTCTAGAGCAGGACAGCTGCGATCAAAATGCTGCAGAGGCTTGGAGAGGAGAGTGGGGGCTTCCCTGAGGGTCTGAGCAGCAGCACCCTGGGGCTGTCTCTCAATCTCTACCCAGCCTGGTCAACCTCTCCGAGCCTTGTTTCCTCCCTGTAGCATGAGGTTAATTCCACCTCCCTCGTAAGGTTTGGTGAAGATTAAATCTCAGGCCCCATCCTGCTGTGGGGGACTGTGCTCAGCTCCTCCTCACCCTGGTCTTTCAGGAGAGTTCGTTCCATGCCCTCTGCCGTCTGGCTTTTCTGTGACACAATCGGGACGAATAAGCGGGGAGAAAGGCAGCTCTCCCGAGGCAGAAGGCAGCCCCACTTGTGGAGACTCTGCGCCGGGGCAAGCAAAGGAGGAGCCAGACCTGAGGCCAGAGAGGTTAAGTCCACCTGCCTGTGAAGACCTCAGGCAAGGGAGGGGAAACTGCAGCTGAAACTTTGGAGCTGAGAACTAGAGAACATTCTGGAATATGTGCCAAGCGAGAGCTTCCGAAGTGGGCTGCGGAGTGTGGGAGAAGGGGAAAGGAAAGGGAATTTCCAGAGATTTTACTGTTCCTCTTCAACTCAGTGATTTTAATGCTCTTTGAGAGATGCTGATAAAGGGTAAAGGTGAGAATTCCTGTTTAATTGCGTCTGGCTGCGAGAATTTGCTTCTTAGAACACGACCCAGCGAGCATGAGGCCCTGGGTTTTATATGGGGCGATAGATCTATACCTGTCTATGTCTAGAGCTGTATTCATATGCATATCCATGTCTGTCCCTATACCTATCTGACCACCTTTTGCTGTTTCTACCACTTAGTAGATACTTAATAAATGGTAACTTATAATTATTCTTAGCCACTTCCCCAATGCTCTATAGCCAAGATCCACATCCTTCTGAGAGTGTCTTGATGCTTTGGAAATCTCCCCTCTCATCCCTCTAGACCCTGTCTCCCTCAAGACTCACCTACGGGAAGTTTGTTTCAGGATGACTGGCATAAAGACAGTGTTGGCTGGTTACCACCTGTCTCAGCTGCCTGAAGAAACCAGACAGCAGGTGCTAGTCCAGGGACTATGGCCTCCAAGACAAAATATCTCTCTACCCTAGTAGCTCTAAACCACATAGTCCTGGGGACAGCAGAGTCACTGAAGAACTCACAAATCCAAAGGTACTCCAAGCATTGCTTATGGGCTGAAAAAATATGTTATCGCATATACAAGCCATTTTTTAAATGTCTGTGCTGCTACTAGATTCACAGTAGTCTGTTACTTTCTATCTGCTTGATTAATATGTACTTTCACAGAATTTCAGTTGTGCAAAGAGAAGACCCCCAAATTTCTTCTGATGTTGAAAGGTTCTTATAAACAGAAAATGTTAGCAATCTCAAACACAGAATCCCTAGGGCAAGAGCTGTTCATTTCCTAGGTTCTAGAATTCTCCAGCCCTCACCTGGCAAATAACAATGGTTTAATACCAAGCATCTCTCAAGAAACTTACAGCCCATTGAGGCCAAGAGAGTAGTGTGACAGTGATGGCTTGAGGGAGAGAAACATCCCTCATTGCCCACCTTGCAACTCTTCAGGACACTTCCTCGGGGACTGGGTCCAGCTCTACCACTAATACCCGTATGATCATGGAAAACTCACCCCTCCCCTCGGGACCTCAGTCTCCCCAACTCAACGGTGAGGGGGTGTCATTAGATGGTCTCAGAGGTTCCTTCCAGTACTGAGCTTCCAATCAGCTAGGCATGGGCGGGCATGAGGGGGACAGGGAGCTTTTCCATCCTCAAGCTTCGGAGGAAAGGAAAGTGTGGGCAAATGCAAAACAGTGACCCAGCCCTGACACAGGGCGTGTGTGCTGAGAGTGGGAATAGGGAGCAGAGAGTATGGGGTGGTACTGAACAAGGAGGACTTCGTGGAGAAATGTGCTGGATTTGGAGCAATTGTTTGCAGAGGGGTGTAATGAGAAGACACTGTCCCAGACTCCCAGACAGGCCCAGATTATATATGATGCTCCTGAGGTCTTTCAGCTTTCACCCAAAAGCCACAGGATAAAGAATTCCTTTATCTTCTGCCATTATGTAAATCACCTTGGTATAGTGATTGCATTTGCATGTGAAGTGGAATGCTGTGGAGTGACTAATGTATTTGTATGTGCATTTTAATTAACCTGCTGGCAGGAGGAGGTTCATTAAAGGGGCAGGTATGGAAATATTACTCTCTCCTGCTAGTGGGACTGGGCACCTGGAAGGCCAAGTGCAGTCTGATGGTGGGACTACTGCAGGCAAGTGGGAGCTGCGCAGTTAGTTTATCAAGAATGCATGCTTCCTGCCGCCTGAGGCCTCACTGTCTAGCTCAGCCTGAGAGCACAGGGCACTTGGAGAGCAGCTGAGCCCCCGGATGGATGAATTCTGGTGGCCCTCAGGAGGTCTGCATGGAAAGGGCCCGCTGTCTCTACACTGTTGTGATCTTACTTCCATGTGGCTTGGCAGAGCCATCAGAAAGCTATCGCATTATGTCTGTGTGCTGGCAATGGGCTTCTCTGGTCAGAAGAAAGCCTCACAGTTGTTTAACTACCTTCTTTGCTCTGGGCTCTTTGAAGCTAGAGTTAATATTATGCCTCATTTGCATCCAACATTGAAATTTGCTCATTAAACTCTAACAGCCATAGCACCTCCTGACAGCCTGGCCCCTGATAAAGACCAGTCGTTTCAGAAAAGCATGTCTCTTTTCATGTAACAGAAGTTGTAAAACACAGTTTACCCAGATAGGAGAGTTTTGCATACCAAGGAATCAGGTTACTTCACTCCTGGCTGGCGCCAGGGAGATGTAGGGAGAGGGCACAGTGGTGCAGGGAGCCCTGAGACTGGGGGCTGTTCCCAGGCTCCTGGCTCCCCTCACTGACTCTTATTTTAAACGCATTCTTTCTTCTTGTTTGCTTGTTTGTTTGCTGTTTTATTATTTACTCATGTTCTGTCTTCAGGAAGAAGTGAGTGAGACTGACCACCACCTTGAAGCCAAGGACTAAGCCTGGGCTCCTAAGGCCCCAAGGCATGGGCCCCGCCATCCATGAGGGCCAGCCAAGGTCCTACAGTGCCGTTTTCCAAGAACAGTTTTGGGCTCAGCAGGGAAACCAGATCTTATACCCCAAGCAAAAAACTCCAAAAGATTGCTTATGTATATTTGATATATCTGATGTGATAGTAAACAGGCAAAATGTATATTTGAAAAGAGATTCAAGTTTACATTTTTAAAACAAGGCAGAGTCTTAGGACAAAATAAAAAATACAACTGAAAAAAGATTCAGAGATTGGATGGGTGGATGGATGGTTGATAGATATAGATAGATGATAGATGATAGATAGATAGGTGCTAGACTACTCCATTTAAATTGTAGCCCCCACCCCTGCCAGCACCCCAACTCCCCTTCCCCTGCTGTTGTCTGTAGTTTGTCTCCCACTTCTATTGGAATGTAAGCTCCACAAGGCAGAAATTGTTGTCCATGAGTCCCCATGCCTAGAACAGCTCTCGATATGCAGTAGGCACCCAAAACATGTATGCTGAGTGAATAAATGGGTATTTCAGTGGGCCAGGCAATGTCCTAACCATTTTAAATACATTTTTGTGTATTTGTGTATAATAACGCTATCCCTGTTTATTGAAGAGAAAACAAAGACTTAGAGATGTCGCTTGCCTAAGGTTTCACAGTTAATAAATCATAGGGTCAGAATCTGTCTGACTCCAGAATGTCAAATAGCAAACATATGTCTCAACAAAAATAGACTTCTCTTAGAAACTTCACACACCTTAGTAAAGGATGTTACCCAGTGCCCACTGTTCTGACCCAGGTGCATAATTAAAGGGGCAAAGTGTTTTTCCTCTGCAAGGTAGATCCACAGAAGATAGATATGGGTGGTGGGCACAGCCCTCTGGGCCTACCCAGTCAACAGGTGAGCTACACCAGCTCAGGATCCAGGAACGGGTCAGACAGTACAACCCACCATCAGCAGAGGAGTAAGCGTGAGCAACGCCTAACTACTGCTTCACTGTCTTGGATGAGGGAGGAAGGAGTAGGGCAGAAGACTTTGAATGCCTGGGCTCTGTCTCTTAGAGTCCCAAACTGCCACCTCCAGAGAGGAGCTTGGCAGGTCCTAGAACAAGTAACTACTATGCTTTTAGCCCATTGCATGATCTCACTTATCTCGTTTAACCTTTACAATATACCTAAAAGGAACGTCTATGTCTCCCTGGAAATAGGAGCTCAGGAAGGCTAAATAATGTGACTAAGAATAGACATCTACAAACAGCAGAGTTGGATTTGAACCCAGGTCTCTCTGAACCCAAGTCCATGTTCTTCCCATACTTTTGTATTCACATATGACCCCACCTCTCAGGCCGTTCAGGGAGAGGGGGTAAATGTGGCGGCAGGCTGCCTAAGCCCTCCAGGTGCTCAGCTCAGAGAAGCAAGAGCAGCCCCAGCCCCCACTCAGAGGCTGAGGCGAGGCAGGGTGGGGCAGGGTGAAGAGCTTCAGGACTTGTACCAGGGGACGCAAAGGCAAAGCTAACATGCTAGTCTTCGTAAGACCTGGAAGGGGCCTGCCCTGGAGCCTCACCTAGATCCCCCCATCACCACCACCCTCTGCCTCCAACCCAAGCCACTCCTAGCTGTCATCTTAGTGGCCGTGTCCGTTATGACAGCCGCACAGCGGCTGGGGCCTCAGGTGGTTCCACATGCTGGTGAAGTTGGGGTGCTGTGCCCAAAGGCTACATGGAGGAGCAGCATTTGGGCAGGAGCCTGAATGTGGAAAGGAGGTTTATACGCCTGCATGGTAATGTGGTAATGCAAGGGGGCAATTTCAAAAGCACAGGGTGTGTTTGCAGAAGGGGCAGTGACTCAGTGGGGCTAAACCGAGGCCACAAGCAGAATGCTGGGAAACAAGGGAAAGATGGGGACTGGAGTGCACAAGGCCTATCTCAGTGGCTATTAAAGGGCCCATTGTGGGCAAAGCTATATTTTTCAGAGATTAACCTGGTGACAATCAGTAAGGCGGGGTGGCAGGAAGTGAGGGAAGGAGTGAAGAAGCTCAATAAGAGGCTGATGCTGTGGCCAGGTCTGAGGTGGGACGGTGGCAACAGGACACAGAAGAAAGGAACCGGGAGAGAAGCACGTTCCATTCTTTGGAGACTCCCGGCTCCCTCCTGCCTCCAGGCGTCAGCAGTCAGCACGGAAAGTTTCCTCTGCCTGGAGCCTTCCACCACCCGCGCCTCACCCAGCCTCATCCTGCCTACCCTCTGCATCTCGGCTTCCCTGAGCTCTGAGCCTATAGGTCCTGGCTTTATGCCTCCTTCATGGTACTTATTGCCACTGTGTTTGCTGTTTTTGAGCGAGTCAGGGGGTGTCCCTCCAGCCATGCCCACACTGTCCACTTTACCAGTCTGCTCCAAGAAGCTCCCGACACGGCCCGGCCAGTGGGCTCCACTCGGGTCTCTCCTTGCTGTTTTCAGAGCAGTGGTCTAGGGCTTCCTTAGGTGCCCATGCTCATTGGGAGAGGTGACTGTGTTAGGGTGTTGGGAGGGTGACTGGAAGCTGGGCGCTTGCGGGGGTCCTTGCCCTCACCACTGTCTCCTCATCAGCTGGGGGGAGGCTCCTCCCTCTGAGCCACATCCCCGCAGGCTTGCAGGAGTGTTTATCTTGCTCCCAAAGTGACTGGCTTCTGACTAGAGGATCAGGAGCTCAGAAAGGTGCTCCTGGCTTACAGTGTATTGTGAGTAAAAGAAAAGAAATAGCAGGTACTCTTCAAGTGTGGGAGCTGAAATAAATGCTAATTAAATGTCAGGGCTGGAGTTTAACCCACTTGAGTGTAGTGTTTCTATTCTGGAGTCATGAGTTTCTCCTCTCTAAACCTGAGCTCTGAGCTTTCAGCTGGTTCCAAAGCCTATGATGAGAGCCAGCGGCATGCTGGGGCTGGGGCTGGGGACTGGGGACTGGAGACTGGGTTGGCCACCCTCTCTAGCCTCCCTTGAAAACTGGTGATGCTGAGGGGAGTGACAGGGGTCTGTGAGGCTGGGGACAGCCACAGGGTGTCTGAGAGAGGAAAGAGCAGAGAAAAGAAGGGACCAGGGAAGAAAGATCCATTTCTTGGGTTGGGGCAGAAGGGACATGTCTTCAGTTCCACCCAAAGGAGGGCATCTGGGAGCAGATGGCTCAGGGCTCCAGACCAGCATTGCTGAGGCTGAGGCTGAGGCTGAGGCTGAGGCTGAGGCTGAGGCTGAGGCTGAGGCTGAGGCTGAGGTGGTGGCAGACCTGTCCCTGGCATTACGCATGGAGAGAGGCTGGCCTCACCTGCCTCGAGAGCCAAGACCCAACCCGTCATTCTGCTCATTGTATCCTGTCCCCAAAAGAAAGCCGAATCCAGGGCCCCGCAGAGACAGCCTGGCCATGCGGAGGTTTTACTAATGTGCTCTGGCTGGAGAGTCGGCAGGGCGGAGCTCAGGGCCTGTGCCCATTAGAGGCCTAGAGGCTCAGGTGTTGGAGTCACTGCCAGCTACTCCTGCAGGGCCCGGGGCCCTGCGCTCCTGCTCCTCCACTCCAGGACCCCACACTCGCCCACATGAAAAAGAGGAGGGGTCTCCTTTCTGCCCCTTAGCTCCCCTTAATCTCAGAGGAGCAGGGCTGCAATAATAATAACCCCATCCCAACACCAGTTCCCAGCTCAGCAAGTGCTTCCCCAGCCTCTACCTTCTCTAACCCTCATTACTGCCCCGTGAGGACAGATCCACCCTCCTGTGTGCAGCTGAGGAAATGGAGGCCCAGAGGTGACGTGACTTACCTAAGTTCCAACACCAAAATCTGGCCAAACGAGGACTCCTTCTCTGGTGCTCTCTCTCATGCCAAGCCTCAGAGCTGTGCCGTGCCATGGGGGAATTTGCACACCAGGGCCCAGGACCCTGGCACACTGGACTCTCCCAGCCAAGGAGCTCTAGGCCTCCCACCAAGAACCGCTCGCCAGGCCACCAACCCCTCCTCTTCCCGGGCACCCAGGCAGGTGGGGTCCAGGCTTAGATGCCAGGTTCAGGGTCATAACAAAACCTAGTCAATAAGCTCTTAAACTAACCCTTATTTCAGCCGTCCATCTCCACGCGTGGTAACCATCCTTCTATTTTCTCCCCCTGCCACCCGCAGGCTCGGGAGGAGGGGAGATGGGTACGGATGAGGAATGAATGAAAGGTGAACAAATCCCTCCTCTCGAGGCAGCAGCAAAAACCATTTACTATTAACAGAGGCCCGAGAGAGGCTTGATTTTCATATGGTTTGTATTAAACAGAGAGAAGGAATGAGGGCTCCCACTCACACACCTGGCCGATTAAATCAGCGCGAAGACGGCCTCCCCTCCCAGCCCCAGGCTCCGAGGCTCCAAGGCCATCAAGGGGCTGGGGGTGGGCCTAGCCTCTGCACAAGGGGCTTGGAGTCCCAGCCACCTCTGAGCCCCAGGGAAGCCAGCTCATGCGTAACTGACCAGGGACACATAACGCCATCCTCCAGAGTAGCCACCAAGAGTCTGCCCTCTTACTACCCAGGGATTCTCTCTCAAAATGGATTTCCTGTATTCTCTGAAGACAGTAAAGAACACTTAGCCAGGGATGTGGTCCCAGCTCTGCCGCTGCAGTATTGGGGGAAACAACATTTGCTCTGTCTGAAAGTGCTGGTCTGCAAGCCCCATGGGCCCATCAGCTGTGACATTTCATCAGATAAAAAGCAGGCTTTTCAAACCCTGCCATCAGCTGTGCAATGTAACACCCCCTCCCCCACCCAGGACCAGCCGAGCGCCCAGCATTTAGAGATCTAAAACATGTTTGTTAGATAAATAAATAAAGGGGCTTCCCTTTTAATCTGTAATCTGGGCAGACAGGATGTTCTTCTTGGAGCTTCACCAAGGTCTACTGCTTTTATCTTAACTTGTTCTGCTTTTGGGGTTCCTGGTTGATATGACAGGTCCTGCTTACTGAACTCTTCAGTCCTGGAGAAGGGGCTGAGGTGTCAGGTCAGAAAAGGGACTAAATGTGTGGCTTGCATTTACATATATTCAGGGGTAGAACTTAAAATACTTCACAACTGATGGGCACCAACCCAATCAAAATAGCTGCCCACTCTGACATTTGGCACCTCTTCCACAATGTGGGTTTAGGTGCCTCTAACAATGAGCATGCATTTAATCATGGTCCTTCATACGTGGGCTGCGCAGCCCCTAGAAAATAGGTTCCAATGCTTTCAGTGTCCATGGGACTCTCATTGTGCTCAATTGTACTATTGTTCAGCCACTGTTCATTCTCTAAAGCTCCACCCCCATGGGAGGAGTCGCCTGGCACACCTTGGATGCTGGACTTGGCCTTGTGACTTGTTTTGGCTCAATGGATGTGAGTGGATGTGGCATCCAGGTCCAAAGCTTCTAGTTCTGCTTTCTCTCATGAGAACAAATTGCCCCAGAGCGTGGAGGCTCCTTCAGCCTAGTCCTGGAATGAGAGCACATAGGGAGCAGACCTGAACTTGACCCTCAGTCAAGCACAGCCAGGGCCAGTAGAGCCACAGCCAACCTGCAGACCCACAAGTGAGAATAAAATGTTAATGTTGGAAGCCATGAGGTTTAGGGGTCGCTATAATAGCAAACACTGCTGCACACACTCCCTTTCCTGATTCCTGGCAGGTCTGAATGTGATCTGAATGTTACTGGTCAGGGCGTCATGAAGTGTAGAAATTGATGGGTTTTGGAGGCAGAGGGACCCGAGTGCTGATCCCAGTTCTGTCTCTTAGCTGTGTGATGTTAAGCAAGTTATTTTAACTCTCTGAATCTCAGCTTCCTCCTCTGTGAAGTGAGACTGACAAAATCCACCTCGGAGGACTGTTACTGGCATTACATTTTTTATTTTATTTTTTTGATGAAAAATATGTAACACTTCATGAATTTGAGTGTCATCCTTGCACAGGGGCCATGCTAATTTTCTCTGTATCGCTCTAATTTTAGTATATGTGCTGCCGAAGGGAGCACGGCATTACATTTTTTAAATGTGTGTGCACATAATCTGGGGCACTTTGCCCATGTCGATGAGTCTCAGTGTGTTCTTCCATAAAAGGTAGGTTTTGAACCAGACAATCTCTGAGGTCCAGGTGCTCGCTTATTCATTCATTCACTCATTCATCCAACAGCTGTACTTGGAGTAGTCTTTCTGTGCAAGGACTGTGCTAGGCTGTGGGGACACAGCACTGAAGGCAGGTGCACTCCCTGGCCTCACAGAACCTAGCTCTACCCCTGCCTCCAAGCTAAACCCGCTACTGAAGCTAAGAGCTTGCACCTTGGTGAAGATACTACGTTTATGTGCAGGAGCTGCTGGGAAGTGTGGCAGGAAACCTCACCTGGTCTAGAAGCAGGAGGTCAGAGATGAGCAGTGAAGGATGGCAGGAACTTCCCAAGTGAATGGCAGTTGGGGGAAGAGCCAAACAGCACATGAAAGGGGCAGAGGGAACTTGGGCAGAGGGAACAGCACATGAAGGGGGCATCGTCTCAAGAGGCAAGCAGAGGAGGCAGATCACAGAGGCCTTCAGGCCTTGCCAAAGAGTTTGGGCTTTCATCCTAAAAAAACCTCAGGAGGCTTGAGTTTAAGCCAAAGAAAGGTAGGATCAGGCGTGGTATCTGAAAAGGCCACTCTGACACACCTAAGACAAAGTGACTCAGAAAGAGTGGAAATGAAAGGATAGACTGATCCAGCTGAATGTGAAGTTATGAACATATTTATCTCTGTTTTCCTCCCTGATGTGACTAAAATGGTGACAGTAAATGGATGAAAAAAGGCATAATACCACAACAAAGAGAACAAGAGGGGAGATAAAAGCGGGCAAGAAATGGAAACAGAATTTTGAAATTTGGAAAAAAATGTGGAAGGAGCATGAAGAAATTTAGCAGACTAAAAAGAACTGGGCCTAAGTGCCCACGCGGAGGGCAGTGGAGTGGGGCAGGCAGAAGCAACTGTTTTAGCACACAGGATGGCAGGGAGGCTCAGGGCGGGGGGCACCAGGGCCCTCAAGGCAGGCGGGTGGGAGCTGAAAGCTATGGATGAGCCCAAAGTCGGATAACCAGCAGTCAGGTCCCTGTCCCCACAGCCAGGGAGGGAGGAGGTCTAGGTTCCCGAGAGGGCACGCCATCCTGTAAACAAGTCAACAGCTGAAAGTCTGCCTGTTAGTGATGAGACCTCCCCCCCCTTCAGCGGCCCACCTTCCCCGCCTGGCTCCCAGCAGCAGGCATCTGGGTACAGCTCCGCACCCCTACCCGAGCACCCAGGCCAGAAGACAGGCAGAGTCCTGTGTGTGGAAACTGGCTGGACAAGGGAAAAGAGAGTCATGGAGGGGATGGAGAGTCCTCAGGGAAGCAGCCTGGTGCCTGCCCAGTAGCCCCAGTGAAACCGGCCACTGGAAAGCCTGGCCCATATACCAGAACTTCTGATCTACACTGTAAAGCTTCACTCTTATACATCAACAACTGGCCAGAGATCGACAGATTGCAGAGTCTCTAATATGCAACACAGACACAAACAGAAAAAAAAAATACTTTAAAAAAGTGAATTAAGGGAGGCAGCAGAGAAACTTCCTCAATACTATAGTGAGGTGTGTTGTTTTTTTTTTAATATATCTTTATTGATTTCAGAGAGAGCAAAGGAGGCGGAGAGAGAGAGAAACATCAATGATGAGAGAGTCATCGATCGGCTGCCCAGCCTGCAACCCGGGCATGTGCCCTGACTGGGAATCGAACCCTGATCGCCTGGATCCTAGGTCGATGCTCAACCGCTGAGCCACGCCCGGCCGGGCTTGTTTTTGTTTTTAAAGGAAGCTATTGCATCATGGAAATTAGAACAGAATGGACAAAAGAAAAAAAAGTGTGTGTGGTTGGAGGTGGGAAAAGATTCAGGAAACAAATATATATGTGTGTATATTATACACACATATATATTAGCATGAACTAAAAAGTCAATAGAAGGGTTAAAAGATAAAAATAAGAACATCTCTTAGAAGAAAGAATAAAAAGGAAAAGCAAGTAATAATAGAAAAGAGAAAAAACTAGATTAGTCCAGAGGTCTAAGGTCCAATAATAATATGAGTTTCGTAAAGAGAGATAAAAAGGGAGGAGCCTGCTCAATATTTTGTAAGTTAATTTTCTAGACCTGAAGGAGGTGTTTCCACATTGAAAGGCCTTATCATTGAGAACACAGCACAGCGCAAGAAAATGGATATCCAAGCACATTCTTCTAAAACCTCAGAATACTAGGCTTAAAGAGGCGATCTAGAAGCATCCAGAAAGGGGGGCAGGGAAGTTGGGGTCACAGCCAAAGGATCCAGGATCAGAACAACTTCTCAGCAATACTTGAAGCTAGGAGACAATGGGTTGTCAAATTCTAAGGGAAAATTTTATCAAACCGAGTATTCTATATCTAGCCAAGCTATCAATCAGCCACGCAAATAGAATAACATTTTCTGAGGTGAAAGTCCCCCAAAGTTTGATGTTCCATGAACCTTTTCCCTGAAAACTGTTGGAAGATGGCTCCGCCACAGTGAGAGCGAACGAAGAGAAAGCCAGGAGACACGGGGTACCACACAGCAGAGAGCCAGGGGGTCCCCGAGGATGGGGAAGGGCGTGCCCAGATGGCTTTCTGGGTAACAGGCAGGATGGTGACCTACCTGGGTTGCAGCAAGAAGCCAGGGGCCTCTAGGAGGGTCTCTTCCTAAAGTCTGGAACATATGGAGACAAGAGTGACGCTTCTGGCAGACAGCTGGGGGTAAATTAATGATAAATGCAGAAAAAGCAAAGCAAACAAAAGGGAAAGAAAGCCAGTAACTGCAGAAATAACAAATTGGTGCACAGAGGACACTAAACTATGATTTACTACACGGCTCAACTCTAAATAGTATTTACAGAATCATAACATAAACATTGAATATTTATTTAGTCCAAAAAAATGTAATATAACTATATTAGGAGAAAACAGTGTCGAACAGAATGAAAGAGCTAAATTCACATTTTCCATTGTAGGAAGCCAACAGATAATATCTAAAACTTTAAAACATTAAAAAGTAGCAATGAATGTGTCATTTAGAAATATAGAGGAAATGCCAGAGAAGCTAAAACAATTCAAAGTGGTAGTCTTGTCTGGTGCAGAAGCTGTGGATGGAAAGGACTGAGGAATTTCTCTTTCAATATTTTAAAAATATAAGCCTCCTAGAATGCTTGCCATAGAATCTGTTCCAATGGTTACTCACAAAAATATAAATTTAAGGAAAGGAAAAAGCAACGCTGTAAGCAGTTCCCCTGAGGAGCTCCCACATAGACAGCTACAGGACAGGTGGATAAACCAAGCAAATGTTAAGGAGCAAGGAGGCATAGCTGAGGAGGACTTCTGCAGTGACATTAGCACGAATAGATGCAAAACCTGTGGTTCGTAACTTTTGAAGATGAAGGTGATGTGCTTGGGAACGCTGGGATAAATGACTCAGAACATCATCTCCAATGATGGAGAAGAAAAACATAATCTTGAAAATGCGTGCGAAGCATTTGAACAAAATGACTTCATAAAATAATGAAGGTGGAAGAAACTCCATGTCTAAATTAAGCTTTTATATAATGTGTGACTTTAAATATGCATATGCAAGTGAACTGATTGATAAATTACTTTAAGTTTGAAAAACCCTAAATAAAAATATGCAGGACTATAAAGGAAAGCTTGGGGAAAGGCTCACCAGGCAAACGCACATTAGAAGTGGGAATCCAGGCAAAGGTGTTAAACAGACAAAATCACACCTTATATACAGGGTACAATTCACCACGAAGGTCTAGCAGCCCCTAATATCTGTGCACCAGTAATATAACATCTAAATTCATAAAGTAAAAACTAAAAATATTAAGGAAAAATACATCTGTTTGATAATACTCCCTATTGGCAAGGGTGTGGGGGACCAGCCCTCCTACATAGTGCTGGCAGAGCAGACACTTAGGAGGGGCAGTTTGCAAAATCTATCAAGCTACCAGGGCACAGACATTCTTTGGCCTGGCAATTCTATTGCTGAACATTTATCCTACAAATAGAATTGCATTTTATAAAAGGTACCCACAAATATATTTATTGCATTGTTTATAGTGGCAATATATGGAAAACGGTCTGAATCCTCTCTACTCAAAGGGTGGTCAGTGGACCAGAAGCATCACCCAGGAGCTTGTCAAAAATATAAGGCCCCTTGCCCAGCCGGGCGTGGCTCAGCAGTTGAGCGTCCAGGCGATCGGGGTTCGATTCCCGGTCAGGGCACATGCCTGGGTTGCAGGCTCGATCAATGACTCTCTCATCGTTGATGTTTCTATCTCTCTCTCTCCCTCTCCTTTCCTTTCTCTGAAATCAATAAAGATATCTTAAATATATATATATATATAGTCCCCACTCTGGACCTGCTGAATCAGAAGCTGCATGTCAACATCACCAGGCGATTCATATGCACTGTAAAGTTTGAGAAACGGGTGTCTAAACATCCATTGATAGGAAGCTGACTGAATAAATAAATGATAATACATCCATAAAATAAAATTTTATATACACTCATTAAAAAATGGACCTTTTTCTATATGCCGATACAGGGCAGTCTATAAGATACACAGTAAAGTAAAAAAAACAAACATACCATGGAGCAGATCAGCATTGTGATCCGCTACCATTGGTGTGGGAAAGAAATTTACTTTGAAGACGTGTAACGCAGCCATGACCTGGCTGGTCACCTGAATGGTCACCAGATTCTCCTCTGGCTCCAGTTAGGTCAGTGTTTTCCCTCCTCCTCACTCCCTGGTGGTCGTGGTCAGCACTGGCCATTCCTGTTCTTCCTCAGCTCCTGGAGGAAATGGTTAAAGGAACTGGAAGGAAATAGTTCCACTGTCCCTAGGCCTCATGAAAAACAACTAAATGGAAAGAAGCAACGCCCCAAAGCAGCCTGGCCCCAAAGCAGCCTGACCCTGCTCGTATTTCACAGCCCTGTCTGATGCCCACACAGGACTTAGAAGTGGGATAATCTGATAGGTCAGAGCCCTCCCCATACCCCAAACTCCTCTCTCTCTCTCTCTCTCACACACACACACACTCCTTTTACACTGTGCCCATTCAGTCCCAGACTGTGTGTCCCAACCCTTCCCTACCCATTCACCCCACCTCCAGCAGAGCCACAGCGGCAGCCGTGCCTGTCCCAGAGAAAGCTGCGAGTCAAAGTGGGCATTTGTCACTTGCAATTATCTTCTCCTGTGGTCAATAGAGTCATTTTGTAAATGACACACTAACAGCCCCTAAGAGCTGACTCAGAGGCAGATATTGATTAGGCTGGGGGTGGGGGTCAGGCCCTCCCCACTCTGCACAGGGCTGAGCTCTGAGACCTGTGAGCAGCCTCCTTCAGACAGAGGAAGGAGGGTAAATGGTGGTTAATGACACCATTTACTTCCCGTTTTAGCCAAGTGATTGGAAGGAGGGAAAGGTAAAGTGGCCAGGCCATCACTTCCAGGCCTGGCGATCAATCCTATGGACCAATCAGTGCCTGCTCCCCACAGCCCACACCTTACCCCCAACTGAGGAGAAACTTTGCTGAGAAAGCCAGTGCCCGTAGCCTTTTGGTCTGCCGGTCTGTGGTGATGTCCTGCTTATCTGCTGCCGGGTAACAAGCCACTCCAAACTAAGTGGCATAAAACAAAAATGATATTATTATGCTCAGAGACTCTATGGGTCAGGAATTTGGACTGAGAACAGCAAGAATGGACTATCTCAGCTCTGTGATGTCTGGGGTCTTCTATGGGAAACTCAACCAGCTGGGGCTGAATCACCTGGAGGCAACTTCACTCGTGTCTGGCACCTGGGCTGGGGTGACCTGAAGACTGGGCTCAGGCTGGGACTTCCAGCCAAGTGCCTACATGGGTTTCTCCATCTGGTTTGGGCTTCCCACAGCATATTAGCTGGGTTCCAAGAAGAAGCACCCCCCAGAGGAAGCGTTCAGAAGTGAATGGTCCAGGAGAACCAAGCAGAAGCTGCATGACCTTTGATGGCCTCGCCTCGGCAGCCTCAGAGCGTCACTGCCTCTGTCGTTCTATGGGCCATTGCAGTCACAGTCACACACAGGGGCCAGCCATTCTCTTCAATCCAGCTTCATTAACAATAAAAAGCCTAAAAATAATAAAAAACCTAGCCAACTCTTGTGCTTATTTCCCAATTCCCTGTTGTCAGCCCCTTGCCTCTATCCCCAGACCTCCCTCCCCACATTCCAAAAGCCTTCATTCTTCTGGCTGCAGGCTGGTGGGAAAGTCAGGCCAGCCGTAGGCAACTATGACCTAGCAGAGCCAACAGGACGTTAGGGATCAGCCCATGCTGCTAAGGGAACACATGGAAGGCTCCCCAGCCCAGGCCTGCAGGTCAGAGAGGGCTTCCTGGAGGAAAGGATGCTCAGGACACTGGCGGGGAAGCAGGAGCTCGGCAAGTGACAAGAGGACGTGCCAGGGATGGCTGTGAGGTGCCCTCTCAGGGTGGGCACCCAGCAGGAGCGCTGGGTACTGTATCTGGTTGTAAGATGAATAAAGGACTTGAAAAGGGCAATGCTGGAGGCAGGGAGGCCAGTCAGAAGGCTGTCACCATCACCAGGGTGGGCAGGCGGCTGTGTGGACTGAGGAACAGGCCGTGGGGAGGGGAGAACTGTGCAGGGCTTGAGGCATATTCAGGAGGTAAGTCTGTGTGACTCTGACTGATTAGATGAGGGGGTGAAAGAGCGAGTGGAGGTGGGACAACTGGCAGGTTTGAACCCCAGGACTCTCTTCCAGATCTGGCTGGAGCTTGGGAGGGGAAGTAGGAAGAAGAGGAGGGGGCCGGGAGCAGCGCCTTGATGCTGGAGGCGTGTTTATATCACCTCTTAATGTTCCCCTAATTAATCCATGGTAGGCTGTGCCTGCCACTTCACCGTTTCACTCTGCTCATTTGCCTCTTGAGACAAAAGGAAATTGGAATTAAGAGGAGACAATGGAATTGCCAGCAGGATTATTAGCTTCAATGAAGTTAATGAAAGGAGTGGGCGGGGGAGGAGAGAAGAGCCTGGGGGACTGTGACTCAGGCTGGGAGCAGCTGGGGAGAAGGGCAGGGAGAAACCTGAGCTGAAAGGAATCTCGCTCCCTTTCTGGGCTCCAGGGGTCCTGGGGGTGCACCAGGTTGGGCTCCATAAGGGGCAGGATCCCAGGAGAAGGGGACAGGAGTCAGGAGGAGGAGGGGGATGTCCCCAAGCAAAGGGAGTGCAGCAAGGCGCAGAGGGGCTGGGAAGGGTGGGTACGGAGGAGCCCCTTTTGAGGGCTTCCAGGCATTGGACAGTCCCAGGTGCCCTCTCAGTAGGTCAGAGCCCAGCTGTCTGACCCTTCAAGGGTAGGTAAAGGGGTTGCATTTCTCCAAAGGAGGCCCAACTGAAACTCCAACTCCTCTTCATTAGCAAGGCCCAGCTATGCCTCTATCCCAGGGACCCAGACACAAAGGCCAGGTCTCAGGATTCTGCTTGGGTCCCTAAAAGTTCAAAAGCTATGCCCCAGATGGAGAAAGCC
This sequence comes from Miniopterus natalensis, assembly GCF_054644295.1. NCBI lineage: Eukaryota > Metazoa > Chordata > Mammalia > Chiroptera > Miniopteridae > Miniopterus > Miniopterus natalensis. Next base: position 10,943,090 of record NC_142091.1, on the reverse strand, counting down.
AAAGTAATTAGAGCCCAAGCCACAAGAGGAGCTGCAGCATTCAGGTCAGGGTGCACAGAGCATGCCAGCGGGTGCGAGCACCCACAAGCTCGCTCACATGCTCACTATGGCCCCCGCAGTCAACCAACCCAGATGAGCACATACACCCAAACTCAAATGCTCATACACACACGTGCACTCACACCTGCACACTCACCCACCTTGGCACTAACGCTAACTTAGAAATGTCTGTCTCTTTAGCAAACCCATTCACACGCCAGCTCCCCTTTCCAGTAGCCTGGGCTGGGGTTGCTGCCCCAGACACATGGCTGGTGTCCACCCCTCCTTGTTTCGTGCACTGGGCTACGTAGAGGGGAAGCAGGGGTGTGTGGTCACTCACGCAGGGCTGCCAGGACAGCCAGGGCCCTGCCCTGCACGGCTAAGCCCCACACTGCCATTGCGAGCAAAATAAGATGCTCAGGCACTTGGAAAGCACTAAGCAGTCCCTTTTCCAGGGCAGATTTTTTTCTTATCTGTAGCTCATGAGTCACTAGATTAGCACCTTTCCAATTCCTGGGAGGCAAAAACCCAATTATCATGTAAACCCCCCTGTGGGATGACGGCTTTGCTTTTTTTGACGGCAGCAGCCAGTCTCCGAGAGCTGCAGAGCTCAGCAAGCTGGAGCCGACGTTCCAGCTAACTTCTTGTCCTCATTTCAAAAGTGAACTTTAAAAATTCACATCACAGCCTTAGCAGCACCTCACTCCTTCAGTGAAATATGTGGGGACAGCCAAAATGGGGAGGCTGGAGAGGGGCAGAGAGTTCATCCCAGGAGGCTGCCCCCAGGGCCTCACCCACCCCCAAGTCCACAGATGGGAGGCTCGGTCAGAGCTGGAGAAGACTGCGAACCTCAGAGGCTCTGGGATGGGCTGGAAGAGTTGCTGGGCTCTTTGGGAGGCCTCTGGGACTGAGGCTGTCAGCCTCACAGGCAGGTGGCCCTGTCCAGACTGGGATGATGAACGGTGGATGTCAGACCTCAGCCCCAGTCGAGGGCTGCCACACACCTTCATGAGCCATGCACACTGTGGGCGATGGGCTGAGCGGGAAGCTGGATCTGAAATCACCATTTCCTTGCTCTGTAATGTTGAACTGCTAAGGGCCCTCTGGAGCCTTTACTTTTTCTGCTGTAAACTAAGGAGGATGCTGATAAAAGCCCTTTCAGCTATAATGTTCTCTTTCTCAGTGACAGGTACATCTGGACCCATTAAAACTGCCAGCTCCATCCAGTGGGCAGCTTCAGAGAGACCTCTCAGCTGTGCAGGGAACCTGATCCTTCCCCAGCATCTCGATGCCCATGTCCCACCATCCTTCACTCCACGACCCCTCCAGGTCCCAGGGACAAGCAAATATGTTTCACATATGTCGTGTGCTGGGTACTATGCAAGGTACTAGGAGGGTTAGATGAACAACCATAGCCATCGGTACCCTTTGCAGAGCACTTCCTAAGAGCCAGGCACTGTGTGCAGATCATCCCGTAATCTCCCCCCTCCCCGCAATCAAGGAGGAAGCTGTTGTTATCTTCATGTTACAGCTGAAGAAACCAAGCCTCGGTTTAAGTAATCTGGTCAGCAGGATTCAAACTCAGGTAGAGTTGAATTAAAACCTGCGCTCTCATCCGTAAGATACATCACCTCCCAGTATATAAATCGCAGGGCATGGCCTTCAGGAATCTGACTGGCAGGCCACCAATGACTGCAGTCTCCCTGACTCTCTTCTGCCCGTCTAGTGGTGGTCAACTCCAGACTGTGGTTACCTGTTAGTAAGGGACCTCCTGCGCATCTGGCTCCTGGAGCCCAGGGACACAGTGTCACACAAGATGCACACTTGTGTAAGAAGGAATGCCCGTGTGGGAGGGTAGGGAGAACCCGATCTATGTCATTTCCCGCCCAAGGCTAAACATTTTGCAAGGTCAGCTCAAAAAGTTTAAAAGATGAGAAAAGCACAGGATAATGGGAGGGTTACAGGCTAGTGGGACAGAAGAGCCCCAGGCCTTTAGAGGTCCCAGTTTACCTCACTTTCCCTCTGTTTATTATTAGTCTTGGTGCAGGGTTGTCCTTTTGCCCTGGGGCTTGGCGTTTGCCTGTTGGCAACCTATCTTTTACACTTTAGGCAGTAGCTGATGATGTCGTCCCCCCCGCCCCCGCCCCTTTAATCCATTACCAAATTCTGTGCTGGACTCAGGAACCCAGCCTGTCTCTGCTGTCACCAGTGTCTTTTATGCTCCATCGAAGTTCTCCGTGAGCTCCAGGCCACTGGGCCAGGTCTCAGCAACACAGCAGCGTCACTTTCCGAGCCAGTGTGGGAGGCATGCGAGGAAATGCTGTTATTCCACAGTTGTTAACCTCTTTAAACTTATAGTGTTTTAGCAATGAAACTCCTCTTTCCAGGGACACAAATAAAACCTCTAGAAGTGCAATGGCAGTGGCTTTCCACATTTTCAGAGCTAGTTTTCACTCAGACAAGAAGATCACTTATTATTATTGACTTCCACCCCCTTCTTACAAGCTGTCCAACCCACCCTATTAAGGACATCAGAAATGGCGCGAGCACTATCACATCATTGCTGGGGTATTTTTTCAGTAAGTGACATCTTCTGTAGCTCAGCAGATATCAATGGCATAGTTAGAATTAGTTGCATTATTTCATTAGTTAGAACATTTAATATTCTCCCAACTGTTCCTTTAAAACCATTTGAACTTAAATATAAGTCTAATCAAGAATTAAAGATCTCCATAAATATTGCAGTAAAAATGTCATTACACTTCAATTGCCCCGTGGATTTATCTGCATTGGTCAGGCAGCTCTCCTATTCTGGAATGCCTATCTCGGCTTCCCAGCTCTTTCTTAGGACTTAATTAACTAAATAACCATCTTACTCCTTGACAGGCCTCAGATTTTAGTTTCATGGGAACCTGCAACATCACCCAGGGAGACAGGCCCAGCCAGGAGAGGGAGCACCCCACAGCCCACCCGGGCCGACTGGGCTGTCTCCTCCTCCCACGGTACCTGCTGTGAACTGATCATAAAAACACAAAATAACTGTGTAATGGGGATTTACAACTAACCAGGAATTGTGCTGAGTGCTTTATATACATTATCTAATTTATGACTCCCATCAACACTGGAAGGAATGTATTATTGTCTCTGTTTTACTTGTGAGAAATCTGAGCACAGAAAAATTATGTAATTTGTTCAAAGATACACCATGAGTAAACAGCAAGGCTGGGATTCAAACCCAGGTTTGTCATGTTCTAAAGTTTTTATTCCACCAGAGCCTTCCATGTTGCCTTCTGATTTACACCACTAAGTAAGTCTATAAAGGGTGAGATACTGGGTCAGAGCCTAGTCCTTCCCAAATGGTTTCAGGTCTCTGACCGTCACCCGACGGTTATTCTTTGGAGAAGGTGCTCTCCTGAAAGGTGTTCTCCAAGCAAATCACACTTGGCTGCTCCCGGCACCACCGCTCCATCAGCCATCCTGGCTGCTCCCACGGTCTCTCCCTGCCGTGGACCACAGAATCCTAGAGTATAGGAGTGGGAGGGTCCTTACGCATGCTGTAGTTAACATCCTCAGTTTGCACAGAAGGAAACTGAGGCCTCAGAGGTTTAGGCTACTTGTCAGGGAAGGTGCAACTAATTAAGGTCAGAGCAGGTTCTAGAACCCCGATCTGGCCATTTTTGTTGAATAAATGGGGTAGTATCCCTGCTGCCCCATTCAGACACTATCTCTTCAAATGCTCTCCTATGAATAATTCATCTGACCTCTTGTCAAGTCCAGAAGGCCATTCTAAGTCTAAAATTCTGGGGCTTTGACAATGTTTTCAGACTGCACAAAATCAGTGACAAAGCCGCTGTATAAAATAGCATTTCCTCCGCCATCCTCCGCTGAACTTCAAAGGGCGCCTTCCAGGCCCATGTCCAGTTTCCACCGTCTCAGGCTCTGTTCCGACACAAGACCCTCTTCCCTCTACGTCATCCTAGAGGCCTTTCTCCACCTCTTTTCTATCCTTGGGATGTCTTTTTAGGGTGCAGTGCCCTCCGTTCCAATTAGCCTCCCTGCTGGAAGAGAGCTTGCCAAAAATCTCACTCATTCTTCCTGCTCTCAGAACCCTGAGCCCGAGAGCTCGCCAGTCCTCGGTTCAGCCTGCTCAGCACACTGGGATCTGCAGAGGCCGTTCCTGTGGGACACTCAGGGCTCTTCAAGCCCCGCTCTCTTCTGGAGTCCGTCTGTCAGCATCCAGGATTCCTTTGTCCAAGATGGGTCAGGCCCTCTCTGACAGGCCCTTTGAGCCCCAAATTCCATCATCAGCAAGGGAAGGATATAATTTCCAAGGTCCCTTAAGCTAGCTGTGTGGCTTTGGACAAGTGACTCTACAATCTCAGTTTTCTCATCTGTATAATGGGTATGGCAATACAGCTCAATAATATATACAAACATAGAGTCTAACACAGAGTAAGCTTCAATAAATGTTAGCCTTTATATTATTATTTTGATATTGTCTAAGGGAAAGTTTCATAAAAAGAGAGGAAAAAATGGGCAAGAGGTTAGAAGTAGGGCCCACGTGTAACACTGGGCCGGAGTCTCCCTAACGCAGGCCTCTGAGAAGCTGGGCAGGGCGGCTCTGATGGAATCTTAGCCATCACTCTGGGTCTAGGGCAGGGTCTGGAAACGTCTCACTGAGGGCAGCAAGCTGTCCAGCGCAGGAGGCCACACCGCCACCCACCCAGCTGGGACTTTGTGCCTATTATGGGCTGAATTGCTGAAGCACTAACCCCTGGTGCCTCAGAATGTGGCTATATTTGAGGATAAGAGCTACCTAAATTAAAACAGGGTCGTAGAGTGGGCCCTAATCCAATACAGCTGTCATTCTTATAAGAAGAGATTAAGACCCAGGCAGAGACACAAGACACGCACGTGTACAGGGAGACGATCCCGTGAGGACGCGGCGAGGAGGGCAGCCCCCGATGAAACCAACCCTGCCACACCTTCACCTTGGACTTCCAGCTGTCAGAACTGTGAGAAAAAACCTCTTGTTTAAGCCCCTGGTCTGTGGTGTTTTTTATGGTGGACCCAGCACACAAATACAGGGCCTTTCTGAAGAGAATGACTTGAGGAAGGTCTCGTGTGGTTGAGAGACCAGCTGGGACTCTACAGACTCACAGTCCTGATGTAGCTGCTGCTATGAGTCCCCCTGCCCTCCACTCATCTTGCTCTGCCCTTTATCCCGAAAGCTGCAGGGCTCTGAGGGAGCTGTACGGGGGCCGGGGGATGGGGGTTTATGAAACAAAATACAGAAGATCAGCACTCCTGTTCAAGGGAAGTGCAGCCCAGCTCCTGGAAGCGGAAACGGTATTTGCAGCAGATAGGTTGTCCGTCCTGAGCTTCAGACGTTGGACTAGGCTGACTAAGGAAGCGTGGCCTCCAGCCTGTGTTACGTGCTCAGACGAAGGAGAAGAGGCTCATTACTACTAGCTCCCGGCCCTCTCCCAGGCCCCCACGCACAGCCAAAGGGGGTAAACTGGAGGAGAAAGCCCCAACCTGGGAGATTAGTGATATAGATGCTCATCTGGTCTCTCTTCATACTCTGGGCTGCGTCCCTTGACCCTCTGTCCTCACCTAAACGAGGTGCCACCCTAGCCTGGTGTGAGGCTAAGCATGACGCTGTCCCTGCGAGTGCATTCAGAGAGCTCCCAAGGTCTCCGCATTGTTGAAGATTGTTGAAACCGCTGCGTTATTGCTCTCTGCAGGAATGCATGGTTGGTAAACCAGAAGCATGCTAGCAAAACCAAGCAGCAGGCTGAGAAAGGATTCAGGGGCTTGTGGGCTAGAGAAACTCGGCAGGAATGAAACGAAGTTGAAATTGGTTGTTAGGACCCAGGGACTGACTCTGGGTGAGCAGAGAGGTCTCTAGAGCCAGGAGATTTTGTAACCACCTACTCCTCCCCAGCTCCCATCCCTAAAGAGCCTGAAGTTTTTGGAGAAGCTAGAGGTTTTATTTGGAGTTGCCTCTGATGAAAATAATCATTATGGTGTCAGGTTTTCGGGGAAAATTATCATTAAGATGCCATATTCTCAGTGATGGCCACCTTGGATGAGATGCGGGTGATGGAGTCAGGCCGGTGGATGGAGAACTGGAGGTCAGCGTGATGGATGACTTATGGTTCTAAAGGTTGGATCCAAGACTAGCTTGGGATCCAGACATGATATGGCCCTGTCCTCCATCCAAAAATCTACCAAGGCCATCAACCAAAACCTTCAGAAGGGAGAAGGCACAGAGGGAATCAGAAATTAGAAAAAAGCTTGTTTCCTTGCCGTCCAGCTAAGAAATAAACTTCAGGAAGAAAGAATTAAACTCTACAAGAGAGTTTCCCCACCCTTCTCATCCCAAAGGATAACACGTGCCTGCCTCTTGGAACCTTTTCTCTTGAAGGGAGAAAGGGAGGGAAAAGACGGCACCAAAGGGAAATCGCCCTAGGCTAATCTTTCCCTTTAACGACGCTGTTGAGGTCTCATTAAAGTATAAGATGCCGCACAAAATTAAAGTGCACAACTTGATGAATTATGACATATGCACATCACCATAATCAAGGCGGCAAACATTCCATCACTCCCAAAGTTTCCTTGTGCCCCTGTAATCCAACCTCACCTGCACCCCACCCTCAGGCAACCACTGATGTGCTTTCTGTCACTATAGACTAGTTTGCCTTCTCTAGAACATCACACGAATGAAATTATACAGGATGTGCTCCGCATCAGTCGTGTGTTCCTGCTCTTACTGTGTGGCATTCCATTATGTGGATACACCACTGTTTGTGTATCTGTTCACTTACGATGGCCATTTGGGATGCATCCAATTTTTGGAAATAAAAAAATTGATGTATGAAAGACATTCAAAGCTGCTCTGAACATCTTCAGGGGTGTGTGAAAGTAGGCCAGGCTTTGACTGCTGCTTGACCAGGCAGGGCTGGTCTCTTCCATCCATGACAACTGCAAAGCCTTTCAAGGTCTTCACGAGCACGACCTTATCAGACATTCAAAACAAACCCGTGAGGTAGGTGAGGTGGGATTTAGGCACGCTTGTAATGAGTGAGAACATTCTGATCACCTGCTATGTTCAGGTGCTGTGTTCAGCGCTGTGGGGTCCAGAAGGTATATAAGACAGGCCCTGAAGGATCTTATGTTCTAGTACTTTGTAGGTGAGGAAACTGAAGGTCATTGCCCAAGGACATAAGTGAGAAGTGTCAGAGCAGGAAGCAGAACCCAGCCAGTCGAGTTCCTTGTCCAGTGTTCCCGCCACCCACAACGCTGCCTCTGGTGAGTGGTTGGCTCTCAGGACCCCATCTGAATTGGTTGCTCACCAGGAGGCAGAAGAAGGAGGGGAGGGGAGGGGATGAAGAGCACGTGTGGATATTGCCTTGACCTTGGCTAGACATCTCTCTGTGGGAGGGAATGGTGAGGAGGGTTTCCTGCTCAAGCTGGGCCAGGGCTTTCTCTTCCTGTGTCATTTTGTGGGCACAGTTGCTATACCCTTTGAGGATCAGAGTTCCGATTCCGGAGAAATCCCTTTCCTCCTGTTTCTGCCACACTGTGGTGCGCTTTACAGGTGGGCAAGTCTGGAGACATCTCCCCAGCAGTGGCTCTTGTCCCCCGGAGTCCCCGGGGCAGCAGAGCTGGGAACAGAAGGGAAACACAGATGGAGAAGTCTCAGGCCCTGCTCTTGGGGCCCCTGCAGGAGGGACAGGACACAAGACTCCCACACATAAACCAGTACCCCATCCCTTGTTGTGGCCGAGCACCGCTCCATTATATAGATACGCTGACTGTGTTGCTCTGTTCACCAGCCGATGCATATTTGGGTTGTGTCTACATTTTGCTTAGTATGGATAATGCAGCTGTGAACATCCAAGTTTTGGTGTGCGTGGGAAGGAGCACATGTAGCAGAGATCGTAACGCCTGTGTGACAGCCCTGCAACAGGCATAGCAAGACTGACAGGCAGCTGCGGGACAAGGGAGTCTGGTGGGCTCAATCTGGGAAGACTACCTGGAGGAGACAACTTTTGAGCTGCTTTTAAAAGCCTTGTTTTGATACACGGAGAAGAGGGGCAGGGTGGGGTGGGCTGAAGGGTAGGAGGTGAGAGACAAGGAGAAGGTATTCCAAGCTAACAGAGGACCATCAACTTTCCCTACAGAAGCTCCAGTATGGGTTGGACTCTCAGGGGAATCACGGAAGAGGGAAGGGAACTAATTTTTGGTGACCAGTTTTGTGCTTCATGATTCCTACGTGAGCCTCACAAATTTATTAGCCTCGTTCCAAAATAAGGCTTATTTTATGGAAAAACTCGGGAACTGAGGTCAGACAGTCCCAGCATTCATGAGATTTTAACCTTTCTGAGCTCCGGTCCCTCATGCGTACAAAGGAGATCGTAACAGGTCATGCGCTTGTTCAGTAAACGTGTACCTGCTCTGAGATGCCCCGGCCCGTGGTGCCCAATGCATGGTTAAAAACAGAAGCATCTCCAGGGAAAAGGCCTTCAGTGCCCCATTTGAAGCTATCTAAAAACTTCCATCCTTGCAGCTCTTCCTGGGAGTTTTCAAGGTAGCTCTTAGGAAAAGGCCCCCGTGAAACTTCTCCCAGCCCAGGAGAGGACTTGGGGAGCTAAAGCGCACAATCTACCAAAGGGAAGCGGATGGATTTCACTTAGGAGGAGAGCTCCTTAAGTTAAACTACCGAAAAAGCATTAGCGGCAGATCTTTCGGAGACTCCTCGAGGCTCCGGCAGCAAAGGGCCCGCCCTTTCCTGGCTGCAGACACCGGCCCGCATCACCGCTGCCACTGGCTCCGGCTTCCCCTGCCCCGGCTGCAGCGCCTCTCAGCCTGAGCTGCCTGGAAAGGCCCGGCCCACACCAGGCACTCCAGACACTGCCCGGGGACGCGGATGTGCAGGGGCCACCGCACCACATTTCCTGTCCGGGGGCTGTAATCACAGCTAATTGAATCTCTGCAGATGCCAAAATTGGCACTTGATTGAATTCAGAACTTTTGTTTAATTATCATCCACCTGAAAACTGCTGCTTCCCTCAGACTAACTGGTTAACTGTTTCCTCCCTTCTGAGACTCCTGTCTCCCCTGAGCCGGAAAACTTGGGCTAAATTGCAAATCTCCTTCCAGGGAGACTCCTAGATCAAGGTTCAAAGTCGATGAGGCAAATATCAAGGAGTCAAGGAAATGAAAAGGCAACCCAGGGTGGAAGAAAACATTTGCAAATCTGATAAAGATTTAGTATCCTGAATATATAAAGAGCTCTTACAACTCAACAATAAAAAATATTAAAAGTGGCTAAAGGGGGTAAATAGACATTAGTACATGTAGGTATAAGTTTTCTTTCTAGTGTTTTAAAATTACTTTCAACTTTATAAAAAGACGGTCATCTTGTATTTAATCTTTTGGGATTTAAATTTTTCACTTATATGGAGAAAGATTCATTCAACACTGATGTGTCGTTGGTAGTTAACATAATTTAATCCACAGGTATTGGTGTCCTGGCAAATTTTTAACAACTGGCTTTCCAGAAAACAAAAGACGTGCCTTAAATAGGTTCTAGTCCCCAATTCAGAAGGGGGGGACAGTTCCCCCCTCACCAAACAATTCTCCGACACCAGCTGCTGCCCTATGGTTCAACTCAATTCTGATACAGTTGACACAGAGTTAGCATTGGATTCCATAGGTTAAGGGCTCGGTCCCACAAGACTGCCTCTGATTCACACACTAATTGAAAGTCCAGGTTCTCACCTATGCTTCTAACCAACCAGCTATAGATCAGAGAGTGCAATGACCCCCTTCTTGGGTTACAGAGTAAGGGCTCAGCCCTACAAGACTGCCCCCTTCCACTTCAGGGGCAAACTGCAAGTCCAGGCTGTCTGTTGGCTGTGCTTCTGGCCAAATGGCTCTAAATCAGAGGTTCTCATCACCCCCTTCTGGAGTTCAGTTAATTTGCTAGAGAAGCTCACATAATTCAGAGAAATACTATACTTACTGGATTACTGGTTTATTATAAAAGAGCCCTGATGGTGTGGCTCAGTGGTTGGAGCGTTGGCTCGAGCACCGAAGGGTCAGGGGTTCAATTCCCAGTCAAGGGCATGTACCTGGGTTGTAGGTTCAGTCCCCGGCCCTGGTCCAGGTGAGTGCTGGAGGCAGCCAATTGATGTGTCTCTCTCACATGGATGTTTCTCCCTCTCTCTTCCCCCCTCCCTCTCCCCCTCTTCCACTCTCTCTAAAAACCAATGGAAAAAATATCCTCGGGTGAGAATTAACAACAAAAAGAGAATATAACTCAGGAACAGTCAGATGGGAGAGATGCATAGAGCAAGGTATGTGGGGAGGGCCGTAGCACCCCTGCCCTCTCCTAGTGCGCCACTCTCCCTGGTCTCCAGGTGTTCGCCAACCTGGGAGCTCTCTGAACCCTGTCCTTTCGGGATTTTAGGAGGTTTCATCACATAGACACAACTGATCATATCACTGGTCACTGGTGATCCATTCAATGTCCAGGCTCTCTCCTCTTCCCTGAGGCCCGGTAGGTAGACAGTGGGACTGCAAACTCCAACCCTCTAAAATCACAAGTTGGTTCTCCTGGCAACCAGTCCTCAACCTCAGCTGGGTCCAAAATTCATCTCATTAACAACAAATGACATCTCACCGTGTAGGAAATTCTAAGGGTTTTAGGAGCTCTGTGCCAGAAACAGGACTAAGACCAAAAACTATACATTTCTTATTATAAACCACAATATCACATCATACATAAGTTTATTATTAATTTTACTGAGTAAAAAAGTATTGCACATGATTTACAAATAATAATAAATCTGCAATATATTGGACGCAAATTCAGGGTAGCCATTGATTAACCAGAGAATGCTTTTATTGATTTTTTGCCAAATTCTTTTGTCTGTTGCCAATCTCTGACTGAAGATGATGAAGTTGAAGCTCTGACAAAAATGTTGGTTGATATTTTCATTGATGTTAACAAATAAGGTGGAAGTAAAGCAATAAAGATCTATGTCAGATCCACTCATTGGTTAAAGGCATGAAAACTCCACCTCTGAATCAGAGTATAGTTTTCAAATACTGGAAGAATAGTTTCTCCATTTTTGTAGTACTTACAGTGAACAGGTGTAGACGCGATGCATATTTAAGTTTTATCATCATTATTGGCATTTTTCCTATCACTTTTATTATATCACCTCCCAAAAAGAAAAGCATTGGTTTACAGTATTTGCCCATTTTTGTTGCACTGAGTTCATCCTACTCACTTGGTATTATTAGAGTTAAGAAGAGGTGCTCAGTAAAACATATGTCACAGTATTTCCACCACATGGGCACAATACAGATGTAAATAACCTCAAGAGCACAGATAAGAGTATAATAATTACAAAGTGATGAGTTTTGAGTATTTACTACTTTTGTTTTTAATATAATTAATTTTGTTGTAAGTGCATGTAATTTAATTTTGAATAATGGCTGTGTTTAATAACCAGCTTCCAAATAACTTAGTTCAAGCTGGCTCCAGCAGGCCACTATAAATAATAAATACGCAATACATTAGATGTAAATTCGGAAAATAGAGATGGGATAGTGAAAGTGAAAGATGGGATGCACATGGCCCAGAGATCCTGAACCAAGATCTAATGTGGTAACACCCTGGGTTATTTCCCTTTTATGGAGAAGTCTAGTGCTTTTTATTTATGCATGGGATAGTTGCATGATAGTAGCCAAATATTTTTTGGCAGGGAGAGGTTTAATGAAAATATAAGGAGAGTATATATAAATCTTGTGTAGCCACAATGTTGGTGTGATGATTAATTTAATGGGCTATAGGGTGCCCAGACATTCTGGGTGTGTCTGTGAGGGTGTTTCTGGAGGAGATTAACACTTGAATCAGTAGACTGAGTAAAGAAGATTGTCCTCTCAATGTGGGTGGGCCTCATCCAATCAGTTGAAGACCTGAATAGAACAGAAGGCCCAATAAGAGGGAAGTCCTCCTGCTTGACTCTTTGAACTGAGACATTGGTCTTTCCCTGGATTCAGATTCAAACTGAAAAATCAGCTTTTCTTGGGTCTCCAGCCTGCCAGCTTCCAGACTAGGACTTATCCCATCAGATCTCCTGGCTCTCAGGCCTTTGGACTAGAACTAGAACTTAACACCACTTGGTCTCCTGGGTCTCCAGCTTGCCATCTGCAGATCTTGGGTCTTCTTAGCCTCCACAGTCACTTGAGCCAATTCCTTATAATAAATTTCCCTCTCTCTGTCCATCTCTGTCTGTCTATCTGTCTGTCTCTTTCTCTTTCTATGTGTGTGTGTGTGTGTGTGTGTGTGTGTGTAGCTGCCCCTTGAACAACATGGGTTTGAACTGTGTGGGTCCACTTATACATGGATTTTTTTTTTCAATAAATACTGTAAATGAATTTTCTCTTTCTTATAATTTTCCTAATAACATTTTCTTTTCTCTAGCTTACTTTATTGTAAGAATATAGTATATAATACATATAACATACAAACTATGTGTTAATTGGCTGTTTATGTTATCAGCAAGGCTTCTGGTCAATAACAGGCTATTAGTAGTTAAGTTTTGGGGAAGACAAAAGCTATACACAGATTTTTGACTGCAGGGGGTGATCAGTGCCCCTAACCTCTGCGTTCAAGGCTCAATATAATTCTGTTTCTCTGGAAAACCCTGACTGATACAGGTAGATCCATTTATAGGTATATGCTGACTTTGGCTGCTCTTTATAGAAATACCCTCACCATTCAAAGTGTACATCTATGTCGGTGGCAGGCTCCATCTCCACTTTAAAAACTGAAAGAAGCCACAGTGCCCTAGCCCTGGCCCAGGAACCACAGTGAATATGTGACCTCAGTTGGCCAATAGCACTCCCCTGGGTTTGTGAACTGGCCGAGAGTGATACAAGAGCTCAAAGACCATTAGAGATTGCTGGTGGCAGCATCTGTGATGAGAGTGGAGTAGCTGTGGCCACAGTACCAGTGGCGCCAGGGCAGTGTCAGGACGCAGTCAGACTCTTCTGAGGCCTGAGCACCTCTGGGTCTTTAGCTCCCCAGGCTCCACTGCCTCCTGCCAGACTGATGAACTTGGGTACCAAGCCTTTCTATCAACTCCCAAACTACCAGGTATTTTCCCATTAAATTAATTTTCTGCTTCAGTTACCCTGAATCCTTTTCTAGTTTTTGCAATCATAAGCCCTGATGATATAGAAATGTAGCATGTGCGTGACAGGGAGGGGGAATGAAAATTGCTGGGTTGGAGGAATGTGCATTATCTTATTACTACGCTCACTGTAAAATTAAGTAGCTAAAACCTTTACTAAGGTATCACCTCCCAACAGTGTGGAGAGCAGCCTGTCAGTAAAACCAAACATCCTCAACCATGTTACTCTGTCAAGTTAGAAAGCAAAAAGTGACATGTCATTTAATCTGACTTCCCTGATCATGAGGGAGGTTAAACATCTCTTGAGGTGTTTATTGACCATTCTACTATTATTCTTTTTATCTCTTTTTGTCCCTTGTTATTGTTTGTTAGGTTATTGAGTGCTCTTTGATTTACAGTAGCTGTTTCCTTGGTCTGTCAGGTATATTGAAAATATTTCTCCGTCTCTTGTCTTAGCTTTATTTACAGTGCCCTTGTCACACTGACTTGCTGAATTTTCATGCACTTATGCTGCCAACTTTTCCTCCTTTGGCTCTTGGTTTTCTGTCTTTCACAGCGGAGCCCTCCCCTTGGCAACATTGTTTTCTCCCATAGATTCTGGCTCAGACTTTGTGGGTTCAGATCCCGAGCGTGCCTTTTACTGGCTCCATTCCTCCTTCCTCACCTGCAAACAGAGATAGCGGTGAAACCTGGAGTGAAGCACTTAGCACCACGCCAGGATAGTAGATGATTCACACTGTACATATTATTTTCTGCTATTCGAATAATTTTACAGATTTCACACTTCTCTGTTTAGTTTCTCTGGAGTGCATTTTTATGTGTGGCATTAGGTAAGGGTTCCTTAGTTTCCTAGGGCAGCTGTAACAAAGTAGCACACACGGGGTGACGAAAAAACAGAACCTTGTTGTTCACAGTTCAGGAAGATACAACCTGAAGTCCAGGTGCGGCCATGCCGTGCTCCCTCTGAGGCTCTGGGTGGAACCTGCCCTCGCCTCCTCCAGCTTCTGGTGGCCAGCAGTTCTTGCCATTCCTTGGCTTGCAGCTGCACCCCTCCAGTCTCTGTCTCTGTCTTCACTTGGCATCTCTTTATGCATCTCTGTCTTCATGTGGCAGTTTTCCTCTTTCTATAAAGACACCAGGCATACGTATTGGATTAGGGCCAACATTAATGATCTCATCTGAACTTGTTTATACCTACAAACACACTATTTCCAAAGAAGATCACTGTATCAACCAGAGAAGCAAAACCAATTATATATAATATATATACATATGTTTATGTTTATATATTATATATTACATAGTATATATGATGTTATATATTATATAATATATAGAGAAAGATTTTAAGGAATTTGTTTAAGGGATTACTTGAAGATTTACAGGTTAGTTAAGGTTACAGACTACAACCTCATTTGGAAAGTATGGGACCGGCAAGTCCAAAATCTGTAGAGCAGGAGGTTGGCAGATTTGAAATTCAAGTAAGAGTCCACGTTGCAGTCTCAAGTCCAAAGCCATAGGGCAGGCCAGCAGGCTGGGGCATGAGGCAGGATTTCTATGCTATAGTCTTGAGGCCGAATTCCTTCTTCTCCACAAAACCTGTTTTTGCTCTTTAGGTCTTCAACTGATCAAACGCGACCCACCCAGAGCTGCTTCACTTAAAGTTAACTTCTTGTAAATGTTAACCACATCTACAAATTACCTTCAGGCAAGAAAATAGACACATAGTATTTTCAAAGTGTTAACAAACTTCAAACCAAGATTCATATTCAACAAGAACAAAAATTTAAAGATGCCATAAAAATAATTTCAGGCATAAAAGCCCCAAGGAAATTAATACAAAAAAAAACTCTCTCTGAAAACACCTTTAGAGAAGGTACTCCAGTTAAAAGAGAAATATTTCCATGAGGCTGCTATGAGATAACAATGAAACAAGAGTGGATAAGTAACTTAAGAAAATTAATTCTGGTATAAAAAAGTATAGAAAGAGAAGGAGAGCTAGAAAGAGATTAAGAGATAAAGATATAGAGAAAATATCATAAGCATTCATAGCCATCTGGAACTAAACTTTGGCCAACACCAACATGATTGGTGAGCAGTGGATAAAAAATTTGTTTCGAAGCAAGTGGATGGTGAGGGTATAATTAATTTTAATTTTTTATAGAGAATAAATATTGATGGGGAATTGGTGAGAAAAAATAAACATGAATATGGTTTTTAATAAGTTAAATATAACTAGTAGGAACATTAAAAATAGAATTCAGGATTTTCAAACCGGCAGAAGAAAATTCTATTTAATGAAAGAAGAAAGGAATAGAGGAAAGAAAGAAAAGTAAAATATAGTAAGAATAAATGAGAAGTAAGATTACTAAAATTATATACTAAAATAAAATTAATTACATAATTTGTGTTATGAATTAAATTGTGTCCTCCAAACTAAGATATATTGAAGATTTAAATTTCCACACCTCAGAATGTAACCTTATTTAGAAGTAAGTTTGTTGCAGATGTAATTAGCTAATTAAGATGAGGTCACACTGGAATAGGGGGGACCTACTTCAATATAATGAACATTCTTATAAGAAGACAACCATGTGAAGACAGAGACACATGGACAAGGCCATATGACAACAAAGGGAGAGACTGGAACTATCCAGCTGAAAGCCAAGAAGTGCCAAAGGTTGCCAGCAAGCTACCCAACCTAGGAAGAGGCAAGGAAGGATTCCCCGCAGGATTCAAAGGAATCATGTCCCTACCCACACCTCAGCTTCAGGCCTCTGGCCTCCAGAACTGTGAGACAATACATTTCTACTGTTTTAAGCCACCCGATTTGTGGTATTTTGTTATGGAAGTTCTAGGAAATGAATGCAGTTTGTAGTAGATTAAAGATCAATCAAAAAATAGAGACTCACAGATTGGTTTTTCAAAAATGCAATATTCATCAATATGTTTTGTAAAAGAAATATTTCTGAAACAAAATGTGACCAGAAAGTAAAAAAATTAAAAAGATGGAAAAAGTATGAGACAATTTTGAACTAAATAAAACTAGGGAGAAAATTTAGTATCAAACAAAATTGAATTCAAGGCAAAACATCATCAAGAGAGATGTTTCTTAAAAGAAAAAAAAATCAGAAAGATTATGAACATATATATCCTTAATAACATGGCTTCAAATTATAAAATGCAACATCCTAACTACAGCGAGAAACACATAAAATGCAACATCATAACTGCAGAGAGAAGCACATAAAAATTTTAATTAGAAACTTTTCTGCAACCACCTGAGAGAACAAGCAGACAAATAATAAGCAATGATAAAGAATATTCAAATGACATGAGTCATAAACTTGAAATAATAATTATATGGGAAGTGGGAAGAACTTTACAATATCAACCAATAAGTGCACAAAGCATATTTTTTAACACATTTAAATATATTAAGCTCATAGAACATTGAAACAATTTACCATTTACCAGATCACAGAGAGACCCTCGTACAGGCACCAAAAATCAACATTATACATATTATTATCTTAACACAATAGGTTAAAATGATAAATTATTAATAAAATAGCTTTAGAGCCTTGCACATATGGAAAATAAAATAGCTTTAACACCTTCTACATCTGGCATATTACTAAATAAATCATGGGTTAATAAGAAAGTATAGTGGAAATTATAAAACACTTGGAACTGAATGATAAAGAGGAAAGCACATGCCAGAATTTAAGAAACACAGCGAAACACAGCCTTGACAATAAATATTTTAACTCTGAACACATTTATCAGAAAAAATAACAAAGGAAAACAAATGAGCTGAGTTTTCAACTTGAATTTAGAGAATGAACAATGTACCAACTATGAGGCAAAAGAAAGAAAATAAAAGGGCAAAGTTCAATAGACAAGGGGACTACAGTAGAAGCAACTACAAAATAGATACGACTAATCCCACCAAAATCTGATGTTTGAAAAGACTGCTAAGGTGTACTAACCTCTATCAGAAACTGATCAAGTGGAAAAAAAGATGCAGTTATATAAAATTCAGAATTTTTAAAACATTACAGAGATTAAAATAATCATAAGAGTATTTTATTAGCTATTCATTAATAAAACAAAAAACAAGATTAAAATATATTAAAACTTTATTCAAATATTTGAAATTTTTATTAAAATATAAAACAACCCCAAGAAAAATTAGAAAATGTAAACAAATTGATAACAAATAAAGAGGGATTCCCAGATGGTGGCAGAATTGAGAGGAAGCTACACTAAAACTCTACCAGGACCAAACTGGAATTAAAACTAAAATATAGAAATACCACCCTGAATAATCAACTGCAACTGAAGAGGAGCTGGAGAGCACCCTCATAACCAAGGAGGAAAAGTGGAGACCACATAGAGACTGGTAGGAAGTGCAGACACGAGAGCGCTGGCTGGGCTCCCACAGGCAGCAGCTGAGGGCCCAGAGGGAGATCTCAGCTGTGGGGGTTCCCACTGAGGACTGTGGGGCATAAACCCCTGGCTGGGCCTCCCAGCCCAAAGCACCAGAACTGAGAAAGGAGCCCACATAACATCTGGCTGTGAAAGGAGCCGGATTTCTGTCGGCCAGGGACAGATGACAGGAACTGCAGGCACCCTCTTAAAGGGCTAGTGCACAAAGTTTCATGTGCAGTCACTCACCTTGGGCTCCAGCAGAGGGAGGGCAGAGTCGACTGGAGCTGTGTGAGGAGAATCTAGGGTTATGGGCTCTGGAGATAGAGCTCAGAGGGCACCCTTCCAGATTCCTGTGCTGAGTCATTCCCCACTACAGCAGAGGACATCTTTCTCAGGCAGACATTTACCATCCAAGCAGCTTTTGCCTGGGCAAGGGGTGGAGGGGAGCAATTGCCCCACCCACTGGAAAACCTCTCCCTCTACCCTATGGAGTTTCTACAGCCTGAGGCTCATTAAGAGACTGAATAACAGCCTCTTGGTGCTTTGAGTCTTGGCCTGATTTGCTTCTGGATGCAGGACTTGGAAAAGCAGACCATGGTGGGCATCTTGGTCCTGTCCAAACACACCCAGCCCCAGCAGAGGGAAGCACAAGCTGTGGAGTGTGGAAAACTTCAAATAGGGTACTCAAGACCAGTCACAAACAGTGTCTGACATTGGCCTGCACCAGAGACCATCCAAAAGACTAGGAGTCCTAGCAGATCAACCTAATATATAGAAACAAATCCAAACAGGCAGCCAAAATGGGGAGACAAAAAACAAGCCCCAAATGAAAGAACAAAAGAATTCTCCAGAAAAAGAGCTAAGTGAAATGGAGATAAGTAATCTATCAGATACAGAGTTCAGAATACTGATTGTAAGGATGCTCAACAGCATGAGAAAAGAAATGGAAACTATGAAGGAAATTAAGAATGACATAGTAGAAATTTAAAAAAATTGCAAAGAATAAACAGCAGATAAGAAGAAGCTGAGGATCGGATCTGTGAATTAGAAGACAGGGTAGAAAAAAATCACTCAATCAGAGAACCAAAAAGAAAAAACAATTAAAAAACAAGAGGACAGTTTAAGGGAGCTCTGAGATGACATGAAATGTAACAATATTTGCACCATAGAAGTGCCAGAAGATCTATAAAGTAAGCAAGGGTTGGAGAATTTGTTTAAAGAAATAATGGCGGAAAACTTTCCTAACCTGGTCAAGGAAAAAGTCACACAAGTTCAGGAGGCACAGAGAGTCCCAAGCAAAAAGAACCCAACGAGGCCCATGCCCAGACACATCATAATTAAAATGCCAAAAATTCAAGGCAAAGAGAATCTTAAAGGCAGCAAGAGAAAAGCAAGCTGTTACCTACAAGGAGCTCCCATAAGTCTGTCAGCTGATTTCTTATCAGAAACTCTACAGGCCAGCAGGGAATGGCATGAAGTATTCTAGGTAATGCAAAACAAGAATCAGAAACCAAAACTACTCTATCCAGCAAGGCTGTCATTCAAAATAGATGGTGAAATAAAGAGCTTCCCAGACCCCCCCCACCAAAAAAAATAAGGCTAAAAGAGTTTATCACCACCAAACCAGCATTGCAAGAAATGTTAAAGGGACTGCTGTAATAAGTTTAAATAGAACAAGAAACTTAGGCATAAAGAAATAAAATGGCAATAGATAGGTACCTATCAATAACAACCTTAAATATAAATGGATTAAACACTCCAATCAAAGGACATAAGGTAGCTGAATAGATAAGAAAACATGACTCAAATATATGCTGTCTACAAGAGTCCCACCTCAGAATTACAGGACAACCATGCTTGAGAACCACCTGAAGGCTAGCTGAACAGAATTCCTATAACTAAGTATATAAAGAAAAAGGCTCATCCAGACTGGTAGGAGGGACAGAGATGCAAAACAGTCTGGTCCCACACCCATGTGTGATGGTTAAAAATCAGGACATTTGGACTGTGGAAGTCCTCTGAGGAGCAAGTGGTCCCAGCCTTACACTGGGCTTCCCAGCCCAGAGCACCAGTGCCAAAAAGGAGTTCGCTCATGGCTCTGAAAATCAGCAGGGACTCAGTCTGGGTAAGACGGAGGGCTTCCATAGACCCAGGCATTCTTCAAAGGGCCGGAGCACAGACTCACTCACTCACACTCACCCTAAGCTCCAGCAAAGGAACAGCTTCTCAAAAAGTACCAGGGACACATGGGGTGGCACTAAATTATCTGGCTTCAGACAAGGGCTGGAGGGGTAGCTCTCTTTAGGACCAAAGTGTCAGCAGGTGCTGTTGTTCCTTTGTTGAGCCCTCCCCATACCCAGCCAGCAGGCACAATTGAGCCCTAAATCTGAGTTTCCATTAACCTGGCTAAAGCTGCTTTTGCCCCACCCTGGTGATTCTCTGAGGCCCTGCCCCACCCAACTCATGCACACACCAAACCTCTTTCAGTGGCTCTTCCTCACAAGCAGCTGGCTTCAGCCTGGGCTTTGGACTTCCCTAAAATCTCTCAAAGGTCTGCGAACCCCAAACAAGAAGCATCTGGTCTCCACATGCCATGTGCCTCCTGCTAAGCAGCCCCTAGCACAGCACTAGTGGCAGCCGGCCTTGGTTCACAACATAACTACTCCCAGGCACCTCCCAGCCCAGCAGAGGTAGGTATCAACTGTGGATCAATCTGTAGCTCCTACCAGGTGGCCCTGGGCTGGGCGCAGGCAGCAGCTGACCTTGAACTGCACTGGAGCCCCTCCCAAAAGGCCCCAGAACTAACGCAAATGATGGTCAGCTTCAGACCACACCAGAAGACCATCCAATTTGCACAACAAACAGCAATATCCAGAGAATGAACACAGCAGGCACCAGAGCCCTGCTAAAGTAAATTACACTCCATAGGGTTAGCCCCTGCACAACAGCTTATCTGCTGTAGTCACAGCCAATTCTCAAAGCCAATCAGACTGAGGGGTAACCTTACTCACTGATGTGCCAATAGCAATCAAGGCTCAACTACACACAACCCACACAAGGGGCAGAGAGACTGTGCCACTGGTTCCCACAGGATACCTGCTACTTAAGGCCACTCTGCCAAAGCTGGGAGATGTTGCAAATGTAGTTAACACATAGAAACAAATATAAGGAGGCAGCCAAAATGAGGAGACAAAGAAACATGTCCAAATAAAAGAACAGAAAAAACTCCAGAAAATAAACTTAACAAAATGGAGGCAAACAATCTACCAGATGCAGAGTTCAAAACACTGATTATAGGAATGTTCAATGAACTTAGGAAAAGAGTAGATGATCTCAGTAAGACTTCAACAAAAAGAGAGGAAACAAAAAAGGAGATAGAAAACATAAAAAAAGAACCAATCAGAAATGAAGACTACAATAACGAAACTGAAGAACACATTAGATGGAATTAACAATAGATTAGATAAAGCAGAGGATCAAATCAGTGATTTTAAAGACAAGGTAGTGAAAAATGCCCAATTTGAACAGAAAAAAGAATCAAAACAAAATAAATATTATTTAAGGGACCTCTGGGATAACATCAAGTGTAACAACATTCACAACATTTACACCAGAAGGAGAAGAGATAGAGCAAGGGATTGAATATCTATTTGAAGAAATAATGACGGAAAACTTTCCTAACCTGGTGAAGAAAATAGACATACAAGTCCAGGAAGAACAGAGAATCTGAAGCAAAGAGGCCCACACCAAGACACATCATAATTAAAATGATAAAGGTTAAAGATAAAAGAGAATCTTAAGAGCAGCTAAAGAAAACAGTTACCTACAAGGGAGCTCCCATAAGACTGTCAGCTGATTTCTCAAAAGAAACTTTGCAGGCCAGAAGGGATGAGCAAGAAATATTCAAAGTGATGAAAACTAAAGACCTACAAGCAAGATCACTCTACCCAGAAAGACTATCATTTAAAATTGAAAGACAGATAAAGAGCTTCCCAGACAAGAAAAAGCTAAAGGAGTTTATCACCACCAAGCCAGTATTACAAAAAATGTTAAAGGAACTTCTTTAAGAAGAAAAAATAAAAATATGAATAAGGAAATATCACAAAGAAAAAACCTCACTGACAAAGACAAGCACACAATAAAAGCAGTGAATCAACCAACACTAAAGCAAGTACTAAGGTAGGAAGGTCATAATTACACACACACAAAAGAACAAAAAAATGACAAAAGCCCTATTTTGGGAGGAATGACACTGTGCTGAATGATTGCTTTCAGCCCAAGCAAGATTAGGAAGAGGAGGAAACTCAGCTTCACTCTATCTCCCAGTACCCTTTTTCCTTCTTGCTCCTCTTGCTCTTTCTCTTCTGTGTCCTTTCCACACTCATTTACTTGTTCAACAAGACTCGGTGAGCTCTTCCTATGTGCCAGGCTCTGTGCCAGGTATCCAGGGCTCTAAAGAAAGCAAGGATTTAGGCATCAACCCAAAGGTCTGGAGGTGTAACATGCTGCTTCTCTCAACTTCTAGGAGGATTTGTGTTTTAGGAAACCTCAGAGAGAAGGCAATGCTTAACTCAAAAATAATCACTTCTTCAATAGAGACTTTTCAAATATTGCTAATTATTTGGAAAGATGAAATACTTTGACCAACAAAAAACTTTCCATTATTCTTCAAGTCAACATTACTTAGCATTGCAGCTTAAAATCTGTCTCCAAAGAACATTTTCTCATTTCACTATGTAAGGGCAGTGATTTTCACAGTGGGATGTGCCAAATCTACATGGTACAAGAAAGAATATGAGAACCTCTAACCCTTTAGAACTATCTCAGCCTACAAATATCCTATTTTTTCTATAAGCTTTATAACATATATCAGTAAAATTTACCTGCATAGAATTTATAAATAAATATATGGGCAAAAACTGGGGGGTATGCTCAAACATGTTTTGCTGATAGGAAAGCACAATGAAAAAATTTGGAGACTCCTGATGTAACAAGCAGTCCAATGCCTTATGCCTAAAAGCAGTCTTGGTAGTCACATTCTTGGCAAGTACCTGGGACATTAGGGTCTGTGTCCCCAAACCAAGGTCCAGCTCAGTTATCTCTGTGTTATTTCATCATAGTCAGAGGGAAATTCATTCCCTAGACAGAGAGAAATTCTGGTATAACAATGAAAGGAAATTAAAGAGTCAGAAACAGAGACTGGAGGGAAAGTTGGCTCTTCCAGGTCACTGGCTCATTCATGGACAACATCCCAGGGCCTAAAAATAGGAGAACCATCTGCAGTTTGCTTCCTGGAGCAAGACCTTGGATGAGTCCCAGGACAGGCCCTCACAGACTGGTGGCAGCAATGACAGAACTGGCCTCCTCAGGTGACCTCAGCAGATAAAGGCCAAGAGCCAAAGAAGATAAGCTTCCAAAGCCAAGGTCTTCACAGTAAAACAAGAGAGCCACGAATAAGTAGAGGTGTTGGCTCTTTAACCAGAGAGCTGGCTCTTGCCTCTTGGTTCAGAGACTGGCAGCCGTGTGAGAAAAGGAAAGGAGAAGGCTGGAAACGGATTTTGGAAATCAGAGGGAGTCTCTTCTCAAGAATTTCTTCAGGACTAAGTGACTACTCAACATAATTTTTCATTTCTTATCCATGAATTTTCCTTTAAGCTCTCTAAGTCTGGAACATATTAGGCATTCAAAAATATCACAAAAGAGAAAAATGCAAAAGGGCAAATGTAAGCCCTTGATCTGGTCTCTGAGAAGAATTTTATATCTGATCAGTTTCCCAATGTGGAGATTGTTATTCAGGAACAAAGTGACGGGGTTCTGAGCCTGGAGCAGGTCTGCCTCGGTCTGGCTGGTAGGGTTTGGGTTCTTGACTTCATATAAGAAAGATTTCACAACATGAGTCTAGGTAATTTTGAGAATATGTTTATTAAATCTGGGGACAGTGAAACAAAGTAGGGTCTTAGGGAAGAAGAACCAAGAGAGATAGCCCAGGTGAGGCTGCTTTGGCTCACTGAGAAATAAAAGTCACAGTGAAAGAAGTGAGCCAAGGCAGGGCTATTGTTAGCTCACTGGAGAGTCAGAGAAAAAGGGGGCCTTGGAGGCAGGATCAGGGGGTGAGCCCAAGATTAGTTGCCACTGCCTGCTGCCCCCCTGGTTTCAAGTCTTGTGGGGTCCTTTAAGGCTTAGTAGAAAGAGAGGAGAGATACAAGTTGTGATCCTGCTCTAGCAAAGGAAAATTCATGGATAAGAAATGAAAAATTATGTTGAGTGGTGAGTAGAGTATGCTTATTAAAGCTGGGACAGTGAAACAAAGGAAGGGCTTAAGGTAGAAGAAGCAACAGGGGAGATCTGTGGTGGGACTGCTTTGGCTTTCTAGAAATGTTATAGGAAAGAAGTGAGCAGAGGCGAGGCTCATCTAAGAACTAAGCCTTCATCCAGAACTTCCAATTCAGTACTTCTGAGCTAAGATCCATCAGTGTATTTCTGATTTAGAACCACTGATCCATATCAAAAGCTGTGGAGGCAATTGAAACCCACATAGCACCGTTCCTGGCACATAGTGTTCTCTTAGTAAGTGGTGCTGTTTGAGATGGTGGGAGAGTGATGGGGGTGAGCAGTGGAGTGGGGTGAAGTGGTAGTGGGTGCTGGTGATGGAGGGGGTCTGTGCCAGTGGAGATAGCGAGTAATAATAGTGAGTGGTAGCTGGTAGGAGTGTTGAGTTATATGAAATTAACACAAGTGGAACACTGATGGAAGCCTGGTCCTTGGAGGCCCCTAATTCAGCAGGAAGAGTTAGACTTGCTCCGGCAGAGCATGAGAAGGCAGTGAATGGGAGGCTTCCAATGGGAATAAGCATTTATTCTTGCTTCCATTAGGAATGAATTGAAGGAGAGGCAGCTCTTTGGAAATCAAATTATCTTGTCCTCAGAGGTAAGAAAAAAAACTAAAACTACAAACTGAAAAGCTGTACTATGACTTGGAAACCATATCTTGGAGCACAAACTAAGTTCAGAAATATTAACACCAGCTCATACAGGCTCATAGGCTCAATAATAAGATCATGGGGGAAATGATTTAATAGTAATTCCATAACAGCTCAAGTTCCAGAGACAAGAACACTGACTATTACAGTAACTCACTTGGTTTACAAATTCTAAGCCAATCCTTGCCCAGACCCCACTTACTGCCTTCTTCCCCAAAGCCACCCACAAAAGGCCACTAACTTCCCCCTTTTGAGCCACTGCTGAGACTGTCAAGATGATGCTCCAGCTTTCTCAGCATGTTTAATAATCACTAGGCCTCCCAGTGGTCTTTGTAAAGGACTCCAACAAAGAAGGTAGGCACTGTGGCCCTTGGTCAGTTTGATTTACTGAGGTAGCCTTTGGAACCACTGAACGTGGAATATGGGGAAAAGAGCCCTTCAAAGAGGTCTGAATAGAGTACAGACATTCTAAATATATAAATGTCTTTAATTCTTACCAACTCTCTATGGAGTTAGGGAAAATTATTCTTCCCATTTCACATATGAGAAAATCAAGGCACAGGAATAAATAACTTTCCCAAGATTACACGAATGGACTTAGGAACCTGTGCTCTTAAGCATTATCCATTGCTGCTACCTGAGATGGTCAGAGGTGGTCAGTGACGGCCCGATTTAGATTCGGCAAGTGCTGAATTCCACAGATAATAGAAAGAAGTTAAGGCCTCAGGAGAAATAGAGAAAGTAGATCACCTCTTATGTTAATTCCTAGGACTGCCATAAGACACTTGTGGCCATGACAACAGAAATGTATTCTTTCACAGTTCTGGAGGCCAGATGTTTGAAATCAGAGTCAGCAGGGCCATGCTCCCTCTGAAGCTCTACAAGAAAATCTGTCCCTGCCTCTTCCAGCTTCTGATGGTTCCAAATGTTCCTTGGCTTGTGGTAGCATCCCTTCAATCTGTGCCCCTGTCTTCACGTGGCCTTCTTTCATGTCTCTGTCTCAAATCTCCCTCTCTTTTCTCTTATAAGGACACTTGTCATTGGATTTAGGACCCACCCTAAACCCAGGATGATTTCATCTTGAGAGCTTTAACTTAATTACTATCTACAAAGATGGTTTTTTTCAACTAAGGTCAAATTAACAGGTTCCAGGGGTTAGATCATCAACAAATTGGGGCAGGGGCAGGGGGGCACCATTCAACCCACTACACCTTCTGACATACATTGTGAGAGTAAGAAATGTAGTCTTTGTAATCTGTATAAACCTAGATCTAAATGTATCCTGAGCCCATCTCTAGAAGTCATTTTATTCTTCCCTGCAGAATTCCTTAATTTTACCTACTTAGGAAAATGTTCCAAGTTACCACCAGCAAAAAAAATGTCTTTTCTAGACAAATTAGAACTTAACAGAGGCCAACATGTGAAAGGTAGCAACCCAGCTCCTCATCCTGAAAGCACTGCACCCCTCTGCCCGCCTGGGCATTCTCCACCAAGCCCAGTGTCACTCTCTGAGGCTTCTTTAAACCACCCTCTCACCCACCCCTCCTTGCAACCCCAAAGACACACAATTAGCTTTCTGTTTACCTTCCTTAAGTAACTGTATGACTTCAGGCTGCCTCTTCAACTCACTAAGCCTCTGTTTCCTCATGGGGGGTGGGGTAGGAGGGGAAGAGGCAGATAATTTGACCTTGAAGGTCCCAAAGTCCAGCCATAGAGTTGAAGTTGTTCAGCCTGGAACCACCATCTCTATTGCAAGACCTCTGTCTGGTCCTCACTTTCCTGCTCAGGGTATTTTTCTTCTCTCTCAGTGCAAGTCTAGTTTGTCCTATTCTCCTGACTTGAAAGGGCTCTTTCTGAGGCTGATCTACTCGGCTTCTCAATCAAGAGTCCTAGCTCCCTCTCACATACCTTTGCCTGCAGGCAGGACTCCTTGCTTCCCCTGATTCCCAATCCCCAGTTGTTCCCTCCCCTTGAAGAAGTCAGAGCAGAATTCTGTACTCCTTTATTCACCTTATTATTATTTAATGAAGATACACGAGGGCTTCAGCATTCTTAAAAAAGCATCACAAAGCTTGGCTGCAGATATTAATATTTGGAATTCATAACATACCAGCCAAGAAGTGAGTGTGACAAGAAAAACTTGTTGTGGGTTCCTGTGCCTGCCTTGTTAGAGGTGACATGTGGTTCCCAAACAAAAATAAATAATAGGCACACTTGATAAAAAATGTGCCCATCAAACCAAAAAGAGATCGAGAGCAAGTTGACAACCATCACTACCATATCTTATGTTTTACATTCAAAGACACTGGTTGTGCACACTCCAATCACATCGCCATGCCGTAATAAACTCCATATTTAATTGGACAAAAGGACAGACAAACCTGCGCATGTTTGGCATTGTTTTCCCAACAGTCATTAAGCTCAAAGTCAGACTGCTCAGTTCAAAACTAATCGAGTGGTAATCCTTCTGCCTGTGGGGCCCTGGGGCCAAAACGTAGCCAGTTTGAGATCCTGAAGAACCAGTCCAGGGGCAAGGCTAGCATTGTGGGTTTCAGGGAATCATGGTGTCAGAGAATTGTCATCCTACACTAAGTTCCTTACCTACCTCATGGGCTGGCTTTGAGACTCCCTCAATGGCCTGTGGCCTTAGTCTACAACAGAATGTCAACAGTGTTCTATTTTACAACGTGCTCAGAACAGCTATTGCACCTCCTCCCCAGCCGAAGGGCTATGAGCTGCAGAGCCAGCCCCGGGCGGTCCTCCCAGCCCACCCCTTCCCTGCCCAGAAGCTCTGCCAGCAGGGTAACTTTAGGGATGCCGCAGGGCCACTCTCTCCCAAGAGCTTGCAGCAGAACTTAAAAGATTTCATTAACTGGTAGGAAGCAGAAAAATATCAAATGGGAGGAGGGAGGGTAAAGTGAGTGCTCTGTTCTAAGCCTGCCTGGGGAGGCTCTGCAAGCCATTATTCTGAGGCTAGGAGCAACCCCTCCCCCAGGGGTGCCTTGCTGTCTCTAATGCTGAAAGGCCAAACAAAAACATTCAATTTCAGAGCTTCCAAGAACCCCTGAAGAGGCCAGAGTTTCCTCCAGAGGCACAGTGGCTCTGTGTATGAAGTGCCATTGTAGCCTGATGGCAGAGGAAAGGGGGGTGAAATCTTAGAGCCACCCACCAGGCAGTATAGATGTTAGTAGTCACCATCTTTGGGCCTCTCAAAAGCCCAGGTAACTCCAGGCTGGACAGGTTTCTACTCATTCATTCATTCATTCATTCATTCATTCATTCATTCATTCAGCAGTCAGGGGCTTAGCAGTCTTTGTCCCATTAGAACTGTTCTAATGGGGAAATAAATATGCAAGTTTGTGATGACAAAACATCTGATATGTTTTCTCAGCAACACAGAAGCGGAGTTGAGCATGCACAGAGAAGGAGGCTGACCTAACACCCAGGAGGGGGTCCAGGAGGAAGTCACATCTGAACTGAGAGTGAAGGAAGAAAAGGAACTGGCCAGGAGAGGAGGGATAGATGGGTGTCCAGACAGCTCACCCTAAGGCCTGGGGGTGACAGAGAGTTGCCATATTCTATGACGCTGAAAGATTCAGTGTAGCTGGAACAGAAAGGGGTGTGGCAGTGAGGGATGAGACTGGTGAAGGGGGAGGCAGCTGGGTGGTCATTCACAGGAGCTTCAAGGAGTCTGGAGCCTTAAGTGGGAGAAGAGAACAAGTGAGATGGGGGGCCGAATGACACGGTCAGGTCTGCAGTTTAGAATCACTGCTCTTAGAGGCAGCACCTTGACTGTGGGCTCTTTGTTACCTTTGACACACTCAGCACTACTGTTATGGCAAATGGTAAAAATAAAACTTAGACTTAAGAGGGGAGGAATCTCTTTATGGCTGAGTGTCATTATGGGAAGCAAGTTTAAGGCCTGTAGGGTCCAAAGCAACCCTAGAATCTGCATCTGAAAGGAATGCCCTTCCTCTTCCGATGCCAGGGAAAGGCCTGGAGAGAAAGGGTGATGCTGCACACAGACCGGGCTCCCTCTCATGGTCCCCAGGCTGATTCTTTGTTAAACTTTCCATTGTTTTCCGGCCAACTGAACCCCATCAAATAAGACTGAGTCTGTGTATGTAAAAGATGAGGAGAGCTGGCCGGGCGTGGCTCAGCGGTTGAGCGTTGACCTAGGATCCAGGCGATCGGGGTTCGATTCCCGGTCAGGGCACATGCCCGGGTTGCAGGCTCGATCCCCAGCAGGGGGCGTGCAGGAGGCAGCCGATCAATGACTCTCTCATCATTGACGTTTCTCTCTCTCTCCCCCCCTCTCCTTTCCTCTCTCTGAAATCAATAAAGATATATTTAAAAAAAAAAAAAAGATGAGAGTCACGCTGCTCCACCACCAACACCCCAGTCCCAGGGGACCATCTCGTCCCTCCTGCCCTCCGTCAGCACAAGGCCGGAGTGAGGCTACTGGGGTTGCCCCGGGGTATCCCTAGGGAGCAAGGTGCCTGAAGACTGCACTGCTTCAGGGGACACCCCCCCGCGGGGCCTGCCTGTGGCCCGCTCTACCTTCCGGGACAAGCAGTACTGCTCTGAGCCTAGCCGGGTTTCTACCCTGCGGCTGAGAGGGTGAGAGGACATCAGGGAGCCAGCTTCAGGTTGCAACCTGATCAGGGCCCGCTGGGCAACCTCCAGCAGGTCTCAGCATCTGGGGCTTCCCACCAATGGCAAGAATCTGGAATTGGGAGTTTAGGACAGTTTAGCCTGAAGGAGAGATGGAAAGGTTTGGAGGTACACACAGTGGTGAGGGAAGGGTGAAGAGGGGACTAAAACTCTTCAAACGAAGGCAAATGATCTGCTTAATTAGAAACAATCTATGCCTTAGGTGCCAAGAGGAATCAGGAAGCAAGCAAAGACCCTTGACCTGTCAAGGCAACAGCACTCTCTTGTAACTCAGAACCCCTAAAGGGTGAGCGACTTGAAGAGGAGCTTTATTTTAGGCAGAAATAGATGTTAAATATGGCTCCTTAGACACTCGTATAGATATAACGACAATTCGCATTTGCATAGAGCTTTAGAGTTTGCAAAACTTTTATCACGATCATATTGGAGCTTCTTCCAAAATAAATGAAGTAGAGAAGGAGAGGTATTGTTATCCTCACCACCAGGCAGATGGGGAGCTGGGAGGAGGTCAAGTGAAACAGGTGTGACATAGCAGGAAGAACCTAAGATTTGGGGCTGAAAGATCTGGATTCAAGCCCTGCCTCTCCTACGACCTAAATTTGCCAAAATAATTGTGTGTGTGTATATTACAGTTTACTTCTTAGAAGAATGACATTATTTCTAAGTTCTTGGGGAGGGGATGAGCACCCCACTGTTGTCCCCATGTGCATAGGTCACATTCTCTTCCTGGCCCCCAACAAATGATTGCTCTTGAAGTTAATGTACACAAAGGGCGTTGCATAGCACCTGGCCTTCAGTCAGTATTATATGAATGTCAGCTAATATTGTTTATCTCCTGGTCCCCGGCACCCAGCAGTGTCTGGCAGACACTGCTCATTCAATGAATAAATGCTGGTGGAATGACTGAAGGACCTTCATCCTTCAGTCCAAGAGACAGACATATAAACAAATAATGGCCGTGTGCTGAGGTGCCTGCCATGACAGTGTGTGGCGATGGGGAGTGCAATATGAAGCTGCTTGCTCGGAGGAAGGCTGAGGAAGGTGCACTAAGGAGGTGAACCGCATAGTAGGGCTTAAGGAATGAGGGAGAATACATGAGTGTGAAAGAGTGGCACACAGATGTCTTGGGCAGGGAGTTATCTGTGTAGAGGAGCCCCTAGTTATACTACAGCAACATGTTGTTATATCCGACTCATGCGAGACTAATTCACACAGAGACCAAATTGATCGTTTGGAGTTTATTAGCTGGCGACTGCAAGCAGACTCCTGTCCTAAACAGACAACCCCAAACAGTCTTTGCAGGGAGAATATAAAGGCAAAAACCACATTCTTGGTTGGGGGCGGGAGGAGCAGGTGCGAGCTAACAAAGCGGTAAACAGAAACTAAGATAAACGTTAATTAACTTTCCTGGTTAACTATTCCCTGGAATTTACTCCCTGGAATTTTTACGGGCCGAAACCTTTTACAAAGTTTACAAAGAGCCAGGGGAAGGGGAAGAAGTCATTGTTCACCAAATTTTGTTGCTCTTGCTTATCTTCAAAGCAGCGGTTGTAAAGGCTGAAATGGGAGAGCTATACTTCAGTGTACCCAGGGAAAAGCAAATAATTCAGTATGCCTGAGAGGCAGAGTGTGAGGGATGTCATGGTAGAAGAGTTTGGGGTGGTGGCCAGGGCCAGATGTGAAGAGCATCAGGCTAGGATATTTGGATCTTATTTTCTAGCAGTAATGGAGAGCCAAAGAAGGGATTTTACACCAAGAAATGGATATTTGCATTGTAGAAAGGTTGATCTAGGGGTAATCAGCAGGATGGATTTAAAAGGAGTGAGACTGGAAGCAGAGGGACCAGTCAGGAAACTACCTTCATAGACCAGGTGAAATAGAAGAAAAGGTTGGGCTAAAATTAGGACCATTGAAATAATGAAGAGGGCAAAGATTAAAAACTTATCTAGGAAATATCATCAGAGCACCTGACAATCCATTAGCTGTGACAGAGGAAAGAAAACAAAGAGGCAAAGATGGTGCTGAGGTTTCAAGTTTAAGTAAACTCACCATGAACTGAGTCAGAGAACACTGGCCAAGAGCAGATGAGGAGTTTCTCACTGCGATGCTTTGTGTTCGAGGTGTTTGCCCGGTATGCACAGGGAGCTGTGCAGCAGGTGGTTGAAACTAGTAGGCTGAGATCAGCCTGTGGAGGAGTCAGCCCTGGAGTTGTGATTTGAGGTCATCAATGGACAGGTAATGGCTCAAGCCATGTGAGAGGATGAGATGAGTCAGGGAGAGAACATGACCTATGTTGGCCACACATGGGCGCTACAGAGAGGTGCTCATTCTGCCCAAGAACTTGGAAACAGGGAAATTCGGTCACTCTTCTGAGAATTAAATAGTAATATACAGACAATGAATGTGAGGAACTCCCTGTGGGAGTAAACTAAAATGGCTAGAGTCAAGTGCCCAGATAATTCAAGAAGGCCTAAAATATCAATCAGAATGTCCTGGTGTAAGCTCCTTCCTTGTCTATGGCTGTGAGGCTGGGGTTGCTGCAGGATACCAGCCTGAAGAAGAGAGAGCATGGTAAGAGCATTTCAAAAAAACCTGCAAGAGCCACATTGGAACCCAGCTCCATCCCTACCCTCTTCCAGGGATTTACATGATCAAATAAATCCCTGTTACTATTTTTAGTTGATTTCAATTGGGTTTTCTGATACTTTCAGTTGAAAGCATCTTCAATTAGTATTCTCGGTGAGCTTAGAAGCATAGTAAGAGATGGTAATGAATGAGTCCTAATAGGGACATCAGTGCCCCTATTAGGGCCAGGGCACCAGGATCTGAGAGGCAGGCCATGCTCCCATGCTCACTGCTGGTACAGGGTCTGGATGTTTGCTCTGTGTTTTCATAAACTGGGCTCATCAGTGACAGTTTCTGCAGCTCTCTTCAGAGTGAAGAAGCATCTTCTAAGCAACCCCGGGAATCGCACCCTATGTGTCACTGGGCAAATTGGGTTGTTGTCCTTCCTGAACAAAACTGGCCTGGAAGTAGGGTACCTTACATCTGCCCACAGTTCCATGCCAGCCATAGCTGTAAGGAAGTCGGGGAAACAGGCACTAACTATGTGCCCCAAAGGAAGAGAAGTGGGGGTATACACAGTGGCCAGTCTCTGCTGCTGTGGTTTTCAGCCCCATCTGGCTGCCTTCCCTGTTACCACCCAACCTTACCTACCTGCTCCTTCCAACTCATGTGAGTTGCCAAAGAGAGAGAAGAGAGAATGGAACTCTGAAGGACAGAGTAATCTGTGAGCCAGTTAGAAAAAGAAACAAAGAAGAAGCCTGAGAAGGGAAATCAGAGAACTAAAGACCAAAACCAGGAGTGTGGAGGCTTAGAGATCGAAGGGAGGCATTCCAACAGGAAAAGAACTCTTACCCTGTCTTCCCGCCTCATCCATGGTGCTGAGGGTTGACGGAGCTGGGGCAAGTAAAATGCTTTCAACATGATAAACTGCTGTAGCCATGTAAGAGATGGCCTCCAACAACCTGCTTCTTGCCATAGTCAAAAGCCCAGCCTCCTGCAACATTCCCAACCACTGGAACTGCTAGGTCCCACCTTCTCCATCCGTTTCTGCACTCCCAGATGATGGAGTACCAAGGAAGATTGGGCAACTCCTACCCAGGGCCTGAGAAAATGCCCCCATGATGCCACAAACTCAGGTGGAGCTTCCAAAGTCAAGAGGTGTCCCTAAACCCACGAGAGGTCATGAGGGCTTACACCTCCAAGATCCAATGTCCCCGGGTCCTCCAGGGGCACACCTACCCTTGTTCTTGCTGCACGGGACTGGGCCTCGCTTGTACTAGAAGACAAGAAAGGAGAGAGAACAAATACAAGAAATCTTTTGTATGGGATGGCGGGTGGGAGGGTAGAAGGAGTGTTTCAAACGCTTTTCTAAATTTAATTATATGTCATTTTCCAATTGTACTTCATTATCCCCAAGTATTTTTCTTTAGGTAATAGAACTCATAATTACATACTAATTGAAATGTGTAAGCTCGTCATTAGGATATGTAAATATGTGATAGTGTGAAGATAAGGTACTTGAAATTCCAGGGATGACTCTGCCATATAAACCTGTGTCATGTTCCCTCTCTGTCCCAGGACTCTCTGCTCCAGCAGGCTTTGAAGTTCTGCCTGGACAGGGAAGGTGAGCTCCATGGAACCTCTATTGAGAAGGTACATTCACCAGCAGATACAGACCTCCCTCTCCACAAGCCGACCCCAGGCACCTCCTTGGATTTCCCACTTTCACACACTCTAGGAAGCCTAGAGTTTCGGAGTGACTGGATATGGGCTGTCTGATAACTCTCCCACCCTGCCTGAATGCAGAGCTCACAGAGGGGTGGGTTGACCATGATACACAGGAGGAAAAATATATATTCTCCCAGGCCCACATTAGTCAGGGTTCTCCACAGAACTAGAACCAATGGGATACATATCTGAGGAGGCTTGTTAGGGGAACTGGGTCATGTAGTTATGGAGGCTGAGAAGTTCCACGATCCGCCATGTGCAAGCTGAAAAACAGCAAAGCTGGTGGTGTCATTCAGTCTGAGTCTGAAGGCCTGAGAATCGTAGCCAGTGCTGTGTATCGTGGTCTGAATCCCAATGCCTGAGAACCAGGAGCACTGACATCAGGGAACAGGAGAAGGTGGACGTCCCAGCTCAGGCAGACAGAGCCAGTTCGCCCTTCCTCTGCCTTTCTGTCCTGTTCACACCTCAGCCATTAGGTGACGCCCACCCACAGGTGAGGGTGATCTTCTTTACTCAGTCCACTGGCTCAAATGTGAATCTCTTCCAGAGACACCCTCACAATCACTCAGAAACGTTTTAGCAGCTATCTGAGCATCCCGTAGCCCAGTCAAGTTGATACAAAAAATTAACCATCAAGGCCCATGTGGGCTTTAATCCCCTAACTCATGTGATACCCACGAACAGCCGCAGATCAACAGCTGAGGCTTCCTTCATGGGTAGAAGCTGCATCTTTTAGGGAGATCCACTGAGCAGGATGCTTCCACGAGCTGTTTTACCACCTACACAGCCTGAGGATGGAAGCAGAGAAGCAGCCGCAGCTGCAGCTACCAGCTTCCTGCCCCTGAGCTAAAACCCAGCGACATGATCATGAACAGAGCTGTCCAACTGGAGATGGCACTCATGGCTTCCCCTACAGGGTGACAGGTGTCCTCACGGGGTAAACTCAGGATGCTAAAAAGGCATGGATAAGCAGGGATGCTTACCCGGACTTGTGCAATGGAGAGCGTGTGAGCAAAGCTTCCTAGAGGAAGTGACATCTCAACGCCAGGCTGAAGGATGAGTGGAAGATGGCCCTACTAGAAGAGTCAAAGTAGAGAGGGAGGCAGGAGGAATAACATGCCATAGCTGGGAGGTGAGAGTGTGACCAGTTCAATAGGGTGTGGACCATGAGCAGAGGGCCAAGAGAGACAAGGCTAGAGGGGAGGCAGGGACTGGGCTTTATCAGTCTGGACTCTTTTGAAGATGAAATTTTTTTTTAATCATTACCCGGGGTTATTTTTTCATTGATTTTCAGAGAGAGTGGAAAGGAGGGAGGGAGGGGGCAAGAGGGGAGAGAGAAGAGACATATTGATTTAGTTGCCTCCCACACAAGCCCCGACCAGGCCTGGGAATCAAACCTGTGACCCTTCGGTGCACGGACCGACGCTCTAACTACTGAACAAAAACACCCAGGGCTAAAGATGAAATGTTTGACTCATTTGGGAAAAGTATAAGGCCAGACAGATAGATAGGTGAACAGATTGCTGGGTTGATGGAGTGATGGTGAATGAAAGGTCCTGGAAATCACAGCAGGGCCTGAAGCAAAATTACAACCCAGGCTGGACCAGGACTGTGATGTTAGGTGAGCTTCTGATGCCTTAGTTTCAGAAGCCAGGGCTGGCAAAGCAGAGGCTAAAACCTGAGGCCCCGTGCCTCTCCACACTGTGTGCTCACCGTGGGGACACCGAGAGGTTCCCTGTCCATCCAACACTCCTTACCTGCTCTAGTCACTCACACCAACATACACACTCCGATGCCCCACCTATCAGCACTAACGGCCCTGGACCTCCAAGTCCCAGGGGAAGGACCTCTGGCAGCTGACTGACTCAGAGAATTTCGTAACTTTGGATTCTCAGATTGGTTTTGCCCCTTCGTCATTTTTAAAACAGGATTTCAAGCAAGTTGCTTTGAGATTCAGTTTGTGGCCCTCAGAAATCTCAGAGGTGCAGATGAGACAGGGCAGACGTCCTCCTGGGAAGTGAGTCACGCCCTTGCCTCTAGGGCTCAGGGCCTGACCCCTGCCTCTGGAGCAGGAGTTTTGAAGCCTGGCTTGAATGAGAGAGAGGAGGAGGGAGAATGGCCCCCCGCAGGGAGCCCAGTGGAACCCCTCAGTGACAGCTTTGGTGTGGGAGGGAAGAGCAGGGGAGATTAATGTCGGAATTGGGAGGAAGGTCAGTGGAGCCCCACCTGAGTGCATGTCAAACATTTGTTCTGTATAATCCTCAGCTGAAGGTTGAATTGTGCTGTGACTCCATGTCCTCAGGTGCTAGCTTTTACAAGACGCCTCTAATTACTCAGCCTGGAGGATATTACAAGTCCTTTCTTCTTTCTCTGAGGTGTCTCTATATTAATGTGAAAAATTTAGCCCAGGCACACACAGAATTCCCCTGGGGATGTTGACAGCCTTGTTCCACCAATGCTGGCTGCCAGGTGGGGGAGGCATGGGAACAAAAGGGTCCTCAGCACAGGTCTTTGCACCCTGGCCAGATAGCTTAAACCCATCCCATTTGTTCAGAAAAGTAGCAGCTGCCTCACCTTAGACACTTTCTCTATGAAAATTTCTATGATCAGCTGCCTTGGAGACACACGTGGGTTTGCATTAGTAACAATACAGCAGTGCATTAAGTTAAATCGCATTTTAAAAGCCATTATGTCTGCAAGGTTGGACTGCACAGTTCCCAGCTTAGTCATTACCTGGGGCCTCTGGAGAAATCAGCAGGCGGGCAGGAGCAGAGGGAAGGGGAATCACCCGCAATGTGGAGAGTGGAACTGAGATCCTTGGCGTCCTTGGGTCCTGAGACCCTGTTGCCCTGCAGTAGTCTCTCTGCCTTGGGTCCTTCACCTCAGCACTCCTATGTCAGAGGACGTGACAGTCACACAAATGTGAGTTCAAGTCCTGACTTTGCCACCATGAAGCGAGAGCCTAGAGGATTTTACTTTACCTCACTGAACTCAGTTTACTTCAACAAAATAACAATAGACATACGAATTTACAGGGTTTTGTCCTGAAGATTAAATTAGGTGGTATCATTAAGTACTTGGCACAGAATAGGTATGCAATAATGGTTTTTCCTGGCCTCTACTTGACATAAGATAAGAAAAATTCTACCCGCAGGGCTATTTCCCCACCCTCTCAGGAATTATCTCTGTGTATTTAGCTCACTCATCTTCGTCCCACTCACCCTAATAAAAAAGTAGCTAGTATTTATTGATCAGTTACTAACAAGGAATCCAAAAATGGTGAGTGATAAACCTGGAGGGCTGGGGAGTGTGGTTAGAAAATGATGACCTGGAGTTTCATAAGTGAAATCTCTCATCATCTAGCCCATGATGAGATACAAGGGTTGGTGAGGGGTAAGTGAGATTATTGATTCCAACAGACTAAAGATTCTACAAGTCATGCACTGACCATTATTCCATAGTCCCTATTTTTTAAAGCTTGGAGAAAAATGGTCAGAGAAGACAAGCATCTGCAAACCACATAGTCACAGGATTGTGAGGTTATGATTAGCTGGGGAATCAAAGAGGGCTGTGTGGAGCAGATGCTAATTAAGATGGGCAGCAGAGAATAAATAGGCAATGAAAAGATAAGAGGAAATAAGTTTGAGAAAAATAACATGATGACCCAATTATTACAAAGGCCTTCTAAATTAGTTCTTGTTCTCCCAGGAAGCTGAATATAAGAAATGTGGATTTTTTAATTTGTCAATTAGAGTTGACATTCACTATCATTTTATATTAGTTTAAGGTGTATAGCATAGTGGTTAGACATTTTTATAATTTACAAAGTGATCCCCCCATAAGTTGTATACCCACCTGGCATCGTACATAGTTATTACAATATTATTGACTATGTTCCCTGTGCTGTACTTACCTCCTATGACTATTGTGTATCTACTCATTTGTACTTCTTAATCCCCTCACCTTTTTCACCCATCCCCCAAAGTCCCCTCCCATCTGGCAACATTTGTTCTCTGTAGCTATGAGAATGTTTCTGTTTTGTGTGTTCCTTTATTTTGTTCTTTAGATTGAGTATATAAGAAATAATATGGTATTTGTCTTCCTCTGTCTGGTTTATTTCACTTAGCATAATACCTTCTATGTCCATCCATACTGTTACAAGTGGTAAGATTTCATTCTTTTTTAAGGCCTAGTAGTATTCTATTGCATATATGTCCCATTCTTTATGCAATTTTCTATTGATGGGCATTTATGTTGCTTATCTTGACTGTTGTAAATAATGCTGCAGTGAACATAGGGGTACATATATTCTTTTGAATTAGTGTTTTGGAATTTTTTAGATAAATACCCAGAAGTGAAATTGCTGGGTCATATGGTTGTTCTGTTTTTAATTTTTTGAGGAAACTCCATACAGTTTTCCATAGTGGCTGTGCCAATTTACAATCCCACCAACAGTGCACGAGGGTCCCGTTTCTCCACATCCTGGCCAACACTTGTTTGTTGATTTATTGATAATAGCCATTCTGACAGGTGTGAAGCGATTCTCATTGTGGTTTTAATTTGCATCTCTCTGATGATTAGTGATGTTGAACATCTTTTCATATGTCTATTGGCCACCTGTGTGCCCTCTTTGGAGAAATATCTATTCAGGTCCTCAGCCCATTTTTTAATTGGATTGTTGAGGGAGTGTTAAGCTGTATGAGTTCTTTATAAATTCTAGGTATTAACTCCTTATCAGCTGTATCATTGGCAAAGATCTTCTTCCAATCAGTAGATTGTCTTTGTATTTTGTTGATGGTTTCCTTTGCTGTGCAAAATCTTTTTAGTTTGATGTAGTTCCACTGTTTACTTTTCCTTTTGTAGAAAAAAATATTACTAAGAGCAATGTCAGACAGCTTACTGCCTATATTTTCTTCTAAGGATGTTATGGTTTCACATCTAACATGTAAGTTTTCAATACATTTTGAGTTTATTCTTGTATGTAATGTAAAAAGGTGGTCTAGTTATTTTTTTGCATGTCTCAGTCCAGTGTTCCCAATTGCATTTATTGAATATGCTGTCTTTATTCCATTTTATGTTCTTGCCTCCTTTTTCATAAATTAATTGACCATAAAGGTGTGGTTTTATTTCTGGGCTCTCTATTCTATTCCATTGATCTATGTGTCTGTTTCTATGCCACCACCATGTCATTTTGATTACCATAGACTTGTAGTATAGTTTGATGTCAGGTAGCATATCTCCAAGTTTGTTCTACTTTCTCAAGATTGCTATTGCTATTTGGGGTCTTTTGTGGTTCCATATAAATTTTAGAATTATTGGTTCTAATTCTGTAAAAAAAAATTAAAAAAAGAATACCATTAGTATTTTGATAGAAATTGCATTAAATCCATAGGTTGCTTTGTGTAGTATGGACATTTTAACTGTGCTGTTTCTCCTTAACTGTTAGCGTGGCCTATGCTTCTATTTACCAGTATCTTCTTCAACTTCTTTCTTCAAGGTCTTATGCCAAGTACAAGTCTTTTACCTCCTTGGTTAAATTTATTCCTATGTATTATTTTTTTATGAAATTGCAAATGGGATTGTTTTCTTAATTTCTCTCTCTGATAGTTCATTATTGGTGTCTAAAAATACAACCAATTTCTGAATATCAATTTTGTATCCTGCTACTTTACTGAATTCATTTATCAGTTCTAATAGTTTTTTGATGGAATCCTTAGGGTTCCCTGTATACAGTGTCATGTTATCCACAAATGATGATAGTTTTACTTCTTCCTTTCCAATCTGAATACTTTCATTCCTTTATCATGTCTAATTGCTGTGGCTAGGACTTCCAATGCTATGTTTAATAAAAGAGGTGAAAGTGGACATTCTTGTCTTGTGTCTGATCTTAAGGAAAAGGCTTTTAGCTTCTCCCCATTGAGTATGGGGTTAGCTGTGGGTTTGTCATATATAGCCTTTATTATGTTGAACTATGTTACCTCTATTCCCACTTTGCTGAGAGTCTTTATCATAAATGGATGTTGTATTTTGTCAAGTGCTTTTCTGCATCTATAGATATGATCATATAATTTATATCTTTCATTTTGTTTTCCACCTTAATTGATTTGTGGATATTGAAACAATCTTGCATCCCAGAAATAAACCCCACTTGATTGTGCTATATGATCTTTTAATGTATTGCTAAATTTGATATGCCAACATTTTTGTTGAGGATTTTTGCATCTATGTTCATCAGAGATACTGGCCTATGATTTTGGGTTTTTTTGGTAATCTTTGATTTGAAATCAGGGTAATGCTGTCCTCACAGAATGAGCCTGGGGGACCTTCCCTCCTCTTGAGTTTTCTGGAATAGTTTGAGAAAGACATGTGCTAATTCTTTGAATGTTTGGTAAAATTCACCTGTGAAGCCATCTGGTCTGGGACTTTTATTTGTTGGAAGTTTTTCAATTACTGATTTAATTTCGTTGGTTGTAATCAATCCGTTCAGATTTTGTTTCTTCTTGATTCAGCCTTAAAAGATTGAATGTTTCTAGGAATTTACTCACATCTTCCAGATTTTCCAGTTTGTTGGCATCTAATTGTGTAGCATTTTCTTATACTTCTTGGTATACCTATGTGTCATTTGTCACTTCTTTTTCATTTCTAATTTTATTTATTTATTTATTTCTAATTTTATTTATTTCTCTATTTTCTTCTTGATAAGTCTCATTCAAGGTTTATCAATTTTGCATATCTTTTCAAAGAATCAGCTCTCGGTTTCATTGATCTTTTGTATTGGTTTGGTTTTTTTTAGACATTATTTAGTTTATTTCCACTCTGATTTTATTATTTCCTTCCTTCTACTCACTTAAGCCTTTGTTGTTCCTTTTCCGATTCCTTTAGGTGTAAGATTAGGTTGTTTATTTGAGATTTTTCTTCTTTTTTTAGGTCCATCTGTATTGCTATGAATTTCCCAGAGATTTTTGGGTCATTTGCATTTGCATTTGCCTTAAGGTTGCTTTTGATTTCTTCCTTGATTTCATTGTTAGCCAATTCATTGCATTACTTAGTAGCATGTTATTTAGCCTCCATGTGTTTTTGTGTTTTTTCAGTTTTTTCTTATAATCAATTTTTAGTTTCATGCCATTGTGGTTGAAGAAGATGCTTGATATGATTTCAGTCTTCTTAAATTTATTGAGACTTGTTTATGGCCTAACACTTGGTCTATCCTGGAAAATGTCCCATGTATGCACTTCAAAAAATATATATTCTGCTGCTTTAGGGTGAAATACTCTAAACATATCAATTAAATATATCTGGTCTAATGTGTCATTTAGGACTGCTATTTCCTTGTTTGTTTCATGTAAGTTAAATCTATTTATTAGTCCCCTATTATGACTATCACTGCTGATCTCTCTCTCTCTGTCAATCAATAATTGCTTTATATATTTAGGTGCTCTTATGTTTGGTGCATAAATATTTACAAAGGTTATATTCTTTTGTTAGATGTATCCCTTTATCATTGTAAAATGCCCTTCTTTGTTTCTTATTATAGCCTCTGTTTTAAAGTCTATTTTGTCTGATTAAGTATTGATACCTCAGCTTTCTTTTTTGTTTCCATTTTCATAAAATATCCTTTTTCATCCCTTTACTTTCAGTCTGTGTGCATCTTTCAATCTGAAGTGGGTCTCTTGTAGGCACCATATGTATGTCTTGTTTTCTTATCCATTCAGCCACCCTATGTCTTTTGATTGGAGCATTTAATTTATTTATATTTAAAGTGATTATTGATAAGTGCATAGTTATTGCTATTTTATTATTTATATTTATGTTTTTGTTTTTGTTTTTTAAATATATCTTTATTGATTTCAGAGAGAAGAAAGGAGAGGGAGAGAGAGAGATAGAAACATCAACAACAAGAGAGTCATTGATCGAGCCCGCAACCCGGGCATGTGCCCTGACCGGGAATCAAACCCCTATCACCTGGATCCTAGGTCGACACTCAACCGCTGAGCCATGCCCGGTCGGGCAATATTTATGTTTTTGTCTTGCCTTCTTCTTAATGAAGTGCCTGTAACATTTCTCATAATACTGGTTTGATGGCAATGAAAACCTTTAGCTTTTTCTTGTCTGGGAAGCTTTTTATCTGTCCTTCGATTTTAAATGATAACCTTACTCAGTAATCTTGGTTGTAAGTTCTTCCTTTTGATCACTTTGAGTATTTAGTGCTAATCCCTCCTGGTCTGCAAAGTTTTTTTTAAGAAATCATCTGACAGTCTTATAGGAGCTTCCTTATAGGTAACTAACTGATTTTCTCTTGCTGCTCTTAAGATCCTTGTTTGTCTTTAACCTTTGCCATTTTAATTATGTGTCTTGGTGTGGTCCTCTCTGGGTTCATCTTGTTTCAGATTCTCTGCACTTCCTGGACTTCTATGTCTATTTCCTTGACTAGGTTAGGGAAGTTTTCAATCATTATTTTTTCAAATTGGTTCTCAATTCCTTACTCTCTCTCTTCTCCTTCTGGCAACCCTATAGCGTAAATGTTGTTACACTTGATGTTGTCCCAGAAGTCCCTTAAAACTATCCTCACTTTTAATTTTTTTCCTTTTGCTCTTCTGATTGAGTATTTTCTGCTACCTTGTTTTCCAAATCACTGATTCAGTCTTCTGCTTCATCTAATCTGCTGTTGATTTCTTCTAGTGTTTTCTTCATTTTAGATATTGTATTCTTCATTTCTGACTGGTTCTTTTTTGTTTTCTATCTTCTATTTTATGTTTCCTCTCTCTTTGTTGAAGTTTTCACTCAGTTTCTTTACTCTTCCCCTAAGTTCATTGAGCATCCTTATAACCAGTGTTTTGAACACTATGTGGTAGATTTGCTTGCTTCCACTTAATAAGGTTTTTGGGTTTTTTTCT
This sequence comes from Miniopterus natalensis, assembly GCF_054644295.1. Taxonomy (NCBI): domain Eukaryota; kingdom Metazoa; phylum Chordata; class Mammalia; order Chiroptera; family Miniopteridae; genus Miniopterus; species Miniopterus natalensis. The sequence goes on along the minus strand of NC_142091.1, from coordinate 10,900,560 downwards.
TTTTATGGAGTTTCGTTCTGTTCTTTCATTTGTGGCATGTTTCTTTGTCTCCTCATTTTGTCTGCCTCTCTGTGTTTGCTTCTATGTATTAGGTAGATCTGCTTCATCTCCCAGTCTTGGCAGGGTGGCCTTATGTAGTAGGTGACCTGTGGTGCCCAGTGGTACCACTTCTCTGATCACTTGACCTGGATGCTCCAGGATTATCCTTTGTGTGGGTCGTGTGTGAACCTCCTGCTGTAGTTAAGCCTTGATTGCTGTTGCACGTAAGTGGGGCATTTTGACACTCAGGCTGACTGGCTGTGAGGATTGGCCATGACCACAGTGTATGAGCTGCTGTTTGGGGGTTGAACCCATGGATTGGGATTTACCCCAGCAGGATATGGTACTTGTTGAGACTATCCTTTGGGTGTACTGCTTGTGGAGTTAATCAGGTGGTGCTCTGTTGTGGTCTGAAGCTGGCCACCAGGTTTGTTGGTTCTAGAGTCTCTTGGGAGGGTCTCTAGTGCAGGCCAAGGTCAGCCATTTGCAATTGCCAATATATGAAAACAACCTAATTGTCCATCAACAGATAAATGGATAAAAAGATATGGTATAAATATCTTGGGAAAGCTCTTTATCTGTCCTTGGAAAAGGATTAAGATGTACAAATTGCTAATTATAAAAACAGTCACAGGAAGGTAAAATACAGCATAAGGAATCTAGTCAATAATATTGCACTTACTGTGCATGGTGTCAGATAGGTACTAGACTTATTGAAGTAATCACTTTTTAAGTTATATAAATATCTAATCACTATAATGTACACCTGAAACTAATATTATATTGTATGTCAACTATAATTGAAAAATAAAAAAAATATTAAATATATATATATATATACATATATATATATATTTCTGGAGGGACACAGCTATGATTAGCAGGACAGAGCAGTAAAGTTATTTCCTGACCTCTCTTTCCTCCCCCGCTCAGATCTAATGCCAGTGCCTCTCTTGACTGAACCTAACCAGAAGCTGACCAACAAGGGAGCTGGGTGATGCAGCTTGTGGGATTTCTTTTCCTGGCACATAAAAACAAAAGCACAGAGAATAATTAGCGCACTCCCCCTTCAAAAATGTCCAGTGGCTCTCTCCACTGCCTCCTAAATAAAGTTTAATCTCCCTGGATGACCAATCAAGACCCTCCCAGACTCATTCTCCCTCACTGCTCACATACTTCTGAAATGACACTACTTGTCTTCTAGCCCACTGTGTCTTCTCATGCCACTTTGCTTGCTGCAATGTTCTCCCAGCCCCATCTCTGTTTTAGGAGAGCTTAATCAGCCTCGATTCAAGGACTCCTTTAAACTCTGTCTCCTCATGATTTCATCTCTGATCACCACCAACTAGAAGAATTCATTCTTCTACTACTACAAATTTCATTTGTACCACTTGCATGATTCATTACTCACCATCTCATACCATCCCCACTGTGCCTTGTGGTGAAGTTATCTATGTCTGTGTATTACCTCCCCTGTTAGACTGAAAGCTCCTGAGGGTAAAAATTGTGTCTTATATGTCTTTGCATTTCACAGTTCCCAACATTGACCAGCTCAAGATGCTTCTCCTGCCTTTCCCCAAACTCATAGACCCCTATGCCTCCTTTAAGATTCAGATCAAGTGCCAACTCCTCTATCCCCTCCAGGCAGAGCCAATTCATCTCTTCCTCTTCCCATATCCACCCCTCTACCCCACCCAGGAGGTGTGTCATGGTTGAGAGCATACTCTCCAGTCTGTCGGTCTGGGTTCACATCATGAAACTCTGTCATTCAAAAAAGCTGTGTAATATTGAGAAATTTATTTAATCCCTATGCCTGTTTCTTCATGGTACCCATGCTAGCAAATGAGTTAATATATGTGAAGCATTTAACACAGTGTTGAGCAGATATATTAAATACTAAATAAATGTTAGCTATTAATATTGTTACTTGATTCTAAGCTCTTTGAAGGCAGGACTGTGTCTTGATCTTTGTATATGTTTGTGGGTTGCATGAATAAATAGGATTTAGTATTCAATAAATATTTGTTGGTTGGTTGGATGGATGGATAGATGGATGGGTGGTCAAATAGTAGGTTCTTTGTTGTCGACTGGTTGCATGAATTAGTGAATCAGTTGGTCTTCAATATATGTTGGCTAGTTAGTTCATTACTTAAATGAATGAATGAGGAAATGAATGAATAATAGGCATTTAATAAGAAGGTTGGTTGTTTGCATGGCTGAATTAACAAGCAGAGTTTCCACAGACAGCAGATGTTCCACAAATGTTGACTGGTTGAGTGAATGAACAAACATCCCTAATATATAACAATAGCCTGGAGTCAAAGCCAGAGAGGACACAGCTAGAGCATTGATGGGGGATGGGGTGATAGAGCCTGTGCCCCAATAACTACCTTAGCGAGAGTTTTCTTGTCCCTACTATTTCAGAAAATCTCCCCCCACATCTAACAGCTGCTTTTGCATATTACGTGGGGCTGCAATATGGGGGATATGGGAACCTGGGGTGGGGAGAGGGCTGGAGATGAGCTGGCCCCATTCTCTTCTCCCCACTCAGCTTTGGACCAGTCCATCCTGGCCCCTTGGCCCCAGCGCCACCTCCTCTGCCCACCCTCGGTGAGGAGGGGCCTGCACTCCAGAGCACATTGGAGCAGGTGCTGCAGTAGCTCGGACCCCAGGGCAGGCATGAACTAATTGGCTCTCACGTCCTTGGCCCCATTCCCTGGCCCTGCTTCTCCCCTGAGGCAGTCCCAGCAGCACACATTTCTAGTTAATGAATTATTTTGCAACACGTCTGGAAATGCATGAACTAGAAATCTTACACATGTTGGAGGATTTTGCCATTTCCTCTAAATATGCCATTCATTTGGTAGGTAATTAAATGTGCAATAATGGGCTCTAATTTCCATCTTAAATGACTTCCTAAGAGCAACAGAAAGGAAGACGCAGGGTGTAATTTTCTGGAAGAGCCTTCCCCCTAAAGCTTGTCAGCACCTAGAAGGAGGAGGAACTGAATAAAATAAAGTTGGTTTTACTACTGCTCCACATGCAAGTCTGTCTGCAGTTTTCCCCCTTGGAATAACTAACCAACAGCAAACCCCACCCCAAGGCCCCGGGGACTGCTGTCTGGCAGGCTGAGCTTGGCGAGGAAGAGGGAGGTTGGGCAGCAACAGGAGCTGGTGCTGTGGTGGGGAGGCCGCATCTGTGCAGATCCCACAGACCCCACATTTGTGCAGAGACCCTAACGTGAGGGTCAGAAGCCTTCTTTCTCCTTCCCATCCTTCCCACACCGTACATGTGTACTGCATGTGAGCAGGTACACTCACACTCACACACACACGCAAGCAAGGGATCCACCTTCTAACTCTGCAGGCACCAGTCCGAGCCAGCTGCAGGGAGGCAGCAGGGAAGCCAGAGGGCAGGGAAGGGGCCACGCCACCCAAGGAATGAAAAGCGCCAGGTGTGAAACACCCCCTCCTGAGACAGCCATGGGCTTAGAAGAAGGGCACACCTGGGTTCAAATTCAAGCTCCACCACTTGCTGTGAGAATATGGATCGCTAACTTAGCCTCTCTGAGCCTCAGTTTCCTCATCTGTAAGACGGGAGTAGTCAAACCCAAAGCAGAAGATAATTGTTACAGACCGTGCATGAAGGCCTCAGTACAGCCTGGCACACAGTAGCAAGCTCTTAATAAGTCAGAGTCCCTCAAGCCTTCTCTTCCTTGGTTGGCGTTGAGAACAAGGCTTGCCTGGGTCAATGTGCAAACCCAGGTCCCTGGGAGTCACCACACGTTCTCTGAGAGAGGTGCCCTGAGTCCTCGCCACTCTGCAGCAGCAGCCCTAGGACAGCTTACATTTCCCCCCACCTTTATCCCGCCTCCAGGGCAGCTTCCATGTTCCAGTGGAATGCATCTCCCAACCTTTCTTGAGGCAGGGCTGAGACAGTGGAGGCTGCAGAGGTCAGAGAGAACTGGCTTCTGACCCAGAGGCAGTACAAATGACGGAGCACGAAATGTCCAAGGCCGGTCCTTACTTCTGCTGCGTGGCCTGTGGTGAGTCCTGGACCACGTGGTCAGCCCTGGAGGCATTCCTCCCTTCATAGAATTGTCAGGGGCGGACGCCAGGGGCACCAAGGGGCTTTCCACTCCCACTGCCATGAATTTGGAGGGCCCGATGGGAGGGCTGCCCCTGGCCAGTGCCTCCCAGACCCTGGGTCTCTCAGCGTGGACTCTCAGCCTGAGAGTGGACAAAGGTGCTAGGAGGGGCTCAAGGGCCTTAAGTCAGGCTGTCTCCTGGCTCCGCTGGCCGCTCTCCACCCAGGGCATCTGGAAAGGAGATAAGGGCATAATTCTGAGGACTATCCCAGGGTATCTCAGGATCTCAGGCCAGGAAATGGACTGCATAATAGCTTAACTGGAAGTAGGCCTGGGGCAGCAGTGAGAGTGAAGATAAAATGCAAAGAAGTGATCTGGTTGAGTCAAAGCAGAGGCTCCACTCAAATGAAAAAGTAGATATGGGTGAATCTGCGCTGGGAGTGGGGCTGGGGTCCTTTATGAAGCCAGAGCAGACTAGAACTGCAAGGGACCCAAAGGGACAGTTACCCAGCTGTAGGGCCCTTCACTGAGGTAAAGAGGCGACCTGCTACTCCCTCGAGCCTCTCAGGGTCTCCTCCAAAGTCCTCCATTTATTTTCTCTTGCATGCACTCAGTCTTTGCTCACTGAGTTTCTCAGCCAGAGTTCCTGGACTGTCGACTTTACACGGAGCAGGCTATTTGTGTGATAGACTCCTGGGGTTTAGAGGCAGCAGACCTGGTTCCAGCTTCCATTCTGTCATTTCTGGTTGTATGACTTGGGCAAATTCCTTGAGGTCTCTGGACCTCGGTTTCCACATCTCTAGGATTGTTGTGAAACTAATTGAGAAAATACCTATAAAGCTCCTAGCTTGATGACTAGCACATAGCTTCCCATTAACTAAAAAATCAGCCATTGCTGTTTTTATGAAGATAATGTGCTAAGACCTTAAGATGCTCAAATATACTATTATCAGTGCATAAAATGCATTTTATATAAAATTATGTCCCCAAGGAAGAGAATGTGCTGATCTTTTCGTTGCCTGTACTGTCCATCATAGGCATGATAAGAGCTGGGTAGCTATCTGATAAATGGAGTGAAATTCCTTAATGACCAAGGATGAGCCATTTCAGCAAAAATCTATACTGGATACTATTACCTTACATAGAAGCATTTTTTTGTTTGTTTTCTAATATATCTTTATTGATTTCAGAGAGAGGAAGGGAGAGGGAGAGAGAGAGATAGAAGCATCAATAATGAGAGAGTCATTGATCAGCTGCCCCCTGCATGCCCCCTACTGGGGATCGAGCCCGCAACTCGGGCCCGTGCCCTGACCGGGAATCAAAGCACAGTCTCCTGGTTCTTCGGTCGACGCTCAACCGCTGAGCCACGCTGGGCCGGGTGAGGCAGTTTTTTCATAGGTGGGTACAAGATATTTAACAGTCAACAATTAACTCAGTAACAGTGAAGGGATTTGTGGTCTCCACAGAGCAGTGCCTGTGCTTTGAGGGGTCTGGAAAAAGGAAAGTACTTTGACATCCCAAAGGCATGTTATCGTAGATGCAAAAAGACAACAGACAGGCTCAGTTAAGGTAAAGACTGGCCTTTGTCAGGGAAGATTCTAGCCTAGGACATGACTACCCACCATAAACTGCTTTTTAGTTAAAAAGTTAACTTCAGACCGTCCTTTGTGGTTGCTTTAGATCACCGAGTTTGTAAGGCTGCCACGCAGGCCTTCCCTGAGCTAGTCAGGTTAGCATGTGGCCCCTTCTCATCCACACATATTCCAGGACCCACTGTGGGGCCATGCAGATTGTAGCAGCTTATTAGCCGAGACACCAACTTAGAGGTATTTGACCTTGAAAGCCGTTTGTCACAGGGCCCTGGGTGGGAGGGGTGGTGATGTAAGCCCATTGGTGGAGGTGAGGGATGTAGCCTAGGTGGTGGAGGTAGGAAGCGGCAAGAAAACAATAATAAACCAGACAATTTCAGACAGTGGTAAGAACTGCAAAGATTGTTACAAATGGAGACTCTTAGGGAAAAAATACAGGGCAAAATGTAGGTGCATGGAGCCCCCCAGCCCATAAACTTAGAATAGAAATTAAGTCATGATTATGCAGGCCTCTGAATGCAGTGTTCCCTTTGTAGTTAAAGAGTGTCCTGGGACAAAAGTCAGGCTGTGAGAAACCATTACTGTTAGCAACTACTTAACTATATTTGTCAGGTTTCTTACCGCGATGCAACCAAAACCAAACTCTGGAAGGAAACTGGGTCCCGAAGCTGCTGGAACTCTGGAGTTTGATGCACAGCCCCTGACATCAGCTTCCTCTGCTCGTCAGAACCGCAACATGATTCGCGTTGATTTTATACCAAGTAGGTATCCCCACCTTGGAATTATAAAATAAATGCATAATAAAGCATTGTTTTTATCTCATATATTTAAGGGTTCCAAATGAAGATGTTATCTTTAAAGTGTTTGAGACCCTGCGCTATGGTATGCCAGTGCCGCTCGAGCCCACCGGCACACCTCTCACAGCGATCTCTCAGACGCTCAGATACTCTCATTACACAGGACTGTGGCTCTCTGCTGCTTTAACGCTTTCGGTGGCTCCTCCCTATGTCCCATGAGACAAAGTGAAAACTCCTTGGCTTGGCTCTCATATATTCACTGAGGTCAGGCCCTGCTCCAGGTCCACAATCATAGAACTAGCTGCACAAAACTACTTGCTTTTCCCCAGGAAATGTTAGGTATTTCATGCTATTCCCTTGGCCCAAAATCCCCTTGTTCTCAGCCCCCCTCCCTGCTCCAACCCCTCCCCTGCCCCAGCTCAGCTCTGACATTCATCAGTCAAGGCCCATAAGCAGGCTCTCCTTAAGCAGCCCCAGCCTGGCTCATGCCCCGGTGCTGAAATGATGGGTGTGTGTCTCTAAGTTCCCCACGTGACTGCGAGCTTCTCCTATGATAGCGAGAGACCTGGCTTTACATCCGGCACAGGACTGGTGTTCAGCTCCACAGAAGGAAAGGAAGGTGGGGAGGGAGAGGGAAGAAGGACAGGGAAGAGGCAGAAGGGAGGGGAAGGGAAAGGAGAAGAAATGGCCAAAGGCCAGCAAGAGAGTTTCAACAGGCTGGGTCCTCCATGGTGACTGTTCTGACAAGGCAGGCACAGAACTCAGCCTCTCGTCCATGCCTGCCACCTCCTCAGGGCCTGGAAAAGGCCCTTCCACGTTAAGCTATGTTCGGACCACCTGTGTGAGCACTCTGTTCTTGCTCTTTTGAGATAATTATACCTCTGATCTCATTCCAGTTTCCTGACAATAAAACTTACGAGGCAGTATTACTCCTATTATACAGATGAGGAAACTAAGGCCCAGAGACATGAAGTGATGACGGGCCAGGTTTAGAACCCAGGATTCCAGATTGAGCCTGATCTGACAGCTCTAAGGGCTCCAGGGGACTCACCTTTTTGTGCCTGTGTGTCTGGTGTGGGTGCACACACTCTGGCAGGTCGAGGTAGGGGTGGGGCCTCAGTCTTTCCTGTTAAATCACCACTCAGCCAAGGCTAGCCACATCATGAATCGAAGGCAGCATTCTGTCTTGGGCTTTTTATTCTGCACAAATAGGTTGGTATGGAAACCACCCTGCTGAGGTTACCATCGAAGCCTCCTTGCCTCCATTGGTTTCCTTAAAAAACGAAGATAGTAGGTGGGAAATGTCTACATTTCCACATCAATTCCTTCTTGGCAACAAACATCTATCAGTAAATGGTTGTAACATAATTAGAACAAACTCTTTCAAAACCTTCCACATTTCTGCTCTTTTGTCAAATAATAAAGATAGCCAGTCTTTAGTGTCTGCCCCCACCTAAGTCATGAACGCCTTGAAGGCAGAGTCCTGGGTGCTCCAGGCTGGCACCAGGGAGGCACTGAGTGACCAGGCTTCGACTGGGTAAACATGACAACTGGCAGATTCTCCAGCGCAGGTTAGAAACAACAACCTTCACGCCTGCCTAGCTCTACGCAATCTCCACAGCCTTCTCATTATTTGATTTTACTTGGTCTTCCACCTCCTCCTCGAGTTAAGCACAACATACATTATCAGTCCCATGGCACAGAGGAGAAAATGTAAACTCAGCGAACTCGAGTGAGAGCCGGGCTCGCTGACGCCTGCGGAGGCCGGGTTGGAAGCCAGGCTGCGGCTCCGGCCCAGTGCTTCTCTCCCCTCCCACCCAGCCTCTCCTGAATGCCTCCCACAAGCACCTGAGTGACAGGCTCCATCAGAACACCCCGTGCTTGCTCCTGGATTTGCTCTACTGTTTATGAGCACCCTCCTGACTTAGTTTTATGTAAGTGTGCTAGGGCTGTCATAACAGAATATCACGGGCTGGGGGCTCAAACAGCAGAATCTGGTTTCCACAGTTCTGGGGCCTGGTAGTCTAAGATCAAGGTGCCATCTGGGTTGGTCGGTTTCTGGTGTGAATTCCCCTCCTGGCTTGCAGATGGAACCTTCTTGCTGTGACCTCACATGGCCTCTTCTCTGTGTGCATGAGGAGAGAGCTCTGATATCTCTCCTTCTTACAAGGACACCAGCCCTATGGGATCAGGGCCCCACCCTCATGACCTCACTTAACCTTAATTACCTTCCTAAAGGCCCCGTCTCCACATACTGTCACCCTGGGGATTAGGGTCTCACACATGCATTTGGGGAGAATACAATTCAATCCAAGTTTAATCCAGACCTCTCCAAAACACATACGGATTCATATTCCAGCTCTTCCCCCACAACCTTTCCTTGACCCGATACACCCATTTTCCTAATTAGCTTTGACTCATCTTAGTTTTTATTGAACACTGTTCTGTGAGGCTGTTCTGATCTATTGGTACACTAGAGTTTCCCACATGTTTTTTCCAGTTCATTTCTGAGAGGCACACGAGTGGGAATCGTAATGAATCATCCTGCGTATTTCCACTGTGCGTGAGCCCGAGGGCACACGGGGCTGAGCTTCCCGAACTGTGGAGTGGAAGTGGACTCCCAGAACCATGGCTGAGGTGCTTTATGGGACTCTGGAGGAGTGGGGGGCACAGGAGAGAGGGCCCACGTCTGTCCCCTTACCTCTGTCTGACTTGATGGGCAAGAGTAAATGTCAACTCCTGTGAGGACCAGACAGGAGAAGGCAGCCTGCCCTGGGCTGCCCTGGGTGAGGCTGGAGCTGGCCTGCCCTGCTCACCTCGCCCCTGCCCTGGCCCTGCTTCCTGGCTCATTTTGACCAGACTCTCCCTAAGGGGAGAAGCTTGCACAGCTGAGGTGGTGTGCCTGCCCCAGCCCATGTGCTCCTTCTACACCCTGAATTCAAGGGGCCCTGAGGCTGCGCAGCTTCTGTCCCTGGGGGCAGGCCCTGCTCCACTGCTCGCTGCACCCTAAAGAGGACGAGTGTCCCCATGGCTGCCCACAGGCTCTGTGTCGGAGGGGATGGGTCAGGGAGTGGGAAGAGAAGGTAGTCACACCTGGCTCTCCCCATCCTGCGTGCTCTAGGACAGAACCCAAGGATTCAAAAATTCTAAATTTGAATCTGGACTTGCACGCCCTTAAGACGGGCTTTTCATGGTAAGAGGAGAGGGCATTTTTAACTGAACAATTTGCTAGTTGGATGTGTTGCTTCTAACTATTTAGACATATGGTATGCAGCCTTCCACCCACACTCCTGTCCCAAGCCCACAATGTTAAAGAGAACCTGGGGGAAGCAGTCCTGAGGGGATGACTTACGATTCAGAAGCCTGCGTGAAAAATGACCACACATGCACATGCACGCGCACACACACACACTACTACAGGTCTGTATTTCCTACATATGACTGTCATGATTAATGCTTTCTAGTAATTATGACCATGCCTGCCAGGGTGCAGCATTGAGCTGGTGTGTGAGCCTGAGTGTGTGTGTAGAGGGGGAGGATCAGCATGCGGTCTCAAAAGATGAGGACATTTTAGCCAGGCCCGGTGTGGCTCAGCGGTTGAGCGTCGACCTAGGATCCAGGAGATGGCAGTTCGAGTCCAGGTCAGGGCACAGGCCCGGGTTGCGGGCTCGATCCCCAGGCAGGGGTGTGCAGGAGGCAGCCGATCAATGACTCTCTCATCACTGATGTTTCTATCTCTCTCTCGCCCTCTCCCTTCCTCTCTGAAATCAATAAAGACATATTTTTTTAAATGAGGACATTTTTGATGAGAGAGAAGTATAGCAGCACTCTGTGTGAGAATTTTCCTGACATTGGCCCTAAAGGGGGCAGCTAAAGGTGGTGGGGGCCCTGTATGTGGAAACTGTCCAGAATCTCCACAAATCTACCTCTTCAGGGTTAGGGAAGGAATTCTGTAGAGCCTTACCCCACACCCTCACATCTCCCCTCTTCCCTCAGACCCTCCAAGCTCCCCACAGAACACACACATGTGTACACACAAGTACACAGACATGCACACAAAACACATACGGACCCACACAGATACACACAAACACACAGATAAACACACACAACACACATGAATCATATCACCTCCCAGGGACACCCCAGTCCCTCTTCAGGGCTGGGATTCCCTCTCTTCTGCTACCTCCCACCACCAGTTTTGAGCCATTAGGATTAAGATTGGCTTATGTTTTTGTGACCCCAGAAGCAGTACAATGTCAGCAAGGAATGGCTTGTATAGGCTTGGGCATGCATGCGAAGTTAACACTGGACCCCACCCAAGGTCACTTTCAGCTGAAAGGTTCCAAGTCCTAGCCCCATCCCAGGCCCACCTAGCCCCAGCCCAGGCCCACCTAGCCCCAGCCCAGGCCTACCTTGCCCAGCCTAGGCCCACTTAGCCCCAGCCTAGGCCCACCTAACCCAGTCCAGGCCCACCTAGCCTAGCCCAGGCCCACCTAGCCCAGCCCAGGCTAGGCCATGGTAAGTTATTCCTCCATCTTTCCCATTATCAGGATCATGAGTGACAGACGAGGGAGACCCTCTGGCAGCATACCCTGTCAGGCCTACCACATGCCCCTGGGTTTAGAGATTCTGGGGCTCAAGCTGCCTGCTAATGACTTTTGAAGGGGGAAGGCAGGGGAATGGAGGGGATGCGCTGGTCCCTGGTGGTTGGAGAGTTGGCCTAAATATACCCTCCCAGCCCCAGCTTCAGCTCCACCCCAGGGTCCCTGCAGAAAGACTGTCCTGGGTCTGTCTTTCTCCCTGACCCCCAGGGTCGCTTCCACCTGCTCCAGCCCCTCCTCTCCGATCTGCTGCACACACAGGGCTGCTGCGAGCAGGGGAACAGCAACCTCCATCGCTCTTCCGCTCACAGCTTCACCTTTGCAGACAGTGCTGAGGAAAACAAGCCCCACAAAACCCCTGTGGGCTCCGGCAGTCTGGCCGGCTCTTCTGTGCTCCTGTCTGATCCTCTGGAAGGCAGAGGCAGGGAAGAGAGCGGCCCGGCTCCATGGGGTGCAGCTCCTGTCTCCTCCTCCCGAGTGGGCTCAGTGAGCACCTGTCCCATGGTGAGCCCCGTACCAGGCTCTGGGGACCAGAAATCAGTGAGACCTGGGGGACTGTGAAATCAGTTCAGGGAACAGCACTGTGTCTGCCTCCCCCAAGTGCAAGGTTACTTCCGGGCCTGGGAAAGCAGCTTGTTCAAAGGTAAGGTCAGGTGTGCCTGCCCTGGCTGCCGGCTGAGGAGCCACCAGGAGAAAGGAGGAATTCTGGCTCTGTGGGCCTGGGGCTAAGGCAGCATGCTGACGTCACAGCCTCTGCAGAGCCGTCCAGGCCTCAGGAATTCCCAGGAACCTTCACCTCGTCCACCTGGGCCACCAGGGCAGGCTTCCTGTGGGCCAGCGGACTGGAGGAGGGTTGGGGAGGCCCTGGGCACTGGGCTGTGCAGAGCTTTCATACAGAAGCGGAGCAATGGCCTTGGCCTGGCGCGCTGTCCGTCGCCCAGGACTGTGGTCTCCCAGGACACGGCCTTCTGTGTTAAAACCAGGACAGTCCTGGTCAAACAGGGAAGGTGGAGTCACCTGCAGGGATGTGGGGAACGATCCTCCCTCCCAGAGGAGCCTGGCACATGGCCAGGGACAAAGGACAGCGTGGACCCAGGCTGCCTGTTAATGGTCTGCTAGCCGAAATTTCCCTCATGATTCCCTCACGGGTGGGGAAAGGCTGGCGAGCAGAGGCGTCCTCTGGCCAGCTCAGGAGCTGTCCAGGGAAAATAGTTACGAGGAAGGTGTCATGGTCTCCATGCAGGGAGGAGGTGGGAGCTCCCTGACTGGTTTAAGGAGCTGAGGCCCTCGAGGCCTCACACAGAGCCTGGGGTGTGGGGAAGGAGCCAGGGAGCACCTGAGAGCAGTGCCAGGTCAGGACTTGTCCTTAACCATTCCCAGGACACGAACACTGGGCAGAAGGACACGGGGGAAACGGCTTTAAAATCTTGCCTGGAGCTCCTGCTCCCAAGGAGCTGGAGAGCAGACCTGGAGGAATTGCAGCTGGGAGTGCTGTCTGGCATGGGCCTGAACCCAGAGCCAGCGTGTTCCTTTAGGCCTGTCCTGGGGAACAGGCTCCCCTCCATGGGGTCCAGACTGGAAGCTGTGGGCAGACAGATATCTCCAGAGGCAATGGAAGTTCGAGTTACACTGGCCTGACAAGGCAGGTCCCAGGGAGATCACCTGACCCAGACCCCCTATTTGACAGGTGGGAGACCAAACTCCAGAGAGGCTTAGTCAATAGCCCAGGGCAGCACATCTGCTAGTGGTTAGAGCCCCAGATAGGACTCTCCACCATCAGAGGCCACAGCCACAAGGTCCTTGGGAGGGAGGAAGCTCAGAAGCCCAGCCCAGGCTGTGAAATCCCCTGCCTTCTGGAGGCCACTTGTGCCCTCTGGAGCCAGGACTCCTCTCGCCATCCTGTGAGTCCCCAGCATGGTCCGCTCCAGCACCGACTCCAGGTGAAACCGTCCAGCGGATCCCCAGACTGCTCTGCCCTGGGGCCTCCGGATGCTGGAAATCTGGGCAGTAGGGACCACCTGCTCTGGCTCTCCCTCTCCCAGCCTCACCCTCAGGAGTGGGAGGCTATTTCCCACCTGTGCATTAGAGGCCTTCCCAGAGGTGGGGGGTTAAGGTGCAGTTTACAGAGTCCTCCTTGGCTCCAATCAGTTTGGCAGGAAGCAGGGCCTGAGGGTGGGGCAAATGCAGACACAGTCCCAGTGTGTCTGACAGTGAGGTGAGGAGGGACCCAGACCCAGGATGCTGAGGAGCAGTGGGAATCGGTGTAGGTGGGCTCTCTTTGAGTAGACAGTTGGGTCCTAAGTGCAGGGCCAGGAGAGGGCCGAGGAGAGTGAGAACAGTGAGGAGACTCAGGAGAACTGTCTCCTGATAGCTACTGTCCCAGCTTTTAGTATTTATGGCATTTCCAGATCTGCCATACTGTGGGAGAGCCCAGCACTTCAAAACCAAAATGCAGAAAAGAGCCTGAGACACGGCCCAAAGGAACAACAGGCTGCCCCCTTTGTCCCAGCAGCCCTTCCAGGAAAAGCAGGACCACATGGAGAGCTAACAGAGAGAGAGCCTGCACCCCACTACCCCACAGACCCCAAAAGCACCGAGGGGCCGAAGAGAGAAGGGCTCACCCTAGGCAGGACAACAGTCGGGAGCCCCCTCCCTGGAAAGCTTCTGGAGGCTGGCCAGCTGTGCCCAGGTGAGAAGCTGAGTCCTCGAGGAGGAGAGCACAGCCTCCCGCACACAGGCCCTTGGAGCTCCCTTAGCATTTACTGCCACACCTCGCAGCTTCCTGCCTGGCTGGCCACTAATAATTTATTGCAAATAAGTGTCTTTGCTCCGATAAGGCAGTCGGTTTCCCTACCTCTGAATTCCCTGCAGAGCTTAACACAGCTGGGCACCCAACTGGTCCTCATTAAAATCCTTCTGGACCTGAATCTTCTCACCTTTCCATGCCCCCATCTCCACCCCTGTACTCCCGCAGCCGGCCCAGGAATGCACCCACTTCTCACTTTCCTAAGGGCTGGGGAGGCAGGTGCCACCAAGGAAGGGCAGGCCAGGGCCTCTGAGTCTGTGGACCTGCCTGGTCCCCCGGCAGGATCTCCTATAGGCAAACAGAGGATCACTATTAGCAAAGTCTCCAATTAGGGTTCTCTTCACCCTCCTGTGGAAGAAGCTTATTTGTAACATTTAAGTCAGACCCTGAATCCCACGGAGAACTGGAAATCTGTAAGAACCTTACCTAAGGGTCTCGGGCAAGAGGCACTAATTCCCGGGGTTTTGGTTGCCTGACCTATAAAAAGTATTACTGTAGGCAGGTGACTATGCCAGGTGATAAAGTTCCTTCCAATCTTACACTTCTGTGCAATATTGGACCCTCTCATTAATCCATGTGCAAGACAGCGATGTGGATCTGGAGTAAAAAGACCTGATTCACATTCGGGCCCTGGTACTTGCTGGCTGGCTGGCCTTGGAAAGACACTTAATCTTTCTGAACTAATTTTCTTGATGCAAAACGAGCACAATCACAATATCTTCACCATGCAGATATTGTGAGGTTTAAATGAGATACCACATGTGAGCAGGGTTGATAAACTGTGAAGTAGTATTCAAATGTTACCAATTATTAACAGGTCATATTGACTGTGATAAACACCTCCCTTAAACAAGCAAATGCTTATGTAACCTGACATTAGAAACACAAATAAGATCATAGTTGATGGATCTGATGGTGACTCCTCCCTGCCTAGGGGATCGGCTGCCCTGAAACTGCCTTGAGGTGGGCACCTGCCAGAGTGGGTGGTCCATGTTGACCTCCAGGGAGGCTGGAGGTCCGGCCCCTGTGAACACGGTGGCTGCCTGCCAGCTGCCAGGGCCTCCCAGCTGTCTCTGCAGTCTGCCAGCCGACCCAGCAGCCTCTCCCCAGGTAACAGCAACAGTACACAGAGGCTCTTGTTCCGAGTACTTCATGCAAAGGAAGAGAGCCTCCAGGAATGCATAATCATCTCTACCACCCCTTTAAAGATGCTGATAAACCCACGGAAACTGTGTTATTGCCACATGCTAATTGCACTTCCTTGGGTGAGCATCATAAAAATCCATTGCAGTTTTCAGAAACAAGATGCCAATTGCATTTCAATTGCTGGAGAGGAGAGTCCAGAGAAGCTTAACCAGGAAAGTGCTGAGTATAACTGGATAACCTTGGAAAGAAATCCCCCCCAAGCCCCAAGGCTCAGTTCTGAAGCAGGAGCTAAGAGCTACGAAGGACAGGTGGGTCTTGTGGGGAAGCCAGGCCTCCCTGGGGCAGTGACTTAAGTGTTTCTCAGAAGTGCAGCAGCTTCGCACCAAGGTGGCTGGGCGGCTCGGGCTTTTTGCTGCAGCATCATGACATGCGGGCTTAACAAATGTAAAGAATTAAACAAATTAATACATGCCAGGAGTCTAGAGAGAGGAGCAGTTCCAGAGCTTTAGGAAACATGTGTGAAAGGAAAATTGTAATTTTGCCTGTTAATGTGAGAGAGAGAGAGAGAGAGAGAGAGAGAGAGAGAGAGAGAGAGCCATGACCATACATCACTTTGCTTTAATGAAAGAACTCCTTCAACTAGTTCACAGAACAGTCACTTAAAACCAACACCCTATTCCAGCACCAACCAGAGGGTTCTTCCAGGATCCCCACTCCTGCCCCTGCCCCAGCCATAGCCGGTAAGAACAGGAAGCAGGTGAGACCCACCGTGGAGAGTGGGGAGGACCCGACTCCATGGGCTTAACCTGGGCTGGCCCAGCTTTGACCCCATCTTCCCAGGGGCCTCCAGAGCCAGGGGCCTCTAGGGAGGCACTGCCCCCCATCCCACCTGAGAGCACAGGGAGAAGGTAGGCCCAGGTATCCCTGAGCACCCTCCCAAAGGAGGGGCACAGAGGCTGGGGAGGGGAGAGGGCAGAAGGCAGCCTCCCCGTTGCTTCCAGCAGCCTCTTCCTCGCCAGCTCCTCCCACGTCCATCAGCTCCCCGTGGTCCCAAAGCTGCCCAGCCCTCCTCTTGTCACTGGGGCTCTCTAGTGAGGTAGAGGGTCTAGAAATCAGGGCCCCCGGGGGGGGCCCTGCAGCTGGAGGCTGCCAGTGGTGGCGACTGTGTCTTGTGCAGTGATAGGAGATCCGTTCTTTCTGCATCGGGGTCAGCTTCTTCTCCATCTAGTGGACCTGCCAGAGCCCCCCAGAAACATGAGGCTGCTATGCAGTGAGGAGGAAACACAGGACTGGGGAGAGAGTCCTGAGCTCACAGAGAAGGGAGCTGGGTCCACAGTTTGGTTCCGCCCAGTAACTTTCACTTTAGCGAGTCGCTTAATCATTCAGAACCTTCATTGCTACTTCTGTCAAGTGGGGCTAACAATATTCACTTCTCTGGGTTTTTTGTAAGGTTTGAATGAGAAGATGGATGCATATGTCCCCTGTAATCCATAAAGCTTATCACCTATCACACACCCCATGTCCAGCCCGCAGAAAGATGCTTTTCCTCACACACCTGCACTTGTAAAGTACTGGGTACAGGTTTTTATGCACATTAGCTCACTCTGCCCTCCCTCTGAGCAGGTGAAGTTGAGTGGCTTGCCCAGTATCACACAAGAATGAATTATTTGCCAAACCCAAATTGCTAAATGCTGAGCTCCCTCCGCAGTGTGGGGAATGTGGGTGCTAGGAACCAGGGGCGAGTGATACATCCATAGACAACGCGAGGGTCACTCACTCTGACCAAGCACTGTGCCCCGTGTACCAGTCTTACCCATTTAATCATCTCAGTAGCATGCACGGGAGCCTGACGGCTGTTACCCGGCAACTGAGGTTTACCAAGTTAGGAACTTGCCACAGGCCACCCAGTAAATGGCAGATCTGGGCTACAGCACAAACTCAGATCTGCTCTTCCCCAGCCAGTGCATTTTTAAATGGGCAGGAACGCAACAGATTCAGCATTATATGCATCATTTCTATTTCCTTTACTCTGGGAAACATTCTCTAGCCCCTCCCCAGCCCCCAGCCAGGCCCAGGCCTAAGGGTAAGGGTCACGACCACAGTTGCTGAGGGACAGGCCCTTTAAAAACCTCCCCTCCCCACCCTGGCCCCCATACTCACCCACGCTGTGTCCTGGATCCAGTCCAAAAACTCAGCAACCTTGGCGTAGATGCCTGGGTGCTGGGGCTCTGCGCAGCCTTGGCCCCAGCTGACCACCCCCACAAGGCGCCAGGTGCCCCCATCTGGGCACACCAAGGGGCCCCCGCTATCTCCCTGGGGATTCCCAGCACAGAGACCAGAGAAACAGGCAGTCAGTCCTTCCAGGGGCACCAGACCTCTCCAGGAGCAGACCCTCCATTCCGGCCCTCCCTGCTTCCAGTATGGATCCCAGCTTGGCTCACCCCTCCCAGAGAGGCTGATCAGACCAGGGACCAAGCCCCAGCAGGACCCCTGCCCCACCCTCCTCCTGGGCCCCCTTGCTACCACACCTGGCAGGCGTCAGCCCTCCCGTCCAGGTAGCCGGCACACAGCATGCGAGGGCTGAGGGCTCCATTGTACACGCAGGAGCTGTTGCAGAGCTGGGTGCTGAGCAGCTGCACCACCGTGTCCTGCAGCGAGTCCGAGCTGTGGGCTGCAGGGGGCAAAAGGCCACAAGGCACAAAGAAAGGCCCAGGAAAACAGAGCAGCGAGAGGGGAGGTGTTTAGAGGCATAGGAGACACGGAGTCCCAAAGAGGAGAGCCCGGGGTGGGCAAGGCAGCCAGGGTCTGCCCACTTGGGGGCTGGGAGTAAAGAGGAGGTGCAGAGCTCACTCACACGTGCACCCTGAAAATTGAAGCCTTGGCACTATGGGATAAGGGGAGCAAAAGTATAGGGCCAGGGTTTAGGGGAAACCCAGGGGTTGCTCTCTCAGATCCAGACAGGCAGACTGGGGCCCCTAGGCCTGGTCAAGGCTGATGCTGGAGGAAACAGGGGCCTGGCACTACCTTGTGGCCAGGGGAGGTGGAGACGCCTCACCTTGGAAAGGATGTCTCCCTCCACCCCCAACCCCACACCTGCACCGAGGCCCCGAAAGCTGACTCACTGCGGGTGGAGTCGGTGTGGCCCCAGCCAGACACCCAGCACTGAGAGCCCCTTGGAAAATCCTGCTCCTTGGCCGGCAGGCACACAGCACCCACGGTGTCTGTGGAGAGGCATGTCCTGGGCCCCACTCAGGCTCGGATGCCTCCCTGGAGCTGAGCATAGGCCAGGGCTGGCAGATCGCCCCCCTTTCTCAAACAGTCCTGGGTCTTGGTCTCCACCAGCCAGGCCTCCTGTACAGCCCTGTGGGCTGTGCACTGTACCACCTTGAGGGCTGCTGCTCACACAGAGGACAATGTGTAGAGTGCAGTGTACACAGCGCCCTCTAGGGCTGTGTAGTCTGCACACACACAGACACACACTCATTCACACACATACACACACTGTCTCCTGCCACATGGGCTGAGGAAGACTGGAAATTCTCCTGGGTGTCTGTACCCAACTTGTCCTAGTGTGGACCATTCTGGATTTTCCCCAGGGTGTTTTGTCTTTCTTGGGGCATTGTTTCCAAAAGTGTGTGACACGTCCTACAGGTGGAGCCCACACGTGTTCTTAGCTAGCGCACAGGCCTGCCATTAAGTAAACAGGGAGTCGCCTGGGGAGAGAGCAGTTCCCTCCCCGGCCTCCTCCAGGCCCTCTGCGCCTCTCAGTGCCCATCAGCCTCCATGGAAGCAGAGAGGGGCCCGGCCGCGGCCCGGCTGGCAGCACCTGGCTGGGACAGGAGCGCTGCTGTTTCACCGTGTGCTCTGTGGTGACCGACTTACTGTAACATCGCCTCTCCAGTCAGGCAGTCATTTAAAGTTCCCCTCTCAAATACATTTAAGTCAATTTAGAAATGTTAACTGTTGAACAACAGCTCAGAGAGTGCCCAGATGTGATAAATGTGTGAAAGGCATAGAGCAAAACCTGTTCAGGAAACCCAAGGGTACAAGTAGCAAGGGAGGGAGGAGTGCTGAGTATTTGTCGGTGTGTGCACATGAGTGCGTACGGTGTGAGCGTGTGTGCATGGAGTGAGTGTGCATGAGTGT
This sequence comes from Miniopterus natalensis, assembly GCF_054644295.1. NCBI lineage: Eukaryota > Metazoa > Chordata > Mammalia > Chiroptera > Miniopteridae > Miniopterus > Miniopterus natalensis. The sequence continues at coordinate 10,881,346 of NC_142091.1, read as the reverse complement.
GCATGGTGAGAGCCTGTGTGCATGGGAGTGTGAGCATGGGCCTGAGTGTGCACAGGCACGTGTGTGTTGAGGAATGGCCCTCCTCACACAGATGCTCTGGAGGAGAAGCCCTGGCCCTCGAGTCACTTCCCTCACTAAACTCGGGGCCCTATCTGTATATTCCTGCCTCATCTACCTGTCAGGGTTGTTATGAGGAATGAGTGAAAGAATATTTGGAAAAATAAAAGAAATCTTAGCAACTGTAAGATGCCACAAAGTGACTGGGACCTGGCAGATAGAGCAACCACAGAGCTCTGCTGGGGACCTTGAGGCAAATCCAACCGCAGCCCAGGGTGCAAAGGGCCAGATCTGTGTCCCCAAAAGAGCATGTGGAAGAGTCGGTGCAACTTCAGGTCCAGCTGTTGGGGAAGTTCACTGCGGCCACCAAGTGAACTGGATACCTTAAGGTTTACAGCACTAGGAGGAAACCTGAGAAGCCAGCCACACTCCCGCCCTCCCTGAGTCTGCTCCTCCCTCACCTCAGCCCGCACCTGCAGGCCCAGGCCCAGCGCCTCACCTGAGAAGTTGAGCGGTGTCCGGAGCCGCAGGAGGGCGACGTCATAGTCGTGATTCTGGGCACTGTAGAGAGGGTGGGGGATGATCCTCTCCACCACGGCCCCCTCGTGTGGCCTGATCGTACTGTGGCTGACCAGCCCCGCGTGGACCCGCCAGCTGGACAGGCGGGACAGCCTGAAACTGCACACAGGGGCCACACTGAGCCCGGGGAAGGAAGGGGGGAGGAGGTTGACTGTGAGGTGGCAGGTGGAGGAGCTCGACGGAGAGGCTCTTAGTGGGGGCCCCATCACCAGGCTGCAAGCTCCCAGAACCCATGCTTCTTAGTATATCCTGGCAGCTGGCAAGACACTGGGCGTGCAGTAGGTGCTTAAGAAATGCTCAAGAACTGATGCATAGAGAAGCGAGTCATCTGCAGTTACCACCTGCATAGTCCTCCTCCAAGCTTTACAAGAAACATCGAAGGACCTTGTGTGATATCATAACTAAACCGAGTCCTAAAAACGTCATCAGTCCTGCTTCTCCACTCACTACAGGTGATCAGAGGGAGTCACTTCCTTCTCCCAGCAGCAGTTTTCTCATCCTGACATGAGAATGACACTGTCTGACCTGCCACCAAGAGTTCATTCTCTCACCACCCCTCACTGCCCCAGCCAGTATTTATTAAGCACTTGCTGTATTCCAGGGCTGTTCTAGACCATGGGGACAAAGCAGTGGAAAGACCGACAAGGGGTTCAGTGGTAACAAGACTGAGAGTCCCTGCCCCGTGGAGCTGCCAGTCTAGAGGGGAAGAAAGATGTTAAATAATTACCTGGAAAGCGACTTAATTACAGTGTGAGAAACATTAAGAAGCATAGGGCGCCGTGAGTGAAAGCATTTCAAAAACTTAGAAGCTGAACAAGTATAAAGAACTGGTGTTTGTGTAATTCCTGCTGCTCATGCAGAGCTGTACTTGGCACTGAACAGGGGAAATTTCACAGACACCACTGTGCCACTCAGAGCAGACATGGGAGGCAGACAGTGGGCACAGACATTTATACAGGAGGTACCAGGAGTCAAACAGAAGGGGTACCAGGCACTGTCCTCCCAGCAGCCCCGAGACTTGCCTGTGCATGCAATGTGCAGCGGTCACCACCCAGTGTGGAGCCAGCACGGAGCCCCCGCACATGTGCCGGGAGCCCAGGGCCACACTGGCCTGCCAGGGCCAGCGCCCAGGAGCCACGGCCTGCCCACCAACTATCCGGGAAGCCAGGGGCCTTGCACCACACTCTGCAACAGAGGAGCACCGGTGAGATGGGAAGGAAGGAGCCGGTGTCAGCATGGTTCTCACTCCCGGGGAGTGGGGCCCAGTGTGGACGGCTTTCATTCATTATTCCCTGTCCTGAGGATAGGGCACTGGGAAGTGGAAATGCTGATTACACATCTGCTGGCCCCGCAGGCCCTGAGCTCGCTGAGAGCAGGGACCATGGCTGTGTTACCTATAGAGCCCCATACCTAACAAAGTGCCTGTCAAATGTTGGTGTGGGATGGATGCGAGGAAGGACCAAGAGATGGACAGATGCATGGGAGACAGATGAGAGGAAATGCAAAGGCTGCCTCCCATTTGGCCCCAGTCCCTACCCTCCTTAGTCTCCTGAGCTGCTAACTGGGTACTAGCCGGCACTAATTCCACCTTTTGGGCTCTCCAGAAGAAAGGGGGAGTTAGCACCAGAGGCCAAGGCAGGTGAAGAAAGATCACCTGCCAGACCTGTGGCTAGTGGAGGACATGAAAGAGACTTAGGGCTCCATTTGGGCAGAACCATGCTTTCAAGAAGGGGCCCATCAGGCAGATGGGCAGGTGGACAAGGAACCCTGCCCCAGACCCAGCTGAGCCTCCCTAGGAGACTCTTCCACACTCAGGGTGGGAGTGGGGGTGGGGAGAGACTCCTTCCTCCCACTGCTACCTTCCTGGATCCAAGACCTGACTCACCAGAGCATTTGAGGGAAACGATCTGGCCAGAAGTGCAGTTGTCCCTGCAAAACAGAGGCACCAGCAAGACCAGGCAGGGGCCCACTTGAGCCTGAGCACCACTCAAGGGCATGGTGGAAAGGTGGGCTCAGAGGGGGCCTCTCACGTAGCCACAGCCATCTGCTGCCCCCCAAACCCCCAGACCCTCCTTGTAACCAGTCTCCAGGACAGCGGTGAGCACAGTGCCTGATGGCCCCAGCACCAGCCGGACTAGTGCCCTCAAGGGTTGATTTGGGAAGGTCCAAAGTTTCAAGTCAAAGTATTAAATGAGAAAGCCCAGCTGTTCCCACTGAGGGGCCCTGGGGAAATGCGCATTCGGTGATGGATGCATAAGCCCCTTGTGAGTGAACAGGACTCTTCCCCAGTGCTCCTTGCTAGGCTTACTCTAGTCTCTATCCCAAGCCTTTTCCCCAGCCCTGCATTTCCACATCCCTGTTCTCCTTTCCCCCCATGCCCACCCCCGTTTTCCTTAGCACAAACCTTAGTTCCTTTCGGACCCAAACCCTCTTCTTTCTTCACTTGTCTCTTCCCCTGCCCCCCAGTGCCTGGATTCTTAGTCTCTTTTGGTTCCCCACACCCACAGCCCTCTGGCTCCTGGCAGAGTCAGTCCCACCCCCACCTCCCTGGGCCTGTTCAGGTGTCTAAGGTAAGGAAGCATTCGGGAAAGGTGGTGCAAGGGTGCAAGGCTCCAGAGCAGTGATGGGATGCTCAGCCAGCCAGCCCAGGAAGCTGCCTGCAGCTAGAGGAAGCCCCAGCGGAGTGAAGACCCGCTCAGCTGGTGCCCACGCCCAGGACTGGGGGAAGGGCCTCTCTGGAGGGTCTCTAGGCTCCAAGCAGTTCTTAGCCAGAGCAAGAACTGTTTCCTTAGAAACCAGAATTATCCAAATAAAATGTGGCAGGGATGAGAGAGCACTCAGATGGGAGATGGGAGCCTGGTTTCAAGACTTGGTTTGGCTGCTTATTAGTTCTGTGACCTTGGACAAGGCCCTTTACTTCATCAAGCCTCAGTTTCCCCACCTGTAAAGTGGGAACAAGAGTACAGTGTGAAATCCTGTGACAAGAACAACCCATCCTGCAGTCCTTGCGAGGGGCAGGTAGGATAACTGTGCACTCGGATGGGCAGGCTCGTGGAACCGAGTTTGTCATTTCTGATCAGGAAATGTTCCTTTATCCTATCTTACACAGCAATGTCCTCACCACTTTCCTGTTCCCATGACAGGAAGACTTTTGCTGGACAGCTCCCCAGGAAGGAAGGGACCCCAATCAACCTCCTCAGAAGCCCTACCTGGGCTGCCACACCCCCTCCAGGAGGCCCCCCAGTCCAGGAGAGAGCTGAGCAAACTCCTGCGAGCTGTTGAGCTTGATGTCAGACAGGTTCACTCCCTTGTGGTGAGTGAGTCTTGGCAGAAGGAGAGAAGAGAACAGGAGGAAACAACTTTAAGCGGCAGCATGAGGGGGGCTTACCAGCTGGAACTGCACGAGCTGAGGAGCAAGGCTGTGCCAACGGCCTCTTCTGGAATCCTTGTTTGTTAAACAGCAGAGGTGCTCCAGAGAGAGACACAGCTGGGGCACCATCGTGCCCCAAGGCCACGAGGGACCAAACTGACCTGCTGCCATTCCCTGAGCACGCTGGACACTGCAGAGATGGAGGTCTCCAACCCCACGGAGATGCAGCCAGCTCTCCTCCCTCCCCGGCCCCCAGGCCCAGGCCCAGTTACCTGAGGTGCCCAAGGCTCCGGCAGATCCGCACCCCCAGGGCGGGGCTCCAGCCCTCGCGGCAGACCAGGAGCCAGCCCGGCAAGGGCCTCACCTGCACCTCCAGCAGGAAGTCCTCCGTGTTTATTCTGAAAGACACTGCAGCCGAGCTTGACAGCTGCATCCCATCTGCCGGGGGGAGGGCCATGGGGTGGGCAGGGCAGCTGGGCCAGGCCACTGTCAATCTTCAGAGGCCTTAACGACAGTGTCTGGGTCGCCCAGTATCAGGCTCTCTGCTCCTAGGCACAGGTTGGTTCTGAGAACAAAATAACCCTATTGGTGCAGCATTTCAACCTTGTGTTTTAACCAAGTGCTTTCAAATGTGTTCCCTCACTGAGCGTCATGCAGCCCTGGGGTGAGTCTCACCATCCTCCCCATTCTGCAGAGGGAAACTGAGGCATGGAGGTTAAGAGACCCGCCCAAGGTCACAGAACCTGCAAGTGATGATCCAGGACCAAGTTCATGTCTTGTGACAATGTTAGTGATGGTTACCCTTTACTGGGCTTCTGTTTTTTCTAGGCTCTGTGCTAACCTCTGTTATGTATGAGCTTGTATTATCCTTAAAACTTCATGTAAATATTTTATCTCCATTTCATAGGGAAGGAACTGGAAGCTCAAAGAAGTAACGTTCCCAAAGCCACACAGCAACTATAAAGGCAGGCTCCAAGCAAGTTCTACCTTCTGTAACTGATCCTAACCTCACCCTCAGCAGCCTGATACCTCCGATCCTCAGCTGTTACCTCAAGAGGAGAGGACAATGTTGGGGGGAGGGGGAGGCAATGTGTAGTGATGCTCCCAGACCTCGAGGTGGCCACTGGGCAAAGACCCCTGCCCATCACACGCTGGCTTCTTGTCCCTCCACTCTGGCTCACTCTGCCCTAAACATCAAGTTGCCATCCCTCCAGCAGCCTGGGCTCCTGGCCATGCCACAGCCAGAGATCAAGACAGTCCCCAGGGAGTGCTGACAGCCCCAAATCAGAGATCAGCTCTGCAGGGCTGGACCATGTCACCACCGTCACACAGGAGGAGACACAGATGGGTGGGAGGGAAGTCAGAGCCCTTCATGTTGGTCCTCTTGCCCCAGCCAGAAGTGGGGGTCCCAGAGCTGTGAGGGGGCCCAGGGCTGAGGTGGGAGCCTCCAAGCTTTGGGGTGTGGCCCACCTGTTCTGGGAAGTGAGGGGGGCAGGGCTTCCTTGCCATTGGCCTCTGAGCAGCTCAAAGTCGTCTTCTCATCCTGCAAGGTTCCAGGAATGAGCTGAGAGGCAGCTGGCCCCGGATACAGCCCTTCAGAGCACAAGCACAGGAGAGGGTCACAGAGAGAGGCTGGGGAAGGTTGGAATTCCCTCAGGGGCGTCAAGGGACATAACCAGGCACATGTGGCGGAGGGAGGCAAAAGCAGCTGCCAGGTCCTCCCCATCGGCCACCCTGCCTTAGGCAGGCCCCGCCTAACACATTGATGAGAGGCACAGCACTTGCTGTCTCCTCTCTGCCTGGAAAGGATTTCTAGACAAAATGTGAGCAGGGCTTCCCTAGATCATCCATCCCAGCACCTGCACCTCTCCCTGTCAGACTAGAGTGTAGAGCCTGATCCGTCTCCCCTGTGCATCCAGAGCGGACAAGAAAGGCCCTTCTATCTGCCTTAGCACCTGCTCACACCCGCTCCTCCTCCCAACATCCCCCACACCCTGTGCTCAGTCCCTCCCCAGACACCACAGGGTCCAGCACTGACCTAGAAGCCAGAAGCCAACACTCACACTGGCCAGCAACCCCAGGGCTCCCAGCACTGCACAGCTGCACCGCCTGGAGCACCAGCGCCCTGCCCAAGAGGCTGCGGGGGATGCAGAGCGGGGTCTGGGTGCCAGGCTCCTGCCTGCCAGCCTCGCTCCACCCTGAGGCACCACTGCTGGGCCAGGCAGGCACTGAGCTGCAGCCAGAGTTTGTCCCACTGCACCTCCCCACTTCCCCCTGCCCCATCACCCCTGAAGCCCATAGAGCCACTTCATCCCCAAAACGGGAAACAGAAAGCAACACTGGGTCTGGGATAAAGGACAAGGTGGCTTCTCGCCATCAGTCATTTAGGGCTGACCCAAGCTGCATGTGGGGAGCAGGGAATCTGGGGGCAGGACAATTATCCCTTCACCGCCCCACTCTCTTCCCCTACCGCCCAGGCTGGCCTACTGGGTGGCTGCTGGGCCTCAGGCCTCTGCAGTGAGTCTCCCGGCTCTGTTCTGAAGATCCCAGGTCCAGGGCCCTCCTCTGCACACCCAGCCTCCATGGGGGCTTGGCCATCCAGCATCGGGCTCTGGGGAAACAGTCAACAGTCACTCGAGATCCCCATACCAGGGAGAGAAGTCACAGCGTACTAGAGCACCCACTCTCGCCTCAGCTGTGCCCGCACTACCGCTGGCAACCTTACTTTATCTTGGGGACTTGCCGTGTGTTCCCATTGATGTCCCTCCAGCCCCTCTGCTCTCCTGGAGCCCCTAAGCCTGCCCAGCTTACTCTCATAGCCAGTAGTGTCAGAGCAAAGACTTGAACCCAGGTTGGGCTGACACCAAAGCTTACGCTTTTCACTCCCAAACCTTGCCTCCCACATGCACGAGGACATCTGCTGAGCCCCTCAGCATCCCTCCTCAGGCCTCAAGATCTGCTCTTCTCCATTCCCTCCTGTCTCAGAGAGAGAAGTGCCCCTCCCAGGGCACCGTCCACCCATTCATTCAGGAAACAGCATTTAGCCCAAGTGAACAGGCCACGATAGGGGACACTGTAAGGTCATTCAACATAATGACCTCCAGCACCACTGCTAAAGGAATCTGTGTGTGAGTCCTGAAGGTGAGTCACCCAAACAAAGCAGTGCCTGGTAAGTGACAGAATAGAGTTTAGGAAAACTACCGCCGGCATCAGGAGAGCTTACACTCACGGGGGCATCAGTAAAGACCTAGAAGAGGCAGCCTCTGAGACAGGCACTCAGAGGTGACTGGGGTCTGCCCTGACATACGGTCATTGGGTATTCCAGGAAAAGAGTATTGAAGAGGCAAAGGCATGGGGTAAGAAGGCACAGAGCAGAGTAAGTTATACATACGCCTGAAGCCCATGTGCCATGAGAAAGGGTAATGGAAACTAAGATCTTGGGAAAAACACTGGACCAACAGCTCGAAGTTAGGTCTACAGCCTCCTGTGTGAGCTTGACAACTCACCAAAGTTCCACTTCCACATTTACAAGTAGAAGCGACAACCCCTGCTCCCCAAGGAGTGCTCCCCCCTTCTGCCGCCCTGTCTCCCTCCATTTACTTGCCATGCCAGGGCAGCCCTGCAAATGTGAGCAAGTCCGCCCTCCGTTAAAGCACCCATGAGTCTCTGTAGCCTCGGGATAGATGCAAAGCTGCATGGCTCCCCACATCCTCTGCGATCGTGCCTTTCCTCACTTCCCCAGCTCACCTGCCAGCACCAACTCCCTCCACAGCGGGCTCAGGGCCACACTAGCAACGAGCCAGCTCTCAGCATCTTCACGCTCTCACACCACGGGGATGCTGCTCTTGCCACCCCCTTTGCCACGTAGCTGACGCCTATGACCTTCAAGGCTCAGCTTAAATGTCACATTTCCATGAAGCTTCCTTCAACCTGTGCGGCCCCTGTGTGGCCCTACAGCCTGCTCATTTACTTCTCTCTCCCTCCTCCCTCACTGGACCAGGCATCCCGAGACCTAGCTCAGGGCCTAGCATAAAGTGGGGGTTCAGCTGATGTACGGTGGAGGGAAGGGAGGAAGGAAGGAAGGAAGGAAGGAAGGAAGGAAGGAAGGAAGGAAGGAAGGAAGGAAGGAAGGAAGGAAGGAAGGAAGGGAGGGAGGGAGGGAGGGAGGGAGGGAGGGAGGGAGGGAGGGAGGGAGGGAGGGAGGGAGGGAGGAAGGAAGGGAGGGAGGAAGGAAGGAAAAAGAAGGGAGGGAGGGAGGAAGGAAAAAGAAGGGAGGAAGGGAGGGAGGGAGGGAGGGAGGGAAGGAAGGAAGGAAGGAAGGAAGGAAGGAAGGAAGGAAGGAAGGAAGGAAGGAAGGAAGGAAGGAAGGTAGGAAGGAAGGAAGGAAGGAAGGAAGGAAGGGAGGGAGGAAGGAAAAGGGAGGGAGGGAGGGAGGGAGGGAGGGAGGGAGGGAGGGAGGGAGGGAGGGAGGGAGGGAGGGAGGCTAAACCAGATTATGTGATTAAAAGGGTTTTATAAAGTGCAATGCAAATATTAGTACAATAAGTATGTATAAGTTATGGGTCTTTTCTTCAAGAAACGTATTATCTAGTAAAGTAGACAAAGCCTCTTAAAGCTGAAGTAACTCCCATCTCCCCTGCAGACACCCTCCCTGGGAACGTGGCTTGGTCTGGAGAGAGTCCGAGGCACGCCCGCCTTCCTCCTGTCTCAGCCTCAAGGGAGCGTGGCTTTCGGTTCAGCCTCTGGACCAGCTGGCCTCAACTCAGATGCTTCCACCCCAAAAATGCACCTGCCCAAGCTCATGCGATAGCCCAGGAAAACGGTCCTCAGTGGTGTGGACCTCCGGGGCCTCCTTTTGAGTAGGAGTTCAGTGTAATAATGAATTGCTAAGCGCTGCCTATGAGCACAGCACTCGGTTAGGCACATGGGGTCAAGAGAGGAGAAAAGTCAATCCCTGGAGAAAACAAACCCAGGAGGTTGGCCGCACAGGGCGCCTCCAGATTAGCCCCTGTTCCAGAGCTGCCAGAGGAGGCTCTTTCCACCAGCCAAGAATCCCAAGGGCGCAGAAGGGGTAGAACAAGAGAGAGGCCAGGCAGGCCTGGTGCAGAGGTGCAGCCTTACCATAGGGGTCAGTGGAAAAGAGGCAAAGCCTTGGATTCTGCGAGGAAGAGTTCTGCTCCTGTTCTGGGTCAGCATTGATTAGACAGTGGGGCCAGCTTGGCTGGAGGGTGAGGTCTCCCGAGTTCATACAATGGCCCCTCCCTTTATCCCCTCCACACACGCACACAGACACAAGCCAGAGAGACAATGAACTCTGCTCAGAAACCATGAATAGACCCCTTGTTGCAGAAAGGGGGACCAAGGGCCGGCCTGGGCTGGGCAGCTGCCGCCCCTCCTATCTGCTAACTAAAAGCTTAAAAACAGAGAAAAATGTTACAGGGAGGAGGCAAGGCCATCTACTGTTGCTTAGCAACCAGATCCTTTGTGCCAAAAAGTGTGCCCCATGCATGCTAGCACAGTTCCCCGGCCTGCTGACAGGGCCATATTGGAGAGACTGATACTAGCATTTGTTGAGGTTTCTAAGCCCCCTGGATTACATTTCGCCTCTTTGTGGGTTGGCTTTCCCAGCAGTCTGGGGTTGTCACCATGCTGGGATTGGGACGATGATAGAGATCTTCATCACCTCTCTCCTCAGGCTGCACCTGTCACCCCAATGCCGGGGAGAGAGGGCCTCTCAGCCCAGCTGTCCTAAGGGCCAGTTACTGTAGAAGCCCTCAGTGCTATGTTGCCTCGAAGCACAAGGTGGCTCACCTGAGCCCAGGGTGGGCTGGACACACCTGGGAGCCACACGTCTTCAGTCAAGGAAGAAGAACATCCCAGGGAAGGGAAAGGCTGCTGTGGCTCATAGAATTTCAGATGGGGCAGCTGAAAATATGGCTTTGGGAACCAGGCCCTCATCCAATCCCAGTTCTGCCACATCCCTTAGTCTCACCTGTAAAGTTAGGATAATCATATGTACCACACAGGGTTGATGTTGGAATTAAATGAGATATTGAATAGGAAGCTCTTAGTCTTGGGATGGTCACTTTGTAAGATATATAAATGTCTAATCACGATGTGTACACCTGAAACTAATATAATACTGCATGTCAAATGTAATTAAAATAAATTATTATTTTTTAATAATAAACAAATAAATAAAGCTCTTAATCTGGCATCTCACACAGGTTCTGCTCAGGAAACATTAGCTGCTGCTGTTATATTATTACTGTTGAACCTCCCCGCACGTGCTATATTTGTGCTTTTTGCTCCTTACTTTCCTCATATACTCAGTGTTTCAGCTCTGAGCTTATGGGCATCCCACAGAGCTCTCCACACACAAAACAATGAAGAGACAGAGGCTGGCTATGAATCATAGAAGCAAGAGGGGAGAAATGGTGGCTGGAACTGAGAAACCGCTGACTGGGCTCTGAGGTCTCCTGGGATAATATTCTTCAATCTGTAAATCTAAATACTTATGGTGTGTCTGGAATTAGCCTGGGCATGGGGAATGAGTAACTCATAGGCTAGGAGCTTGCAGGCCAGGAGGAGAGACAAGAACAGGTATAAATAGTTGTTACTTGTGAATAGTGAAATAACAGAGGCATGAACACAGAGGTATTGGAGAATAAAGAAAGAGCTGGTTCTTTTGCCCAGATGACCCAAAGAAAACTTCACAATATAGGGGACATTTGATAAGTTTTGAGGAATGAGAAGGCAATCACATAGACGGGCATTTCAAATACACTGCAAATGATATCAGTAAAAATGGCAGAGTAAAGATCCCTAAAAATTCTTTCCTCCATAGAAGCAATGAGAAAACTGGCAAAAAAGATTGTCAGAACCAACTTTTTTAGAACACAGAAAATTAACTGAGGGCTTACAGCAATATGGGAAGTGTTTATTCAAGAAAAATGTTAGACCACAGCTAGCATCATACTCAACAGTGAAAAGCAAAATGCTTTTCCTCTAAGATCAAGAACAAGGCGAGGATGTCCACGCTCACCACTTTCATTCAGCATGGTATTAGAAGTCCTAGCCACAGCAATTAGGTAAGAAAAAGAAATTGGAAAGGAAGACGTAAAACTGTGACTATTCACAGATGACATGATAGTATAAGAAAACCCTAAAGACTCCACTTAAAAATGTTACAACTAATAAATGAACCCAGTAAGATTGCAAGATACAAAGTCAACAAGTGGGACTACCAGAAACTCAAAAGCTTCTGCACAAAGGAAACCATCAACAGGAAAAGGCAACGTATTGAGTGGAGGAGAGAACTAAGGCTCTCAAAGGTGACTATCCCACAGGACATACCTTTCCATCCAGCTCTCTGGAGAGTGGTTTTCTCAATAAAGAAAGGAACTTGCTTGCAGCTGTAACAGTCAGAAACTATTCCCAAATAAAACTTGTGTTCAAAAAATAAAATAAAATGAATGATTCCTAAGTCTAATAAGAGCAAAGCTTTAATGCCTTCTTCTCTTACTCCCACTTCTCCTCCCCAGCAAGACCCCACTGGCAAGACATTTCACCTTTCCTTGGCAAATAGAAATCTTGAATATGTTGGAGAAATCTTTACCAGCTCCCAACTCCTCACTTTCTATCCAGTCATCTCTCCATCTATCCCCTCTTCCAGCCCCACTGCCAGCACTCTAACCATCCACCAGCATCCTCCCAGAATCACTACGGTAGCCACCAGGCCGACCAACTGCCTCCAGTCCCTTCCGTTCTGTCTGTACCTTGACTCATTTTAAGCAAATCCAGACACTCACCTATCAATATGGAAAGATTAAATAAGTAAAAATGGACCTTTCTCTTTTCCACCCTGCTGCCAAAGCAACATTTTCTGGAGCAAATCTAAGTAGATTAAATAGATTAAAAAGCTATTGGCTCCCCATAGCTCCCATGTTAAAAGCATTTATATAATTGCTCAAGTGTTTGCGGGTTCCTACCAAGTGCCAGGCACTGTTGCAGATTTTGGAATTACAGGAATGAATGAGTCAGGCAGAGGCTCTGGCTCAAGGAGTTTATAGTCCAGTTCCATCAAGTCAACAATTAGAGTTCGGGGGAGAACTGGTGTGACGGGAGCTCTAACTTGCACCCAGGATGTGCTAAGCATCTTGCACCCAGGGTCCCCTAAGCATGGTACAGTAGGTTCTTTCAGGTTTACCCAGCATGCTTTTCTACCCTCATCTTTCTCCCTCCCCTTTAACTCTCTTCCCAAAAGCCAGTCACTAATTGTTCCTAGAATATCCCAGAATAAACCCCTCTACCTTGGCTCATCCTGTTCCTATTCCTGAAATGCCTTTCCCCTCTAACTAGTAATTACTTGAGTGCATCAGTCAGCCAATATACATTTAGTGAGAACACACTGTGTTCCAGGCACTGTGCACACACTGAAGATCCAATGCTGAGCAGAAGCAGACACGCCCCTGCCCTAAAGAGCTTTCGGTTAGCGAGAGGAGACACACACCCATGAAAGGACCACACAGGTGTGCACATGCAGCTCCGACTGCTGAGATAGGTGCAGTGCTGATGCGTGCACGAGCCAGAGGTGTGACTGAGTCTGAAGACCGAGAAACCTTCCAGGGGAGGGACCACTCAGCTGGCATCGGGGGGGGGGGGGGGGCGCAGCAGGTGAATTTGCTGTGGTGGGAGAGAAGGTGCTGCCTCCAAGGGACTGAAATAAACCGGAGCAGGAGGCTAAGAGGAGGAGATGTGAGCAGAGGCGGGAGCGGTAGGTAGGTAGGTAGCTGATTAGGCAGAGCCCTTACAGCCAAGGTGAAGGTCGGTCCCTGTTCCCAGAGCAACAGCAACCAGTTTAAAAGGCAGCCCAGGGACACACTCAGCTTGCCACCATCCTCCCCCAGCACCCTTGGCAGCCCCTACACTGCAGAGGCCCCTCTGGCCTCCTCCCACGGGACCCAGTGAGAGCTAGTCATGGTGGGTCATCAAGAGCAGGGGCCCATCCCTGTCATCTTTGTACTCTCCGCCGCACCGTGTTTGCATGTGGTTAAGTGCTCAGTGGAAGTCTGACATGTGCAGCTGCCAGTCTGCTTTATTCCCTCCCCTGGCCGGTCCTGCCAGTCAGGAAAGTTCCCCCACTGCCTTCGTTCAGGCTCCACCCATCCCTGCCTTCTAAAATATCCCTGCCTCCCTCTCTCCCCAACACAGCCCATCATCCAGGAGGCTACCAAGGTTGCTTCCTAGACAAAGGTCTGATGGGGCCACTCTGTCTATATGTAAATCTTCACTGACTCCTCACTGCCCGAAGGACCAAATTCAAATTCTTTAAGCTAATTATTCAACGCACTTCAGGATCTAATCTCAAACTAATCGCTTTGGCTTTGTGTTTCATTGCATCCTTTCTTCCCTGGACCCTATGTGCCCACCACAATCAAAGCCCGAGACCATCCCTCAGTAGATGCCCTACCCCCACCCCATGCCTTTGCCTAGCTGTGCTCTCAGCCTAGAACGTCCTTCCTCTATCTTTTCCTAATTAGAGAACTTCTGGTGCTTCAAGATACAGCTCAACTACCGACCCATCACAAAACTTCCCCAAATCCAGAATTGGTGGCTTCTTTTGGTGTAGAGTTATTTGTAGCACCTTGCCCAATAATCAGAGTCCTCGAAAAAAATTAGCCCCACTCTGCCCCTGCACTGCAATCTCTCTGCAGCAGCCAGAAAGAGTGGGAGGGATGTGAAAAGCAGCTCTCCCCCCTCCCCTGCGCATTCCCAGCAGGGGCGGGAAACAAGGCCTCCCTTGTTCAGCTGGTCAGACAAAAATATGACCCAAGTTGTCTTCTAGGAAATGGTATTTAAGCCTCCAAAGAAACATCCATGTTTCTAAATACTTTCTCAAGCTCAGAGATAAAATATGAAGTTTATAATTTATAACTATAAATAAAAGTGACCCCCTCCAAATTGCTCATTTTGTTGATCACTTTTTTTTTTTTTTTACTTTGTTTAAAAGTCATTTATCTTGGGAGCCATTCAAATTTATATCTAAAGACTTAAACTTATGAAGTACTTGACCAAATACGGACGGGGGGAACTCCCCACGGTGAGTCAGTGATATCAGTATTAGACACAGAGGCCATTTTTCATCTGCCTTAATGAAGATGCAAAGGAGTAGCAGAAACTATCAATCATGTGGTTGATTGATAGTTTAACTTCACGTGGTTGAAGTTAAAAATAACTTCCTAAACTTCTGCTCCAGGTCAGCAATGGCTGTCCAACACTTTAAATCAATGCTTAACGACTGACAGCACCGTAAAACCTGTGACTCAGAGAAAACAAGTCACTCTCCTTGTGCATCCTGCTTTGATCCCACTCTGTGACCCATTGATCTTTCCTTTCTTCTCTGAGACTGGTTTTCATCAGTCATCCGACGCCCATTAATGCCTAATTGCACAGAGTGTAGGGCGGTGTACAGAGTTCTCTGCTCTCTTGGAATTCACAGGTCAACTCAGACACACACATGCAAAACATGGACAGAAAATGACCCCAGAAACAGGTCGTATGGGAAATGCAACACAAGCAAAATTTTGTTTTCACAACAGTGTGTGTGGAGACAGCTCCTTTTAAGTTTCTGTCTTCACAACCACCCTGGGAGGTAAGCAAGGCAGGGATTTTTATCTCCAATTGATTAGTGAGCCCACTGAGCTCAATGGTTTGCCCAAGTTCACACTACTGGGCCAAGTGCCGGGGCGAAAAGCCAGGCTTTCTGACTTTAAGTCCAGAGCTCTCCCTGTTCAGGGCAGCATCCACAGATCAATGGGAGAGAGGCTTACCAGGTCAGGGCCACTGGGAGTGAGAGGCAGGTGCAGGCTCGGAGTTTAGTGGGAGAGAAGAGAGAAGTCTGAGTCACCATGCCTGCTTGGGAGGGCAGGTGGAAGCAGCTGGGAGAAAATACAATACCAGGCCATGAAGGTTTTGCAGTAAAGATTTTCAGGAACCTTTTAAATTGTAGGAGAGAACTGGCTTAATGTGTGGCAAGATGAGGAAAAACAGGAATGAAACCATAGGGCCTTGACTTTTATTCTGTTTCCCATTTAATTTTAAATGACACATCCAGGGTAGAAAATCCCAGATGTCATTTCAGCTTCCCTTGAGGTTTCCGCCAGCAGAGTGCCCAGGGCCCCGGGCTGCATCGAGGATGTCTGGAACCAACAGTGAACTCTGAGGGTCCCTCTCTGCTCTGCCATCTATGGACCAGAGTTGCAAAGCAGCTGTGGCGGTAACATGGTAATTGCATTAGGGTCCACTGAATGCTTTATTGACCTGAAGCTCACTCCAGGGAGGACACTTGGCAAGTGACTATCTTCACGGCTGTTATTTAACAGATTAAATAAAATAGACAAAGACAATAAGGGGCAACAGGAAAAGTCCTGTCACTGTAAACCAAGTGTCTACAACACACAGCTGTAGTGTGTGACCTGTAGATTTATCTGATGTTATAGGTTGAATTGCATCCCTCCCCCCAACAAAAAAATTTATGTTTTAATTTTTTTTTAATATACCTTTATTGATTTTAGAGAGAGGAAAGGAGAGGGAGAGGGAGAGAGAGAGAAACATCAATGATGAGAGTCATTGATCGGCTGCCTCCTGCACGCCCCCGACTGGGGATGGAGCCCGCAACCCGGGCATGTGCCCTGACTGGGAATCGAACCCCGATCGCCTGGGTCCTAGGTCAATGCTCAACTGCTGAGCCACGCCTGGCTGGGAAAAAAATTTATATGTTAAAGTCCTAACTCCAGTACCTCAGAATGTGCTCTTATTTGGAGATAGGGTCATTGCAGAAGTAATCAAGTTAAAAGCAGCTCATTAGGATGGGCCCTAATTTAAGATGACTTGTGTCCTTTAAAAAGGGGGAAGGTGGACAGAGAGACACACTCAGAGGGAAGACGACCTAGAGACAGAAGACAGCCATCTATAATCCAGGCAACAGATCCTTCCTCAGAAGGTACCAATCCTGCCAACGGCTGGATTTTGGATTTCTAGCCTCCAGATGATACACGTGGTCTTTAAGCCACCCAGTGTCTGGTGCTGTTCCCCTAGCCCTGGCCAGCTAACGCATCTGGAGACCTGAGGCAGAGACTCCTGGAATCAAACAAGCCTGGATTGGGTCCCTGACTTTGTATCACCCACTGTGTATCCTCGGGCAAGACACTTAACCTCTGGGAGCCTTGATTCCTCATCTGTCAAAAAGGGACAATAGTATCTTCCTCAAAGGAGTGTTCCGAGGAGTAACTGAAAACACACAGCTTTGGTTTGTTCAGATCAGGTTGCATAGGGCCCCTCGGCAGCTAGGCAGGGTCGCAGTGTAAATTCCGACACCTCGGCATTACTGCTGCTAATGAGTCACTTTGTGAAGGAACTACCCTGCACACGGTGGCCTGAGGTCACCACAGCCTCTGCAGGACTGAGCGTTCTGGTGGATGCTTCCTTCCCGGTTCTCTCTGCCCCTTGGGTTACACACACTTGTCCGTTCTCTCTCCAACTGAAGGCTTCAACTTTATGCTCAGAGTCCTTCCCCGTTTTTTCTGCCACATGTAGGCCAGGAGGGGAAAAGTCACTCAGCAGCCCCCAGGACCTGCCTCTTACCTCTTCACTCTCATGCTCACTCCTGGAGACAGCCATATAGATTCTGAGAAAAACTCCACCTTTGTTTTTTTTGGTGCCTGGTTTAAAAAAATTCCTTGCTACTTAAATAATAATTTAAGTAGCCTCTGCCCCAAAATAATAATCCTCGCAATAAAATCAAATGGAAATCCACTTCCAATAACAAAAATAAGGAATGAGTCCCGAGTTTGAAATGATATGTTGTCTGGCACTGGCATCAACATTCCAGCGTGTGCGAGCAGGAGCAAGGCGGGGAGGGTACAGATGAAACAAAACTGGCTGCAGAACTGATGAGGATGGGCAATGAGAGCCCATGTGATGGGTTCACCATATTATTTTTCTCTATTTCTACTTGTTTCCATTTTTTGTACTTTTTTTTTTTAAAGCTACTAAAGATTTCCTGTGGGACTCAGTTTTTTAAAAAATCTCTCTGAGGGCCCTACACAACCTTTCCCCTCCTGTCCTGTTACTTCTCTAGCCTCCTTCCTCCTACTCTGCTCTTCCTTGAGTTCACCAGGCACATGCCTCCCATCTCAGGGCTTTCAAGGGCTGGTGTCTTGGATCAGGAGTGTCTGTATCCAGATACCCACACAGCTTACTCCCCTTCTCGTGTGTTCTGACCATCCTATGCAGAATGGCAGCTCACTCCGCTTTCCCCCTTTCTGGAACTCCAGTAGAGTCCACATTTATCACTCTACATTTACTTTCTCTCCATAGCACTTAAAATGTTTAAGCAGAGTATCTAATTTACTTATTACCTTTGTCACTACAATTTAAATCGCAACAGGGACAGGGAATTTTTGTTTGGGTGGAAGGGTTGTTCAGTGACAGAGCCATGCCTGGCACCCAGTAAATGTACGTGGAACGAATGTAGGAAGTTTTAAAACGGCTTATAAGGCTGAGACAAGGTAGGGAGTAGGTGTCTTTGCCCTGGTGCATCTTCTTCAAAAGCTGCAGGAGCTAAGATCCATCTACTCCCCTCTCCCCCCTTGCACTATGCAAGAAATCTAGGGCACGTGATTTGAGGCGTGAAGAGCTTATATCTAGCTCATTGGAATTATGGTTCTCCTCCCCAGCCTCTAGGCAGAGGTTTAAAAGTTGGTTTTGAAACATCTAAGGCTAGCTGCAGTTCTATCACATGACATCACAAAGTTTTAACCAAACTCCTCACAGCAAAGTGAGAAATTTCTGTCCAAACCATGTAACTGAAAACCTTCTCAAAATTGTAGCTTTAGAGCTTTCAGGAAATTTTAAGCTTCAGCAGAATGCATATTTTTAGGAGGAAGTTAGCACAAAACAAATGTTCAAAATCAGGCCTATGATTAGGAAGAAATGTCCATCAAAACCCAAAAGGCTACTTCTTGCTAAGCTTTGTACGTGAGGGTTTCCACCAGCCTTACCCTCCTGCACTTACAGCTACCTCCCTCCACTAAGAAGTTACTCCCATATGCTTTACTTATCCAAGACACAAACTAGCTGTGGAGCTTGGACAGCTATTTCTCTGGGCCAGTTTCCTTACGACAAAAATATCACAGGGCATGTGTGTGTGTGTGTATGTGCTCGAGTATGTACACCATTCAGAAGTTTAGAAGACAGACAGTCTTGAGAAGTCAGATAAACAATAAAATAAAATCCCACAAAAAGCTGGGAATCATTGCCTTAAGTGATAGCCTAGGTATTTGTAAGCAAGGGGAGGGATTATCCATACCTCCTTCAACAATGTTATTAATCAAAGAAAATACTGTCTGACCTAGTCACTAGTGCTTGCTCAGTGACATGTTGCAGCTGGTAGCACAGGTGGTGTTCAGAGTCCAGATGACCTTCCTGGGATGACCAAGGCCGAAAAGAGCCCAGGGTAGAATGGCCATGCTCACTGGCTTCTACTTCCACAGGCAGGCTTAGGTGCCTGGTGCTGCTCCCAGGACTGAGGAAAGGGTGCCATCTGGAGCACCTCTATTCTTGAGAAACCTTGTGTACAAAGATCTTGTGTACAATGGAACACATCACCAATTCAGCATCCACACATCAGCAGGAGCCATTATCAAGTCACCTTAAGGATTTAAGTTTTTTGCAGTCTTGCCCTTTTAACCAGAACTTCCCATTTTAGAAAATCTTGGAGAACCTTTTTTTTTTATTGTTCAAAACATTACAGATGTCCCTTTTTCTCCCCATTGGCCCCTTTCACCCTGCCCGACCACCCTCCTCAGTCCTTCACCACACCACTGTCTGTGTCCTTGGGTTATGCACATATGCATATAAATTCTGTTAATCTGTCCCCACCCACCAACCCTCCTCCATCCTTCTGAGATTCGTCAGTCTGATCCATGCCTCCATGTCACTGAATCTATTCTGTTTGTCAGTTTAAGTTCTTTAGATTCTACATATAAGTAAGATCATGTGATGTTTCTCTCTCTGCCTGGCTTATTTCGCTTAGCAAAATATTCTCATGGAGAACTTTTCTTGAATTTCATTTCTCAGTCATTTGTATAATTCTGATTGTTATTTGGAAAGAGGTTTCTCCTAGTTGGCCCATAGATCCACTAAATGAGCTGAGCGTCTTAAAGTTCCCTTCCTCCCATAATCTATATGCTCTTTCTGGGACAAGGTTCTACTCCCATTTCAACTCACATTCAAGTCCCAATCAGGATAGGTACCTGCCAGACTCAACGTCCACGTGCTCAGTCAGGTGGTTCATCCCTAGCCAGGATGAGCATCCCCTTAGTCATCAGCCACCAACTGCCACGGCAGGGAAGAGAACAGAGGGCGCCCATTCTGTGTGCCTCAGTATTCAAACTGTTCATTAGGGGAAGTGGTCCCAAGGGACAGTCTACCAGCCTCAGGAGAGCTGTAATGGTTTTCTGAGCTACTGCAGGGAGAGAAGGAGGGAGGAGTGAGCTTTTCAATTATAAGAAATCCCACCCCCAAACTGCTATACCTGTCAAGCAACAGGAATAGCTTCTCTGAACAAAAGAAACCTGCTATTCTGTCCCACAGTCCTGTAACACATTTATTTCAGTTCTGCCTAGTCCCCGTTCTCTCAGTTGCTGAGAAAAGAATGCTACCTGAAATTGTGTGAATTTTCAAAAACAGGTATTTTCTTTACCTGTGAAAATGGCCTATTCCTCCTCTCCCAAGAAAGACCCTTTTTTGTTCTCAAAAAACTAAAGTTGCTTCGGGTAATTCCTTTTTCTGTGGGTCCTCAAGGTAGGATGTGCTGAGTCTAGACACACAGCCGCCGCTAGCCACAGCGGAGCTCTGCTATGAAGGAAACCAGTCTTTGCCTTCCCTCTTTGTTCTTCCATGACCCTAAATAGGTAAAAGGAAACCAAGCAACACAATGAAGAGGGGCTGAGCCTCACTAAGGAGAGGGCAGGGGCAGAACACTTGCAGGAGGACCAGCGATGTGCTGTGTGTGTGCCAGGGGTCAGGGGTTGAGCCTTGGGAAACATGCCCACTGTACTGGAAACTTCTTCCAGACGGCATCTTCCTCAAAAGCACATAAAGAGCACACCCTCAGCCTCTTTTCACAAGAGGAAACCATATTTGAGGAGGAAGAGACACATCCAGAGTCCCACAGGGACCGAGGACAACCTGAACATAACATACACCTCCAATGGCTGCAGAGTTAAACACACAGTAAGCTGAGCCGACAGATTACCTATGTCCACCAAGCAAAGGATTAGGCTACAGAACCCAGAGTTAGTGTCTCATGGCACATACATGCCGAAAGAACACTGGCAATTAAAAACCTTTGCCATTTGCCCTGGCCAGCTAGCTCAGTAGGTTAGCGTGTCATCCCGATATGCCAAGATTGCAGGTTTGATCCCCGGTCAGGGCACACACGAGAACCAACCAATGAATGCAAAAATAAGTGGAACAACAAACTGATGCTTGTTTCCCCTGCTCTCTCTGAAATCAATCAATAAAAAAATTTTTTTAATTAAAAAAAATAAAACCCTTGCCATTTGATAAGGCACAGAAATAGTGGAGCTAGAGAAAGAAAAAAAAATCCAACAAAGAAAATAGAATTTACAAAAGTTTCAGTCAAAATGGCAAAGTAGGTAAATGCTGTGCTCACCTCCTCCCATGACCACATCAAAATCACAACTAAATTACAGAACAACCATCATTGAGATCCACCTGAAATCTACCTGAAAAGAAGTACTATAACTAAGGATATAAAGAAGCCATGAAGAGACTATATACAGAAGAAGCCATGAAAAGACTGGTAGGGGGGCCAAGATGTGGAATGGGCAGGCCCCATGCCCATAATGTGGTAGTTAAGAAATAGGAGAGCTATCTCAGCTGTGGAGGTTCCCCCTGAGGAGCCTCAGCCCAGTACTCCAATGCTGAGAAGTCCCCATGACTGCCAGCTGTGAGAACCAGCAGGGATAGCTGCTCAATAAGAGAAGGCTGCTGGAGTCACAGGGCTTCCTCTAAGAGGGCGTGGGCACAGACTTATTTGCTCACAGGTTCATTCACTCTGAGCTCCTGCACTGGGGCGGCAGCTTGAAAAGTGCTGAGACATGCCAGACAACCGAATTGACTAGCTTCGGGGTACGCCCTTGGAGGGGGAGGGGTCAGGGCAGCTCACTCCTGGGTTAAGAGATGCCACTGTTCCTTTGTTGACTCTTCCCTCAAACCAGCTGGCACGTGCAGGTTGGCACCAAATCTGACTCTCCATCAATCTGGCTAACACTGCTCATCCCATCCTGATGATTCCAAGACCCCCACCCCAACTAAGTTGAGCACCTGACCCAAACTTCTTCCAGCAGTTTCCACACAAATCGCCCATCTCAGGTCAAGCTGTGTACTTTCCTAAAATCTCTCAAAGGTTCACAAACTTTAAACAAGCAGTGTATGACCTTGGAATGCCCTGTAACTCTGGCTAGGTGGCCATGAGCCTGGCAAGAGTGGCAGCCGGTACAGGATTTCAGCTTAGCCTCTCCCAGGTGCCTTCAAGCACAACAGACGTGAAAATTATCTGAAGACCACATTGTAGTGCCTACCAGAAGGCTCCAGGCCGACCACAGCCAGCAGCTCACCTTGGCCTGCATGGGAGCCCACCCCAAGAGGCTCTAGAACCAACACACCCCGTGGCCAGCTTAAGACCACACAACCACCTCCAGAAATGAAACACCCAAATGGCAAACTCAGCAAGCACCAGAGCCCTACTGAAGGAAATATTCCCTGAGGTCACCCCCTGCACAAGTTTTACAGCTGTAATCACCACTATCCCTCAGAGTCAATCACCCTGAGAGTCAATCCCTCCCACTGACATGCCAACAGCAATCAAGGATCAACTACAACAGAAGGGTACACACAACCTTCATAGGACACTGCCAGAACACCCAGCTCAGACCAGGGCCCCCAAGGAAACCTAAGGGCACTTTACCAAGACTCGGAAATGAAGAGATCTTCCTAATACATAGAAACAAACATAGGGAGTCAGCCAAAATGAAGAGACAAAGAAATATGTCCCAAATGGAAGGAAAGAGAGAAAAAGAGCTAAATGAAATGGAGACAGGTAATCTACCAGATACACTGGTTATAAAGGTACTTAATAAACTTGGAAGAGCAGATTAACTCAGTGAAACTTTAACAGAGATAGGAAACATGAAAATGGAGATAGGAACCATAAAAAAGAACCAGTCAAAAATGAAGATTAACTGAAATGAAGGCTACACTAGAAGGAATCAACAGATTAGATGAAGCAGAGAACTGAATCAGTGATTTGGAAGACAAGGTAGCAAAAAACACCCAATCCAAAAAGGAAAAAGAAATTTTAAAATGAGGATCGTTAGGCAACCTCTGGGACCACATTGAGCATGCCAGCATTCGCATCACAGGTGTGCAGAACAGAGAAAGCAAGGAACTCCTGAAAACCTATTTGAAGAAATAATGTCGGGAAACTTCACTAAGCTGGGGGAAAAAAGGCAGTTAAGTTCAGGAAGCACAGGAAGTCCCCAAAAAGATGAATCCCAAACAATGCCATGCCAGGACACATCATAATCAACATGCCAAAGTTAAAGACAGAGAATCTTTTTTTTTAATCCTCACCCAAGGACATGTTTTTGATTTATTTTTTAGTGAGAAAGGAGGGGAGAGAGAGAAACATCAATATGAGAAACATCAATCTGTTACCTCCTGTACGTGCCTGACCAGGGACGGAACCCACAACCTTTTGGTGCATAGGATGACACTCCAACCAACCAACCGAGCGGCCCGGCCAGGACAGAGAGAGAATCTTAAAAGCAGCAAGAGAAAAGCAGTTAGTTATCTACAAGGAAGCTCCAATAAGATAGTCAGCTGATTTCTTAAGAGAAACTTTGTGCCACTCCCCCATCCCCCCAAAATTGGCGCAAAATATTCAAAGTGATGAATGGCAAGGACATACAACCAAGATTATTCTACCCAGCAAGGCTATTATTTAGAATCAAAGAGATAAAGAGCTTCTTAAACAAGAAAATGCTATAGGAGGTCAGCACCACCAAAGGGACTTCTTTAAGAAGGGAGGAGCCCTAGCCAGTTTTGCTCAGTGGTTAGTGTCCACCCACAGACTGAAGGGTCTTGGGTTCGATTCCGGCCAAGGGCACGTACCTAGTTTGCAGTCTCAATCCCTGGCCCTGGTCAGGGCTCATGTGGGAGGGAACCAATTGATGTCTCTCTCTCATATCAATATTTCTCTCTTTGTCTTTCTCTCCCTTCCACTCTCTCTGAAAAGCAATGGAAAAAATATCCTCAGGTGAGGATTAAAAAAACAAACAAACAAAACAAAAAAAGGGAGAAAAAACATAAATATAATATGGCATTATAATATATAATAAATATAATATGGCATTAACTATACACCTATCAATAACCACTTTAAATGTAAATAAATTCAATGCTCCAATTCAAAGACATAAGGTAGCTAAATAAATAACAGAACAAGACCCATATATATGCTGTCTACAAGAGACACACATCAGACTGAAAGGAACAAACTGAAAAAGGATGGAAAAGGCCATTTTATGCAAATGGAACAAACAAAAAAGCTGAAGTAGCAATATATATACAAAATAGACTTTAACAAAGCCTGTAAGACACAAAAAAGAACATTTCTTAATGATAAAGGAATCAATCCAACAAGAAGACATAACCCTTGTAAACATTTATGCACCCAACAGAGGTGTACCTAAATATATAAAGCAAATATTGAGAGACATAATGGGAGAGACAGACAGTAATACATTCATGGTAGGGGGTGTTAATACCCCTCTGACATCAATTAACAGATCTTTCAGACAGAAAATCAACTAGGAAACAGACACCTTAAATGGCATACTAGATAAGATGGGTTAAATTGATATTTTCAGAGCATTTCACCCCAAAGAAGCAGAATATATATTTTTATCAAGTGCAATGGAACATTCTCTAGGATAAACCATATGTTAGAACACAAAACAAGTCAATAAATTCAAGAAGATTGAAATCATATCAAGCATCTTCTCTGACCACTATGGGATGAAACTGGAAGTCAATTACAAGAAAAAAACTGAAAAACACAAACACATGGAGGCTAAATAACATGTTACTAAACAGGTTAACAAGATCAAGGAAGAATTCAAAAGATACCTTGAGACAAATGAAAAGGAGAACACACCAACCCAAATCTTTGAGACACAGTAAAAGCAGTCCTAAGAGGGAAATTCATAGCAATACAGGCCTGCTTCAAGAAACAAGAAAAATCTCAAACAATCTAACCTTACACATAAAGGAACAAGAAAAAACAGCAAACAAAGCCCAAAGTGAATAGAAGAAAGGAAATAAAGATTAGAAAGGAAACAAATGAAATTGTCTAAAAAACAAAACAAAACAAAAGATTAATGAAAGCAAGAGCTGGTTCTTTGAAAAGATGAACAAAACCGACAAACTTTTAAGCAGACTCATCAGAGTCTTGTTGGCAAGATTAAGTGACAAATGACACACAGAAATACAAAGATTATATGAAAATACTACAAACAGTTATATGCCAACAAATTGGACAATCTGAAAGAAATGAATAGCTCCAGCCAGTTTGGCTCAGCGTTGGAGTATCAGCCCGTGGATTGAAGATTCCTGGGTTTGATTCCTGCCAAAGACACATACCACGGTTGCAGGCTCAATCCCCAGCCCCGGTTGGTGCCAGAGCGGGAGGCAACCAATTGATGTGTATCTCTCACATCGATGTTTCTCTCTCTCCCCTCCCCCCTCCCACTCTCTCTGAAAAGGCAATAGAAGAAAATATTCTTGGGTGAGGATAAAAAACAAAACAGACAAAAAACAAACAAACAAAAAGGAATTAATAAATTCCTAAAATAAAGTCTTCCAAGGCTGGCCTGGCTGCTTTGCTCACTGGTTGAGAGTTGACCCATGCACCAAGAGGTTACCAGTTCAATTACCCGCCAAAGTACATGCCTGGGTTGCAGGCTCAATCCCTAGTAGGGGGGTTACAGGAGGCAGCCGATCCACAGATCCATGTTGATTCTCTCATCGATGTTTCTATCTCCCTCTCCTTCCCTCTTTCTCTAAAATCAATGAAAATATATTTTTTTATAAAAGAAAGAAAATTTTCCAAGACTAAATCAAGAAGAAACAGAAAAATCTGAGCAGACCAATTACTACCAATAAAAATCAAAGCAGTAATTAAAAAACTCCCAACAAACAAAAGTCCTTTACTGATGGCTTCACAGGTGAATTTTACCAAATATTCAAAAAAGAATTAACACCTATCCTTCTCAAACTATTGCAAAAAATTCAGGAAGAGGGAAGGCTCCAAAGCTCATTTTACGAAACCAACATTACCCTGATTCCAAACTCAGACAGACATTACAAAAAAAGAAAATTATAGGCCAATATACCTGACAAACATACATGCAAAAATCCTCAACAAATTATTAACAAAATGAATTCAACACTACATTAAGAAGATCACACACCATGACCAAGTGGGACTTATTCCTGGGATGCAAGGTTGGTTCAATACCCCCAAATCAATTAACATGATACACCACATAAACAAAATATTATCTTAATAATAAATGCAGAAAAGCATTTGACAAAATTCAGCATCCATTTATAAAAATTCTCAGCCAAGTCGGAAGAAAGGAAACATATCTCAACATAATAAAGGCGACAGATGACAAACCCACAGCTAACAATGGAACATTACTCAACCATAAAAAAGAATGAACTCTTGCCATTTACATCATAGATGGACCTAGAGGGTATACTATGCTAAGTGACATAAGTCAGGCAGAGAAAGACAAGTACCACATAATTCACTTATATGTACAATCTAAAAACACACAATAAATGTACAAACAAAATCGAAACCAACTAATAGATACAGGGAACTTACTGATGATTGCCAGATGGGAGGGATTTGGGTAGATGGGATAAAAAGGTGAAGGGATTCAGAAGTAAGAAATGGCAGTTATAAAATTAGTCAAGGAGATGTAAAGTATAGCATAAGGAATATAGACAATAATATTGTAATAACTATGTATGGTGTCAGACGGGGAAGATCACTTTGTAAGATATAAAATGTCTAATCGTATGTTGTCTATCAATTGTAATTGTCAAATAAAAAATATGTAAAATACAGAATTTAGCCCCAACCGGTCTGGCTCAGTGCTCAGCGTGTCAGCCCGTGGACTGAAGGGTCCTGGATTCGATTCCAGCCAAGGGCACATACCTTGGTTGCAGGCTCAATCCCCGGCCCTGGTCAGCATGAGAACGGGAAGCAATCAATTGATGTGTCTCTCTCACATCAATATTTCTATCTCTTCCCCCACCCCCCTCCTTCCACACTCTCTGAAAAAGCAATGGAAAAAATATCTTCAGGTGAGGATTAAAAAAATAATAGAATTTAGTTAAAATAGCAAAAATGTCAAAAATTATATTAAAAGTCCTAGGAGTCCTAGGAATTCTGGAAATTATCAGATACGGTTACGAAGAAAGAAGATAAAAAGTCAGTGAGCCCTGCCCTGGCCAGTGGCTCAGTGGTTAGTGTGTCAGCATGCACATCGCAGGGTTGCAGGTTGGATTGCTGGTCAAGGGCACATACCTGGGTTGCAGGTTCAATCTCAGGCCCAGGTCGGGGTACATGTGGGAGGCAACCAATGGATGTCTCTCTCACGTCGATGTTTCTCTTTCTCTCTCCCCCTACCACCCTCTCTAAAATTTAATGGAAAAAAGTATCCTCGGGTGAAGATTAACAATTAAAAAAATAAAAAGTCAGTGAGCCCTCTATGAGGATCATACATGTCAATAAAGGAAGGGCAGAGAAGAAAATGTGGTTTTCTTTGTCAAAGCTCCCAAGTTATTAAAGACACTCACCCTTCAAAGCATTATTTATTGGAAAGAAATTTTAAAGGAAGTTTTAATTCCTACAAGGCCAAATATGGTTCCTCTCTTTCCCAAAATATATTTCCCATTTGCTCACAAATTCTTTACCCTGACTCTTGGAACCGCCTGGATTCCTTGATCAGAGGTCACAGTCTTCCATTACATATTGGTTCACCAAAATCAATGGGTGATTCCAAGAAGTCTTTAAAGAAGTAATTATGCCAAAAGAGGAATCACACAGTCAAGACACAGCTTTCTAAGGAATATGGTGCTATTTAATCTTAGCAAGGGCAGCTGCTCTTCTTTCTGTATTCTGGAACAAGGCACGAATTAAAGCTTTTACTTCACTGGAAGAGAATGCTGCTGCCAAGGGTCCTTTTCCATCTGCCCATCTGCAAAATAAAAGATAAAATTCTATTTCCTATTATGTCTCTGAAATATAAGCAAGATTTTAAAAATGTTTGATTCCAAATGCTTGTTTTAATAGAAATAAAACAAATCCTGGCACCCTTCCCCTTCTTTATGGATCTCCCACTCAATCTCTTTGATTGCTTAGGCTTCTGGGCTGCATTTTGGTATCAGCACACAGGTTAAGAAACCAGGTTAGGAAGATAAGACTATTCTCCCTTATTCTATACTCACTAAGCCCTGTTGGAACTTGACAATTATGACCACATCCTCATATGTTTATACAGAGTATCAGGATCTGTAACTACTTTAAAAATTGAACCACAGGCAACAAATTTCAACTGACAAAGAATTGGCATAAAAAATACATAGAGCCTGGCTGGGCGTGGCTCAGCGGTTGAGCATTGACCTAGGATCCAGGCGATCGGGGTTCGATTCCCAGTCAGGGCACACGCCCAGGTTGCAGGCTCGATCCCCAGTCGGGGGCGTGCAGGAGGCAGCCAATCAATGACTCTCTCATCATTGATGTTTCTCTCTCTCTCTCTCTCCCCCTTCCTCTCTGAAATCAATAAAAATATATTTAAAAAAAAAAAAATACATAGAAAGCTCCCATAAATCAACAATGAAATCACAAACAACCAATTAGAATAAAGGGAAAAAAATATGAACAGGCATTTTACAATAGAAGAAACATGAATGATCAATAAAAAGATGCTCAACATCATTAGAATTTAGAGAAATGTAAATTACAACAACAGTGAGCAAAATTCATACCAATTAGCAAAAAATTTTAAAGTCTGATAATGCCAAATACTGGTGTAAATGTGAAGTAACAGGATAAATAAATTACAAAATATCTGTATAATGGAATGTGATACAGCAGTGAAAATGAACTGCAGCACCACCCACTATTGCAAATGAATTTCAAAAATATAATACTGAACAAGAGAAGGAAGTTATAGGAGAGTCCACTTATAGAAAGTTCTAAACTTTATATTGTTTAAGGGCATATGCAAATGTGGTAAAACTATAAAGAAAAGTAAGGAAATGACACAAAATTCAAGATAGTGGTTACCTGTGGTGGGGGGTATTTGGAGAGGAATACACAGGGGTCTTCAAAAGCATGTGTTTTTTTTAATATAGGCAATATTTTTCTTAGTAAAGGCAATATTTTCCTTAAGTTGGGTAACAGGTACATAAATATTTATTTTACTCCTTTTCTTTAAACTGTGAGTATATGTTACATATACTGTACTCTTTCATATGCATATTTTATAATTTTAAAATGTTCTAAACTATACAACCAGCGGTAGGTAGCTTCTTTGGTTAAAAGAAATTCTCTATTAGTTATTATCCTTTTATTTACTGAAACATCTGCAAGAAAAACCATCTTCTTAGGCAGGAAAAAAAAGGAAGCTAAAATGTACCAGTATTGTCATTTTCCTCGTAACAAGGAATTAATGATCATTCTTAGGCTGTAAGAGGGCCCTTTAACAAGAAAAGAAAAATTCTTACCTGCTGCCTTCTGGAGTCTTACCTAAAGATATTCTATTACCCACTAAAGACTTGTAAATGACAAATAAACAAAACAAATTTTGTACTAAAGGTATTTCGATATTTTCTGTAAGTAGAGAACTCATTTACATTGTTTTAGAAAAGACAACATTTGCTGAGAACAATTCAGACCCATCTAGGTCTAATATAATTGGGAATCTATAATAAGCCAAGCAAAAGCAGATAAACAAGTAGCTATAGGGATGGAGATGGGCCTTAAGGCCTATTCAGGGAGCTCCCTGTGCAAGGTGTGCATGCTCGTTAATAACCTCCCAAGACCATAATAAAAGCATCCATGGATGTGTAACTGACCCACACCTGTTCTGTTTTTTGCAGTATCGATGACCTCTGCACAATCAGTGTGGTATGATACAGACAGCATATAATTACTGGGACAGCAATGTTAACTGGTAGTGGTGAGAGAAAACATCGCCTACTGTTTAAGAAAAAGTGAGCCCTTTCTATGTGTACAGTGCTTAATCCCTGCAGAAAAACTACTGGTTAATCAAATAATGGTTTGAGGTTGAATAATACAAATAAAAGCCACTTCTCTGTTAACTTGTCAAAGCCAGTGTTAAAATGCATTCACTGTTTGTTAAAATGGGCAACAATTTCCATCTAGGTGTGTGAAGATGTACTTCTTACAAATCCAAGGTCATTTGTACAGCATCCCAAAGCAACATGTTCAAGATCACAATAATATGAAACAGAAGTCTCTATGTTAACAAATACGAAGTGGTAATGAGATCGATGCTATGATAGACAACACAAAGGCCCCAACTTCTGCTACTCAATAGGAAATTCTTTCTGGATAACATTAAGAAATAGAGAATAACATTATAGTAATTATGTGTGGTATCAGATGGGTACTAGACTTATGGGAAGATCACTCTGTAGCTCACATGAATGTCTAATCATTATGTTGTACACCTGAAACTAATATAACATTCTATGTCAACTATAATTGACAAATTAAAAAAAACAAATACATAAAAATAATTTCCCCATGCAAAAAAAAAAACCCACAACAAGAAAGAGAGAAAGCACTGCTATCAATGACACTAATACTCTTTGTGAAAAGATATATGCCTCTACCCACCGATCCCCAATTTCTTGCAGGCTGGCCTGTAACATCATCATCAGCTCTCTGAAGGGCATCCATTTTGGCACATAGACTGGAGCCTCTTCCTGATATTTCTTGTTCTTGCTTTCTTCAGAGAGAGGTGCAAATACTTGGGGTCCTTCATCCATCACTGTTTTGCATAAGGAATACAATCTATCACCATCTTCGGTAGAGATGTCCTGGTTTTGCAAAAATGGAATGCAACAGAATAGAATTGGGTCAGCTTAGTAGTAAGGAAAGGGCAGATCTTTGGTGCATTTTGTCCAGGCGGTCAACTACAGCAAGATGTTTTCCAACCAATTTAGCACATCTTACTACACACTAGATTTCATCAGCTCTCTGACAATACTCCCACAGTTAGACTGACACAATATGTTTTAACAGATTGTTAGTAATTTAGTTTGCCTGCATGAAAGAGCCAATTTCTCCAGTAGAATGTAGCACAGCTTGCTGCAAAGCAGGGGATGTTATTACAAATAAGAGTTTAGCCAATCTATGCTTTAGAGGCATGAGGTGGCAGAGACCAGGCAACTTCTGTAGGGTCACATATATACTTAATCCCAACTGCAAGAGTGTGTTGGAAAAGTGGTACCTGCATGAGGCTGCATTTCACTTTACTAAATTGAACTATTTAATTCCCTTACAAATTAAATAAATATATAACTTCATACTTTACAGCTCATCTCGGGACTACTCAGTTTCCAACCTCCTTATTCATAATTTACGCAGATGCTAGATAGAGAAGTAGTGTAATCCCACCTTCTTATATAGCTATAAACAGAGATTAGCAAGTCTCTAGAGCAAGACAGAATTAAGACAAAACTGAAAAAAATAAAGGTATAATGAGTTAGACATAAAACATGGATAATTTCTTCTGCCATCTGTGTTGACTAAAAATGAGACTTCAACCATGCTTTCTTAGTAAAGTGACAATCTGGGATAATAACTGCATATCAAGTCTACTGAGGCATCTATTGGCTCTTACCTCTAGGGCAGTGATTCTGCCAATAATCTCAGAAATCGCTGTATTGAGTAAAGTCCCCATAGCCTTGCAATATATATTCACTGGCAGGACATCCTGCCACACAATTCCAAGTCTCTTTAGTTGGTGCAGTACCTGTCAGAAGAATATAGCTATTTACATAAAAGAGAGCTTGTTGCAACTTCTTTCCAGATTTACATTTATCATTTGTGTGTTTGTGAGAGAAGAGGCATTATATAAAGGTGAGGTAATCAATATGTGCTTCTTGAATATTAAACTTTAGTGACATGCCCGTTAAATGAAAAAAAAAAAGACTTATCCTGAGGACAGGAAAGCTTCACTAAAAAAATAAATCACGTAGGAAAGAGGAGAATTAACATGAAAGCTAGTATTTCAAACTCCCCAAACCCAAGTTCATGGGTTAAATACTCGCTATGACAGACTTAATAACTTGTCACACTATGAGCTGATGGAAAGGTAGCTTCCTGTTGGCTTGGTGGGGCAGGGGAAGGGAAAGATCATAAATATGACTATAAAAGGTGTCCAAATTTTCCAATGAGGGTTGTGTGGAATCAACTGAGCTACCTGTTACATATTCTTTGCTGTTTAAAAAACAAGGGAAGGAGACATCTAAAGATACAGTACAAATTCCAGAGCTAAAACCAGCGTCCCACCTGACGGATTGCTTTACTTGCTGCAGAATAGTTCTCTTCATCATCCATGTTTGAAAAGTTCCTAGCACTTGATAATCTTTCCAGAAGTTCTCCTTTCTGTGCCCGCATTTGGGCCAAAAAACACTCTGTCCCTATGATGAGAAATGAGAATAAAGAATTCTAAAAGTTGTTCAATTGCATACTACAAAACTAGGGTGAATGAGGAGAGAAGCATGCACCATGTATCTGTTCTGCTTACTTGAAAACACTTGTTTGCTAGATAACATCATAAAGCTGCCCTAAGGTTACCAGAAACAGTCACTTCTAATACATTAGCCACCTCCTCCAAACCCATCCTCAGGAGAATAAGTCTTTCCCAATAGTTTGTCCAGAGTCAGAGAAGAAAAATTACTTATAGAGAAGAAGCAGCTACTTATTTTTCTGATAGATCTACACCACCTAAGAGAAAAGTCAGTAACTGAAAAGCTAAGTGAATTATATAGATTCTCTGCTTTTCTTAGGGTACCATTATAGTGAACATTTTACCCCACATTTTATTTCTTTTGATTTTTAATAATCCCAATAAAGCTAAGGGAGGTAGAAGAAGAGGGAGCTGTCGTGAGGTTTTGCAAAATAACAAGTACTGACATTAGTGAATTCTTACCAACAATGCTAACAGAACTGTCATAATACAAATCTTATTGTCATTCTACTGACATAACTGATGTGGTGACTTTACTGCACACCAGCAATCCAGTTTGGAACTCTAATGTACCATGAAATCATGTCAGAAAAATGTAATGCTTCCATAAAGAGTGCATTCACATTATAAAATTAAATAACTAGGAACACTTGCAAATGAAATGCCTTCCTACTTTCCAATATAGTTCAGGACCACCATCTAATTTCTAAGTCACTCATTCATAAATTACAAAGATATCAGGCTGAGAAGCTCCATAATCAATGTGCTTTACTGAATTTAAGGAATCAGTTACCAAGTCTCCTGAAGCCAGGTACAAGATCCACAAAAGTAGTAGTGCCATCACAAAGAATGGGGGCAAGACGTGATCTGAACTGATGCCCGAGGGTCAGCAAGTGATGAGCAATATACATACAGTTGTTGTGGTGAATGGCAGCCAACTGGGGCAGTTTTTGAAGGTTCTCCCTAGTACAGGAGGAGGGGTAGAAAAAATAAAGAAATCACCTGTTATTGAAGTTGGGGTAGATAAAATTAGTACTCTTAACTATTTCTAGGTTTTAATCATTGTCTGCTGTATAAATGCTGGACATAAGATAGAATCTCATCACTCACACTCACACCCAGAGAGTTGTTCTGCCTGAATGTGACCTTAACCTATAAAACTACCCCAGTGATTAACAAACAAGAAAGAGTACGGGAATTAATTACCTATGCCAGCTCTTTGTATTGGAAAGCTATACATAATAAATCCCTTGAAATTTAACACTAATCAGTCTGTGGAAATACAGATTTACTTCCCCTTTCTCCAAATTCCTATTTCATTTATATATTGAAGCACTTAATTACTTCCTAATTCACTAGTTTTCAAAGCTGGCTACAGATTAGAGTCACCTGGGAAATTTAAAATATATAGATGTTTAGACTTCACCCCATACCAATTAAATCACAACCTCTGAGAGAAGCCAGGGTATTTACATTTTAAATCTTCCCAGGTAATTTTAATTTTCGTACAAAATCAAAACTCACTGCTCCAAATCTTCCACACATATTAGTCTCCCCACTCAGCTTGGGAAGAGATCTTGTATTTCTGCTATGTATCCTCTAGCAGCCTTTCAACTAACACTTCTTAGTTTGCTGATTTAATTGTCAGGCTAAATCTACAAAGTCAAAAACCAACAATCTAAGACAGTTGTCTTCATTTTGGACTACACATCAGAAAAATTTATAGGGCTTTAAAAAACAAGATATGTGGGTCTTACAGACCTACAAATCAAAATCTCTAGGAGTAGGACCTAGGAAAATATATATATTTTTAAAGCTTCATAAATGATTCTAAAATACTGCCAAAGCTGAGAACTCTAGTAAAAAACTGTGGTTCTCACAGTGTGCTCCCCTGACAAGCAACATCAGCACCATTGGGAAATTTGTTTAAAATTACAGGCTTTATTCCAGTCCTACTGAATCAAGAAATCTTGGGCACAGGATCTAGAAATCTGTACTTTAACAAGGCTTCCTGGTGATTCTGATGCACGTTCAATTTTTTACACCACTGGTCCAGCACAAAGTTCCAAGATCAGACAGAAGTAAATCTAACTTCACAGTAGTATCAAAAATGTTCCTAAGCACGAACTTCTAAACCAGCTACCTCGGAATTTCCAAAAACACTCCATTAGCTGACCCAGAGATGTCTTCTCTTTTCCTTTCCTTGACTAAGTAGAAAGTGAAATAAAAATTTTAAATCACAGCAAAGAAAATATAATTAAAATAATAAGGTTCACAATAAACAAGTTTTCTTTTATAACAAAAAACAACAGATGGGCCTACTTAAAAACATCTCAAGTTCAAAAATCTGAACTAAAAATACTACAAATAATTAATTTTTTTCTTTGAAACCAGAGTCCTTGACTAAGGAAAAGCTTTGCTGACATAATATTTAAAACATTTACAGAAGACATCCAAAACACTTAATGTGGATAACAGAGAGAGCTCCTGGAGGCTTAAAGTTATGAGTAACTTTTCAGATTAGTATTAAAAGAAACTTTTAAAATCCAAGACATTAAGTAAATACAGCCTAAGAT
Organism: Miniopterus natalensis; assembly: GCF_054644295.1. Classification (NCBI taxonomy): domain Eukaryota; kingdom Metazoa; phylum Chordata; class Mammalia; order Chiroptera; family Miniopteridae; genus Miniopterus; species Miniopterus natalensis. The sequence continues at coordinate 10,846,808 of NC_142091.1, read as the reverse complement.
AGCTTGGAAGAGTGGCTGATCATATTTGACAATTAAATGGCAATCCCTTGTGGTATTAAGTCTGCAAAGCCAAGAGAAAATGTAGTATGTTTACTAGACAGCAATGCAGAGTGATGGCCTTTTGTTTTGTAACCACATAAAGTGAGGCAGTTCTGAAAATACCTACCATCAAAAACAGGGTCAAGTTCTTCTGAGTGTTTAAATTTGCATCATCCAAGATTTACTGCAAAGATTATAGTACCCTTATTAACTTATTAATAAACAACCTGTGTTCTTTAAACATATATTTTAAATGCTTTACTGCGCACTTTATTGTAAAAATTTTAGTAACCAAAATATCTTTGGTGGGGATATAAGATTACTGGTTTTAACCTGACTTACAAACATTTTAGACATACAAATACTGTACAGAAACCAGATACAGTGGCACTTACTTATGATATGTTGGCACAACATCATGGAACAAATGGAAGATATTCCTCACTGAGTAGAAAAGTTGAACAGCACTAAAAGGAAAACAGTTTCAACAGAAATGCATAAGAATATATTGGAAATGAGAAAAAAATTCAAACTAAGTATATCTTAAGTGAGAATCATCAGCTAAAACTACAATTTGAGAGAATACCTGCCTTGGTCACTGCTGAAAACACCACTAATTTACATGGAAATATATTCTCAGCCAGTATTTACTAACTAGATTGCAGTCTTAAGAACCTGGGTCCCTTAATAATTTTAAGAACAGCAGCATTCAACCCAAAGCCTTTTTCCATTTATCAGTTTGTTTTCTGCCAGGACGCAGACTATCCCTCCAGTAACAAATGGAGCTAAGCCTCAAGCAAATGTTACCTACTCACTGACGCACTCTGCAAAGGGCAAGGCATCAATAAAGGCATTCACTCGGTTCTTTCGGAATCAGTCTGACTTTCAGCTTTCACCTTTTCTCCTTCTTACCCCAATGCAAGGAGATGAATCAACATTTCTAGAACAGAATCTAACCTCAAGATTTTTTGCCCTTTATACCTGGCCTTAGAATACCTAAAGATTATTGTTAAAATACACTCAGAAAGAGCAAATTAAGGTTTGTGTACTTACTTCTACATAAGAGTATCTTAAACTACGTATCTTGAATAAATCACAGGAATTCACAAATATTTAGGAAAATAAGTTATGGTTATTATACCCCAAAACACTATCAACTACTTGCTTACTATAATACCTGATTATTTCATTTTATTCTTGCTGCATATGTTGCTCTTTGAGGTCTAACAATACAGAAGTGGAGGTTTAACAATAGAGAAGTGGGTCATTGCAGTGTAGCTGTATATCTGTTGTCCTGTTAAAAACCATTACCCTTAGTGAAAGAATGTCCAGAGACACTCGGTATACAAAAACATTGTTATGTGTTCTGTATTGTCAAAAAATTTAGAAAATATTGCCTCTGCATCCCTAACTTTTGATCTGGTATACTTCAGATGAATGCCAAGTGAAGAAATAGTCACTCCCACATTTATTTTGCCAAAGGAGAATACACCTCCTTTTACGTGTATTTTTTCCCCTCCTTATATTTAAAACTGATGGACTTGTGAACATGATTCATAAGGTCATGGAAGTATCTTGGTAAATGGTTCTTTCTAGAGCAGAATAAAATAAAGGGGTTACCTGCATGTGGAGATAAACACTGAAACTCTAGAAGCCCATCTGAAGATGCAGTTTAATTAAGTGCAGCCCTAACGAAAGGTGTTTCTACTATGAGGGTGAGAAGTAAAAAATTGCTACCTATAGATAGAAACTAAAGAGGCTTTTGTAAACCTGTTCTGCAGTCAACTTGGGCTACAGTCTGCCATTTTCTCTTCAGTTTAGTATAAGAGTAGGAAGGAGCTTACGAGAAGAGATTCAGGCCAGCCAGTCTGGCTCAGTGGTTAGAGCATCAGCCTGTGGGCTAAAGGGTCCGGGGTTCAATTCCGACCAAGGGCACGTATCTCAGTTGCAGGCTACGTCCTTGGCCCTGGTTGGGGCACGTGCAGGCGGCAACCAATCGATGTGTCTCTCTCACACCAATTTTCTCTTTCCTTTCCACTCTCTCTAAAAAGCAATGGAGCCCAGCCAGGCGTGACTCAGTGGTTGAGCGTCGACCTAGGATCCAGGAGATCGGGGTTCGATTCCCAGTTGGGGCACATGCCCAGGTTGGGGGCTCGATCCCCAGTCGGGGGCGTGCAGGAGGCAGCTGATCAATGACTCTCATCATTGATGTTTCTCTCTCTTTTCCTCTCCCTTCCTCTCTCTGAAATCAATAAAGATATATTTTAAAAATAGTAATAATAAAAAAAATAAAATAAAAAGCAATGGAAAAAATATCCTCGAGTGAGGATTAAAAAAAAAACAAACCAAAACAACAGGAGAGATTCAGTAGATGTGGAATAGAATTTGGGGTGCCCTAAGAAGAAATCACCCTGAGAGGGTGATATTTGGTACATTCCATTTTCTTTCTACCTTTGGCTCCCCAACAAACTATTATTACTTTAGAAAGTAAACATTTAAAATGTAAATTGCCCAGCCAGGCGTGGCTCAGCGGTTGAGAGTGGACCTGGGATCTAGGCGATCGGGGTTCGATTCCCAGTCAGGGCACATGCCCGGGTTGCGGGCTCGATCAATGACTCTCTCATCATTGATGTTTCTATCTCTCTCTCTCTCCCTCTCCTTTCTTCTCTCGGAAATCAATAAAGATATATTTAAAAAATAAATAAATAAAATAATAATAAAATGTAAATTAATTAGAGCCTAGTTTTCAAAAAGTAATATAAATGTTAAAGCTAAAGGGCTAGTGCAGGCTAGAGTGGATGATACAATTATCACTATTACCACTACCACCAATAATAATAAATATCTGAGTATTAAATCATTTTCTAGGTAGCACTCTAAGTTCCTTACACAGGCTTTCTCATGTAATATCATTCAATTCAAATAAGAAATAAAAATTAAACAAAAATTAGAGCTTTTTTTAAAAAATAATTAGAAATTTTTTAAATCAAAGACACCCATTATTCCACCCATAGACATGCTTCTATTTCTTATACCTTGCTGTATGATGTTATTGTAAAAACAAGTTAAAAACAAGTTAATTATCAATATATATCGGTGTGCTGCACTGTTTTTTAGGAAAAAAATATGAGCTAACTAATGGGATAAGAAAACCCAAAAAATCCTAACCAATTTTCTTAATAAATGTCAGTTTGGATATGCATTTAACCAGGTCATTGCCATGTTCACACAATTCAGAACTCTTACCACTGATCACTACTGGTTGTTGCCTCCAGTAAAGTCTGATAGGCAAGTTCCATTAATTTCTTTACAGATTCACTGACACGGCAAGTGGGCAAAGAAAAGGAATGTTGGTCCAAGGCATTTTCAGGCTGTAAATGCACCAGTTCACTGTACTGAGTTGTGGACATTTTCGGTACGTGTGGCTTGTCATCTTCATCAGGGATGGGTAGGTCCGGCACGCTCATCTTAGAGTCAGGAGCAATCTAAAATTCAAACAGCAACACGGAAAGGCACCACCCTCAGAGTAGCTCAAAGGCAGGCTCACGGTCGGGAGTAAGGGGCTGGCTGCTTCCATGAGAGGAAGCTGTGGCTCTGCAGGCTAATTACAGGAGTTTAGTGCAGCTCAGGCCGGCTGGCTCCGCAGCTGGAGGACCCTCCCATGCACCAAAAGGCTGTGGATTTGACTCCTGGTCAGGGCACATATCAAGGCTGTGGGTTCAATTCCTGCTCAGGAAGCAACTGATTAATGTTAGTTACTCTCAAATCAATGTTTCTCACTCTCTCCCTTCCTCTCTATAAAATCAATAAACATATCCTTGGGTGAAGATTAAAAAAAAAAAAAAAGACTTGAGTATATATGGCAGTATTTTAATGACTGCTCAATCTTGGGTTGAGAGCATGTCACAAGAAATAAACAATCCCTTTTACTACAATTCTTCTAATTCTTCTGTGATTCCTAATCTTAGTGAAAATAGCAAAGCTGTATAACTGGCCCAAAATTTCAGGTAAATGAAAGTACCTTCAAAATCACCTTCCTCAACCTGGCTGGTATGGCTCAGTTGTTGAGCATTGACCTATGAACCTGGAGGTCATGGTTTGATTCCCGGTCAGGGTACATGCCCAGGTTTCGGGCTCAATCCCCAGTAGGGGGTGTGCAGGAGGCAGTCGATAGATGATTCTCTCTCATCACTGATGTTTCTATCTCCCTCTCCCTCTCCCTTCCTCCCTCTAAAATAAATAAAAACATACTTAAAAAAAAATCACCTTCCTCAGGCTAAATTATTAGATTATTGCACACCAATATGATTTTGTGTTCTGGTCATTAAAACAAATCATTTCCCACCAGGAACATGTGTTGGCTTAAGTCAAAGAAATAACTCATTCAGGCTAGTATATCCTCTCCTTAAAAATTCCAAATCAAAACCAAAAAAGGCTCCCTAACATTTGTACAGAATGAAAATTCCCAGACTTACTCAAGACTAAAGGAAAGAACACTAGGCTGCTAGTCTAGAAAAATCAGTGATATTTTTACCCTAACTTTTGACAAAGTCATTTAACTACTCTGGACCTCAGTTTTCTCATTGTACAAGGAAGAGAAGCTGTAATGCAATAACGGTTTTCAAACCTTGTTTCTTAAAGATACCTCTGGGGTCAATGAAAGGAGAGATTAAGCACATAGAAGCAACAGGTTCCCTAATCCCACTGCAAGAAGGGCAGCTCTGCTCTGCACATACTGGACCTCTATGGAAAATTTATGATAAAAAAAGTTCAATCTAATAAAAATGTTTAAGTCATCAGACTTGCCTTACGAATCTGTAGAAGGGTATAACAGTATCTACTTCACAGGGCTGTTATGGAGGTTAAATAAGAATACAAATGTCAGGGATCGTTCAGTCAAAATTATGACTAAGATTAGATAGCAGAAAAAAAAATACAGTTATAGAGATGATTAGGAAAATGCTAATGTTTGTCTGAAAACTAGTGGACCCAGAATACAGGACTCAAAACAGTGACTTCACAAAGAGTGTGAGGGAACCTCAAGATAGAATAATATAAGATCTAATATAATACCTGTCAGATTAAAATGCAAAAGCAAAACAGACAACAACAAAATACAACTGTAGATAATTTGCAAAAATAGTGGGTACACATAGGGAATTGTTTTAGAGAAAATTTAGATGACTATGAAAGGCAAATGAAATTAAAACGATTTATGAAAAAAGGAAGATGAGCTTTTCGAAGTTGGGCAGTTTAAAAGATTAATTCCAGGGCTTAATGCCAAGAAAAAGAACCAGGTTAGAATCTAGAGCAGATGTTCTCAACTAAGAACAATGTTGCCCTCCAGGGAACATTTTTGGTTATCACAACTGGGAAAGTCGATACTAGCATCTATGAATAGAGGTTAGGGATGCTACTACACATCCTACAGGCCAATCCCCCACAACAAAGAATTATCTGGCCCCAAATATCAACAGTGCTCACTGCTGGGAAACCCTGACCTTGAAGAAACTAATTATTGGGGTTTGGGGGCTAAGAAAAAAAATGTACTTTTATAGAAAGTCAGAATTAGTTGAACAGGGAGCTCAGAAATTATCTAGTTCAATTCTGTCATGTTATTCAAAGAAAAATGAGGTCCAACAAGGATAAAACACTTGGCTCAGAATCACAGAGCAATACAGTAACAATCCTATTTACATCAAGGAGTTATGACAGAAGTGAGTGAGATATATATTAATTCTTTTACCCAATACTTACTGAGCACTAAGTACATAGTAGTATGCAGCAGGCATTTTCTTAGTGCTGGAGATACACAGTAAAGAAAAACCCCAGACCTTCCCCTATATGGAGCTTATTTTCTAGAGAAGAAGAAACAGTAAATAATTCGTAGAGAATGTTTATTGATAAGTGATATGAAGAAAAATAAAGGAAAGAGTACAGAAAATAGGGAGAGGTATAATTTTATTTTTTGTTTTTTTAATCCTCACCCGAGGATATGTTTTTATTGACTTTAGAAAAAGAGGGAGAGAGAGAAACATCCATCAGTTGCCTCCCATATGCACTCCGACTGGGAATGAACTGGAAACCTGGGTATGTGCCCTGACCTGGAATAGAATTCGTGAACCTCTGGTGCACAGGATGATGCTCCAACCAACTGAGCCACACCAGCCAGAGCAGAGGTCACAATTTTTATTTTTTTATTTTATTTATTTATTTATTTATTAAATATATCTTTACTGATTTCAGAGAGAGGAAAGGAGAGGGAGAGAGAGATAGAAACATCAATGATGAGAGAGTCATTGATCAAACCCACAACCCGGGCATGTGTCCTGACCGGGAATCGAATCCCGATTGCCTGGATCCTAGCTTGACGCTCAACCGCTGAGCCACGCCCGGCCGGGCTGAGGTCACAATTTTTAAAAGAGCGTCAGGAAAGGTAGCAAGTCATGCAGTATGACTTATGATAAAAAATGTCCCAAGCCATTTAGTAGATGAGTGGATAAAAAAGCTGAGGGACACTTACACCATGGAATACTATGTAGCTGTAAAGAGGGATCTACCCTTTGGGACAGTATAAATGGACCTGGAGAATATTATGCTAAGCAAAACAAGCCAGGCAGAGAAAGACAAATATCTCACTATCTCACTTATATGTGGAATCTAAAGAGCATAATGAACTGATGAACAAAATAGATTCAGTGACATAGAAGCATGGAACAGACTAATGAATCTCAGAGGGAAGGAGGGGGTGAGTGGGAAAAGAGATTAACTAAAGAATTTACATGCATGTAATAATTTATATGGACACAGACAATAGTGTGGTGGAGGCCTGGGGAGGCAAGTGGGTTCAGGTGGAAGGGGTCAATGGGGAAAAAAGGGGACATCTGCAATATTTTCAACAATAAAGATACATTTAAAAAAAAATGTTCCAAGCAAAGGGAACAAGAGGTTGAAAAGTTCTTCGACCAAGTGGTCCTAGCAAATTCAGGCAACAGGAATGACGGAAGAATACAATAGGACACAGAGTCAGAAAGGCAATGGGGAAACAGGTCATGTACGGCCTTATAGGCTACTGCAAGGCTACTTACTGGGTCTTTCTCTAAATAAGATGGAAAGCCACTGGACTTTGTGCCAAAGAGTGACATAATCAAGTGACATTTATGTTAAAAAAACAAAAATCCACAGCATAATTCCTGGTAATAAGTAGATCTCAACTCTCATAACAATCCAAAATTACCTCAAAATGTGTTAATATCTATGTCCTTAAATGGCTAAATATTTTGCTGAAGTGGACACAGTAACAGGGTACCCCAAAGAAGATGGAGGATGGCAGAAGAAGGGATAGAAGGGATAAAAGCCTAGTACCTGCAGTGATAGAAGAAAAACGACTGAGAAATTTTCTATTAAGAGATCACCTTAGTCTACGTGTTGCTTTAATCTAATAATACCTTACACTTAACAATTATTTTACATATGTAAGGTATGAAGAGAAAATAAAAACAGAAGAAAATACACAGAATTATCTACGATTAAGGAAGTAACTTACCCTCAATGCAAATTAGTCAGTCCATTAACTTTTCAGATAATTTGTTTACACCCTACACAGATCATATCTTTTTGTTTCTTATTTTAACCTCAAAGCTAGTGTCTCTATTAGCCTAAAAGATGAAATCAACATTGTCACAAAAGAATATAATCTCTGGACATAAATAAAGTCTAATTATACCTGTCACAAAGTTGTATACTAAAAACTCAAGTAATAAAGTTGAGAAAAACCTATAGGTTGACGTATCTAGTTTCAACAATAGCAATCCGTTACATTTACATAGACTGTTTCAATTTATACAATGTTTTCACGCCCATTACCTTATCTGGACTTCACAATACCCTATGAAAGAGGTAGATATTAGGACCACTTTACAGATGAGAAAACTAATACTCAGAAGATTAATAACTCCTACAGTGAGCTCAGCAACTGCCAGGCTCTCTTCCAGTCTACCATATTCATCCCGAAAAGGAGCTGCTTCCCAAACACGATGGAATATACTATAACCCCAATACCTGCACAGTGTTGTGAATTTCAGAGGTCATTAAGTTTCTCGCCGCCACAATCACATCCTGACACTTCTTGTTAGCAAAATGAGAATTGATGTTACGGGCATATTTCAGCAAATCAGTAGTATCTCCTTTTAAAAACCTCATTTCCTTTAGGGCATTTTCAAATTCTTCAGTAGACTGTATAATCTGACAAAAACAAGAAAAAATAATTATACACATATATTCCATTTCAGTATTAAAATTTCAAATCCAATGTATAGAAAAGAACAAAGACCAGCTGGCCATTTAAATTTTGGAGCAAACCGTCAATTACTAGGTATAAAACTATTATACATCTTTCCTGTCTTAAATTCATTAGGAAGAGTTATCTTCAATAGAAATTTCCAACTCTGCTTCGTAAAGGTACAAAGACCTTTAAAATAAATATACGTATTTTAGTGTTCAAGGAAACTAAAAAGAAATGAGAAAGCAGTGTCACATAGTAACTACTATAACTGATACAAGTATAAATAAAAAGATAATTGTTTTTCAAAAGTACCTTACTAAAGAAAACATATTTTCCAATCAAATGATAGGAAGCCAGGAGGAAAAGGAAGTTATGGGGGAATTTGCTTCTATTTCTAATTAATAATTTTTTTAAACAAATTGCACCTTCTCTTCCACGAAGAACAAAAGATCTCAAAAAAAAAACCCAAAAAACAACACCAATAAGAACCTACAGTCTCTTAAAACCTCCTGTGATATCTCTGCTCTTACCTCCTCATACTGCTGTAATTTGATGCTATTTGTTGGGATAGAGTAAACCAAACAGTTTTTAATGAGGCACTCAGACAAGTCCTCCCAGATCATGTCACCAAGCATCTCGGCCAGTATGATCTTAGATGATTTTTCACTGTCTAGATCAGCATCCAGAGGCAAATCTGAATCCAAAAGAAAAACTGTTAAACAAGAAACCATTCACAGTCTGGATTATTCTCAAGTTCCCTAGTGTTCTAGAATTCTTTAATTTTAAGATGGGAAAGAAATCAACAGAGATAATTCTACAGCTATCTTAACTGACTGCATGGGGGCAAAGCATGACATATAATCATTATTTCATTTTTCACTGCTCAAATGAATCGTCTGCACTGTCTTACTGCCTGTATTCTATAACAATAAGGTATTAAACCATCTACAATATAATCATCTACTGCTAATCTACTCATCTGATTCTATGACAAGCACTCAGAAATTCTGCATATAAAGTTGAAACTAGTTTAGAATAAAATCCCAGTTCTTTAATAATAAACATACTTTTTTCATCCCTGCATAGGAACTGAGTGTTTATCCTGAGTAAAATACCAGTAAGCACCTTATACTATAGAATATCTAGTCTAGGAAACAGCATACTTCAGTACCTCTTCTATAGTATACCTTACATGGTGGTGTTTTTCCAACACATTTTGAGGGAATCATATTTAGAATATACTATTATATTAAGAAATACTTATCTTCAAGATTTTCTTGGAATAAAAGTAATGCTGGCCAAATATTCAATAATCAGAGATAAAAAGTGGCAATGTTTTCTACTGAGATCACATTGCATATGAACAAATTAAATGTGAAGTTCCACGGAAAGAAACATCAATGTGAGAGAAAAATATCGATCAGCTGCCTTCCTGGATGCACGCCAACCAGGACTGAACCTGCAACGTAGGTATGTGCCCTGACTGGGAATTGAACCCGAAACTTTTTCGTGTACAGGACAACACTCCAACCAACTGAGCCACACCGGCCAGTGCTCTACTTCATTCCTTTTTAATAGCTGCATAATATCCCACAGTATGGCTCAACCATACGTTATACACTCATTGCTCAAACAATGCACATTCCAGTGTGCAAGTGTATGCCCTACTCACACATACTGTTGACATCACTTTTGTAAGGAATTAAAAAGTGGGATACCTGAATCAAAGGAATGCATATTTTGTATTTTATTATATAGCTTCAGGGATTACTTTCTAAAACTCACAAAAAGCTAAGTAGACTACCTTTCTACCAGCTTCTTACCAGAAGTATCTTATATAGATTTTCTAATTCTGTCAACTCTAAAGGTGGAAAGTTCTACTTTGATGGAGTGATTTCCACTGCCCTACTAGCAAGGCTAAGCAACATTTTCTTTTTAACAAATTGCACCTTTTCTTCCATGAATTGTCCATATTTTTTGCCCATTTTTCTATTGTGATTTTTTTTTTTTGAAAAAAAATCTGTATATTAACTCCTTGTCTGTCAATGTATTGCAAATATTTTCTCTCAGTACACTACTGTCTTTCACTTTTGTTTATGGTACTGTTTGCCATACAGAATTTAACATTTACATGTCAATTCTTTCCTTTATCCATTCTGGGCTTCCTAAGACTGTTCAAGTCTTCTGAATTTTCTTCTAATATTTTTATTGTTTTACTTTTTGCATATAGGGCTTTTATTCATCCGGAATTTATTTCTGTATGAAGTATGAAGCAGGAATCTAACTTTGTTTTATTCCATATAGGTAAGTCAATTTTGCTAGCACTATTATTAAAGAAATTATCTGTCCCACTAAACTGAAACCTCACTTTGATCAAATGTTAAGTTCTCATTTATTCTTGGCTCTACTTCTTTTTCATTCCACTGATCTTCTTGTGCCAAGAGCATAGTTTTAATTATCAAATCCACCCACTAGTGTTTTTCAAATCTCTATTAGCAATATTCACAAATAAACTTTTGATGTAAGCTTTAGAGTAATTTTTCCAGTTTGAAAAATACATAATGGAATCTGACTGGAAATGTATTAAATTTATATGTTATTTTGTAATGAATTGACAATTATATGAAACTGTCTTATACTCCCAAGAGAGCTTCCCTTTTTTTCAGGTCTTACTCTATGTCAAGTAAGTTTTATGATTTTCTTCACATATATACTCTCCTTTCTTACCAATCTTTAAGAACTTTATAGATTTTGTTGCCATTATAAATATCTTTATACTTTATAGCTGATTACTCATAGTTTAGAGAGGAGTTATCAATTTTTATATATTTCTATTGTAACTTTTATAATTTCTTAGTTATAAAAGTTTTAATAATCTTTTGGTTTTCTAGGTATATAATTATATCATTTACAGATAAAGATAATTCCTCTCTTTATTTTAACATTCATGCCCATTTTACTCTCTCTTCTCTGCATCAGCCATGATTCCTAAAACAATGTCAAAGCATATTTATGATAGTGTGCATTCCCCACTTATAACTGATTTTAATAGAAATAGCTTTTAATCCGTGAATACAATGCTTGTTGCTGGCTTTTTAAAAGCAACTAATTTTAAAACTAATATTTACCTTTTAAAAACACAATGAAGTATAATTATGTAAAGTGATGTATTATATAACTATAGTTTACTTAATCATTTCCCTATTGTTCAAGATTTCATTACTTTCCAGTATTTCAGTATTACTAGGAACACGTAATGAACATCCTTATACATAAATGGTTTTATATACTTCAGATTTCTTTAGGGCCGAATCCTAGAAGTTGAAATCCTGGTTTAAAGGATATAAACATTTTAAGGCTTTTTATCCATTTGCCAAATTCTTTCCAAAAAATTTTTCTTTCCCTTCTTTTAAAAGCTCCTTTGTTGTTGTTATAACGATGCTTAATAATAAAGAAAATATGAAAGAAAAAATACATATGTGAATATAAAAGAAAGGGCAAAAGCCTTTATGAAGTTTCAGAACTAAAATCTAAAGAAAGAAGAGGATTACAAAAGGAACTAAGGAGTCTAAATATCATTTCAAGTTACATTTAGAGCAAGACGATGAAGGAAGGGAACGATGCTTGATGGTATCAAAGAGAACACAGAATCCCTGGACTTCTGTCTGCCATCCTCTTCTTTGCCAAAGACGATGCTCTCTGAGCCAAAAGGGGAAGAATAAATGGTAAAAGAGAAACTAGAGCCTAAAATGCATAAAGATATTAGAAGAACACCTAGCAACACTGAGTTGTCTTCTGCTCTATCTAGGTACTACTAAGAAAACTTACAAATAAAATAACAGGTTGAGTATGAATTAATGAACCAGTGTCAAATGGTAAGTGGTTTCTACTGGAATTCCCCAGAACACCCGTCCCCTCCGGCCTTATTCCAGGCAACAGTATCATCACTGACTTAGACTGAACTATAAGAAAACATGGTTATCAATTATGCACTTGAATGAAGTAGAAAGAATAGTAAACACTGCAAAATTGTATTAAGTAAAATTTAACAAAGATTAATGTTAATTCCAAAAAAATCAAGTACAATTGTCAGATGAAAAAGCCGTAATTTGCACTGAGTATGACATAGGGATTACATTTACATTAAGCTCAATGAGTTAACTGTAATAATAGCCTTGGGCTATACTATAAGAACCATGGAACTCAGAGCATAAATGCTCCCATAGTATTCTGAATGGGTTCAGACTACCCCTAGAACACCTGTTCTGTTTGAACACTATACTTTCAAACTTCTATACTTTAATAAGACTACAGAAGAAATGGAACATATTCACAGAACATCAAAGATAAGGGAAACTTAAAATGATATCGTTCAAAAAAACCTAAGGACGTTTATATTGGTGGTAAGATGTAGGAGAAATAACAGCTACTGTAAAGAATTTTAAAGTCCACCATGTGTAGTAGGAATTAGACTTGTTCTACATAGCTCCATACAGTAGAAATAGCATCAATAAAGCAGACATTCCAGGGAATATTGTCAGAATAATTTTTTTAAACTACCCTAAAGATTTAATTTACAAAATGAGGATTTTGGTAATAGTATTTAATATAGAAAGGAGTTACCACTTTAAAAAAAATAAAAACTTTATAGTATTCAGAATTGCCCAGAGGTAGGATAAGATGCCTCAAGAGGAAGTGACGCTCTCACTAAAGGTGTTCAGCTTGGTTATATGGCCAATTGATGGGAGTGCTATACAGGAAATATTCAGATTGAATCACTTTTCCGATTCCTTTATATCCTTGGATATTTTGTTTACAACTGCGCTTGTATCTAATAAAAATAAAAGTGCATTATCTCCCTAAGTGAAGAAACAAGAAAACTACCTGGGATTTTGGTAATTTAGACAAGCCTTAGGATTTTCTTCTTCTCTGCTATCAAAATCAGAAAGAATTCTTTACATATTTATTCCTTAAATAAACTAAATGACTGCCAGGAAGACATATAAACAACAGCAGAATTTGTTTTATTTTCTCCACAGCAAGAATGCTTGATTTAACTATTTGATAAGACAACTGAGAAAAGCAAAAAGAAGTCAAACAGACTAAAAAAAAAGTATAAAAGTAAAACACCAGAAGAATCTTTACTTTTAATAGTATGACAACCAAAAAATGATTTAAGCAACACAGAAACTAGCTATTTCATATGTGAATATATAAAGATCTAATTATTTCCTATGTTAAACCTAGTTTATGTCAGATTAAGGGATTTTCCCACCGAAATATGTAAAACAGCACTTGGTTCATTTCTGTTTCTCTTACAATAAAAGCAAGAGCCCTAAAATGTGAGGTTACTAGAAGTCAAGTGAGTGAAGGGCATCCTAGAATTCAACTAAACATTACAAATACAGAATCTAGGGTACCACTGATAATCCTACCTGTAAATATAGAGCAGAGAAGAAACAAAGTGGAGCAAGAAATAAGAAGGTAACTACTTTGTTCCCATGACACGATCTACACACCTCTAATCCTCCATTCACTCAGGTTGTGGACGTTTTATCCACGTTGAAATAATACTTACTTTCAAAATCCATAATGACTTTTCCAAAATATAAAAGCACTACCCTTGGAGATACATACCTAGAAGATGTTTCTGGAGCACTTCCAGTACCAATCTGACCTTTGCAAAAACTTCAGATGGTGACGGATGCTCTAAGTCAGTCATCACAGATTCAAAACGAATGATGATGGTGTTAGGCTGGCTTTCTACCACAGCAGAGAGGGAGGGACAAGATGCCAGAGGCCTAAGGATATATTTCAATAGCATCTGACCTGAAAAATTATATGAACACTCATAAAAAATCACTAGGATAAACTTTTATATAAAAGCATGTAAAAAAAAAAAAGATCTTTGAGTCTAACAACAAAAATATCATGACATTACATACCACACATTATGCACTGCAGGTTTTCCCACTGAAGTTTCCCAAATTATCTACAGATTTTTATTTAAATTATTCAAAAAATCAGATAAATAGCAGCAGTTAGTTTAAAATAGAAAAGAAAGTATCTAAGTCCTTAAGAAAAAGGCTAATAATTATGACAATTCCATTTGATGAATCATGAGGCCAAACCCTATGATCCACCATCGATATTATCCAGACAATATTTTATAATTTTCTGTCATTCCTTTAACAATGGCCTTCTGAGATTTCACGTAAATGAAATAAAGTAATGTGCCTTACCAAATGATTTAAGCTTGGTATGTAGCTCCCCAAGAATAGAAAATGCCAAGAGGACAGAAGTGATTGTTGGCACAGGGGGCTTCTCTTCATTTTGAGATTGTTCAGTGCATAAATGCAGTTCTGTTTGTAGGCAAGATTCCAAGTTGCTGGTGTCTAAGAAAAAGGGGAAAAATATCAGCTGTCTCAGTATTAATAAATGCTTATTAATACTCATTGAAGGCAAGGAATGAAAGTGAGACCCTAAGACCTCTTTTTTGTTCTTTCTTACCAAAAAAAGAGAATAGCCTGCCAAACAAGTTTAACAGGAAGGGTGTTTTATAACAAAGAACACATCTTCTCAGAGATTTGAGTCTCAGAGGCTCAAATTTTACTGTCTGCTTGGAAATAGAATCTAAAATTTTCTGGATTATTTCCTTTAAAATACATACCTAAAATACATACATGTGTATGTGTGCGCACACATATACATATATTGTATTTGGAGGCCAAGTGGATATGGGAAAGGGAACAAGGAGAGACTGTGAGGTTTCCCCTGAAATGACTAAATTTCAAGATTCAGTGTTGGAGCCCAGCTAGCGTGGCTCAGCGGTTGAACATCGACCCATGATCCAGGAGATCAAGGCTCGATTCCCGGTCAGGGGACATGCCCTGGTTGTGGGCTCGATCCCCCAGCAGGGGGTGTGCAGGAGGCAGCTGATCAATGATTCTCTCCCCTCATTAATGTTTCTATCTCTCCCTCTCCCTTCCTCTCTCTGATATTAAAAAAAAAAAAAGATTCAGTGTTGGAAAATACACCAGGTTTAATGGCATGTCCTTTATATACAGACTCAGAGATTTCACTTTGTGTAAACAAGACATTGAAGGGGGCTCACACCCAGAGGTGAGCAGAGGGACTGAGAGCCAAATAGTTATATAAATAGATACCAGGGCCAAATAGTTATATAAATTAATGTCAGAGTTATCCTATTTCTTCATCTTGCAAAGCACCCCCATCTCATTATTTTGTCACCATTTTCCCTCAAGGACTGAGAAAAATTGAGCCAAACCCTTGTCTCATTGATCCCCGGTCTTCTTTCCTCAGCAAGAGAGAGAATGGCTAAACAGCTTCTTCAAGCTTTCTAGCGAAGATGCATTGCTCAGGTTAGGGGTGTTGGGAACAGGATCATACTACTATGCAGCGGAAACTGTGTGGTCTTAAGTTGCTACCACTTCCTCTACCATACATATGTTCACCACATGGACCCCACCCACCAATAACCTTCCCTCTTCTCTACTGCTTCCTACTGAAAGGGACAGAAAGAGAGAGGTAAGGGAAGTAAAGTGAGGATACTTAGAGACCCAGATGAGTTGATCCTATTTAACAAGTATTTTGCCTAATATGAGAACTCAATATAGACTTGCAAGATTAACAGATGAAACCTTATCTACCAATTCAAAATATTTAGAATATATTCAGAGGCCATAGTGGTTCAGGCAGATTAAGCAAAGCAGTCCACCTGAGTTCAGCAGCACCTTTTGATGGTGGGAACTTCCATACGATCAGCTCCTGCCACTCTTCCCCAAGGTGATAGAGTATGTTCTGTTTCTGTATGGTGAGCTCCATGCTGAGAGATTTCAACATTTTTAAATCAAAGCATTTTCTGGATTTTAATAACTTCAAGCATTTCTGTGCCTGGTAATGAAATGGAATCGTTGTTAAACATTCCATCTGGACTCAGGGCAATTTGAGTATATTTATATAATGACAAGGAATATATGGAGCACAAAATTTACTAAAAACAAGAAGAGTATTAACTGTTCATGCTTTGGAGAAAGATGTAATACCTCTTCTAGACGCTGGGCAGCAGTGACATACTTCTTCTCTGCTAACGCACAATTATACTCTTCAATAGCCATAGAAAACTGAAAAGATAGTATAGTTATTAGGTATTTTATTTTATACATCCATTATTTCAAGTCTGTCTGCTTGTTGTTGTTTTTTTGTTTTGTTTTGTTTTTAATATATCTAATGATTTAAGAGAGAGGAAGGTAGAGGGAGAGAGAGAGATAGAAACATCAATGATGAGTCATTGATTGGCTGCCTCCTGCACACCCCCGACTGGGGATCCAGTCCGCAATCCGGGCATGTGCCCTGACCGGGAATCAAACGGCCATCTCCTGGATCCTAGGCCGACACTCAATCGCTGAGCCATACCGGGCTGGGCTGTCTGCTTGTTTTTAAATTATGAAAAATACTATGTAGTCAGGGGATATACATTTAATAATGAGACCAATGATAACAAAATAACTTTCTCCCCACCAAAACACTAAAGTTTGATCTGAAGTTACTGACCTCTTGCAGCTGCTTAAGCAAACTTAGGACTACTGAGTCTCTTTCCAACTGTTGCTTCAAGTCTGTAAATTCAGCAGTTGATACGTTAAGATCCCGGCGGACCTAGTTCACACATCAAAGACAAGTATATTTTAAGTTATACTATGTCAAAGAAGTAAAACATTCATAGCTAATCAATAAGCTTTACTAGGTGAATATAACTCATGTTGAAAGTTAAATGCTGATTAAGACTGGGATGTAGCAGGAAGAGACTTTAAGTGGTCCGCTTAGTCCAAACCCTTATCCTTTTCAGGAATGCCCATCCCCATCAACCTAATACCCTCCTGTCACCATCTAGTCTTAGTTTAAGCCCTTACCTATCATCAGAGCCCAGTCACCTAGATTACTAGAAAGGTATCCCTATTGCCAACGCATTCTACAGTAGGATAGCTCTATTAGAAAGGCTTTCCTATGTTGAGTCAGAATCCACCTCCCATTCTGTCCCACCTTTTCAGGAATTTTGAAATATCAATTATTTCCTTCCCTCTCTATATCTTTACCTCTCCTTATTCCATCCTTCATTCATGAAATACCTACTAAAGCATGGTTCTTCACATCAGATTTATATATGTTAAAATATCCCCCATCTTTAAGAAAAAATTTCCTCTACCACCCTATTGCTTAGTGGCTACCTTATTTCTTTCCATCCTATCACAAACAAGATTCTTGGAAAAGTGATCCATACTCACTGTCCTTACTTTCTCACCTCTCGTTCACTCTATAACTCACACTGTTCTAGTTTCTACCCCCACCATTCCACCAAAACGATTCCAAAACAGTTGGTGCCAATCAACTCCTTATTGCTAAATCCAAAGCATGTACCATGAATTTTAAATACACATTTATCAGTACTCTCTTTAGTTCTATGACACCATTCTCTACTGAATTTCCTCCCCTTCTTTAGCCATTCCTTCTCATTTTCTTTTGAGAGCTTCAGTTCGCCTCTGGCCACTTCATACATATTGATATTCCTTTTTTCCTGGCCCTCTTACTCCAACTCGATGGTTCTCAAAAAATAAATTTTTTTGCCCCATCTCCATTCAGAGACATTTAGCAATGTCTGGAGACATTTTGGCTTGTCACAACTGAAGGAGTTCTGGCATCTAGTGAGCAGACATCAGGGACACTACTAAACATCCTACAGGACAGCTCCCACAGCAAAGAAGTATCCAGCCCCAAATATCAAGTGCCTAGACTGAGAAACACTACTCTACATACTCTCTCTGGGCAAATTCATCAATTCCATGGCTTGAATTTCTAAGTGCTGCTACCTCAAGTCCACATCATTTTCCAAACCTCCAAACATGTACATGGATGGGCTGATGTGCAAGCTGTTCAGAAAAATCCATTCTCCCACTCTCCCAGTGACGCACGGCTACCCAACTAGACTGAGTGTTGTACCATCCTCACAACTGTGATCATGTGTCTAAGAGCTTACCAATGGAATATGAGCAGAAGCAATGCGCACCATTTCCAAGTCTGGATCTTAAGAAAATAGGTGTGCCGTCTGTGCATTCTCTTTGCCCTTAACCTCCAACTATAATCTGCCCATTGGGAAAAGGCCATCTTCAACCATGCAAACAACAAAAAAACCCTAGAGTCGTGCTTCTCAAACTGCAGAGTACATACATAACACTTGGTGAATTGTATTTAAAGTGCAGATTCTAATTTGGTAGGTCTGGGATGGGCCTGAGCACCTCTGTCTGAAAAAGCCACTAGAAGGGGCCAATTCTGCTGTTCAAAGACAATTCTTTAGAGGTCTCTCACATTTCTATAGTATCTTGCAAGTGAAGCAATAACTGTCTTTAGTTCCAATCTATCTTTTCAAGGATGTTCGTGTAGTAAACAACCTGGAAAATAGAAATGATGTTTCACTCCAAAGCAAAAGCAGGCCTACTCACTACCCAGGTTCCCTAAACTCAGTTCTCTTCTATAATGCAATCCACTGCACACTGTCCTTTAGGAACTGGGGCTCAGGACACTGCAAACATGCTCATACTCTGGCTACTGCTGAGAATAATAAACTGTTCTTCATCTCACACCCAAAGAGACTCAAGGCTTCTAACAGCATCTGTGAAAAGGTAGTAGACTAACTTGCTGACTTGCAAATAGGTTAAAACCTCAGATCCCCTCCACAGTTCTTGACACAGGCTACTAGAGTAGCTAGGCCCTAGGTTATAGAATCAGCCTGCTAACCTAGACTACTATGATTAAAAAATATGTATCTTGTTTGAGCCATTGAATTTCAAGTTCGCTCACTCCCGCTCTCTCTCTCCCTCTCTTTACAATAGTCTACACTTTTTTTTTTTTATTTATTTCAAAGAGAGGAAGAGAGAGGGAGAGATACAAACATCAATGATGAGAGAGAATCACTGATTGGCTGGGTCCTGTATTTTCCCCACTGGGGATCGAGCCTGAAACCCAGGCATGTGCCCTGACAGGGAATCGAATGGTGATCTCCAGGCTCATGAGTTGACACTCAACCACCGAGCCACACCAGTCGGGCTACCCTTCACCTTAATACAGTTCAACTGTGCAGCTCCATTTGGATATCCCTTAGGAACCCCATATTTAAACTCATTTCCCCTACAAAAACTTACTCCTCTGTTTGCAGTGTCCTGAGATCCAGTTCCTAAAAGGCAGTGTGCAGATTCTCTATTTCATGAATAGTAGTACATCAATGACCAAGTTTCCCAGTTATCCCTGATTCCTCCATCTTTCACTCCTCACATCAACAAGTTCCAAAGATCCTATCTCTTAAATGTCACTAGGATTTATCCACTTTTCTTCATCCTCACTACCACTGACTTCAGAGCAGTTCACCATCCTGCCTTGCCTGATTACTTTAACTGACTCCTAATCTCCTAATGCTTTACTGCTTTTCCATTTCCTACTCTCATTTCCCTCATGTCCTTTCTTCAAACTACAAGCAAAATGGGATTCCTAAAATTCAAATCTGATGTCACTCTTTTGCTTAAAATCCTCCATTGCTTCCACAGTCCCATCAAGACAACATCCATATTACCTATGCTGATATACAAAGTCCTTGCTTAATTTCAAGTCCCTCCCCGCCAAACCTTCCAAACATATCATATGGAATACTTGCAGCTTTCCAAAGTGACATCTATTACTTCCATGCCTCTGCAATGCTGTCCCCTCTAACTAAAATGTTCTTCCTTCCTCTTTTGCCTAATTACCTATGACTTCAGGTTTTGGTTTGGACACTGTTTCCTAGAGAAAGCCATCCTTAGCTACATCTCTTCTCTCTAACTGGATTATTCCTATTTAGTATGTATCACACTGTTTTACTGATCTAAAACAGGCATGAGATTCACATTTTAAAATAAAAAACTGTCTAGTCCTGCAACTATCTCACTGTCCTGGCACCTTGTAGATGTTCAATAAATATGCCAAATGACTGAATAAATCCCTTTAGAATATCCATCTATTGAATCTAATTCCTCTTCTCTAGCCCTAAGTTTTAATCTTTCTCCTATGTCATCGGGCTTCAAATCTTAAAAGTGTTTCTAAGGCTAAACAAGTCAGCTTCATTCACTGTTCTTCAGATGGTATGGCGTTCAGGTCTGGACCTTCTCATTTAGACCAGCAGTCTTTCCAAATAAAACAACCAGAACTGAATAAATTTCACAGGCCATAATCTGGTCAGCAAAAGGTACAGAGCACATTGATCTCTTGTTCCAAACACTTCATTTCTAAAAGTACAGTCCTAAGATTGCACTATTGACATACTGATAGACAAATAAACATTGAAAATATTAGTTGAACTGTGCCAAAGTTGTAGAGTAACAGATATATTTTATTAAAACCTCTAATAAGGATGAGTGGTAAACTAGCTATTAAATAGATTTGTCCAGGTAAACTAGTGGTTTCCCCACCTGTGATTCAAGTTTTATAGAGAACTTTTGAAAACACATCAGTTCACTTTCCTTCTTTAGCGACTATCACAAAGAGAAGAGATTTGGTATCTTTTCTCAAGGACGTTTAGAATACCCTGATTTTGGATATCGATAAGCCCTGAGTGATCATTTAGAAACAGATGTAGAAGACACCTAAGACTAGACTTTGTTTAAACCTCTCATACCAGTTTGATTTCTTTCAATTGCCTGTTTTTCCTAAAAGGCAACTGAAAGGGAAAAATCTTGGTGAGCTAATATAAGCGAAAAATGTTTTTAAAATTATAAAGCAGATATTTCTGTTTCCAGACCAGCTTGCTTCTAATTGTGATGACAGCACTTCAGCTAACACAGTAAACATTCTTAAAATCTGCCAGACTTTCAATAAGAACTTTAGAAAGCACTAGTCCCAAAGTAACATAGTACAAGATGGGCAAGGATTATCTGTGTGTCCAGGGAAAGTGCCCTGATACAGGAAGTAGAGTGGCTACGATTGGCAAACCAAGCCAACTTTCTAGAAGGCCAAAAGACAATTATTGTGCCAGAGCCTGAATGTGTTAAGGCCAGCTGCATATATAAGAGAATGTTGGCCATTAAGAGATTCAAGTATTTTAATTTAAGAGATGACAAGATAAAAGGCCAAATAATCCAGTTCATATGTTTTCATTTTATTATGGAGACAATAAAATCCTGGGATTATTTTTTTAATTATAAAGTCCTATTCAAATGCAAGACATTATTATTCAAGCTAAAAATATTTTTACCATAAAAAGAAATTTTTTTAAATTATATTTTTGGAAAAGATTCCTATTTTAAAGTTGAAAGTCACCCTAAAATCATTTAATTCAACTTCTATTTACCAATAAGGAAAATGAGGCCTTAAAAAATTGTACAGAACTGAATTGTCTCAGGAATCAGGAGCTGAACTGCCTCCCTACAAAACTACTCAGTATAACAAACTATTCTTACCTCACTCTCTATCCTGGATTTCAGCAGGTCAATATCATCAGACAGCTTCTCCACTTGGGTAACCAGGTCCTGTGCACTTTGCATGCTAGGCAGGAATTCACTGTACTTCTTGCTGATCATACTGCACACTTCACCCTAGAAGGCAGAGATAAGATGAGTAGGAAACTCTGTTAAAAATGTCTTCCATGTCGGAGGCCTTCTTGCCAGTTACCACACCCTTTAACTTTCCCTCCAAGCCAATGGGTTTCTTTGAAAAACACATATCTCCCATTGTTAAAGGTCCCATAACATTATCAGCGTGCAAAAAGACGAATGATCACCAAATCCCAACAGAGACCAAGAGTTATACAAACGAGGGAAAAGATTAAGACAGATCTGGAAGATCTCATATCGAACTGTTATTAGCTCAGACAATAGCCACCAGCAGTTTTAAGCACATATCTAATAGAAAAGAAAGCAAATGGACAAATTAAATACATAATCTGTATACCTCAATCAATTTATGAATTTCTAGCTTCTTGCTTATAAAATTTAAGGCCTAATTTGATGACCCTAAGTTGATAAGTTTCATCATCTCTTTTCATTCAAAGTAATTTAATAAACAAGTTATTGAATACTTTACACTGAATTCGTCAATGCTTTGGAAGATACAAGAATTATGCCTGCCCATAAATAAGTTCCTTTTAGGTAGGAAAGATAGTACACACTTAAGTAACCGGAATACTGAACTGAAATACAGCAAAAGAGTTCACCGCCTCCAGGAGCACAACTGAGAAAGTGATCACCTCACGCCTGATCCTTTTCATGGAACTTGAAAAAAATGGGTAAAAATAATACGGGTAAAAAGCGATGGAGAAATGGCAACATAAACGAAGCCTAAGAAGGGCCGGGGGCGGCAGTGGGCGTGCTTGGAGTATAGGAAGGAATTCTCAACTGGCTGAAGATTCAGCTGGGAAAAGAAACCTGTGAAAGGAAGGGCAAGTCAGGTCCAGAACACAAAGAAAGGCGCGGTGCTACTGCTACAGCAGCTGAATAATCTGTCCTCCTTCCATCGTATGAAAGTGGTGAAAAAGCCTAAAGCCATATTAAAGAAGAGATGCCGGTGGCATGAATACTTCAAATTTAGGGAACCATTTTTAAAAATAAAGCCATGTGTGGGCCTTCATGGGACAATGCTAAACTCGCTCCCTTAAATCCAGAAGTACGCCGTGCTCGTAAATGAGAGCAACAAAGGTGTGGCAAACCCTGCGCCGGCGAGGTAACCGCAGCAGCACGAAGCGAAGCTGGGGGTGGCTGTGTGCAAACATCTCAAGACAGCAGGGTCCGCTGAAGTGCCATTCGCGTGTTTTTAACACTCAGCACAGTCTCAAGGGCCCGGGGACGGAGAAGTTTAATAAACATATGGATAGGTTTTAACATGAAAAGCGTGGGGGAAGAGAATGGTACAGTCCTCCCAAAGCTGTTACCTTCATCGACACACCGTGCAAAGGGCGGGTGGAGGAAAGGAGCGCCCACGGGTGGGGAGGATCCCGGCCTCATTTCCAACCCTCACAGGCTCCGTCCCCGGACACCTCGCCCTTCCAGCCCCTGCGGCGGGTGCGCGTCGCTCCCCGGTGCCCGACCGCCCCGCTCCGCAGCCTAACCCCACATGCACGCCCGGCTCCGCCGCTTCCCTCCACCGTCCAGGCCTCCGCAGCCCCCGCCCGTCTGCTCCCCTCACGCTCCTCCCCAGCCCACAGCCTCCCAGCCTCCCCGCCCCTCACTCTTCCCACCCGGACCCACAGCCGACCGCTCACACCCCCGCCGTCAGCCCTCAGCCCCTCTCCTCTCCGTCCCGTCCACAAGGATCCCGCGTCCCGATTCAGCCCGCCAACGGCTGTGCGCCTGCACCTTGATCTCCTCCACCCGCCGGGTGAGGTGGCTGATCCGAGTGCCCAGATCTTCCTTCTCCAGACTCCCCGAGTGGGCCAGAACTTCCGTCACGAAGGAAGCCATCGCCGCTACACGAACCAACACTCACAAAGTCACTCTCCCGGAGCCAGCGCGGCAGTTCCAGTCCCGCCAGCGCCCGGGTGCGCGGCTGTTCCAGTCCCGCCAGCAGCCTTGGTGCGCGGTCTGCCGGGAAACGAAGTCTTGCAGGGCCCGGACCGCCCCTCGGAAGGCGTCAGCTGCACTACAACTCCCAGAAAGCACCGCGACTCACCTGGCATGGAATTTCGACGGCGTCTCGTAGTTGGCAAACTTGGGAGACGCGTTTTCTTTAGTACAGTAGTTGTTTTCAAAGCTTTCCTAATCCCGACCGTCTTTCACGAAGAAATGAACCGTTTTTATTTACTAACCAGTCCTAACTCAACCTTTCTCAATTTCGAAACGCTTACCTATGAAATTTAGCTAGCCAGAAGACCCGACGGGCCCATCTTGAGTTTTTTTCGTTAAATAGTCACTGTCAGGGGCCGCATTGACCATCAGTCTGAATGAATGGCGCCCTCTAGAGTTGTACAAAGAAGCGGCTTCACCTCGTTATAAATAAAAGTCTGCCTATAATTGCATAGTTTCGTATTGCATAGTTGATATTACATCTACGTACACATATACATGTATACTACATCTGTGTACACATGCGTATATTACATCTATGTAACACATTACCGGTTTATAGTATTTCCATTATCTGTGGATAAATAACATTAGCACTGTGTGGACTAGAACAAGCTACTCAGCACTTTTTATCAGAGAATGCAAATCAATTTTATAAAAAGCTTTAAAAAAATTGTTTCATTATTTAAATATGTTACGAACTGAAAAATGTCCCACAATATACGTAAGGTATTATTCCTTTTTACAAAAATAAATAGATATAGATACATAATAAGGTAAAGGATGTGTACCAAATTATTCTGTCTGAGTGATGGACTTATGATATTTATTCTTTTCCCCTGTTTTTCTATTTTTCTGCAAAAAAAAAAAGTAGTGCTTTAATTAAAATGTTACCTTTAATTTTTTTAAAAGTTGACTTTGAGGGTTGACCCCGAGCAGATGCTGACCCTAGGGTCCTTGTCAATTTTAAGTGTCTGTGGGAGGATCTGCTTAACCTAGTGAGCAAGGGTGGCTTCCTGTGACAAGAGTAAAGGAAATGAAACTAGTGATGAGATGGGAAGCACAAAGGGCAGCCATAGCATCCTAGGAAGTTCCTCTCCAGAAAACCAAATCAAATTCTGTTTGGTAGACATGTCGGTCTCACTCTGAATTCTAAATACTGTTAATAATAAATGCACAGTGAGAAAGACAAAGTTGCTGAAAACTTGTATTATATATTGACTGAGCAACTACTATACAGCAGACACTGTGCTAGATTGGGAATAAAAAACGTAAATAAATAATCCCGGAAAAATATTATCATTACTATTTTGGAGGTAGATGAGAGATGGATCCATATTTCGTGAGGCCTAAATCTTATATAGTTGGTGGGAGGGGAAGGACTCTTTATGGAAAAGAATATAAAATAAATACAAAATTAGGTGCAGGCCTTGGAAAGGGCCTGTGCAACGAACAGGTCCTGAAGCTTAATCCACCTCTGAGAAAGGTACAAAGGACAGAGGAGGAGGAGCACCCAGTCTCTGATTCAATCAGGGAGGTTTCACAGGAGGAAGGAATCTGACCCGAGACTGGAAGGAGGTGTCACTTTGAGGTGGAGGTTCTGGGATCTTCCTCTAGGAAACAGATCCATGGGTACACACAATCACAACTACAGAAGCTCCTCCTCTCCCTGGGCAGAGCGACCACTGGATAAACTAAGGACTGTTCCTCAGGGTTCCAGGAAAAGGCAGAGAAGACCTAGAGTTCGACTAAGAAAGGAGAAGGGTTGGAATGGAGTAGGATTGCTACACGTAGGCAGTCAGTGCACGCAGGTATGAATGAATACATGAATAAATAAATAATTATAAATGAATAGGTTCCATTTTCCCTCACTAACTGGATCTCCTTCATAGTTCCTATTTATCATGGTTTATATGTCGCCCAACTCACAGATTTTCACAAATCAAGAAAGGGCTCTGAAGAATAGGCAAGGAAATAAGGAGCAACGTCTGAGAGCATTCCTCCTGACTTATCATGGCTCACACACATGTGGCATGCCCGTTTTCAAAAAGAAAGTATCAAACACAAATCTGTATGGATGTATAGGACAAGCAGACAGCATTTCCAGGGATCTATATTTTGCCGTCCTGTTGATTAGAACATGTGGCTGTTATAAGAGCAGCAGCAGGAGTCTACAATTTGAAAGAACGTCCCATCTACTTCAAAATAGTATGAAGGGAGAGGGAGGGGGTGCAGGTATGGATGAAGCAAGATCGATACGATTGGATAATTTTTGAAGTAGGTGATAGGACATGAGATTTCTTCATTCCATTTGCTCTACTTTTGTATATGTTTGAAATTTTCCTATAATAAAAATGAAACATAAAAGAAAAAAGCATTCCAGATGATTTTGTTTGCCTCCCTCCACCCCCACGCCACTGATAATCTTATCAGAGTGCTTAGGTGTTGAGACATGAGGCAAATAAATCTGAATACTGCTTCCTCCTGGCTGGCTTTCCCACGTCTCTGCTTTCATGTCCTCATATGCCCCAGGGTAATCAGCAGGTTCAATATGAATAGGGAAGACATCGGTCAACATTTATGTCCTTAATAAAATTAATCCAAATATTCTTCTGTGTTTTGCCATGTCACCAGCATGCAGTGCAGTGCAGGAGGAATCCTGTTGCAGCCTGGAGACAAAAGTATGAAATGTCACAGCCCCAGCCACCCGGCTCAGGAGTGAGGCCTGTTGCTTACCTGCTGGGGAACCTTGGCAAGTTATCTAACATCTTACCATGTGGTGTGAAAATTAAATAAGGTTAAAATATCTATTGAAAGCCTGGCATCTAGCCACACTCAGCAAGTGCAAATTATTTCTTTTGCTGTCAGAACCTGCCTCCTGGCAGCAGCAACAAGTAGGGATGGAAACCTGTATGACCATCATCATTTATAGGTGCCGTCCTAGCAGCAGCAGAAGACTGGGCAGTGAGCACTCCCTTCTGGTACATTCTGGGTCTGGATGGGTTCCTTGGATTGGGAATTTTTCTTTTTTTTTGCTTATAAAAATATTAAATGATAAATTTATAAAATACATAGACAAGCACAAATAAGGAAATAAAAACTATCCATAAATCTTGAGTAAAATAACCATGGTAACATTTTGTGGTATATGATATATAGAAATATAAATACAGATATACACATATGTATATAGATATACTTTTTATGAAAGTGAAATTGTATTCTATATACTGTTTGGTCACCTGCTTTAATCAGTTAACAACATATAAAAAACATTTTTCATGTCATTCAAATTTCTTCTATATCACTTTAAACTTGCTCCCTAGAATTAAAGAAAATGTACAATTATTAACAATATTTCAGTGGACATTTTCATAAATGGACATTTACAGTATATTGGGGTAAGTTCTTGGAGGTAGGGTGCTGGGTGAAAGTACACATGTATTTGAAAGTATGAACCATGAAGTTACGTTGCCCTGCTTAGAGATTACAACAGTGTTCATTCCCAGACCTTCATTCCTATCACCTCGGAACTGGGGAGTAGCCTAAGCTTAAGTTCATGAATCTTCTCATCAAATGTGTGTTGATGGCTCACTGTCTGGCTTTTTTGCCTCGCATGGGATCTTCCCCAAGAATCCACACCCACATCGGATTTGGGCACCCCCCTAAACGCAAACATTGCTGAGCTCCTGGCACCTGCCTCCTCTGCTGCCCAGAAAACTGAAACAGGAGCCCTCTCCAAATATGAGAGACCTTCCACTCAGCCCTCCCCAGAGCACTCCGCCCTAGCCAGTCACTGAGACACCTGGCATCTTTACTTTCTCCTCCATGGTGGGGCAGCCATGGCCTGGAGTTTCTGTGGGAAAGCCCAGCTCGGGGGACTGCTCCTCTCTCTCCTCGGCTGGGTCTGTTCATGTGTGACCACCGCCCTGCCCCAGTGGAAGACCATCAATCTGGATCTGAACGAAATGGAAACATGGATCCTGGGACTTTGGGAGGTCTGAGTGAACCAGGAGGAAGTTGCCACTGTGTGCCGGGCCTTGGAGTCCTTCTTATCTCTGTCCCAGGGGCTCCAGATATCCCACGCCCTGGGCTGGGATTATTGGGGCTTCTGCTCTCTGGCTTTGAGTCCGAATGCTGCCAGTTTCACAGGATCCAAAGGGTATTTCAGAGGTTGCTTTGCATTCTAGGAGGGACTCGAAGTATCAGCTTCAGCCACGACCATCTTTCCAGTCTCCTGGGTGGCCTATGCCACAATCCAAGACTTCTGGGATGACCGCATCCCTGGGCTTGTGCCTCGGTGGGCGTTTGGAGATGCCCTCTATTTGGGCTGGGCTGCTGGTATTTTCTTGGCCCTTGGTGGATTTCTCCTTATCTGCTCAGCCTGCCTGGGAAAAGATGTGCCCTCCTCCCAGGTGGCTCGTCCTACAGCCCACTATACCTCGGCCCAGCAGAAGAGTTTGACGGCTCCTTCCTTCTAATCCCAAGATCTAGGAACCTGTTCATTAGGACCAGCTTCTGCCAAGGAATCTCTGGAATAAAGGAATATCAGTCGATTCCTTTCTCTTCCTTACCCTTCATCGCTCTGTATTTGTTTGCCCCATTTGGGGGTGGGGGAGGGAGTTGTCGCTGCCCTAATTGTTAAGGGTTTGACTCTTCGTAGTATGGTGATCCGAATTTCAGAATGAAAAACTGAGGCACAGTTTCTAAAAAACATGTTTGACTCTTTATTACTAAGAAAAACCTATTATAAAATTGCATCCCTCATAGAAAATCTAGTGCGAATAATCACTGTCCCCACAGCTAGGAAAGCTGAAGACTATGCCGTGGCCAATGAAAATGAATTGAGGGCCGAGACCAGCGTCTAGGACAGGAACTCTCCTGGTGCCCACTTTCAGGGCGAGGTGAAGTTTACTAGGGACTGTCACACTGTATCTTTGTTGTTGTGCAGATTCTTAGTAGCCCAAAGACGTACTCCTGTTTCTTCTTTGTTATGAGACTATGAGTGGTTTGTTCTGTCTCCCTGGCATGAAAGTAAGAGAAAGAGTGAGTGTGGTAGGGCGATCAGCCATCCTGGTTTGCCCAGAACTGGTCACATTTAGTGTGAAAACTGGGAAAGTCCCGGCAAACTGGGACCAACTGGTTACCCCAGAATAGCTGTGCCCAAGAACCACCCTGAGAAATGTCTTTTTACCGTATCGAAATCATGTTATGAATCCCTTAACTTTTAACCCAATGTGAGCAGACCTAACCAGGCTGTGGCTACAAATTAAGTTCCTTTCACAACAATGAGCCAACTCCCTTTGCTCGTCCCACCTGCACCGTCAGCCCCAGGTTTTTCTCAAGGAGGAGCATCACGCTTGCTCCTAAACCTGCCAGCAGACACCACCTGGCACTGTACACCCTGTTCCTCTCATTGCTGTGTGTCCCCACTCCTTAATTCATGAAGAAGGGCCACCATTGACCCTGTCAACAATCCCACAACTAAAGAGGGGGGAAAATAAGGGTGATGGCTCCCAATGTCCCCAAATAAGTGACTTCTCCCAGTTTGGACTCCTGCTGGATTGCTTGCAGAACTGAGACTCTGCCCTGGCCCGTTTGCCTCTGGTTAGAGTATCAGCCTGCAGACCGAAAGGTTGCAACCTTTCCTGGTCAAAGGCACATACCTCGGCTGCAGGTTCAATCCCCACCCCTGGTCGGGGCAGGTACAAGAGGCAACCAATCGATGTGTCTCTCTCAGGTCCACGTTTCTCTCTCTGCGTCCCCATCTCCTCCCTCCTTTCACTTTCTCTAAAAAAATCAATAGAAAAAAATGTCCTCAGTGAGGATTAAAAAAAGAAAAAAAGAACTGAGATTCCTCCCTTCCTTGGGTGCTGCCCCTTGCCTGCTCAGCTCTGAGTCCTCCACTGCTTGTGCTCAGACGGCTCTGGTGTCTCCATAAAATAGCTCTGACATAGCCTTGGCATCTTGAGACAGTGGCTGCTGAAGCAAGAACACACACACACACACACAGACACACACGAATGCACAACTTTGCTGGGGTAGCCCAGGTCAATTCTCTCCTTAAAAATTAACTTTTTTTCCCCTGAGAAAACAAGTCTGCCTAGACGCACTTCATCTTCTTGCCCAGCGTAGGGTTCTCGAGGAGTCAGTTTCTCCTGAAAGCTCCTTTCCCTTTCAAGTATGTCCTTTTGTGTGTGTCCAGTGCCATACACAAATCCAAATGACTCTGAGGTAAATGAATTCTTAGTATAACAGAGCAATTTGTAGCAGAGTTCTCTTCCGGCCTTCTCTGGTTCCAATGCTCATTTTATCATCTACTCCTTCTCAATGAAGTGTCAACACTCTCTGGGCCAAGTTTCAATCAAGGGTGAGGCTCAAATGCCCACGTTCTCCTTGGACATCACAGGATCTACAAGAAGGACCAGTTCATCATTCATCCATCCGATCATTTAGTCACACATTTAACCAATATTTATTGAGCCCTGGCTGGTATGTGCAGTTGTTAGAGTGTCGGCCCATGTGACAAAGAGTCTTGGGTTTGATTCCTGGTGGAGGGCACTTACCTGGGTTGCTGACTCAATCCCTGGCCCTGGTCCAGGTGCGTGCGGGAGGCAACCAATCGATGTGTCGATGTGTCTCTCTCATATCGATAGTTCTCTCTCTCTCTCTCAACATATATATTGTTGTTGTTGTTAATTCTCACTCGAGGATATTTTTTCCATTGATTTTCAGAGAGAGTGCGGGGGGGAGGGGATGGAGAGAGAGAGAGAGAGAGAGAGAGCACCTAATAGGTGCCAGGCATTGTGCTAGAAACCAGGAATAAATGGTAGGACAAATTTATCCTTGCCCCTCTGACAAGCAAATAGGGGAGAGAGATATTAATGTGAAATCACTTAAATAAGTGGAAATTGTAGCTGTGACAAACTTCCCAAATATGAAATGGTACATAGTCCTATAAGATCATGCAATAGGAGAAAATTAACCTCATCAAGGTGTCATAACTGGGTACCCTAAGGAAGTGATACTTGGCTAAAAGCTAAGGGATGGATAGCAGTTTTAGATAGAGGAAAAAAATGGATACTGCGAAGCTGATGAGTTAGGGAGGAGCCAGGCCTCGCAGGGCCTGCCGGGCAGGTGGAGGCGGCTGTCTCTGTTGTGGGAACCACGGGAAGCCAAGCATGTGGCCAGGGTTGGAGCTCAGCCCCTGGTGACCGCAGCAGCAGCCTGCTGCCCTTCTCCAGCTCCTTGCTCCTGCGCAGTTGCCCTGCCACACAGTTGGGCAGGGTTTAAGAGTTCACAAAGGAGTTTCACGTATTTTATTTACATTGATTCATGTAATGTATCTTGAGGTTTTTTTTTGTTGTGTCTTGTTTGTTTTTGAGGTTAGGAGAACAGATTGATTTTTCTAATGAGGAAATTGATATTTCGAGAATTTAGGCAACATGCCCCTGGCAAGTAATTATCGGGTCAGGACTTGACCCAGGGTTTTGATGTCACAGAAATCTTTCGTCTCCCCATCTTGTTACTTCATGGGGTGGGTTGTCAAGATAACCCATTAGACCAAGAGAAAAACTAGCACCCAAGCAGGAGGAAAAACCAAAGGCCTACAAAGAAAACCCTTGTCCTTTGTGCTTCTGTTGAACTTTAAGCAGGGTCTTTGTTGCCAGGTGGCTCAGCTGTGCCTGCTGGTGGCTCGCAGCCCTCGTCCTAACCTCACCTTTGCAGGAGCTGATATTTTTCATCAGCATGTGACTATGCCTTCCTCTAAAACAAAAAAAGAGAAAGGAACACAAAGTAAAGATTTCAGAAAATAGTCTGTCTACCTAAATGGGGGTGGGGCAGGGACTGTTGATTGATTCCTAAGTGGCGAGCAGTCCGTCCTTCCCCAGAAAGGAAGGTCATTTGCATTCTGGCCAGAATCCACATTTATTTATTTATTTATTTATTTATTTATTTATTTATTTACCTATTTACTTACTTATTTACTTATTGTTAATCCTCATCAGAGGATGTTTCTTCCATTGATTGTTAGAGAGAGTGGAAGAGAGGGAGGGGAAGAGAGAGAGATGATGTGAGAGACACACTGATTGGTTGCCTCCCATATGCATCCCAAACTGGGCCGGGGATTGAACCTGCAACCCAGGTACATGCCCTTGACCAGGAATTGAACCCCTGACCCTTCAGTGCTCTGGCCGATGCACCAACCACTGAGCCACACTGGCCAGGGCAGAATCCACTTTTAGAGAGAGTCTGAGGGAGAAGATGCTTCTCATCTAAAATGGCCACTGTTTTTAGCTACCAGTTTTGTAGGGGAAATAATGATAAATAAAAATAGAAATAATTAAATCTTAGCTTCAGCTCAGCCTTTGCTCACATATTTGTGGCAAACTACTCTAACATTAAAAACGTTTCTTTATCGTGGTTACACATGGAGAGGTGTGTTGTCCTATGTATTAGAAACAGAAAGGAACATCAATCGGCATTTCAAGTCAAAGCTTTTCTTGTGTGCAAGGCATTGTGAGAAAATAACCTGGGACTCATCACATCTGATGCAGTTAGAATTTGGAGTGCTCAGTGCCGTCTTCTCCAACAGCCTTTGGGTCTGAAAATTTCACCACTGACAGATAAGGCATTCCAGAAGGTTCTTACTTAAATAGTGATCTGTTACCCTGCTGAGCCTCTGACACTAGCTCTAGGGAAAGAATCCTAGGGGACCCCAATGTGGGATAAACATATTGGGGAATGAAAGGGAAGCCAGCAAGGGATTAATGGGCTTCTGGGCAGAAGCTGTGTCTTAGCAGCACTGGCCTCTAATATGGAACTGAAAGAAGTGGAGTTCACATTCCACTCTAACTGGTGGGTTATTTTTTAAGCTAGTCGTTCTTTTTACTACCTCATCCACATTTGTAGGGTGAGGAATGGACTATGTGCCCAGAGTTTTGAGTAAAGCCTCAAAACTATGGCGTGATTATGCCCCATAGTCTAAAGAGAGAGGCTCAACAACACACTGTTGCTAAGAAAGTGTCGAACTGGTCAGCCTTCCCACCCACGAGCTGAAGTGCTTGTTGAGAGAAGCGCAGAGATTCATTACAGAGGATCCCTAAAAGGGCATTCACAACAGATGAGAGCATTATGATGTTCCCTGCTTTGCCCTGTGAGGAGTGGGATGGAGAGGACCTCGCGAGAACCACTGAAACACACCCACCCCACCCCTGCTGAACTGCAGAAACTCCCGGCCCTGCCCTGCCCTGCTGCCACCAGGACGGTGCCCAAGGAAGTTCTTGAAACAATCTGACACGTGTTGTGGAGGCACAGGCACGGCGGCCGGAGCGCCGCCGGAGCAGTCGGAAGCGGGGATGGCTGGCGTAGGGCACGGCAGCCACACCTGCGTGTCTGCCTCCTGCTGGGGCAAGGGCGGTGAGCTTTCCATCGCCCAGGCGGGTGCTGAGGAAGGCAGCCTGGGTGACGCTGTCCCCGGACACTGCTGGCCCATGTGAATGACTAGGGCAGGGGCTGAGAAGGACTCTGAGAGTTCAGCCAGAAAGTCCAAGAGCCACATCAAGGACAGTGTAGAGATTTTCTACAGGATTCTCTGAAAAACCCATAAAATGCCCCACACAAGAGCCAGCAGTAGAATTCTTGCCATAAAAAGGACATTTGAGAACAAAAACAGTATACAGTAAGTCCTCACTTAAGGCATCAATAGGTCCTTGGAACTTTGGGGAAACAGTGTACAATGAAACGGATTCTACAACAGGTAAATTCATATAAACAAGACTTGAGTTCCTACAGAAGCTCATCAACATTATAACAAAATTATTTTATTCAAGGACCTACTGTATACAAACAGAACTGTTCCTTCAAATTTTTTCTTTGTAATAGAATTATACTTTTTCTTTAATCCTTTTAAATTTATTGTAATGCGGAACATTTTCTACCCCATTGAACAAGTTTACCATACCTTAAAATTTTTTAAAATAAAAAGATAAACAAATCTCAAGCCCATGAGACTAGCTTTGAGTGCAGGATTAAAATGCATACTACCTGTAGAGTATCAAAAATAAAAGCCAGTAAGTGGATCTAAAAAAAAAAAAAAAAGGATAAATGAATGCCCTGGCTGGTGTGGCTCAGCAGATTCGGTGTCGTCACCAACAGGTCACCAGTTCAATTCCTGATCAGGGCACATGTCTAGGTTGCAGGCTTGATCCCCCTTGCAGGAGGGGGCCTATCAATATTTCTCTCTCACCTTGATGTTTTTCTCTCTCTCCCTCTCCTTTCCTCTCTCTCTAAAATCAATAAAAACATTTTTTTAAAAAAGTAGAGGAGGTCATTTGCCTTCTTCTTCTGTAAACCCTCCTCCCCCAGGCTCTAGGGCAACCAGAAGTTGGAGGTAATCGAGAGAGTGGAGCAGGAAGAGTGTAAGAACCTCTAATGGCTCCTTCTTCACTGCTGGTCGCTGAGAATGAACTTTTTTTAGCTTATTTATTTATTTTTATTACAGTTGGCATTCAATATTATTTCAGTTTCAGGTGCACAGCATAGTGGTTAGACATTTATATAATTTACAAAGTGATCCCCTCGATAAGCCTAGTGCCCACCTGGCACCATACATGGATATTACAGTATTCTTGATTGCATTCCTTATGCTGTACTCACAGCCCCGTGACAATTTTGGAACCACCAATTTATTCTACTTCATCCTTTCACCTTTTTCAGCCAACCTCCACCCCCCACCCATCTGACAACCATCGGCCTGGTCTCTGAATCTTTGTGTCTGTTTCTGTTTTATTTGTTCAGTTATTTTGTTCTTTAGATTCCACATATAAGAAATAATATGGTCTTTGTCTTTCTCTGTCTGGCTTTTTTCACTTAGCATAATACCCTCTAGGTCCATCCATGCTGTCACAATGGTAAGATGTCATTTTTTTTTTATGGCTGAGTAATATATTCCATTGTATATATGTCCCACTTCTTCTTTATCCATTTGTCTATTGATGGGGACTTTGGTTGCTTGCATATCTTGACTGTTGTAAATAACCTTGCAATCAACATAGGGGTGCCTAAGTCTTTTCAAATTAGTGTTTTGAATTTCTTCAGATAAATACCCAGAAGTGGAATTTCTGGGTCATAAGGCAGTTTCATTTTTAATTTTTTGAGGAATCTCCATACTGTTTTCCATATTGGCTGCACCAATTAGCAGTCCCACCAACCATACACAAGGTTCCCTTTTCTGCACATCACTGCAAACTCTTGTTTGTTGATTTATGGATGATAGCCATTGTGATAGGTGTGAGGTGATATCTCATTGTGGTTTTATTTGCATTTCTCTGATAATTAGTGACCTTGAGCCTCTTTTCATATGTCTATTGACCATCTGTACATGCTCTTTGGAGAACTGTCTATTCAGTTCCTCTGCCCATTTTTAAGTGGATTTAAAAAATTTTTTTTTTTTTGGTGTTGAGTTGTCTGAGTTCTTTATAGATTTTGGATATTAATGCCTTATCAGATGTATTATTAGTGAATATCTTCTCTTAACTGGTACATTGTCTTTTCATTTTATTGATGTTTTTCTTTGCTTTGCAAAACTTTTCAGTTTGATGTAATCCTATGTGTTTATTCTTTCTTTTTATTTCCCTTGTCTGAGTCGATATATAAGAATATTATTAAGGGAAATGTCAGAGAGTTTACTGCCTACATTTTCTTTTGGAAGTTTTATAGTTTCAAATCTAACATTTAGGTCTTTGATCCATTTTAAATTTATTCTTGCATATGATATTAGAAGGTGGTCTACTTTCATTTTTTGCATGTATCTGCCCAGTTTTCCCAGCACCATTAATTGAAGACACCATATAGCATCATTATATGTTCTTGCCTCTTTGTCATAGGTTAATTGACCATATAGGGGTGGGTTTATTTCTGGGTCCTTTATTCTTTTCCATTGATTTTTGTGTCTGTTTTTATGCCAGTACCATGTCGTTTTGATTACAATAAACTTGTAGTATAGTTTAACATCAAGTAGCATGAAAGCTCCAACTTTGTTCTGCCTTGAAATTGCTATGGCTACTCAGGGCCTTTCATGGTTCCATACAAATTTTAGAATTATTTGTCCTAGTTCTTTGAAAAATGCCATTGGTATTTTAATAGGGATTGCATTAAATCTACAAATTGCTTTGAATAGTATGGACATTTTCATGATATTAATTCTTCTTATTTATGAACATGGTACATGATTTCATTTATTGTATATTCTTCCATTTCTTTCTTCAATGTCTTATAATTTTCTAAGTACAAGTCTTTTACCTCCTTGGTTACATTTATTCCTAGGTATCTTATTTTTTGATGCAATTGTAAATGGAATTGTTTTCTTAATTTCTCTTTCTGACAGTTCATTACTGGTGTAAAAATGCAGTCAATTTCTGAATATTAATTTTGTACCTTGATACTTTACTGAATTTGTTTATCAGTTCTAATAATTTCTTGATGGAGTCTCTACAGTTCTCTCTATATACTATCATGTCATCTGAAAATATTGACAGATTTACTTTTTCCTTTCCAATTTAGATACCTTTCTTTCTCTTTAATGTCTGATTGCTGTGGCCAGGACTTACAATACTATGTTGAATAAAAGTGCTGAAAGTAGACATCCTTGTCTTGTCTTGATCTTAAGGAAAAGGCTTTTAGCTTCTCCCCATTGAGTATGATGTTGGCTATGAGTTTGTCATATATGGCCTTTATTATGTTGAGGTATGTTCCCTCTATTTCCATTTTGTTGAGAATTTTGATAAAAAATGGGTGCTGGATTTTGTAAAATGCTTTTCTGCATCTATTGATATGATCATATGATTTTTATTCTTCATTTTGTTTATGTGGTGTATCATGTTAATTGATTTGTGGATATTGAACCAAACTTGCATCCCAGGAATAAATCCCACTTGATCACAGTGTGTGATCTTTTTAATGTACTGCTGAAGTCGGTTTGCTAATACTTTGTTGAGAATTTTTGCATCTATGGTCATTAGCAATAGCAGCCTGTAATTTTTTTTTGTAATGTCTTTACCTGGTTTTGAAATCAGGATAATGCTGGCCTCATAAAATGAGCTTAGGAGCCTTCCCTCTTCTTAATTTTTTTGAAATACTTTGAGAAAGATCAGTGTTAATTCTTCAAATATTTACCAAAATTCACCTGTGAAGCCATCCAGTCCAGGATCCAGGACTTTTGTTCATTGGGGTTTTTCTTAAACACTGATTTCATTAGTAGTAATATGGTTGTTCAGGTTTTCTATTTCTTCTTGATTCAGTTTTGGAAGATTGTATGTTTCTAGAAATTCATCCGTTTTTTCCAGATTGTCAGTTTGTTGGCATCTAGTTGTTTACACTATTTTCTTAAGATCCTTTGTGTTTCTGTGGTGCCCGTTGTCACTCCTCCTCTTCCACTTCTGACTTTATTCATTTGGGTTCTCTCTTTTATTTTTTTGATGAGTCTGGTTAAAGGTTTATGTCTTGTTTATCTGTTCTTATCATTGCTCTTTTGTTTTGTTTTTTAAACTCTTATTTTATCAGAGTTGAAGAGTAACTGAGATATGCTTCTGGTCTGAGCTCTCCAATCTGAATTTTATGATATAAACCACACACAGAAATGAATTTTATTTTATATAATAGCAGTGAACTGCAAAATAAAAAACAACAACAAACAAACAGCATTTGTAACAACATCAAAATTAAATACTTAGGGATAAATCTGAGAAAAAATTAAAGTCTGGTGCAGTAAAAAATACAAAACATTGCAAGAACATTGAACTGAAATAGATATCCTAGTTTGTGGTTCAAAATACCCAATGTGGTTAAGATATCAGTTTTTCCCAAAATGAATGAAATATTAACTGCAAGGTCTTCTGGTAAAATATACTTTCAGTGAAGGATGAGGCAGAAAATTTTAGCAAAAAAGTGGAAACTAAAAAAAGGAAAAGATAAATGCAACAATACTCTGGAATAATTCTTCTCTAGTTCCCTGAGAGCTGCTGCACCTGGGAAAGGGGAGCTGAAGAGAGTACATGTGAATTTACAGGCACCACATCAAGGTGAGGCAGAGACAGAAGGACAGAGTGTGCATGCAGGACGCCTGGGCTGCGTGCCACTGGGTGCTGAGCTGTGCTGTCACCTACAATGTGCACTTGGGGTGACATGCTTGTGACCCTCACTTTACCCCAAAAAGGAATATGTGACCTGCCACCTGCTGAGTGAGAATTACGACCCAAAGGCTCTAAACAGAACGGGGTACATGTGATTTCAGGGTTCCTGACTGTATTTTTCTCTACCTCCCTCTCTATCTGTCAAGGGAGTGTTTTTAAGAAATTGTTTGACATGATTGGAGACGCTGGCAAATCCAAAGTCCACAGTGTGGGCCGGCAGGTAGGAGACCCAGGGAAGGCAGTTCAATGATGTAGTTTGATGCTGAAGGCAGTGTGCTGGCAGAATTCCTTTTTCCTGGGGAAGGTCAGCCTTTGCTCTTTCAAGCCCTTCTGCTCACTCACTGAGGCCTTCCAACATTAGGGATGATAATCTGCTTTCATCTGTCTAATGATCTAAATATTAACACACTTAAAATCCACAGAAACTACTAGAATAAAGTTTGACCAAATCTGAGACCATGGCCTACCTAAGCTGCAGAACATTACCCACCGCAGGCCCGCCCCTTCCTCTGGCTGTGGGGTAGGATGGGTGCCAGGCTGCTGTGCCTTAGCTCCGGGGCCTAAGGAGCAGGGCTTCAGGTTGTCTCCACCACGTCCTGGCCTCCCCTCGTCCAGACATTACACACGACACAGCCAAAGGCTCCCTGAGGCTCATGCTCATCCCGCCCCTGCTCTGCCCCCCTCCCTGCAGGGTGGGCCCTGCCCTGGGCACACACCTGTCCCTGCTCATCCAGCCTCCTTCAGGGACTGGGACCCCAGGGCAGAAGGCTGAGACCTGCTGCCCGAGCAGAAGCAGCAGCCCTGGAGAGGATGGTGTAACTTGGACACATCAGCACCGGTGACAGCTCATCAAAACCCTGAACCCACTGAAATAACCACATCTCCTGGGAATGCTGGTTCTCATTTTGGTCTCCAAGTCACCTGCAGCAGAGGCCCCTGACGACAGCTTGAGGATGAGGCTGAACGTCACGGACCAGCACAACCCAAAGTCCATCCTCAGAGCACCGGGCCTGGGGGAAACGCGAGTCAGGTTCCTGGGATCCCGCAGTCAGTCTCCCTCTGAGTAGTGCTAACTATAGGTTTAATTTTCATTATTATTATTACATTGCAGAGTATTCTATTATTTTATTAAGTGATGACATGAGAAAGGAGTTTGCAGCTCATCTCCTTAGTCTTCCGGCTGACACCTCGCACAGGGACAGTCAGGGCTTTCTTCTGTTTATATTCAGATCTGGGGGCTCCCACACTGCGACGCTCTCCTTTTGGAAATTCCTCCTTCACTCATCACACTTCCCAACCTCTCTGGAAGTCCCAAAATCTGTACTATGATTCTTCAAATGAATTAAGCTGTGGATAGGGTGAGCAGGGACCCCCAAATCTCAGCTCTCTCTATTTTTACATATTTTAGGTTCCTGCTTCCAGGCTGTGCTGACACATCCATTCATGGCTTGTGGTCTGGCCTCAGGAACAAGATCGTCTATAGCAGGAGAAGCAGCACCATGGAGATGGCCGGGGGCCTGGCAACAGTAGCCTGCAGGCAGCAGCCCTAGAATTGTCGGCCTGGGAGTCCTCGGAGCCATCCGACATAGAAGCCCTGGCTTCGGGTCTAGCAGGAATGCTTCCCGTGGGTCCCTTAGACCCTGTCCCAGGAAGAGGCTGATCATTATAGAATCAGACATGGGGTGATCTCGACAGTGTATTTCACATCTGTGAAGAATGAAGGTGCACCCCCTCCCCCTTTCTCCATGGTCCCATCCCTCTGGTAATTTCCGACATCTAACTGCACATGGAGGGTGACTCTTCTATTAAATTTGTCACCTGCCCCTGAGGATCTGAAGCATTTCCAAGGGACTGTGGCTTTAAAGATGACTAAAGTAGTTCTGCCTTCATGTTCTCAGCCTGGTTACTTCTACACAGGCAGAGACTTTATCTTGAGGACACAGATTCCTTCCGCATAATCAGTGGAAGGAAGGGCCAGTGGGAGACTGATGCCAATGGACTCGGCTCAGGAGTACAGAACTTACCAGACTCTCATCACAAGGGACCCATATAATCTGATCTCAGGTCTTCATGGAGAACCCAAAGCGATGGGCACTTTGCCCTGTCTGTACCCAGGCCTGCCTGAGGGCCCTCTTACTGTCCTGAGGCCACGTGCAGCACCTTCCCTCCTGGTTTCCTGGGCATGGCCTTCTGCTCTGGGCAGACGTTGCCCCACCAGCCACTCAGACCAGGCTGTGGTGTAAAGACTGACCTTCCTGCAAAAACAGGAATCCGGGGGAAGCTTCCTGAGAGTCACAAGAATCAGCTCATCTGGAGGGAAACGACATTGATACCTGTGCATTCACAACCTTAGTACTGTGTGTGCCCCGATCTCACAGCTGGTTGTTATTGTGATGTATGGCTCTCTGTCCAAAGCGGGAGGAATCTGTGACAGTGTCTCAGGGCAAAAAATAGTCAGCTGTCCTCATCATTCCACCACTCAGTTAAGGCACCTTCCTTAGGTCTGCCCATTACCTGGAGAATTCTGGACAAGGGTGATGAAGGCTCCATAGCAGATGCTGGGAATCAAACATGAAGATTTAGTGAATGTAAAGTTTTATAATTAAACCAAAGAGACATACGAGTGGGGATCAGCCATGGGGGTGAAATGAGTGCATCTGTTTCAAATCCGTTTCTCTTTGGCTGCTTAATTATTGCAAATGATTTAAATACAAAACACCCATGACATTTTCAATATACACTTAAGAAGCTGACAATTATATTCAATCATCATTCCTGATTTCATGAAAATAAATACAGAAATGAAGATTCCTTCCTTAGTCTCTCATTGACTGTGCATCTTAACTAAAGAGAAGCCTTCTTCCGAAAGGTGTGATCTAGAATTGTTTCCATTTTAATCTTGGATCACACACGATGGCTTCTTAGGCAGCTACTGTGAAGGTGTTAATCTGGTATGTGTCAAATCAATAATAGAAGTAAAAAATCTTTAAAATTTGACAATTAGGAATCAATTTAACTTTTAAGTTTGGAAACTATCATCATGTACAGAGGACTAGAGATTGTACTGAAAATTCATTAGAAATAACACAAAAATTATCAGCTCCACAGTTAAAAAAAATAGTATATAATTTTAAAAGTAGTTCAAAACATATATAGTTCTGGTTGAAGTTGTTAAAAATATAAACTTTGACCATATCTACAGGGAAACAATCACAAAGTTTAGCAGGTAATATAAAAAAAAACTTGAAGGAGAGGTGAGTACTGTGTATCTCATATGAAAACACTGAGTAAAAGTTTCAGCAGTGAGAAGGTAGATTATATAGTCACTTTTATTATTTACACTATTATTATTTCCCCTTGTTTTCTTTTGACAAGTAGTGTGCATGGGTGTAAGCAGAGGTGACAATATGGGTACCTCTGTCAGAAGGAGGGGTTGGTAAGTGGCAAATGCCATTCATTGATGCCACAGGCAGACCATGTAGATAAGAATCCTGGGAACTGGGGGCAGAGGAGCAGGAAGCCCAGTGGGGAGGCAGCAGCCAGCCTCCCTGCCAGGGCACCAAGGCTAGGGTTAGGGTTAGGGTTAGGTTTGGGTTAGGTTTAGCTTAGGGTTTGGGTTCAGATTAGGTTAGGGTTAGGGTTAGGTTTGGGTTAGAGTTAAGTTGGGGTTAGGGTTAGGTTAGGGCTCCAGTCAGCACATGTGGTTAACCATTACATTTATTCTGGGACGGCAGCTTTCTTGCTCTCATACAGTGCTCACAGTCCATGGATACATGACACAATCTCCCTCTGCTCCCAGACCTGGGTTGTCACTCAGTCACCACTTGTGACACGTCCCACCAGGCTGAACTCCGCTGGACAGTTTTCTTTCCCAGCCCAGGGCCCAGAGGGAAGGAGACTCTAGCCACCAGGGATGAATCACATACAAAGAAAGGACTCCAGTCCTGCACAGAAGGGGACATGCCTCTATGGGGCCGGTCATTGCTCTGGACCTGATACTGGCGTAAGTTTGTGTAAGAAACACCACCTCAGTCCTGACCACTGCAGTCAAGGGAGCTATGGACAGACTCACCCTGAGGATGCTGACTAGAGCATAAAAACACCCTGAGGTGATGGGGAGGCCCCAAGAGGGGACACCTGGCTGGATGTAAGGCAGGAGGCAGTGGACAGAGCAGTGGGAAGGCTGAGATTGTCTCTGATGGGTTCTGGTCACCATGCCACACAATGTGTGTCTGAGCCTGGGCACTAGAGGGCATTCAGGGCTTGTTCCTGAGGGATCTGGGGTGATCAGAGCTGGCACCAGCCCTGCAGCAATGCCTAGTACCATCTGCTCAGGGCTCACTGCTGTGACTTCCCCAAACCTGGGTACCACACAGCCCCACCCCTGCCAATACCCATGGCCATCCTCAGACAGAGGGACCTGACCCAGGACCCAGGGAGAGATCACATAGATGGGGGTTCTCATTTGCTTAAAAGGACCCTCTTTCCCTGAGTGTATGAAGAGGGGAAGGGCGAGGTTTGGGGAAAAGCTACTTCAGCTGTGGGACCACAGAAGGCAGGACTCAGTGATGATCTCCACTGGTCCCCTCTCCTCCTTACTCATCACACACTGCACAGGTGACTGGTTATGGGGACAAGGAGACAGGGCCTTGGGAGGACTCATGCCGTTGCGGGCTTCTTTGACTCTAGATTCATCATCACCATCTCTGCGTCTCCCCTTCTTCCAGAATCCTGGGCCCAGCCTGCGTTGACTCAGCTGCCATCAGTGTGTGGGGCCCTGGACCAGAGGGTCACCATCTCCTGCACTGGAAGCAGCTCCAACGTTAGAGGTAATTATGTGTCCTGGTACCAACAGCTCCCAGGGAAGGCCCCCAAATTTCTCATCTATATTACCGATCGACCCTCATGGGTCCCTGATCGATTTTCTGGCTCCAAGTCTGGCACCTCAGCCTCCCTGGCCATCTGTGGGCTCCAGGCTGAGGACGAGGCGGTGATTACTGCTCACTGGGACAGCGCTTCAGGCCTGTGGGGAAGCGAGACAAACCTGCTGCTCCGGTTGAAATGGGGCTTTCCTGGGCCAACCCCACTCCTCTGACAAACCAGCTGTTCCCTGTGTCTTTTTGGCCAAATATTGGGGCCCGAGACCCACCTCAGTGTGCTGGAAACCCCACGCATGTTATATCACCAAGGTTTTACTACACTCCTTGTAGAACAAGACTCTGAAAAAGGCAAGGACGTGCCACCAGCAGTGCAGGTAAACATCCGGAGACATGAGTAAATGGTTCAATGAAGAGAAAATGGCTTTACCCTCACTCCCAGAAACTGCGCTGAAGCCTGCCCGAGAGAGCCCTTCCACCCCTCAGGTAAAACTTCCTAAGTGTCCCGACTACTTTAGTGCAGCCTCGGGCAGGTTTGCTCAGGAAGCTTCAGCCTACCCCTAAGGAGAGGAATTTTACCCGAGCTAAAGCAACTGCAGGGCATTAACCCTCCGCCCAACAATCCAGTCTTCCAGCCAATCCCACACAGAGAACGGCAAAAAATATGAAAAGACTCCTGCACAGAGCCATTTAGAACAGCAGTAGAAAATTCAGAATGTACTTGTAAACTCAAATGTCTATAAAATCATAATTAAAATTAGGCAATTGTAATTAATGATATTAGTAATTGTGCATATAAAAATTGTGAGATGTACCAAGAAACATTACATTGAGAAAATTTTACGTTAAAAAGCAGAACAGCTGACAATTATTGAAGCAAACCTTATTTAATTTAGAAAAACAGTAAACCCTAGTAACGGAAAAGGAAGGGTGCAAAAACAGAAATTAATGAAATAGAAAATAGGGTAATACTAGGAAGATAAAACAAAGCCAAATTAATTTTTGTGTGAAATGTACACTGGACCAATTTTTAGCAAGATATATAAAAATAAAGAACAAAATTTTAATATAAAGGAATGCGTAACTACAAGGCAGCAGAGATAAATAGGCAATAACACATAAGGAACAAATTTATGCCAGTCCATTAAAATGTGTAGGGATGGACAAAATTTAGAAAAAAGATCACTTTCCCAAACTGACATATTAAGAAATGCAAACCCCCGGCCGGGCAGGTAGCTGGTGGAGTGGCTGTGGGCTCCCCAGCTTTCCTGAGCAGGGGCCTCTCTGTCCATCCAGGTCAAGTCCTGTGCCTGCACCAGTGGCAGCAACGTCCCCAGAGGCGGCGTTCATGTGCGAAGAGTGGCCAGGGGGCACCGTGTCCAGTGTGGAGGCAGCAGCAGTGAGAGCAGCGGTGGCAGCGAGGAGCCCACGAGAGGAGTTCATGGGCACAACAGTCCCAGGGGGCACCATGTCCAGCAGGGGGGCAGGGGACAGGGTGGTGGCCGCAGCAGCAGCAGTGGCTGAGGCTGACCGA
Organism: Miniopterus natalensis; assembly: GCF_054644295.1. NCBI lineage: Eukaryota > Metazoa > Chordata > Mammalia > Chiroptera > Miniopteridae > Miniopterus > Miniopterus natalensis. The sequence goes on along the minus strand of NC_142091.1, from coordinate 10,802,289 downwards.
GCCCAGGAGAAGGTCCCGGGCTGGGCGACACCCCCTCTTCCCCAATGCTGAGGGCACCTGTGGCCTGGGTGGGGAATGTGTGCTCCTGCCACCAGGCCTGGCCCCCTGCCCAGCGCCTCAGGGCACAGGATCAGCCCCGCCGTGTCCCCCCGGCCTCTGGCTCCGCTGCGCTGCACACCCGGCTGCTCTGGGCCTGACAGAGGGCAAAGGAGAAAGGAAAAGCACAGTTTAGAAACCGTGAGAAATGGATTCCGCGAGTGGCAGCTGTCCCTCTGCCTGCCGTCCTGACTAAGGACATGAACAGACGCCTCCCCTTGGGCTCCACGTGCTCAGCGTGGGCGGGTTCCCTCCGCCTGTTTGTCCAGAGGGGCGCGAGCTCCGGGGCTGCTCCCCAGGCCCCACAGGCCATTTCCCCGTGAGCCCCGGGTCCAGGACATTCCTATGTTCCCTGCGAGGCTGACATTACAGGAACGATTGCTGTACCCAGATTTCTAAATATGCTATTTAATGTTGTGGGATAAATCTAGCTGCGATGTGGTAATTTTGACTCTTCCATTAAGCTTCTGAAAAACTGTTACAGCATCTAGTTTGTCTGAGAAGTTGATAGAAGTGGAAATGTGTCCCCATATTTCCTGCTCAAGGCGTCCTCTTGAAGCAAAACAGTAGGGCAGAGAGATGGAAACGGGCTTCTGAGGGAGGAAGACCGGAGTCTGAATCCTGTGACCTCTCTACTAATATGAAGTAACATGGGCTCGGAACAGAGATTAAACTCTGCACACGTGTCCCGCTGCTGAGAATCATAACAACAGGCAAACTCCCAAGAACAAGTAAAAATTAAATGCACGGGGTCCACAGTAATCTCTGTGACATGCATTACCCCAGTCGGAATTAGCACACTTGGAATACTTAGTGTACGAGGCCGCCTTCAGTACACTTCACTCATTCTATGTGATTAAACCTCCGAATAACCCCCTGAAATAGGGACACATTTCCTTCTCATTTATACACAGCCAAGGAGTAAGCTCATGATCCTGCCGTTATTAAATAACAGCCAGAAGCGGTCCTGGCGGACTGACCCAAACCCTGTGTTCCTCAGCATCGGACCTGCATAGGCGCAGCATTTCCTCACAAGGACACACACCACCTGCGTGTGCACTACACGTGTGCACACGATTGACAGGATCAGGACGTGCAGCTGCCCGGGACTAAGACTGAGACGGTTGTTTGTCCTCTGAGTAAAAGGGATGCGTTTGCCACCCGAGTGAAAGAGACATTGGCATTTCTCACTCTGGCTGGGAAAAAGTTTTCTAGTTTTTACTTACCTTTTCATTGACGTTTCACCATCAAATGTAGGGGGGAAAAATATCCCCTTTTTTCCCTGCACGCTATGTTGTTCATGGACTTTTCCAATTTTCTGGATCTTTTTTTTACAATGACTAAATCTGTCTGTATCATGTGACCCTCACAGCCATGGGGGTGATAGAAGACCTGTGAAAAAAAATTAATTTAAATAGGTATTTTTAAAATTAGAATTTCCATTACAGTTTAGATATTTAATTCCTTTCCAGGGCCACTCTTTTGTTTCCCCTAACATAATGCATTTTATTGGACTTATATGAAGTCTTGCCATCTTAATGACTACCTGTTCATAAAATCCCAAAAAATCAACTCTTTCTCTATAATAAATCAGAACATATTATCCATGTGAGCAAATATAACTTTTAAAAGATAATTCCACTGGAAGCAGCTTATTAGTTGTTATTTCATGCAATATACATAAAGTATGAATTAAAAATTCATTTCACACTGTTTGTTTTAATGCATAATTGTCTGTATCATATAGAAAGCCTTAAGTTGTATTTTTCCAATTTTTTTTTCTTACTATTAAAACCGCCTGTATGTTAAAAAGCTGAGGGAATTAGCAGACAATACTAATTTGTACATATGATTACTCAGTATTCTGGCAGGTACAAGGAACTGGTCAAAACACTGCTGGAAAGTAAAACATTAGAGGTTCTTGAAACACAAGGATCACAGCTTGTTTACCTTACTGAAACCCAGTCTGTTGTGTGCTATTGGAGAAATAAACCCAAGAGTTTTGTGTCTTCGCATCAAGAAGGTTTTTAATGAATAATTTCAGAAAGATTATAGTTCAAAAATTTGGATATGTAATATAGGTTTTTAAATGGACATAAACGCCCGCAGCTCTCAAGGAAAATAAAACCTAGGACAGGTTTATGTTTTGTTCATTGTGCCTAGCAGTTTAATAAATTTGATCATTACAATATTGTTTTGTTTTTATATTTATTAGTTTTAATCCTCACCTGAGGATATGTTTACAGAGAGAAAGGGAGAGAGAGAGAAACATTGATGTGAGAGAGAAACATCAATTATTGCCTCCTATATGCACCCAGGCCGGGAAGCCAACCCACAGCCTAGGCATGTGCCCCACTTAGAATTGAACCTACACAGGGACTTTTTCCCAACTGGACGACGATCCAGCCAACTGAGCCACCGGGGTCAGGGCATCTAGTCCTGTCTCTCTCTCTCCTTCTACTCCATGTGCTCAGGGCTCACAGGCTGCTCCGGGCCCAATGGACAGATGTGACTCATACAAGAAGTCTCTGAGATTTAGTTCCTTCTGAGTCTCTCTCTGCTGTTTTTACCATATGGCCAAAGTCAAAGTAACTGCAGTTGAAAACTTTGTAAGGAATGTAAGAATGCCTTCCTCTCATATTTCTTTCATGATTTATGAGGGAAACTTTTCAAGACAACACATTAACCTATCAAAGTGAGTGCAGGTATTACACCCCATTAACTCCCCGCTTGACTGACTGTCTTCAAGGGGTCCTTGGGAATCAGAAGAGTGAGGAGAGGAAGAAATAGAATTGGGGGCTTTCATAAGTGTAAGAACACAACAATTGTAATAGAAACGGAGCCCTCCAGCTTTATATCTGGAAAAAGAAAAAAGGTGGATTAAATGTCATCTAGTTCCCTTCCCTCAATCTAGAGCCCTGCGGCTGATGTCACTGGAACAAAATCGAGGGGGCACCAGTTCAGTCGTATGTCTGCACTTCGCCGGGAACTTTCAGGCTGAAAGGGGTTCGCTCAGCTTCAGGTGAAAGACACTCTCTGGCGGCTGCTCCTGGCCTTGGTGCAGAGGCCGTGGGGAGAGCATGGTGCTGCTGAAGGTGAAGGTCAGAGTTTATAGGAGCAGCGAGATGACGGGCAATGTCAAAACGCAAAGTTCTGTGGCAAAAGATGGTTCACAAAGTGGTTTGTGCCCATCTGGATGGTTTAAGAATATTAGCATTTAGATGGTCCTTCAGGGACAGAAGGGTCACCTGCAACATAGACACATTTATGTGCATCTCAACACACATCTTCACATGGCGTGTCCTAGGAATTTTTAGTGATGTAACAACAACTCAGGCAAGAGTTTGAATTGGAACAGAGGGTGAGAGATCATCTACTGGAGCCTAATTTTGGGGGAGGAACGAGAGCAGCCCCATCCTTCCAGCAGAAGCCACCCTGGTCCCTGAAGAATGAGTGAACTGGGGAGATGAAGCCTCGTCCCAGAATCTGTGATTGGGGTCAAGCATGTAGACTACAATCAGGCACAAACAGACAGGTCTTCACACACTTCCCGGGAGACTGGAGCCTTTGCAGGAAGCACAGAGAAAGCATGCGCTCTGCCATCTCCTTGTGAAATTCCCTTTACAACCAGGAGTCAAAGAGAGGAAGGAATCATGTGGGTGCTGCTACAAGACCTGCAAGTTCAGAGCAGAGGATCTATTTCTTATTCACCATGAGGCACACAGTAGGGAAATGTGTCTCCAGTTTCAGAAGGTCCCTGAGAGAGAGTGGAGCCCAACCATCACAGGTCAGTACCAAAACCAACGCCAGAATCTCTGTGCACAATCTCCAAAGAGCAGTAATTGTCACACCAAGGCTTTGAGGTTTGGAATGAAAGATGCATGAAAATCAGCTCCACTGGAAAAGATCATCTTGCAACAATGCAAGACAAGATGGTTACAAACAGAGGACACTCAAAGCCCAGAACCCCAGTACATCTTTCTATCATGCAGGTAAGAGGGGAAACTCAAAGCAGCATCCCCTCAGGCTTGCTGTTTATTTCTGAAGCCATCCCTCCTCCCTTATGCTCCAAGGCAGCATGCATCTTCTCACCTCACCTGCAACCTCTCCCACTGGTGCTCCCTGGAATCCTTCTAACTATAGGGTCACATTTCACCATCACCTATGGTCTCAAAACTCCATTCTGTAAAAACACAGGCACCAGGAAGGAAGTTATTAGAGACAGAGTCTCAGCCCCTCCTCCAGACAGCAGTGAGGCCACGCTGGCTGAAAGGAGCTCACCCTGCGCTCTCCTCTGGATTCAGAGCACATCCTTGGACACTGGCTGGCTGTAGATCTTCAAATGTGAGACCTTTTTCCCCCTCAAAACAACCCCATGCCCATTCAGGGCCCAGCATAAGTGTGGCTCTGCTGTTGGAAGGCAATATAGTGCTTTTTTGAAATACAGAAATGAGTTATTCTATCACATATGCCCCTACCACTTTTTCTTGATGGCCAATGCAATTCTAAATAGAAATATTTTCAGTGTGAGTTCAAGCTGTGCAGTTTTACCCATATGTTCCCTCTGATGTCTTTTGGGATTTTTTTAAAATGGGAAACAGTTTTTTAGTCAAGTGTCAAATAACTTGAAGGCAGGTGTTGAGGTTCATTTTCCAAAGACTTTTCCTTGAGCAGATCAGATACCTATCAGGTGCATCGGGTGGCCAATTACAAAACCCTTAATTCAAGGAGGGAATTGGCTCTGAGAAAGAACTTACTATCCATTTCATCATGGATGCTATCACTTAATTTTTGTTTGTTTTGTATTTAAAAACTTTATTGAAACATAACTAACATATAATATAATTTATCTACTTAAAGTATGTGACTCAATAGCTTTTATTATATTCACCGAATTATTCAGCCTTCACTACCAGCCAATTGTAAAACTTTTCGTGGTCCCCAAAATAAAACCAATACCCAGTAGCAGTCCCTTTCATTGACCCCTCACTGTCCCAGGCCTAGACAACCAGTAATATACTATGATTCTCTATGAATTACAAACCTTGTTATAATGGGGGTAAAATGTGCATAACATAAAATTTACCATGTTAACCATCTTTAAAGGTTTTTTAAATTGTGTTATAAATAAAACATGAAATTTGCTGTCTTTGCAACCTTTAAGTGTACAGGTAAGTATGTGGAGCACATTCACATTGTTGTGAAGCAGATCTCCAGAAATCTTTCAAGTTTCAAAACTGAAACCCTTTTACCCCCCAAAGGAGTGGTTCTTTAATCGGTATAGTTTCATTTTAAGCATTTGAAGTGTACAGTTCAGGGGCATGAAGGACATTCACATTGTTATGTGACCATGAGAACCATTCATCACCACACCTTTTTCACCATTCCAAACTGAAACTCTGCATTCCATATTAGTGTCTTTATCTAAATAATACCATTTATGAACTTTGCTTTTCTCATTAGCCCATTTGTTTCATTAAAAGAAAACTCCTCACTTACAAGATGCTAATGCAAATAAAGTGACCAGTGTAAAACCTAACAGAGCTGAAGGTCATAAATTATAAGCCCCACAATCTGCCCCAAAAGCAAACATATACAATAAAAAAGTGACATATAATATTGTAGTAGCTTCAGGTGTGCAGCATAGTGATTAGACATTTATGTACCTTACAAGTAATCACCCCAGTAAGACTAGTCCCCTCCAGTTAGCACACATAGTTATTACAGTATTATTGACTATATTCCCTGTGCTGTACTTCACATCCTAGGAGCTGTCATTTCACAATGTCTTCTTCCATCAGTTATGAACTTGTGGAAGACTTGCAATCAACACTAACTCACAAAATCAAGGGCACTGCGCATGTCTTGTATACTGCTCGTCCTCAGATTCTTACATCTGAAAGTCAACTTCAAGTGAGAGACTATGAACGCAACATTTCAATCCAACATAAAGAAGAGGGGCCTCACTGGAGCAGTTCTTCTTACTTCCAGTGGTGCCTCCACGCCGCTCCCAGCTGCACCTAGGGGAACACAGACTCACCGTCAGTACATGGGCGGATGCTGGTCCTGGATTCCTTAGGGAGCGTTGCTTGATGTGGTCAAGGGGCTGTGGTGCGTGCAGGTGGCTGGGTGGGAATATGCATGAGCCACGGCTGGGCCATCACACTGGGTGGGAAGATGACAGAGAGGAAGAGCAGTAAAGACACAAGATGAAATATCTTTTTATATGTTATTTTCCTACACATGGGAGATAGAATATGCTACAATTATTAAAATGCAATTAACTTAATTATTGGATTTCCACAGTACCTTCTATTGGCCCATCCAGAGGGTGGACCCTGACCTTTCCCCTGACGGATACCCTCCCCTTCCGGACACACTGACTGTCCTGGACTTTTGTCCTTCCTCTACGAAAACCCAGCAGGAGAGATCCTGAGAAGTGTGTTCACAACACACAGAGCTATTGCCATCTTGCTGGTAAAAGACCCCAGGAAAATTACGAACAATTCTCAGTTCACTCTTTAGACCCCTTTGCTTAATGGTTTTCCAGAGTGGCCACCTGAGTGAGTCAAAGCTGGACTTCAGAAATGTCACGGAGTTTTGTGTGCAATTAGGGCACCTGTCAGACTGAGTGTGGGACAAACACTTTATTCCGAGGAGACCACAGAGAGAGGCAGCAGAGCACAGTAATGTAGACTATGGGTGCTGATGTCTGATGACCTGGGTTCAAATCCCACAGAGAAGCCACAAGAACCTGGGAAAGTCATGTTGGCCCTTTGTCCTTAGCTTTCTTCTCTGCCATTACAATTTGAATAAAGCTGACCTACAGTATTTTGTTTCCAGACTAAAATGTGTCAATATAGGTAAATACGCAGGATAGAGGACTAGCACTTCATAAGTGATCTCTATACGCTTAATTATGTAATATCTGAGAAATCAAATAGGCACTTGGTATTTGTTGAATTTGAATAGGTGATTGGCTCACTCTCAGACAGTGGACAATGGCAGTTTTCTCCATTTTTTACAGGGATGTGATGAGTTACAGCTCATGGAGAAAATCTGGTCTCCTCTCCTGTAACCTCACAGTAACCCCATGTGGTGGGGAAAGTGGGGAATGTCTCCCATACACTTCTCTTCGGGGTATTTCCTTTAGAGAGGTTAAGTCACTTTCTCACATTTGCAATACTAAGTTTTTATTGGTCCATAAAAGCAGTTTCTTACTCTGGAGACAGAGACCCCTGACAACCTGTATTGTGAACATCGTGTCCCCTCCAGCACTTTTCATATTGTCTTACCCTAAGGTTACAGGTGGAATCATTTGATGGCCTAGAAAAGATGCCCGAAATAAGAGCATCTCCTCCAGTGGAAGTTCTTGTGGGTGTCCTTGGGAGGGCACATGGTTGACCTTTTTCTTCACTGTCTACACTAGCAGTTGCCTCCTGCTCTTCCTGAAGATTAGGTGACAATGACTTGGGACCAGGGCTCTTCTTGTTTTCCAGAGTGACTCAGAGCTCAGAATAACCTAAAGCAGTTGACACATGATGGCTGTGCAAGAATCAACTCCCCTCTAACTGATAGAATGTGCTGGCAGGTAACTGACAGACTAAGCAGTTAATCGAAAATAGTTGAGGGAGTTACTGTCTGGGCTGGTACTTTGGGGAGTTAATGAGTTAAATCCGCAACCTCCCCTCTCTCTCCCTGGCTGTTGATCAGAGCAATTCCTGTTCTGTCCGGAGTGAGGCCTGGCAGCAAATGGGCAGTGGATGCGCTTGACCTGAATATGCGCATCTTCCCTGTCATCCTGTGCTCAACAAAGGGTAGTTCCTATTCCATGAACTTCTCAGTCTTCTCTGAACTCTGTAGGGTTAGGAAACAGAGTCCTCTCTCCTCTTGGGAGGAATCCTCAATAGACAAAACCTCTGAGCCTGCCCCAGTTCTCTCCCACTGATTCTCCAAGCCTCTTCCCCTCTGTTCTCAAATGTCCATTCCATTAGTCAGATGGCAAGATTGACTCCCAGCACCCTCCCAGGCAACACTGGAACAGCCAGTGGTCCTCTCTGCATACACACTATGGAAATTCCACCAAGAAGTCTTGCTTTCTCTCCTAAAACTGCTCAGATCCAGAGTGCTCTGTTGAATTTCAGATTCGACATCTACTTTCAAAAGAGTTTGGTCTTGTTACTTTTTCCTTTAGTGACCATGGCTTGGGTGGTAGCAACACATGTTTGACCTGATGAAAAATTCAGGTTCTGTTCACTCGACATCTGTCATCTGGAAGTGTGTGTACAAGACCAGGCTCTCTATTTTAAATATTTAGTAAAGTCAGAGAAGGGAAACTGAGCCCAACAATTGCTTTTTGAAGTAATGTGTAGTGTCTCAGATTTCCTCATTTATTGTTCTTTCCAAATGATTACTTTACGCTTGTGAAAGTGCCCACCTGCATGGTGTTTTAGAAATAGAAACACACGTGCTGCCAACGTCCACTCCAGTTCACAGGCTGTCTGTCGGCAGCACCCTGGCAGCCTCTCTGTTACCACGTCCCAGCACAAAGCACCCCTTACCCACTACTCTGACCAGGACCCCAATACTGAAGATTTCTGTTTTTCATTTCATACAATTAAAAACATACAGTGTAAACACTTGTCTCAGAAGATATTATTGCTGCATTTGGCCTGTGTCCTTTTGTGAAGCTAAAGTTGGTTACTCTGTCTTGTGGTGACTGTCTGACACATTTCAAGCTCTAGACAATAAGTTTCCTCCTTCACATTGAGCTACAGGGGGACATTGCTCAGAAAGATGCTGCCAGAAGTAATTCATTACGGACTTCCAGGGGAAAAACAGCAGCCCTGTCTCACTCATGTGCCTTGAATATAAGTGGCAAGAGTGGGGTTGTGGGGACATAGGTACAGATGATTCTACTGCCCAATGTAGAACCGATGGCCAAAGTGGCTGCTGCAATGTGCATTCCCACAGCACCATGTGACAGTTCCAGTTCCTCACATCCCCACCAGCCCTTGGTACTGCTTGTTTTGACCATGTGCCCATTCTGGCAGGGGCAGGAGGGAGCTGTTGCAGCTTAAAATGCATTTGCCTAACCTCTGATGACTTTGAGCACATTTTCATATTCTTGCCATGAAGAACTTGTTCAGATTTCTATGGGTTATGACAGGCAAATCTGGGGACACTGTAGAGTTTCTCTCTCTGTTAGCATCACCTCATCCTTCTCTGAAGCCCAGCCTGTCTCAGAGCAACCACAGTCCTGCTCAGGAGAGCCCCATCTGCACATGAGAGATCCCAAGTTCCCATCTCAGAGATTCTCCTGTAACTTAGGGGGAACGATGGCCCTGCCTTTAGTGTGTCCCCTGTTACTCAGGGAACATTACCTCCCTGTTCTAAGATAATCCAGGATCCCTCAGAGCATCCCTAACATTTTAAAATAATTACGTCATTCAGGTCTCAACCAAAGCCTCCATTAATGTGCAGTCCTTGACCTCTCATGACCTCTCAAGATTGCATCTGTCATCCAACTCCTTCTGCACTTAATGCAGAGCTTATCGTGACAGTGAGCTAGTAAAAATAGCAGTGTCACAGAGAAAACGCTGAAAAACACAATATGCCCAAATGGACAAAATGCAACCAATTTCATCCACAAATGTCACCACAGTCTTCGGGATTCATCTAATCTATTAAATCCTTGGCTTAACCCTTAAAATATGCAAACTTTGGTGGGAAAATATTGAATTAATATTTGGCATTTGTTTAACTGTATTCATATCTTATTCCTTTTCTATAAAATAAGAAATTATCAAACACTAGGAAATTTTGAAATTCATACCTTTATAAATGAGCACTATAAATCATTGGATAATTTCCTGTATAATGTTCTTTTTCTTGCCATGTGTATTTTCTCATTGTGTGGGTGGTTACTTTTGTTTGGACAAGCCCCCCACAGTAGGACAGGGCATTGCTGGGAGCAGCCCCTGATGAGAGCTGGAGCTCTTTAGACCATCTGTACATAGATTGGCAAGAATGTGACAGGTGAGGTTAATAACTTTGTTGTTCCTTGAGTTCCTATTTGTCACATCCCTAGCATGTGTACCTCATGGAACTTCAGAACATCAAGGGAATGTACATATGATGCCACAAAATACCTCTAAAGAAGCTTTGCCATTTTCATCGGATCTGGGATACATGCTAAGATGCGACCAAGAACAAGCAGAGTTTGTTCATTTGTCCCAAGAGATGCCCACCAAATGTCAAGATTTGTCAACTGACCAAAAGCATTTGAGCTTCCTCTGTGCTTTTCTATCTAATGACTCTGACAAAAATTTTGATAGTTGCCCTCGGCTATGGGAACATCTGATAACTGCCCTAGGCTCAGGTAAAGTCTAATGTGCATAGTGTTTTTGACCTCTATAGACTCAAGTAATTCCAGGCATACATGTGGATGCTAGTAATTCCTTGCATCGTGACTAAATATCCTGAATGCCTGAGATATGGGTGTAAGTCAGTGGTCCAAAGCATCACCTTTGTGACCATATGGCTGGGGTCCACCTTGGCTATTGTACCTAAGTGTTCATTAATGGGGACATATGCACCTCTGTACCTCTATTTTACACCCAAACTATGAGATATGCCCTTTTGTAAGTATTAAAATAGTTAATGTACGTAGAGTATGTAGTATCAATACTTAGAGATGTTACTCAGAGAAGTTACTCATTGATGAAATAACAATTCAGAAATGTTCAAGCTCAGGATATAAAATTCATGGGTCACTGTTCTTTTTCTGACACACATCTTCTTTGTCTGAAAACCACCAATTTGGCTGAATGCAAACCCAGTTTTAATGAATCAGACAAAGGTGTCAATAATGCTTTTGGTGAATGTCCTAGTCCACATTCGGGGGTCACTCCACAAATATGCATGGGATCCTTCTGCAGTCATATCCAGGTCCTGCAAATGGTCAAAAGCTATATGTGCAAATAAGATGGACACCAGCTTTCTAGACAAGGAGTCTTATCTATTAAAAACTCTTGTATTCTGAAACCTGTGAATCAATATCATGAAGCAGTATTTCATCCTAAAAATATAAATTCTTCAATAATGAGACAGGTCCCATGTCAGAAAAAGTCCTTGAAGGGTGAGACAAACAGTTGTGCACTAGTTTAAAGTATTCTTAAGAGAGACCCCTTGTTTTTTTCTGCTTTTTTATTTATTTATCTTTATTGTTGAAAGTATTACAAATGTCCCCCTTTCCCCCTCATTGATTCTCTCCGCCCTGTACCTCTCCCACAAGACCACCACTATTGTCTGTGTCCATGGGTCATAGATATATGCATATAAGTTCTTATGTTAACCTCTGCCCACCCACCCCCACCTTCACTCTCAGTTTTGTAAGTCTGTTCCATGCTTCTATGTCTCTGGATCTATTCTGTTCATCAGTTTATTTTGTTCATTAGATTCTGCAAATGAGTAAGGTCATGTGACACTTGTCTTTCTCTGATTAGCTTATTTTCCTTAGCATAATACTCTCCGTCTTCTACCATTCTGTCTGAAAGGGTGAGGAATCCTTTGTTTTTACAGCTGCATAGTATTCCATTTTGTAAATGTCCAAGAAGATGCTTGATATGATTTCTATCTTGGTGAACTTGTAGAGATTTGTTTTGTGTCCTAACATGTGGCCTATCTTTGAGAAAGCCCCATGTGCACTTGAGGAGAAAGCCTATTCTGCAGCTTTGGAGTGGAATGTTCTGTAAATGTCAATTAAATCCATCTGACTTACTGTGTCATTTAGAGTCACTGTTTCCCTGTTGATTTTTTGTTTGAAAGATCTATCCAGTGCCCGGCCCAGCGTGGCTCAGTGGTTGAGCATCGACCTAGGATCCAGGCTATCGGGGTTCGATTCCTGGTCAGGGGACATGCCCGGGTTGCGGGCTCGATCAATGACTCTCTCATCATTGATGTTTCTATCTCTGACTCACCCTCTCCTTTCCTCTCTCTGAAATCAATAAAGATATATTTAAAAAAAAAAAAAAGAAAAGATCTATCCAGTAAAGTCAGTGGGGTGTTATAGTGCCCGAACTATGACTGTGGTGCTGTCCATCTCGCCTTTAATGTCCTCCAGAAGTGTGTGGGTTTTCTCCTGTCTGTGTGAGTCTTTTGTTCTGAGGTGTGTCTCTTGTAGACAGCATATATTTTCTCCATTCAACTACCTTATGTCTTTTGATTGGCACATTTAATCCATTTGTATTAAAGGTTATTATTGATATATACTTATCTATTACCATTTTATCTCTTCATGCCTATGTTTCTCATTCTCTCTATTTCAACTTATTACAGCAGTCTCTTTAACACTTCTTGCAATGCTGGTATGATGATGAAAACTTTAGACTTGTGTGTGTGTGTGTGTGTGTGTGTGTGTGTGTGTGTGTGTGTGTGAGACTCTTTATTTCACCATTGATCTTGAGTGATAGTCTTGCTGGATAGAGTAGTCTTGGGTCAGATCCTCCTTTGCATTACCTTGAATACTTCATGCCATTCCCTTCTGGCCTGTAGAGTTTCTGGTGAAAAGTCAGCTGACAGCCTTATAGGAGCTCCCCTGTAGGTAACAGATCGCTTTTCTCTTACTGCCTTTAATATTCTCTCTTTGTCTTGAATTCTTGGCATTTTAATTATGATGTGTCTGGGCTTGGGCCCCTTTCAGTTCTTCTTGTTAGGGATTCTCTGTGCCTCCTGAACTCGTGTGACTTTTTCCTTGACCAGGTTAGGAAAGTTTTCTACCAGTATTTCTTCAAACAGGTTCTCTATCTCTTGCTTACTTTTCGACCTCTTCTGGCACTCCTATGATGTGAATATTGTTATGTATCATGTTGTCCCACAGCTCCCTTAAACTGTCCTCCTATATTTTTTAATTGTGTTTTCTTTTTGGTTCTCTGAATGAGTGATTTTTTCTACCCTGTCTTCTAATTCACTGATCTGATCTTGAACTTCCTCTAATCTGCTGTTCATTCCTTCCAATGTTTTTTTATTTCTATTACGTCATACTTAAGAAATTACATCATAGTTTTTATATATTTATTCATGCTGTTGAGCATCGTTACAATCTGTATTCTAAACTCTATATCACATAGATTGCTTATCTCCATTTGATTTAGCTCTTCTGGAGAATTCTTTTGTTCTTTCATTTAGGGCTTTTTTTGTCTCCCCATTTTGGTTGCCCGTTTTACTTTGTGTATATGTATTAGGTAGATCTGCTAGGACTCCCAGTCTTTTGGATGGTCTCTGCTGCAGGCCAATGTCAGACAGTGTTTGTGACTGGCCTTGAGTACCCTGTTTGAAATTTTCCACACTCCACAGCTTCTGATTTCCTCTGCTGAGGCTGGGTATGTTTAGGCAGGGCCAAGATTTGCACCAAGGTCTGCTTTTACATGCCCTCAGTCCAGTAGCAAGTCAGGAAAAGACTCAAAGCGCCCAGAGGCTGTAATTCAGTCTCTTAATAAACTATAGGCAGTAGAATCTCCACAGCATGGGGCCAGAGGTTTCCCAGCAGAGTGGGACAGTTGTTTCCAACCCAGGCAAAAGCTGCTTGGAAGGAAAATGTCTGCCTGAGAAATATATCCTCTGCTGTAGTGAGGAATGGCTCAACACCAGGTTCCAGATGGGTGCTCTCTGAGATCTATGCCCCCAGCCAGCCCCCCCACCCAGATTACTGTCACACAGCTCCAGTCCACTTTGTAGTGTCAAGAAAGGGACACTACAATATCCAAACTCGGCTGGGAGCTGTTCAGTCCTTGGGGACACTTCAGCCTCCTCAGAGCCCTTTTTTAAAAATATGTTTTTATTGATTTTAGATAAAGACGAAGGGAGAGGGAGACAGAAATAAAAACATCAATGATAGAGAAATAGCAACATCAATCTGATGCCTCTTGCACACCCCCTGCTGGTGATGGAACCAACAACCAGGGCATGTGCCCTGACTGGGAATCAAACAGTCTCAACCACTGAATTACACTGGCCAGGCATCATGGGGCCATTTCTATAAGTTGTTCATAAAAACAACCAACAAAACATGAAAATATTGAAGAACACTCTATTCAATGCTTTTTTGGGATATGGTTGGGAGGTAAGATTACAAATTGCTAAAGTTTCTTTTCCAAATTTGTAAATACATAAAACAAATGCAATTGTTGATTTCATTACATTTTAAACAGCGGTGTCTTCTTTAACCTTTTGCCATTGGAATTCATTGAACCATAAAACTAATTTTGTTTACTTACCACAACATAACGGTTTTCAAAGTGAAAGGCACAGGCAGGTCTCATGAGTGGGTTGCCCATTTTAACTGTGCAGGTCCCATGACTGGGCTATATTGAGTGTGGGAAGGAGGGACAGGGTCACCACTCCCACCTGTCCAGACCTCCTGCTCCTGAAAAGTCCCAGGGAGGAGGGACTTGGCTTTTTCATTCTGGAGTCCTGGAGCTCCCCTGTTCCTCTACACCAGTCACACTATCTGGGGACCAGTCACGGGGAAGGCCCCACCAAATACCCAGGTTCAATGGGTCCTGTAGGACATGTATAGTCACTCTCAGTCAGCACACTACACCCTCAGCTTAGAGCAGCAAAAAGGCTCCAATTTCCAGTTGACCTGGGCCTGAGGATATCAGGGCTTATGGGCACTTCTAGGACCTGAGGAACCTTCCTAGCCCACTCCAGGGAGCCCTCTTCCATCTGTCTTGTGCCTCCCCAGGGATTCCACACTTGCCTTTGCTGTTGTAGGTTCTTTTGTCACCTGTGAAGGCTATGACATGCAGTTGTCAGCCTGCACCTCAGAGGACGTAGATTGTCAGGCAGTTTAAATGAGACACAAAGCCAAGGATCAAGAGCTGCCCCACTGCTCCTCCTCTCCCAAGTCAGGTAGTTTGGTGCAAGTTATTTCCCAGGTACATTGGGTAGAATTAGGTTTAGAGAGATGTTTTCTATTTAATGCTGAAAGTTTTTACATTAAAGTTTATCTCCTACTTATTTTATTTTAGAACATTTTTACGTAAAATAAAACACAAATATAGAATGAACCCTTGACAAAGGCAGGTGTTGGTGAATTGATACTGAACCACACTTTGTGTAGCAGCAGTTTTCTGTCTGTCAAAGGCCAAATGCTTCTGAGCAGCTCTCTGCTTCCTGCCCTGCCCCCACTTCCATGGCCAGTCCATAAGGGCCTGTTGGGCCCCCCAGCTTACTGGCGCCTCCCTCTACCTTTCAAGGCTGCTGCCACACCAATGCAGAGCTAATTCGGTGCAGTCATGGTACTTGGAATATAGGTTGAGTAACTGATTCCATTCTTGTAACCTAATGAGTTAGGTATTATTCTTATCTCCTTTGAAAGGAGGCTGCCAGGGTGCTAAAGACACTCTGCATGTTGAACTAGGTGTGGGCAACAAATGTGTTTATAGTTATAAGTAACCATAAACCTTTATACTTAAGATGTGGGTACTTTACAATAAGTAAATATCAAATAAAAAACAAGAAATGCAAAACAAATTGTTTTTCCACAAAGCAACCTTTAGGCCCAGGTGGCTTCCTCTGATTACTACCAACTATTTCAGAAACAACGCCAGTCTCCTCCACGGTCCTCCAGAGAACAGATACTGAGGGGCACTCACATGCTTCCACTGGGTCAGGGGAATCTTGGTATCACCCCACAACAGACATGACAGGAAAGGGAATTCAGGTCAAACCCACTGGTGTCAATGTCAAAATCTGAAACCAAACACCAGCAGTTTAAATCCAGAGCTTTTTAGAAAGGAAAGGAACTGGGGTTTCATGGCAAGATTCTAGGGGTGGATGTGCCCAGGACCACTGGGTGTTGGTGTGCTGCCTGGGAGAGGGGTGAGAAGGGACAGTGCCATCGGGTAGGTGGAATCAACATTTGGTGACAGAGGTTAGGAGGGTCTGGGGATTATCAGAGGGGGTCCTGGGGTGAGTCACAGGCTCTGGGTAAGGAGGGGCCCCTCTATGAGGATATGGGTCTCTGTCCCCTGCCGCTGCAGGGTCTAGGGAGGGGTGAGGAGTTTGTAAACACTGGATTGTAGTGAGGGAGGAATGAGCAGGAAGGGGCACATTCAGAGCCTGTGCAGCCACCGCCAGCTCTCAGCCAGGCCTCAGCCCGAGCTGCTCAGACGGGTACTCACATCACTAGCCAGCAGACAGTGGAGCAGGCCATCTTCATCCATGAAGCCACCAAAGCCCCAGCCCAGCAGACCCCTTTCCCAGATTAACTGCTCATCCCCCAGATTTGGTCAGTTGAAGATGAAGCTCATTGTTTGTGCAACTGTCATGTGGGCAGTTGGTTTGGAATGTCCTGGGTTCTGAGCCAGTTGGGAGTCAAACAGACGGCTGTCTGCCAGGGTGTTCACCTGACCACTGGGAAGTCTCACTGCAAGGCAGCTAATAGAGTGCTGAGGGGTGGACTGAGGCAGACATGGACACATGTTTGGGTCCCCCAGTCTATCAAGGGGTTGATGTCTTTATTTTGAGAAAAGACTTTGTATTTCTGGCTAATGATTGAAATGTAGAGTTAGGAGTTGGGTCAGGATTTGAGGCAATCTCTTGGGCTGGCACCTCTGCTGGGCACAGGCTTTCTCCCAGAAGCAACTTTGGGGCAGGAGGATAAGGGGAAGCTAGCTAGGGAGGCTCTTGTTCCCACTGTGCAGGGCATGAACTTATGTCAAGGCATCTATGTTCAGGGATCTCTGTCCTCAGGGAACATCTATACCCCCTGCCTCGGATCTGTTACTCATCAGTGTTGGGACTCTGGGCAAGGCAATCTCTCCACATTTCAATGCCTTGAACCATAAAATATGGATCACAGCTTTCACTGGGCCCAGCCTGTAGTGCTGATGTTAACATTATAGGACATAATAGATTTTTCCCATGAGCTCTAAAACATGTCACTGTGGAGGAGTGAGGCTTCCTCCTCCTGTCTGTGGCCGTCCCCATGCCCTCTCTGGAGACCACCAGTTCTACATTCCCTGCTTACTGTCCAGACATTTAATACTTGAACACTTATGTAGGTAGCAGTTATGAAGCGCCAATCATTTTTCTTCTGGCTTTGTATTTATTTTGAGTCTTGTATTATTAATAAGCAGGTCTTATTAACATTTCCATATCATGGGCCAGGGAACTGAGAAACAGAAGGGCTAAGTAACCTCATGTGGCTTTCAAATGGGAATTCCTTTCTTACAGAAGTTTGCTTCCATATCTCGACTATTGTCAATAATGATGCAATGAACATATGGGTGCATGTCTCTTTTCAAATTATTGTTTCGAATTTCTTCGGATAAATGCCCAGAAGTGGAATTGCTGGGTCATAAGGCAGTTCCATTGTTAATTTTTTGAGGAACCTCTATATTGTTTTCACAGTGGCTCCACTAATTTGCAGTCCCACCAACAGCACAGGAGGGTTTCTTTTTTCCACATCCTGCCCAACATTTGTTCACTGAGTTATTGACGGGAGCCATCTGTACAGGTGTGAGGGGCTAGCTCGCTGCAGGTTTCATTTGCATCTCTGATGACTAGTGATGCTGAGCATCTTTCATATGTCTATTGGTCAGCTGATGTCCTCTTGGGAGAAATGTCTATTCAGGGCCTCTGCCTATTTTCTAAAATCAGGTTTCTGAGCGTGAGTTCATTGGTGTTGAGTTGTATGAGTTCTCTATATATTGTGAATATGAACCCCTTGTCAGATGTCTCATTGGTGAATATGTTCTCCCGTTCAGTGGGTTGTCTTTTTTATTTTGTTGGTTTCTTTGATGTGCAAAACCTTTTTATTTTGATATAATCCTATTTGTTTATTTTTTCTTTTGTTTCCCTTACTGGAGGAGATATATCCAAAAAATATTACTAAAAGCAATGTCACAGAGTTTTCTGCCTATATTTTCTTCTTGGAGTTTTATGGTTTCAAGCTTTACATTTGGGTAGGTAATCTGTTTTGATTTTTATTCTTGTACATGTATAAGAAAGTGGTCTAGTTTCCTTTTATTTTTACCTGCATCTGTCTAGTTTTCCCAACACCATGTATTGAAAAGACTATCTTTACCCCACTGTATATTCTTGTTTTATCTTTCATAGATTAATTGACCTTATTGGTGTGGGGCTATTTCTGGGTTCTTCATTCTGTTCCATTGAGCTTTGCGTGTGTTTTTACGCCAGTACCATGCTGTTCTGATTACTATAGCCTCCTTGTATAATTTGATATCAGGTAGTGTGATAAGTTCCAACTTTGTTTTTCTTTCTCAAGATTGCTTTGGCCTTTCGGTGTCTTTGGTGGTTCCATACAAACTTTAGGATTATTTGTTCCAGTTCTATGAATAATGCCATTCGTATTTTTATAGAGATTTCACTGAATCTATAGATTGCTTTGGGTAGTACGGACGTTTAAATGATGTCCAGTCTTCCTATCCATGAGCACGCTATATGCTTCTATTTGTTAGTATTTTTCTTCTTCATTTTCCTTCTTTAAAGTCTTATAATTTTCTGAATACAGATCTTTCACTTCTTTTATAAATTTATTCCTAGGTATTTTATACTTTGATGCATTTATAAATGGAATTGTTTTCTTAATTTCTTTTTCTGATAGTTTATTATTGGTTTATAAAAATGCAGCCTATTTCTGTATAATAATTTTGTATCCTGTTACTTCCTAAATTCATTTATCAATTCTAATAGCTTTTTCTGTGTAATCTTCAGGGTTCTCTATAAATAGTATCATGTCATCGGCAATTAATGACAGTTTGACTTCTTCCTTTCCAATTTGGATGCCTTTTAGGTTTTTGTTTGTCTGACTGCTATGGCTAGGGCATCCAATATTACGTTTACTAAAAGTGACAAAAATGAACATCCTTGTCTTGTTTTTGATATTAAGGGAAACAGTTATAGCTTTTCACTGTTATGATATTAGCTGGGGGTTTGTCATATATGGCCTTTATTATGTTGACATATGTTTCCTGTATTCCAATTTTGCTGAGAGTTTTTATCATAAATGTATGGTGGATATTGTCACATGCTTTTTCTGTATCTTTTGATGTGATAATATGATTTTTTTTTCATTTTTTATGTGGTGTATCATGTAAATTGATTTGTGAATCTTGCACCAAACTTGCATCCTGGGGAATAATCCCACTTGATCATGGTATATGATTTTTTAAAATGTATCAATTAATTCACTTTGCTAATATTTTGTTGAAGATGTTTGCATCTGTGTTCTTCGAGGGTATTGTATAATTATATTTTTTGTAGTGTCTTTTTCTGGTTTTGGAACAAGGATAATATTGTCCTTGTAAAATGAACTTGGGAGACTTTCCTCATCTTGAACTTTTGGGATAGTTTGGGAGGATAAGTATTAATTCTTTTTTAAATGTTTGATAAAATTTACCTGTGAAGTCATCCCTACCAGGACTTTTGTGTGTTGGAACTTGCTTGATTACTGATATGATTTCGTTAGTAGATTTTGGTTTGTTCAGATTTTCTGTTATTTTTCTGATTCAGTCTTAGAGGTTTATATATTTTTAGGATATTAACCATTTCTTTCAGATTGTCCAATTTTTTTGGCATATCATTTTTCGTGGTATTTTCTTCTAATCCTCTGTAGGTCTGTGGTATCAGAAAAAGACAGTAATGAAGAGAAAATCTTGCCAATAGTATATCTGATAAGAAGCTTGCATCTAGAATATATAAAGAATTGTGACAATTGAATTATAGAAAGAAAACCCATTTTTTTTCCCCATGGGAAAAGGAGCTAACTGGACATTCCCTCAAGGAAATACAGAAATGCTATCAGGCCCATCAAAACTATTGGTCATCAGCTATCAGGGAAAATAAGTCAAAGCGACAATCAAAATCACTTCACATTAATTAGGATAAACATGGACAAGGATGGTAGGAATTGGACCCTGCATATGCTGACTGGAATAAAAAACAATGCAGCCCCCTAGTCTGGCAGTAAGTACTGAAATAATGAATCAGAGTTACCAGAAGTCCCAGCAGTTCCACTCACAACCATACATGCCACAACCACAAATAGAAACATGTCTCCTCTGTCTGCTCCCACTCCTGCCAGCGCTGAGGGGGGTAGCTCCCCATCCAGGAGGGAAGCCCCATTCCCACACCAGGACCCACTCCCCTGGTGCCACCACTAGTCACTCTGACTCACCCAGGAATGCCAAGGGGGAAGGCGGTGCCCAGCAACCCTGGCTCCAGGGAGACCTTGTTACTCACGTCATGTAAATGAAATAAAGGATCTGAAGCTCTTAGCCAGCACCAGGCTTATGATGAGGCATTAAAAGTGCACTTGCTGTTGTGATGATTTTGTTCTTCACTCAACATGGACTTTAACAACAGTGGATTCTAAGCAGTACGGTTCATAAAGGGCTTGCGATCGAGCTGGGAACCAACTTGGTGGATTCTTTAGAAATAAATTATTACTAACAAATGATTACTTACTGACACAAGGCACTGCTTCTATACTCCTGGCACTATGCTGAGTGTTTCACATGCATCATGGCCTCAAATTCTCTCCACAATCCTGGATTCTGGAAGCTCACTGAATTAGTGCTTTGGAAGTATTAACAGATAATGAATTAATGAGTTAATGAATGAGAGAATGGGAGCCCTGACGGTAGTCTGAGGAGGCAGGGCCCCTGGTTGAATGTGAAAAGAGGGCAAAGTTCAGAGATTATTAACCCCACATTTACAGGTCTGGATCTTCATTGCACTGAGTTGCTTCTTTCTGGAAAAAAGGGGGGACTGGAAACATACTGAATGATTGATCCCACTACCGATGGGGTGCCTTATTGAAAAGGAAAGACAAAACTTTATTTTAAGGAAAGATCAAGATGGCGGCGTAGGGAACAGCTGCACCCGCCGCCTCCCAAAACCACATCAAAATGACAACTAAAATACAGAACCACCATCACTGAGAACCTCCTGAGATCTGGCTCAACAGAAGCCCTACAACCAGGGAACAGAAGAAGCACCAAGACCCGTAGGAGGGGCAGAGACTCAGGCGGATCAGAGGTGGACCTCGGAGAGGTGAACATAGGCCCACCCCCAGTGCTGTGGTTTAAACCCAGAGGGGCATCTCGGAGGTGGAGGTTTCCTGGAGGAGAGGGGGTCCCAGCCCCACATCAGGCCCCAGCCCAGGGGTCCAGGGCTGGGAAGATAACCCCCACAACTTCGGGTGGTAGATATCAGCAGGGACTCTCCCTGAGCATCGGGGAGGCTGTGGGAGCCCCAGCAGCTTCCCTTAATGGGCCGGCACATGGACTCACTTGGACGCGCTCCCAATGAGCCCAGCACCGGGCAGCAGCTTGAAAGAACCTGGGACAATTGGGGAGGAACTAACCTGCCTGAAGTCCGGGCGAGAGCTGGAGGGGCAGCTTCCTCCCTGACAGACGGGCTGGCAGAGGCCATTGCTCCTTTGGCGAGTCCTCCTGGCACAGCCCGCAGGCAGGCGCCATATTTGAATGGCCACACCTGACTCTCACCTTTGGCCCTGCCCTGTGATTCCCAGAGATCCTGCCCCTCCCCACCTGCAAGCTCTTCCAGGCCATTTCCAGAGGTTTTTTTATGCAAGTGGCCTCTCAAGCCTCATGCTTAGGACTTTCCTAAACTCTCTGAAAGAAGCAGCATTGTGCCCCATACGGCTGGATAAGTGGACCCTGGCCTGGCACTAGAAGCAGCCTGCATTGGCGCATAGCGTGGCCTCTCCTGGAAGCCTCCAAACCCAGCACAAGCTGCAGCCAACTACGATTTGCTGTGTAGCTCATGCTGGGTGGCCCTGGGTTAGGCACTGGCAGAGTCTCATTTTGCACTTCCTGGGAGGCCCCAGGGGCTGGCTTTGCACCTGGTGGTCAGACCCGACTACGCTAGATTTAACCCTCCCACATTCACAAGTGATACACTTTAGGGGTGCACTTGGTGAACACCAAAGCTCCACTGAAGTAAATCCTGCTCCATAGGGGTGTCTCCAGCACAGCAGCTCTTTGGCTGTAGTTGCAGCTGGTCCTCACAGATGATTGGCTTGGGGGTCAATGCCTCCCAGTGACACCAACAGTAACCAAGGCTCAACTACAACAGGTCAGAACACACAGCCCACACAGGGGAGCACCTAGAAGGCCCAGCTCAGGTGACTGGGGAGACTGAGCCACTGGACCCTACAGTACACTTACTATACAAATCTACTCTACAAGTTCCAGGAAACATAGCAGCTCTACTGAATACATAGGAACAAACACCTGGGAGCAACCAAAATGTGGAGGCAATGAAACATGTCAGAAAGGAAAGAAAAGAAGCAATCTCTAGAAGAGGAACTAAATGAAATAGAAGCAGGCAAGCTAACAGATACAGAGTTCAGAATTTTGTTTATAAGGATGCTCAACCATATTCATAAGAGTATTATGAAAACAACTGAGAAAATCGATGACATAATAAAGTACCAATTTGAAATGAAGGCTACACAAACTGAAATGAAGAATCATTTACAGGGAAGCAACAGTAGAGTAGAGGACGCTGAGAATCAAATCAGCAATTTGGAACATGAGGAAACAAAAAAACAGCCAAAGAGAAGAGAAAAAGGATAAAAGAATCCATTGATATGAAGATAGTATACGAAGCCTCTGGAACAACTTTAAGCGGCCCAATATTCGTCTTATTGGTTTCCATAATGAGAAGAAAGAGAGCAAGACATTGAAAACCTATTTGAAAAAATAATTACAGAAAACTTCCCTTACCTGGGGAAAGCAATAGACTTATAAGTCGAGGAAGCACAGAGGGTTCCAGACAAGAGGAACCCAAAGAGGCCTACACCAAGACACATCATCATTAAAATGCCAAATGTTAAAGACAAAGAGAGAATCTTAATAGCAGCAAGAGAAGAGCACTTAGTTACCTACAAGGGAGCAGCTGATTGCTCAACAGAAACTTTGTAGGCCAGAAGGGAGTGACAAGAAATATTCAAAGTGATGAAAAACATGGAACTACAAGTAAGACTGCTCTACCCAGCAAAGCTATCCTTTAGAACTGAAGGTCAGATAAAGAGCTTCACAGATAAGAAAAAGCTAAAGGAGTTCGTCACAACCAGACCGGCACCACAGGAAATGTTGAATGGTCTTCTTTAAGAAGAAGCTAATGAACAAAAGAATCTGATGAACTAAATAGATCCAGAGACATTGACACATGTAGCAGACTATCATATTTCAGAGGAAAGAGGGAAGGAGGGTGGAAGGTAAGAAGAGATTAACCAAAGTAGTTATATGCATATAAGCATAACCCATGGGCACAGTCAATAATGGGGTGAAGGCTGGTCAGGGGGTGTGAGCGAGGAGGAGGGGGTCAACTGGGGGAAAAAATGGGACACCTGTAATACTTTCAACAATAAAGATAAATTAAAAAAAGAAAACACAAAACTTTATTTTGAATAGTTGTGGCTTCACATGCAGTTGTGGAAAACAATGCAAAGACATCCATGGATCCTGCACCCTGATTTCGCCAGTGGTAACATCGTGTGGAAATATTCTACAAGATTTTGACAGTGATAGAGTGACGATGCAGAACAGACCCATCGCCACAAGGATCCCTCATGTAGCCTTTTGATAGCCACGTCCACCCTCCTCTCACTGGTTTCTAGCTGATCCTTTTTTGCCCGGTTGACCATTTCGAGGATGGCTGCTTTAAAATCTTTGTCCAATGTTTCCAACTCCTCCGTCATCTCTGGGTTGGCAGCTCTTGATCATCTCAGTTCAGCCCACTGGAGATCTTCCTGATTCGTGGTAGGATGAGTCTCTTTTTATTGAAAACTGGACATTTAGGGTATGATGGGGGAGAGTCTGGGTCTTATTTAAACGTTCCTTTTTGGCTGGACTTTCTGACACAGCTCTGGAGGTGAGGGTCCTGCCTCGTTTCTGCCAGGTGAGCCTGGACACCCAGGTCCCACTTGGCCTTCAGGAGCCCTGAGAGCTGAGGTTGTCCTGAGCGATGGAGGCTGGATGGAGGTCCAGCTCGCATTAGGCCCCCGTGACATCTGGATCTGAGGAACCTGTATGAGGCAGGCAGAGCCTCTCTTAACCGAGTGGGAACGCTGTCCTTGTCTTTTGCGCCCGTCCTAGCCGAGTTTAAAGATGCTCAGCCGGAAGCTCCCCACCACGCCCTCCCCCCCAGCTCGAACCCCCCCAGGTCCGCACTGCGCATGCGCCTGTGTCACTCAGCCTGAAGGCCAAGTGTCTTTGGAAAACAGAGCTCCGCTTTGCACATGCGCTGATAGACTGCCACCTGCCAGTGCTCGCAAAGATTCCTGAAACCGAAGAGCTCCCCTTGGCACCTGTGCGGTAGATGCCAGCCCACGGCGGGGCCAGGCCAGTTGCCACCTGCGTGTGGGCAGCGGCGCCGGCACCTGCTGTGTGGGGTCCCCGCCCTCGCTGGTCAGAACCGCTCCCTCCTTCGCGCTGCCCAGGGGCTTCCGCGGGGCTGCAGGGCCGGCGGGAAGCGGGGGCCTCTGCCTGTCAGATGCTCATGGCCCCGAGGCCACCACAGCCAGCCCGCAGCAGATCGGGCACCGCGGACGCCAGGACCAGCTGCACTTGGCCGGCCCGGGTCCCCGCGACTCTGCTGCACGCGCCCCTCCCCAGGATTCCTGCACCCGCCCCCATTCCTCGCGGCCCTGTCCCTGGAGGGTTCCAGGGGATCCCAGCAACAGGCCAACTGTTCGTTTTTGGTTCTTTGCTCCTGGCTGCTGAAGGAGACGCCCGGCCCGCTCTGCCAGAAGCCAGACCTTCCGAAGTTGCCCAGCGCCCAACCTGCGGTTCCCTGCGCAGGCTCCGCCCCGCCCCGGCCCTGGGGTCCCGGCCCCTCGCTCAGAGGGCGCCCTCTCCCCGCCCCCGTTTTCCCTGGGTGAGCCCGTGGCAGCCAGCTGTCCCTGTGCCGCCGTCTCCTGGCAGGCCACCCTGCGCTAAGTATCTGCCGACTGGCGCCCACCCGTGTCACAGCCACGCTGAGACTGTTCCTGGATCCTGCAGTCCCTGCTGGGTTTGCTGTGCATCGGGACCTCAGTCTGCAGGCATCCTCCCCATCAGAGGAAGGAGGTGCTGTCTGCTCCCACCTCCAAGGTCCCCTGTAGGTCCTTGTGTCTTCCCGACAGTCTCTCTCTGTGTGGCCCAGGAGCAGGCAGTCACCCCCATGTGGCCCACAACACTCAGGGCTGTCCAACAGGCCCGCCCAGAGCAGATGGACTTGAGGGCCTGTGGAGAGAGCAG
This sequence comes from Miniopterus natalensis, assembly GCF_054644295.1. NCBI lineage: Eukaryota > Metazoa > Chordata > Mammalia > Chiroptera > Miniopteridae > Miniopterus > Miniopterus natalensis. Next base: position 10,776,892 of record NC_142091.1, on the reverse strand, counting down.
GACAGAGATGGGAAGGGGCCCTGCTGGCTCTGGAGAGGCGCGGTCAGCCTTTAGGTCCCTGAGGATCCATGGACGCCTTACTTCTTTCTGTCCCAGGCCTGGGCCTCTGCAGACAAGCCACAGGAAACCCCAGGTCTCTGTCCTGAGCTACTGCCCCCAAAGAAACCCGATCACGAGCTCCTACAGCTCCACTAGAGGTTTCCAACCAATACAGAGGAAGAAGGGACCCACATCTTGCCAGGCCAGGCTGCCCCAGGGATCCCCAAAGAGAGGGAGCCAGGAGGGCCCTCCAGCTCCCTCCTGCGCTTCCATGACACCCCCGGGAAAGAGCCAGCAGGAAAAGGACCACGATGGCACCAGTGGGCAGACAGGATCCATGAGGAACCCCTCACCTGACCCTGATAGTTCCAGGCCCCGAAGACGCAAAGTTCCTCTTCTGCGACGCAGGCGAGGGGATCCTCTGAGGCTGCCACCAGCTCCTAAGCTGGGCTACAGAGTCACGGCCCAAGACCTGGATGCAGAGAAGAGAGCAGTGCTCCAGAGCATCGACAGGGCTCTGCGGGGTGAGGCTGAGGCCATGCCGGGCTGCTGTGCTCCAGAGCCTCGCAGCCCTTCCCTCCTGCCTGCTGCCAGGACTGCTCCTGTCACCATTCCTAGGACCCCTCCCCCCACCAACCTGTCAATCACTTCTGCGGTCAGTGCGGGCCCCTCAGCCAGCACTTTGGGAGGCTTGGCTCCCCAGCCAGCCCCTGAAACTGAGGTCACCCCCACGGACATCACCCCACCCATCTATGCTGTCCTCTGGGGGGCTCCCCCGGCCTGTAGTGGTGGAAAACAGGCAGCCCAGGTGGCCTCCCACACCGAGGTCACCCCCACGGGCATCACCGCACCTATTGATGCTGTCCCCTCAGGGGGTCCACTGGGCCCTAGTGGTGGAAAACAGGTAGCTCTGTCCCCAGCGCAGGCCCCAACCTCTGCTCCAGGCCAGCCAGCCTTGGGGAGCATCACCCAGGGGACTGTGTGGGCCTCAATACCCACCACTTGCTTCTTGGGCACCCATGCCAGCACCAGGCCAGCCTTTGCCACCACCCCAGCTGTAGTCTTCTCTGGCACAACCACTCACTGCTCTGGGGGGAGTTTGGGTTGGAACCCCCGTAAGCGCCCTCACCAGAGCTCTGTCACAGTGACCAGCACTGACAGCCCCAGCGCTAAGAAAAGCCGTAAGTCCTGTTCACAGGGGAGCAGCCACCCAGGGCCACTCTCCTTTCAGCTGCGGGACTAGCGCCAGGGCTAGCAAGGCTGCCTCTAGCGGGGTGTCCATCCTGGGCTCCACCCCCAGCAGCCCTGCCTCTGCTCAGTACAGCGAGGAAGAACCTTGCCTTTAGGGCCCCCTCATCCCTTGGTCCAGGACTTGGTGGACTGAAAACTGTTGGGCCCTGAACCGGATCATTTTCCTGCAGGTCAGCACCCACTCCCTTGGGGTCTAACAGGCAAATGCTGGCCAGAAAGAACAGCTTCCTCCACAAAAAACCAGTGTCCACCTACCTCGGAGGGTGGACTTCCTTTGGGCCCTTTTTACACAGGCACAGGAATTCTAGGCCTGACCCCTGCCACTTGGAAGCTAAGTGGGTACCCAGAGATACCGCGTCCCACTCCCAGCACTGCCCTGCAGATTTCCCCAAAGCTGGGTGATATGAGGCTGTTGTCCAATCCCAGTGGCCAGAGGCCTCAGGACACTACACAGAGGCTCTTGGACATTTCCCTTTGCTTGTCACAAAACTGTGATTCTACGGGGCCCCAGGCTCTTCCAGATGCCTGTGTGACTTGCACTGTTACTGAGCTGGGTGCTGGGGACCATGGGTGAGGCAGGGCCTGTGGAGCATCGTGTCCCTGTCCCTGCTGTGGAGACCTGTGTCCTGCACAGACAGCGGGTGGCTGGCGTCCTGCACAGCAACAAGATCGCAGCCTCTTCATGAAGGTGGGCGAGGGCTTCCAGCCAGCTGTGGAGCTGAGCCTAAGGGGCGGGACCCGGACCAGCTGCTAGAGAAGCGTGAGTGCAGAGCATGGGGTACAGGCTGGGGCAGTGCCCCAGGGAGCCCATGCTCCTCCCTGGGCTCCTTGAGAGCTCACGTCTCCCAGCCCTCTCCCTGCTTTCCTTTCTGCTCCTCAGGCCTCCAGGCTGTTCTACCCCTGGGCCTTTGCTCATGCTGTACCTGCCACCTGGGCCACATCCCTCATCTTCCAGGTCCGGTTTTTGTCATATTTAGGACCTCCCCTCTCTCAGGGCAAATTCCCACCCTCCCCACTTCTCTTTCCCATCCCCTTGTTCATTTTCTTCTCAAATGTCACCTCTGTGATTCTTCATTTATTCGTTCGTCTGCTATTTATGTGACTGTGTCTGTCCCCCCTTTATGCCTGAACTCCACGAGGACAGGTGCTTATATCTGTGTAATTCCCCATTATGGACCCAGGACCCTGGAGAGCCCAGAGCCTGGTAAACGCCCAGGAAACAAGTGTTGCATGAGTGCCTCCTGTGAGCCAAGCCCTGTTCTAAATGCAGGGAGACCAATGTTTATTAGAAGCAATGCCGTCTCTGATCACATGGGCATCCGCTTAAAGCTCACTTTGAGGCAGCCACTAAAGGGGAGAGGTGGCTTTGCTGGATCATCTTGGTGGCTAATTGTGTGTGTTCAGGGGAGGCTCATGGCCTGAGTGCTTGTACATAAGTGCCTCCCACCAGTGTCACTCCTAGAGTTCTGACTGCACAGCCAAACCCCCAACGTGGAGCCTGGTCAGGGATGGGAAATAGGCTGCAGCTCCAGTTGGTGCAGCTGGCTGCCTGGAGGACCGTGTTGTGCAAGATTCTGCAGTTGTGACTGGGCTTCTTGGGGAAGACTGATGGATTGATTGGCCATGTCTGTTACGGGCAAGGGAAGGGAGAGAGACATGCAGGCCATGCGTTTCCCATCTCTGCCATGGCAGTCACTCCACTTCACTGGATGGAAAATGTACCTTTCCTTGGTCTTCAGGCCCTGCCTGGCCAGGGCTGCTGGCATGAGCTGCATGTCGGGCAGGGCTCTGGCTTTGGCATAGCCAGGCCCCATTTGGTATGTTACCCCCCAGCCACCTGGGCTTCGTGCCCATCTGCTACGTTCCCAGGTGCTGCTGAGAACTTCTTAAAGGGATAGTTTTCTTGGCCTTCCATAATGTTGGGGTGACTTGTTACTGGACAAATTAGAGATGCCCATGCCAGGTGGGGAAGGAGAGCCGTTGATTCCTTCATGCAGCCACTCATTGATGAACATATATCCTGAGCCCCATCCATATGCCAGGCACTGTGCTAAGCCCTGGAGATACAGACATGAAGACGAACCATTCTGGCCCTATGGTAGACTCTGAGGAAGTATTATATGTTTGAAAAATAAGTGAGTAAGTCCATGTCCCCAAGGCCACACTGTGGAGGGGAAGAGAGAAAAGTGAGCTGAAGTTAGGATGAGAGTCTGAGGGGGCCCAGAGGAGGCCCCTCCCCCACCTCTGGCTACTCTGAGAGGGCTTCCTGCAGGAGGAGATGTCCTCACTGAGCCCTAAAGAGTGAGAAGGGGTTAGCCTGGGAATGGGGTGGGAGGCAAAGCAAGAAGAAGCAGCAGCTCATGGGAAGTCCTCAGGTGGAGCCTGGTGTCCTCAGGGATCTGCAGATATCTCTGTGTGGCTAGATCATGGGGTTAGAAATGGGAGTGATAGGGGGATGGATGGAGAGCTGAACAGGAGGAAGGTCATGGAATGTCCTGCCTGTCATGTTAATCTGGCTTCTCCAGGGCAGACGGGTGCCACTGAAGGATCTATACTCCAAGACTCCTCTTGACCAGCACTCCTTTTTAGCAGAAATAGATGATAAATGATACATAGATAGATAGATGATAGATAGATAGATAGATAGACAATAGATAGATGATAGATATTGTGAGAGGGAGAAATATCCCTCTGAGACTTGGCTCACCCATCAACAGTCTATAAAGTAGTGTTTTTCCACATCTTCACCCTCACTGGGTATTATTACTTTTCCTACTCTTTACCCATTTGCCAGGAGCAATAGGATTTCTCTTAGTTGCCATTTCTTTATTTCCTAGAGAGGTTGAACATTTTCCCATCTGCATATTGGTCCTTTCGGATTTTCCCTTTTGTGAATTTCCTGGTCCGAAGGCGAAACCAGACCCAGGGCCCCCAGGAGAATGTGTGAAGCTGCCAAAGTTGCCTAGCCTGTCCCCACTTGCCATGAAGCACCTGCGGATGCGCATGGCCTTCTTTCGGAAGGTCCCTGACAAAATTGTGCCTTCCCTTCTGGCAAACAGCAGGTGACCTGGAAAGGCAGCCACCTGGGTGCCCTCTGCCTGCCCTGCTGGCAGCCTCTGGAATCGCACCCCTTACCCAAAACCACTTTCTCTATTTCCCCTTGAGATGCAGTTGACCTTAAAGTTATTAAATAGTGGTCGTCTGGATAGTTGAATCTGAACTATTCCAGCTTAGAACCTTGGGGGATTCAGGTGTTTAGTGGCAATGCAGCGTCTTCGCATTCGGTATGGGGTAGAGCCTGGATTTTGGTGACTCCTTCTCTAGCGAATTAGGCCCACAGTCTAATCCCAACCATGTGGCCATGGGGAGGTCACTTAACTTCCGTGTGCCTCTGTTTTCTCTTTGGGCAACTAGGGTAAGGATTGTTGCCGCTCCGAAGAAAAAGAGAAGAAAGGGGAGTTAATGAGGACATAGCATTCTGGAAGTGTGTAGTGTCTCTTTTGACCTTTTCTTTCCTGGCCCGAATTACCTGATGAAACGCTTTTAGAGTATGACTGTCTGTGGCAAGCGCTCATCCAGCAGGTATTTATTGATCATCTACAGTGGGCCAGGCACTCACCTAGATACTAGGGATACATGAATCTCATCTCTCCTTTGATGCCAAGAGCAATGGGGAGCCCCTGAAGAATCTATAATCTGAGACTCCTCCTGGGCAGCACTTTTTTCCAGCCAGAGAGAGACAGACACACAGACAGACAGAAGTTCTGCGACCCTCCCATCTTTTGGTCTATGAAAGTGCCCATTTCACTGGATCTTCACACCCGGTGGGTATTATCTTCTATTCGTTGCCGCTTTGCTAGGAAAATATGTATGAAAGTACAGAGCAAGGTCCTTCCCCTCAGGAAGCTCACACTGTAGCAGGGAAAACAGTGAAATAGTGATTGTGATAAATGTTGTGCGTGTCCCAATGTTGTGAGGTGGGCGGTGTTCAGTGTCCTCCAGGTGGCCATGAACAGTGTCCTGGAAGCTATGACAGTTCAGCTTCCATTGGAGGGTGCTGAGGCTTATCCCAGGGAGAGGGTGGGGAACTGTTCCCAGCCGGGGGAAGGAGAGGAGCACAGGCCTCGAGGCAGGAGAGGAGCTGAAAGGCACCTAGGCTCCGGGGCTGCAGTTAGTCCTTCAGCTGCCTGTAAACTGCAGCGGGACCCCCCTGCCCTGTCAGGGGTCCACGGCCTCTGAAGTTATGGCCTTTGGTGTAGGACCTTGTGGTTTCCTACCGAATATGTCACTCAAAAGGAATTGGAAATAGTCTGGGCAGCAATGCCCACCTGCTGTTGCTTCATTAAACATTTTGTTTTGAATTTTAGATTCACATGGAAGTTGCAACATTAGTACAGAGGGTTCTTGCCCCCCCTCAGTGATGTCATTCTACACAAACAGAGCACAGGTCAAACCAAAAAGTTGCCCTTGCTGCAGTCCTTTTAACTAAGCTACAAACTTTATTTGGATTCCACCAGTCTTTACATATATTTATTTTTTGTTGCTATATCAGTGTTTGAAATGTTAATACATGTACTATTTCACATAAGCAACACACTCAGGATGAAGAAATGTTTGAAAGGAACACGTCACCTTAGGTCCCATTTATTGTCATATCTTGCTCCCAACTCTCCCTGCTGTATATTTTTAAAGAGTTTTAATTGCCTTTTTATAGAATGAGAGTAAAGGAGAGGGAGAGAGAGAGAAACTTAGGTGTGAGAGAGAAACACTGACCGGCTGCCTCCTGCGCAACCTTTACTGGGATTGAGCCGCCATCCGGGCCTGTGACCTGACCGGGAATTGAACTCCCACCTTTCAGTGCCCAGGATGACACCCAGCTAACTGAGCTGCGCAGGCCAGGACCCTCCCTGCTCTTTTAAAGGCAGCACTTACAAGGTCTATGTTCAGGGACCTTGATCTTTGGGAGGGAGAGGGAATGGTGGAGTGGAAAGTGTCTTGAAGTATGATCCTCATGTCTCACAGCAAAGTAGAATCACAGGGATGTTGCAGCCAGTTAGTGAGAACTTCCTGGAGTCAGAGTCTCTGCTCTTGCTGCACATGCAGGTCAGCATTTGAGGCTCCCAACAGCCTGGGCAGATGCTTCGGTCATTCTTCCCATTCTGTCCTCATGCTCAGAGAGGGTGGTCACCCGCCCAGGGGCACACAGGGATGGAGGGAGTGCCGAGGTGGGCTCCCATTCAGTCTGCCTGACTCCAGAGCTGTTGTCTTCCACCCTGAGCTGTAGGATGGGAAGAGCCAGGCCACCTGGGGGCAGCCCATGCATGCATCCACTGCTGTGTGGCTTCCAGCAAGTCACTGACCCTCTCTGGGCCTGAGGTCCCTCAGGAGGTCAGAACAAGGTCCTTTCCAACTCTGAAATTCTGTTTACTCTCTAGACTGCTTGAGGTTTGCAAAGACTTAGAAAGCACTACACGGCAACTCACTCAAAGCGCAAAACCCATCCCTGCCCAGGGGCACACAGGGATGGAGGGAGTGGCCGATCACCATCGGATGCTGGTCACCATCCAAACTTGCACGTTTTTTCTCTTGCTAATAAATACCATGAAAGGAAGCTGTCCTGGTGGACCCTGTGGATGGCCCCATCCTTCCGTCTTTGTTGAGTAAGTGGTCCGGGGCTATGGGGCTCTCAGGGCATCTCCTAAGGGACTCTCTCTCACCTCCCTCCAGTCTTTCCCATCCATACTTACCTGTTCTCTGTGTCTTGCATGCAGGGTCTTGTGCTGGCCTCTCCTTAGCAAGACCCGGGGGCATCCAGCTGTCTAAAGGGGGGGAGGGGCAGTGAAATGGGTGGCACATCTGGTGGCACATGGGAGGGTGAACTTTGTGTGAGTAAGGATTGCCAGCTCCGCCTGCTTTGCAGGGGGCCCTGTGCACAGAAATACACTGAGATGGGGACTGCAGATACCTCCTGCCCGATCCCTCCGCTGACCAGTGAGTCCAGAGGCACCGCAGCCACAATTCGCACCTGCGACAGGACTCGCCCACCAAGTGCACAGCCCTCTGTGTGAGCGTGGCGGGTAGTGGGACCTTGTGGGGAGTTCTTGCCTTGATGTGGGGCGGGGGATGGAGTCAGGCCTTGAAGGTCACTCCAACCCTCACCACCTACCTCCTCTCACACCTCAGATCCAGAAGAGGCTTTCCGGTGGCAACCTGGGTGTCCGCCCCTTTGGCAGCATGTCCCCCGTCTTCATGGGCCCTGCCTGACCGTGGTTCCTGCGGGCTGTTCTGTGCTGGTGGTGGTCAACAGCAGTCGGTGGGTGCAAACCAGATGGAACACCACCCTCCCCACATTGGGCTTGAAGCAGCAGCCCCCCATTAATGTCTGGGCTCCCTCACCCCTTTGGCTGTGCGCTGGCCACCTCTGCCATATTGTCATTTGAGTCTTGGTCCCAGTGGAGATGGAAGCGAAACACAAATAGACGCCTTTGTGCTGCTCAGCCTCCACTGTGCAGGATGCAGCTTGGAGTTCTGTAGGCTCAGTAGGGAAGGGATCCCCAGGGTGGGAGGGCATGGGGGCAGAGGCATGCTTGCCACACCTGGGTGCAACTCATCAACCCTTCCCTGAGATGGGCTGAGAATTGGGGCCATCTTTCTCGAACAGTTTACAGGGGCTTACTGGCCTTTCTTGGCAGCTCATTGGTGACTCTGCTTGGGGAGGAGTAGTGTAACAAACCAGTTTTGTTGGCCCCCAAAATCTCAATCTGAAGGCAGCCTTCTACTCTGTCATTGGGTAGAGGCTGACCTTGTCAGCTACTGAGCTGTGATGACAAGTGGTGCTCAGTGCACAAGTCCTTCCCCCTTTGGAGCCCAAGGAGGAGGCCAGGATTACCAGTCACCCTTGCAGACCCATGGCATAGGGGCAAATATGCACCCCTCTTAATTTCCTCCACCAGAGCTTGTTCAACTAAGGTCTGTAGGCCAAACCCAGGTCATTCTGTACAGCCCAAGAGCCAAGAATGGTTCTTACTTTTTTGAGTAACTGGGAGAAAAAATCAAAAGAAGGTTATTTTGTGAGAGGTGACAATGATATGAAACTGACATTTCAGTTCCCATAAAGTTTAATTAGAACACACTCATGCTCATTTGTTTCCATTTTGCTTATGGCCATTTTTGCACTCTGATAGCAGAGTGGAGCAGTTAAATAGCAACAAAATGGCTCAGGAAAGCAAAGACATTTTCTGTGTGGTTGTTTACAGGAAATATTTATTGAGCCTTGTCCTAGAGAAGAGAAAATGAATTTTTTTCACTTTTCTGGAACGACCATGAGGCCAGGAAGTGAACTATAGAAATTGTAATGCATATGTTATTGTTATGTGTGTCCTGCAGCATTGAAGTTGCTGCGGTTTTCATGGAGCTGGAAAAGACAACAGGAATGGAAACTGCAAGTGCTGTGTCCTAGGAGCAGTTGATCAGGAATCACCAGTGTCCAGGAGTTAGGTCAGTCATGCTTTCTTGGTTCTCAAATGTTGCTGCTATGTCAAAATTGTTTTTGAAATAGAGACTCAAAGGTTGTATCACCAGGGGGTTTTAATCCGTGGGTTAAGGGTGGGATCCAGGCTTATGGCTTTTTAATAAGCCTCCACATGATTCTGAAGAGTCTCCAACCTGTGTGAGACCTGAGTGGTGGAGCAGCTCTATGGGTCAGGGCCAGGGACAGCGCAGGTGCCCTCAGTAATGGAGGACTCCCCTGGGTCCTTGCCCTTGGGTGCCCTCCCTCCTCAGATGAGTGAGGCTTCCTCCAGGTCACCAACAGAGACTCGCTCACCCAGAGAGTCCATTGCTGGAGACGGAGGCCTCCAGCCTTCCCCGAAGCCACTGGTGGCCTCCCCTTCGTTCACGTCACCCTCTTGTGAGGACAGCAGAATGGCATGGTGAGGCCTGGCCTCTTGCTCTGAAACTGACCCTGTGTTCTTGGCTCTGCTCTTTCTCTCGTTGTGTTCTCTCTTCATTGTCGTCAGCTTTGTGTATTTCCTGGGGGCCCTAAGTCTTGGTGCTGGCTTTCATTGGATCAGGTGGGCTCAAGGACTTGGTTCAGACAATGATTGGAACCACTGTTTCCTAATGTGACACTCAGGGGCAGACCTATCTCTGTGCTGGTCTAAGGGTGAGCTGCTTGCTTTGGGGTGAGGTTTGTGTGACCAATATAGGCTCTCCCTCTGCCCCTTCTACCCACCACAGTGCCCCAGGACCTCATGGATGTCATTATGTGCAAACTGCCATCCCTGGGGAAACCCAGTCCATGCAAATCCTCTTGCTTATCCTGTTCACAGAGTGGTTCGCTGATGGTGACTCAACCATGAGAGGTATGAGGGGCTTGACCTGTGGATGGAGGGAATGGAAGGATTTACCAAAGATTTGGAGATGTCCATTGCTTGCTTTGTACTGACCTCAGAGGCTATAGAATCATCCAAGTTTAGGCTGAATCCTACCTTTTGAAGTCCGAGCTGTTGGAGCTTCCTTACATGTGTCAGTCAGGATGATCAAGCTATGTCACCGTAACAAACAGCCCTGAAAATCTCAGTTGCTATTACAGCAAAGGTTCATTGGCCATGCATACCATGTGCCTGTTATGGATCAGTTGGGGACTCTGCTTTCTCCACATTAAAGGGTCCTGATGATGGAGCCACCACCATCTTAAATATTGCCAGTTACAGTTACAGAGGGAAAGGTAGCTTGGAGGGCCTCGAACCAACAATTAAATGCTCCAGCCCAAGTGAGGCACCTGTCATTTCCACTCACAACTCACTGGCCCATCCACAAGGGGCCAGGTAGTGCAGTCCTCTCATGCTCCTAGAAGGCAGAAACCAGAAATATTACTTGATGACAACCACCCATGCCTCAGTTTGCTTCTCCAGCCAAGGGGACACTAATGCTTACTTTGTATAGCTATTGTAAGGACAAATCAAATAATGGTTTAAAGTGGCTAACAAGTGGTACCTTGATTTTATAAGGTTAAAACTCTTTCCTTGCAGCACATAGAGCTTTGGTGTCTTTGGAACTACCTAGCCCATTCATGAGCATGGTCCTGTTCCCCACTGCCCTGGCCTAGCCTGGCTTGTGAGAATAGAATCCTTTTTTCCTTGCTGGGCCTCTGTCCCAATGGATGGTCTAATCTTTAGGCATCGGAGCATGAGAAGTGGGGGCTGGATTCCAATTTTCGGAGTCTTCTAAGCCCTGTGGACCAGAAACATGATCACCTGAGCAGATTCTCAGTCCCTCATCCATGACCCACTGAAGCAGAATCTGCCTTTAAAAGGATCCCAAGACCATGTGTGTAATTTCAAGTCTGAGAGGCAGTGATATAACTGGAGAGTGTCACATTTTAAATGGCATCAGACCCACCTGGGGGAGGTAGCAAAACCTACTGGTACCTCGACTGCTTCCTAGAGGTCGTGATTAAGCAGGTCTGTGCAGGGCCTAGGAAGCCACGCAGTGGAGAAATTCCAGTGATTATGGATCACTGAAACTGCCTTTCTGACCTACTCCCCTCTCTCATTGTATCTGCTTCCACGCCTCTAGTGACAGGGAGCTCGCCACCTTGCACATAGTCAGGGACACTGTGGAAGACCTGTCAGTGAGATGCTGTCCTCATGCAATCTGAGCAAGCCTGAGCCTCACCAACCTGAGGACACAAAGAAGGTGAGTTTAAAGTTTAATGCATCCATGTATAACTGGAGGCCTTCGGGCATGCCTACTCCTCAGTCTCCCTGGATTTTCCTGACTGTCCCACAATGTCTTGGGGATAATTATGCAGATATTGCTCTACTCTGTTGTTTGGAAGAACACACAGCATTCCCTTCAGCAGTCCTTGTTGATTCCAACAGTGCAGGGGCCTCATTCCTCTCTCTTTTCTCAGCCAACAGAGCCCCACAAAATTTCCATGCAAGGAAAATCTCTGAGCCATCACTACTTTGTAATCAGCCAGGCTCTAAATCCCAGTTTGGTTCAGTTCGGTTTCCGCTGGGTCACTTCAGAAGTCAGAATTCTCTGTGAAAGTGTCTGAAACTGAGTTCAGATTAGTTCAAGTAAAACAGAAAATCTGCTGACAGAAATGAGATGTCCATAGGTGCTGGGGCCTCAGGTATGGCTGGATCCAGATGCTCAAAACAGGAATCTCTGTTTCTTGAGCTCTTGCCTCTGCTTGCCACTATGATGGTTTCATTCTCAGGTTGATCCTTCTATGTATGCACCAGCAAAAAATGGATCCCAGCTACCACTGTCCCATATCCCATTGGCTTAGGAATTCAATCAGGGAAAAGAGTGTGTGTTTCCCAGTTGTTTCAACAAAAGTCCCAGGGCTGATTCTCATTGGCCCAGGTTGGATCACATGACAGCCTCTAATTCAATCACTGTGACTCCAGTGTGAGTCACATATGGGGTAGATTCAATACCACCTAAACTATAGGGACAGAGTTGGGGTGGAGGTGACTCCCAAGGTTATTGTAGAAGGGCCAGTGTTGCTGTGTAGTTGCAAACAATACTCCTGCAGTTCCCTTGACCAGCTGGCTTTAATCTGCTCCTAGAGATAATGAGTTGTGCTTTCTCCAGGAAACCTGGGCTGTGTGTTGATTTGCTCTTAGTGTCTCTGTTTTTTCCACCTACAGGGCACCCCTGAAGCTTCTCTGTGACAATGTGAAGTACCAGATCCTTTCTGGAGCCTCCTATGGGTGTGCATATTGGCCTTATTTGCTATCATGTTCTTCAGGCAGCATTCATTGAATGCCTACTCCATGCCAGCAATTCCAGAGAAAGCAGCCTGGCTCTGGAGTTTGGGTCTAGTTGTGCAGTTGTCTAGTTTAGGTGAAGTTACATTAACTTTATGAGTCTCAGTGTCCTCATGTACAGATTGGGAATAAATTGTTTTTTTTTGGTCCTAAGAGAGGGTAGTGCACGATGTGGTTCCTTGGTGGCAGGCCTTTGGTTAATCACCGCAGCATTCCCATTGCCCACCTTAGAGGGTTTGTTTTCAAGATTGAAGGAGAAGCATGTGTAGTAAGGACCCTGGAACCCAGCATTGCATGTCATTGGCTCTCAATAAATGTCAGTTCCCTTCTGCTGAGGGCAGTAGCAGAAGAAAAAGGTGTTTTGTTCAATCCCTTGCCAAGAACTTAAAAATTAAATTCACAATACAAGCACCCTGATTATTTCACTTTTACAGATGAGGAAACTAAGGCAGAGAGAGACAAATTGACTGTCCCAAGGTCACACAGCTAATAATCAACAGAGCTGGGAGCCAAACCCAGGCCTGCCTGACTGCAGAGGCTCAGTTTTTTCCACTCTGCTATATCAAATCTTAGAAGGTTTTATTTCCCCAGCCTCTCAGCCTGGATGAGGAAGATAAAACTTTTGTATTTTCAAAATTCTAGAAAAGTGTTAAACCATCCTGCATGGGCCTGTGAAATAGCACAGCAGGTCCTACGCCTGAGTGCCTGGAGATCAAGGTTGCTGCTTGTTCTGTTCCCGCCCATCCCCAGTGCCTAATGCAGGGCTCCATGGAGCAGGCATTGGGTATTCATGGAACCCAAATGGAAGAGCTTCCTGGAGGAAGGGGAGGGGTTGAGATGGGTCTCGAGTGATGTCATCACACGATGTGGCTCAGTCCCGATGGTGGTTGATAGCCCAGGTTCTGGAGCCACGCAATTGGGGTTCAAATTCCAACTCCACACTTCTTAGCACTGTGACCTGGACAAGTGATGAAACCAGTTTGTACCTCAGTTTCTCCACCTATAAGATGGGGTAAGAGTACATACTTCATAGACTTGGGGTGGGCACTCAATGAGTAGGTTATGTAAGCTCCTGAACAGCTCCTTGGCACTTGGATGAGCTGTGTAAGTGCTCACCATTATAGCAGCAGCAGCCACTCAGGCTCTAAGACTAGAGTCAGGTTGTAAACTATGCTTTTAATTTTGGAATGTGAAGTTCAGAGGTGAGAGGAAACAGGATCCCAGTGCCCTTCAGAGTAGCCTTCCAGCAGCCTTTTGCACTTTACACACACGCGCCGACACACTCACAGATAAGACCTGCCGGTCCCCCTGCTTGACGGACTGTAACTGCAGAGCCTTTGCCTCAAAAAGGAATTTCAAAAAAGAAAGCAGAGAAAATCTACTCCACAAAAGAACAAACCATTGTTAAAGTCATCCTAGTGTGCCCCCAAATTACTAGTGTAAGCAGAACCAGCTGTAATTGTTCATTGTGGATTTATTTGCTTTAAAACAATTTTCTTAGAACTTACTCAAGATGAAAAACTGTAAGATAATATTCCCAAATAAGCACAATGTATGAAACGGACTGAAAATTAAGTAGAAATAGAAGTTTAGTGTCCACTGGCCTTTTCTTCATTTTCCTTTCTGTAACAAAATAGGGCCCACACTAGACACGACCTGCAGGTTGTTTCCCTTTACAATACACATCGAACAGCTTTTTGGGTAGGTTCGCATAGACGCATGTCTCACCCTTTTTACTCTGTGTGGTTTCCATGTGGGGGTGCACTGTACCCCGCTGCTGGGGTATGGAGGGGCTCCCCGGGTTTTTCCCTTTCATACTATTTTACTGTGGATACTGGGTTCATATGGCTTTGCTCCCTCCTGCCAGGATCTCTAAGGGCTAAGTCTGAAAAGCAGAACTGCTGGTTCACAGTCTACCCCTGGCTTTCTGTGGACCAAACCCTTTACTCTCCCCTGTCCCCCCACCGCAGAGTTACAAGAGCAGGAGCCCTGAGGAGCAGGAGCTGCTGTGCCTCATCCTCTATGGGCATCCAGCTTGGGGTGTGCAGGGCCACGTGGCCCTTCCTGCCGGGCACTACCAGTTCGGGATGACAGAAATAGAAAGAAAGGACGTTGGTTACACCTGAGGGCAGAGGGTGTTTGGCAAAACAAATGAGCCAGGTACTGTGGGCTGGGGGAGCTCCGGTACCATGTTGGACAAGGCGGGGAGGGAGATACGGGGAGGCCAGGAAGCTCGAGGGGGGCGCTGTGCAAGAGTGATACAGCACAAGCCACAGCTGTCTGTTTAAATGTGATTTCTACAATTTTGAGATCATTGTAGTTTCACATGCAGAGAGATGTCGAGTATCCTTTCCCCAATTTCCCCCAAGGGAACATCTTGCAGAACCACAGTATAACATCACAACCAGGGCACTGACTGGGTGCAGTGTGCCAATCTTGTTGAGACTTCTGGAGTTACTTGTCCTCGTGTGTGTGTGTGTTTGGTTCTCTACAGTTTTATCGCACATGTAGGTTTGTGTGTCACCAGCACAGCAACATAGTGAACATTTGTGGTGCTGTGAGGGTCTTGGTGCCTCACACCCACCCCGTCCCTACCCCTGGAAACTGATGCAGTCCCCATGTCTATAATTTTGTCACGTCAGGAATGTTGTATCAGTGGAATCAGAGAGTATGTAACCTTCGGGGATTCACTTTTTCCCCTCAGCGTAATTCTCTGGCGCTCCATCCAAGCCGTGTGGGTGTCAGTGGCCGGTCGCTCTCCCGGCTGAGAGGGCTCCGTGCGTGGGTGCCGCACAGTGTGCTCGCCTCCCCCTGTCGCTGGGCCGGGGCGCTGTTTCCAGGGCTTCGGGCTCTTACAAATAAAGGTGCGCTGAGCATGTGTGTACAGGTTTGTGTGTGAGCATAAGTTGTCATTTCTGTGGGATAAATGCTCAAGAGTGTACTTGCTTGGTCATCTGGTTAGTTTAATAAGAAACATAAATGCTTGCTTTTGCGTGCTTAGTTTCATAGGAAACTGCCCAGCGTTCGCAGTGGCTGTGGGGTTTTATATTCGCACCAGCAATATATGAGTGGGCGCCACCTGCATCCTCACCAGGGCTGGGCGGTGTCACCAGTGTCAACGCCCTGGTTGTGATATTGTCCTACAGTTCTGTTGAACACAGGTTAAAATTTTTGATGAGATTCAATTTATCAACTTTTCCTCTATGGATTGTTTTTGGGGTCAAGCCTAAGAATTATTTTGCCCTAGATCATGAAGATTTTCTCCTATTTTTTTTTCAAAAATTTTAATAGTTTTACTTTTTCCATTTAAGTCTGTGACCCATTTGAGTTCATTGCTGTATACAATGTGCTATTTAGGTCGAGGTTCAGCTCTTGCCTATGGACGTCTGGCTCCTCATGAACCCTTTGCTGAAAGGCTCTCCTTCCTCCGGTGAATCGCTTTTGCATCTTTGTGAAAAACCAATGGGGCACGTGAGTGTTGGCCTATTTCTGGATTCTCTGTTCTGTTGCATTGATATATACTACACTGTAGTTAGTAATCTTCAGCTAATACCACACTGTAATTTTAAATGGTTTAGGAGTTTAAAATAAACAAGAAACAGATACCATTAGTATTTTATACTTATTGTTTTGAAATAAGTGTAAGTTCACAAGAAGTTACAACAAGATTATAGATGTCCTGTGTCCCCTTAACCCAGCTTCCCCCAGTGGAAACTAGAACTGTAGTGAGTTATGAAACCAGGACGTTGACATCAGCACAATAGCACTGACTAGATGACAGACTCTACTAGGATCTGCACCAGTTTTTGCATCTGCTCGTGTGTGTCTGCACTTGTGTGTCATTTCATCAGTGACATTAATTTTCATAATATACTTTATTTAACCCAGTATATCCAATAGGATACCATTTCAGCATATATTCTGTAGAAAAGTTGTTAATGAGGAATTCTAGATTCTTTTATTCGTACTAAATTTTCAAATCCTCATGGTATTTTATACTGCATATCTGTGTCCCATCTGTGCTATTTACCTAATATTTGTCTTTGAAACTGGACTCACTTAAAATGTCTATAACTCACTTAAGAAGTGATTTTATACCCCTATTGTCAATATGACTTGCCCTGAATAAGAGGAAACAATAAGAATGAGTAGAATATGAAAACATGATATATTCCATCTACACAGGAGCAGTAGCCTGTCTGAGGCCTGGTCTCTCTTCAAGGGCAGATTATAAAGTGTTAAGGAGCCTGCTGTCCTCTGATCAGAGAAGTCGAAAGAGAGTTGAGAATGGAAACTTTCCCACAGTGTGGTTCCATAGGATGAGGCGGTGCCAGTGAACTGTCATCTTGGTGCCAGCCTGAGGCCCCTCCACGCTTCTCCCCCTGCCAGCGGGTCCTGGGCAGACAGTAACTGAGAAGTCCGTCGTGCCGGGCCCTGTGCTCGGGCCTGGGGACCCGAGGCTGCCTTAGATGAAGTCCTTGCCAGGTGAGAGGGGTTGTGCAGTCAGATGGAAGCAAACCCAGGGCCTGTGTGATCACCCAGAAGGCACCTGTGCCGGGCAGAATGCCACCCGAATTCTTGAAAGGAATTTCCTTCCAGGCAAGGAGGGTGAGGAAGGGCCTCTAGGAAGAGGGGACAGAGGAGCAGATCCCTAGAGGAGGCTGTTGCGTGATGTGGGGTGTGTGCGGGTGTGCTTGTGTGGGGAGGGGTGGAAGGGCGAGATGGAGGTGGGTGGCAGGAACATCCAAATGGGTGAGGCGCAGCAGTGAGAGGTGGGCTGCAGCGGAAACAAGGGGTAAGGCTGCTGAGTGGTGGATGGCGGAGGGGCCAGGCTGGGACAAGCAGGCCCCGGAAGGAGGCTGCTGGGGTCGTCAGGTGCAGGGCCATGGAGGCCTAGCCCAGGTCGGCGGTGGGAATGGGGAGGTGGGTTTGGGCGAGTCTTCAGGAGGTTGATGGGAAGGAGCCACTCGGGAGAGGCCCTCGGGCAGGGCAGACCCAGAACCTGTCTGCTAAAGCCCTGAATAGCTAAAGGATCCCCCCAACTGGGCAGGGGACAGTGTCCCTGCCCCCTGACCTCCCGTCCTTCCCCTCCACGTCCTTCCATCAGCTTTCTGCTCCGTCTGTGCCCAGAGGTCTGGCCGACCCAGAACCTGGGTCACCTGGGCTGTGCAGCACAGAAACAACTCAAAGGCCCTGCTCTCTGGTGAAACCCCACGAGGGAAGGGGGTGAAATCTGCGCTCTGCTCTGAGACCACTGCTATAAGGGAAGGACGTGGTCAGCTTTGCTCAGGTTTGTGACCTCAGCACCCAGCCCCGTGCTGGGCGTGTGGGAGGCCCTCGGTACTTCCAGCGGCCAGTGGCTGTTGGCATGAGTGGCCCGCCTGCCCAGAAGCCGAGCTGGGTGCCTAGCACGTGGAAGGTGCTCCTCAAATTAAATGAGGCCGGGGAGCAGGAGGGTAATAAAGGTGGAAGAAGCAGTCTTCTCTCTTCAGTGTGCCCAGGTCTCAGTGTACTGCCTGGCTCAGGGGAGGGGCTCAACAAATATTTAATATGTGCAGGAGGGAGGGAAGGAAGGGAGGGAGGGAGGGAGGGGGAAAGGAAGGATGGGTTGGAAGAAAGAAGTAGCCTTGCTCACTTTTGTTTGTTCCCAGAGCCTAGCCCCTGCCTGGCGCATAGTAGGTGCTCGGTTTATGTATGTTGGATGTTACTCCATGGATGTTCAAGGGTGTTTCCAGGGCACAGGGTCCCAGGTCAGAGCCACCCTTTTTCTGTGGGACTGGCTCTCTCCGGGGTCCCGGCGTTTCCTGTGACCGTGCACCATGTGCCCTGGCAGGTGGATGAGCAGGTTCAGGCCGCTGCCCACAGACCCCGGCAGAGTGGCTGGGCTGTGGGGCAGTCGTGCAGCAGAGCCTGCGGGAGCCCCGCACAGCTGCCCTGGCTAAGTGCTCACCAGGGGCCAGCCTGGCGGTCACTGCACCAAATGATGCCCGGGCCTCCGCCATCAGCATCAAGGTGATGGGCAGCTTATCTCAGGGAGCGGGGAGGGCGTGAAGGCCAGGATCCACTCCCTCAGGGTGCGGCAGGCATGGTGAGGGATGGGCATCTGGGCCCTCGGGACAGAGGGTCACCCTAGCTATTGGGTGGACGGTGACTGGAGTCTGACCTGAGTTTGAACTCCAGCCCCACCACTTCCCAGCTCTGGGGCCTCAGGCAAGCACCCATAGTTGTGGGCCTCACTTTCCATATCTATCAAATGGGAATAATGGTTGAGAGGGGAGGTTTGTGTGCAGCTTAAACAGATAGTGTGTCCAGAGCCCCTAGTACTGTGCTAGACTTTCATTTACTCACCAAATGCTACTGAGTGCCTGTTATGTGCCAGGTACCATCAGGAATGTCCTGGAAGGTAGGAATACTTCAGTGACCAAGTCAGACCCTTCTGTTCTTAGGGATTCCCCAGTTCATCGGCCCAAAGCAGGAGGGAGTTCTCTTCACTACTGATGTATCAGCCATCAAGGGCCACACGACTACTGCATAGCAGGCAACCCCCGAAGGTCAGTGACTTCCAACAGCACACATTTCCTTTACTTGTGAGTCTGTGGGTCAGCAGGGCAGTTCTGCTCTGAAGGTCAACTGAAAGTTTTGTTGACCTTCTCGGGCCTCTCAACTGCCTGGGTGACTTGTCTGTGCTGCACAAGTCATCCTCCAGCAGGCCAACCTGCGCATGTTATCATAGGGAACACAGACCACAGAGATACACAAGCTCTCTTTAAGTCTGTGCCGTGGGGATTTTGCTAACACCCCATGGGCCAACGCAGGCGACATGGCCTAGCCTAGCTTCAGAGTGGCAGGAAAATCATTGAGCCCATTTTGCAAACTGTGTATCATGTACCCCAAGGCCCATGTACAAGAGGGCTCCCCAGATGGCAATTATTTTCTGGTTGTGACCTTAGTGTCCCTGGCTTCTCAACCTAACAGCTGGATGAGGTAGGAAATATTTCACCTTCTCCCCCCATTTCACAGAAGAATACTCTGACTTTCAGAGAGGTGAAGTGTCTTGCCTAAGGTCACACAGCAAAGGAGCAGCAGAGTTGGGATTTGAACCCGGGTATGTGGTGATTTCATATAGCTGTGGTATGAGCTCTTTTTGCTCCTCCTGGGAAAATTTCATTTGCTCATTTCTGGCATAAGGATGATTTTCTCAGTGTCACTGGAGAAGAGCATGGCCCTGTCCTGTATTTGGGTCCTGTGTGGCCACCTGGTCATGGGCAGGAGGCTGGCCAGGACTGAAATGAGGATGACAGTCACTCAGCCCCAGCCCAGCTGGCACTGTCCACTGCGGTACACAGAGGAGGCTCCACAGGCTTCCTTGGGGAATGGGGAGGCCAGGCTGACAGGGAAAACCAGCAGGCCCACGGCGGTGGTGGCAGCTGGAGATAGCAAGAAGGAAAGTCATTGTGTTGCTCAGCGGGCTCTGGGCTACCCTTTCATCCCAGGACTCCCTCACTCATCCACCCGCCTGTCTCCCTGCCTGTCCATCCACTCATCCATCTATCCACTCATTCACTTATATATCAACTTAACTATCCTTTAAAAATTTTGTTCATTAATGTATAGTTGGTATTCAGTATTATATTAATTTCAAGTGTACAACA
This sequence comes from Miniopterus natalensis, assembly GCF_054644295.1. Classification (NCBI taxonomy): domain Eukaryota; kingdom Metazoa; phylum Chordata; class Mammalia; order Chiroptera; family Miniopteridae; genus Miniopterus; species Miniopterus natalensis. Next base: position 10,757,166 of record NC_142091.1, on the reverse strand, counting down.
TTGTGACTTGTCATTTGTACACCTTACAATGGGATCAAGGCAATACATCTATCACCATACAAAATCAATATCGGATCAACTCATCTTTCCTCTTATCCAACCACCACTGAACTGCCCTTGCACACATTGGCCCATCTACTCCTCCCCCCATTCAACCATATTCTAATCCACTCAAGGTCTCCATCCCTCTATCTGCCTGTCCAGTCATTCATCTATCTAGCCACCTGCCCACTTGACCACCTGTGCCCCCACCCATCTATTCACATACCCATCAGTCCATCCATCCATCCATCCATCCATCCATCCATCCATCCATCCATCCATCCATCCATCCATCTCTCCCTTCTCCTTTCCCATGGCCACCCCAACATTGTCGCTGCCATTGTCCACTTGAACACTACGTAAGGATGATGAAGACCCAGACAGAATGAGCAAGAAAGCGTTTGGAATTTATTTCCTTTCCTCTCTGTCATGTTCTCTCTTTCCTACCCGTAAGTTCTTCTTTGAAACTCATCCCCAGCCCCTCATTTTATGACTCTCACCATGAAGGACCTGGTCTCATCCAGGCGCTTGAGCTCCAGGGATCATCGATGGTTATAGTATCTCCCCGAGCTCTCCACTTCCACCCTCTTAGCCCCTCCCTGGCTCCCGATCCCTGCACCCCGTCGGCACTATTGAATCACGTTGAGCAAGCCTGAGTGGCCTGGGCAGGGAGCTGGCCTGGGAGTCAGGATGGCTGGGCCTACCCTGCTGCAGGGGCCCTGTTATGTCTGATTCTGCCCTGGGATCCCTCACATGGGTGGCTCTGGTCATTAAGGCTTGTTCCCTGCCTTTCGTCCATCAGGAAATTCTCAAGGAGACGCTTCACGCTCCGGAGCAGAGGAAGCAATTTCGGCAGAAGGGGAAGAGCTAACACAAAGTTGGTGTGCTTGAAGGAACCTGCTCCCTGGTGAGCCAGGGGCTCTGTGCCATACCCATGATCCTCGACAGCATCCTGCACAATCTCTGAAGCCGATTTATTTTGCACAGCCCCAGCACACAATGCTATTTCATTGTGTTTTCAGATTGAACCTGCCCATTGGTTTTACTTGGATTCCTACATGCAGAACGCACCAGGGTTCCCTCGGTGTGGGATCAGAGACTTTGCTAGAGCTGTCTTGAGTCACTGTTCACTTTTGCTGCCTCACGGAGAGGATGTCAAAGACGTTTTGGATGACTGGATGGAATATGAAATGGGATATCAACATATGGTGCAATTATTCTTGACGAGACACTTGAACATGTACTGTTGGTTCAAGGATACCTAGCGAAATCCAGTTGGGCATTTCTAGAGGAAAAGTAAATAAAGAAGCTCCTCATGGTGGGACTGCTAGAGTGGTCTTTTAAGAAACTGGCTTTGATAGCAAATATTGTAGTTGTAGCGATTACATTGCACTGCAAATCCATGACCAGCTTGCTTGTCTGAACATCATTCCAGGAATTCCGAAGACACAACATGTGACCTGAAAACCAGAAGAGAGATTCAGAACATTGTGCGGTTCTCCACAGAGAAATTGCCCTGTCACAGAAATGAAATGACCCCCAAATCCAAACTTGGTTTGGCTCCTCACAACTTTTTGATGGCCGATCCTATTATCGGACCTGTAAGGCACTGGCTTTCTCCAAGCTTTGGAGATGCCTCAGACTGACAGTGGGTTTTCCCCAGCTCACCACCTAAACCTTTACACTGGAAAAATGGAGTCAAAGCAAATCCCAGCACAGTCGGCAGTTATTTCCCAAAGGTTCTTCTGGTGCCCGGTGGGTAAAGCACAGCCAAACACTGCAGCAAAATCACGTAATACTTTTTCTGAAATGTCTGATATTTTAAAAGCAAAGAATCAAAGTGTGAGGGGAAATGGCAGAAAGCAGTGTCAAGAAGAGAACAAATGGGTCCACAGCCAGTCAGCCAGCCAAACAGTGGAATTCCTTGATGAAATATGTATAAAAACAAGCTTCATCCATGAAAACTTCAGGATAATTTTGCAACCGATGCTGCACGTGACTTAACTGCCTCTGGGGAAGGCCAGGGACCAGAACCTGCCGAGGGACAGTGTGGGGCATGTGATGGACACTGCAAGTTCCCCTTTCCACCCAGAGCCTCTCTGAGTGTCAGGTTTGACCATGACTCTGTAACGAAATTCCTGGGCCTTTGAGAGCATCAGGTGTTCTGTGGGAGCCCCAAGCACAGAGGTCAAATGCATTTGAAGGGGGGTCTCTCTGCGCCTTACCTTTTTCAGGTGTTTTAAAGAACTGCAGGAAGGCAAGGAGGTTTCTGAAGATATTGCTCTCTGTACAGAGTAATATCCATGAGTTTAAACTGAAAATGCACTTATAAGCTTTTCTACAGGTGCATCGTTTTACTGTTTGGCTAATAAATTTATGTTGCTTTTTTAAGGTGTTTTGCTCTCTGATTGTGGTTTATATTCTTTCAAGAAAAATGTTTTTATTCATTTTTCAGAGAGAGAAGGAGGAAGAGTAAAAGAGAGAGAAAAGCATCGACGTGAGAGAGAAACATCCGTTGGTTGCCTCCCGCACGCCCCCCAACTGGGGACTGAACCCACCACCTTGGTGTGTTCCCTGACTGGGAATCAAACTGCCCACCTTTCAGTGCCTGGGACTGTGCTCAGCCCACTGAGCCACACCGGCCCGGGCTTATTTTATAATCTCATCAAGAAAATAGTATTTGAGTTATGAAGCAGTCAATCTCCCCATTTCAGTGATTGCAAGAGTGTCTCTTATACTGCAATTAGAAAGGGAAGTTAAAGCACACAGTTATGAAGTGAACCCAGAGCTGAAATGTCACCGAGGTCAAGATGGCAGGTCCCCTGCCTTGGTGGCATTGGCACCTTCCTTGGCTCCTCAGCACTGAGGCTCTCCGACCCTGCTCTGCCTGGAGCTGGGCTGACAGGTTTGACTTAGAGCCAGCATCCGCCAGGCCACGCTCACGTTCAAGACGAACCCTTAGCCCTTCACGAAGGGACACGGTCCTCGCCTGCAGAGGGGCTGAGTCCGGGTGGCAGTTGCTGCTCTAATTTGGCGTGTGCTGGATGCAGTCAGCGCACCCACGAGCCTGCGGGAGAGACGGCAGCAGGGAGCAGAGGCCGGGCCCAGGGCTGCCTTGGCCGTGTCCTCGCCCCCGGCCACCAGCCCTCCGTGTGCACAGGATTCTGCCGGGTGAATTCTTCCACAGCGCTGCTGGGTAAATACGCAGGACAGCTGAGGCCATTAGGTTTTAGGCTGCAGCTCAGGGTGGATCTGGGGACCCTGGTGTCTTGTTTGGTTCCGTCGCAGCAGCAGCAGAGACCGAGCTGCTCTCATCAGCCCGCCGAGGCCCCTGGGGGCTGGGGGGCAGCAGAGGGTGGGAAGCTGCCCCGAGTTCAAGTGAAGCGTCTCCCTGGGGGGTCAGAGCATGACGGTCACACGCACAAGGCTCCCAGGAATGTGCTTGGCTCCTTCAGGATTCTTAAGTCCACGTCAGGATGGCAGTGCCCACTCTCAGGAGAATTTCAGCTGTAACAGGGGACAGTCACCCGGGTGTTAGGGGGACTCCAGTGTCGGGGCGGCTTCTGACCTCAGCGAAGATGTTTCTTTGTGGGGGTGGGGAGCGTGAGCACATGCGTGCGGGCGCATCTGTTGTGTAGGTTTCAAAAGCACCTTTTAACATGTGGTATCCACAAAATACACCTCTGTCAAAATTTTATTGTGGAAATCTTTATTCTGTATAGATAGCCTATTTCATAGGAGTTCTAGGTAACTCCTTGGGACTATCAAAGGAAATGCTATTGTAAGAAATTCACTGTAGTATTTTTCTTCAGCTTTTAAAAGACTTGATTATAAAGGACAAATTCTATTTATTAATAAAAGTGTCACTCCCTTTATGCTAAGCAGGAGAACTCACAATTACGGCATTGTGTTTAGAATTAAGTTATTCACAATCTTCCATCTTGAAATGCGACTAATTTGTGAACCCTTTGGTGACTTTATATATATATATAATTTTTCATTTAAAATTTACATTCAATATTATTCTGTAGTAGTTTCAGCTGCACAGCAAAGTGGTTAAAAATCATGTACTTGACAGAGTGCCCCCCACCCTTTCCTAATTCAAGTACCCCCTGGCCCTGCACATATTCATCTTTGCATCACTGACTACATTCCCTGTGCTGTGATCTATAGCTCTGTGGCTGTTCTGTGGCTACCAATTCGTCCTGTTTAATCCCTTCACCTTTTTCAACCGGCTCACAATCCCCCTTCCTTCTGACACCTGACAGTCTGTTCTGTGTATCTAAGAGTCTGTTTCCATTTTGTTTGTTCATTTTGTTGATTAGATTCCACATGGAAGTGAAATCATATGGTATTTGTCTTTCTTCATCTGACATATTGAACTGAGCATAACGTTCTCTAGGTCTATCAGTGAGGTTACAAAAGCTAAGCTCTTTTTATTTATTATTTTATTTTATTTATTTATTTTATTTTTTAAATTTCATTATTGTTAAAAATATTACAGATGTCCCTTTTTCTCCCCAATGACCCGTTCCACCCCGTTCCTTCCCCCTCCCCAGTTGCTCTCCCACCATTGTCCCTGTGCTTGGGTTGGGTACATATGCACATAAATTCTTTGGTTACTCTCTCCCCCCCCGACTCCCCCACCCCTTCCATTCCTCTGACATTCGTCAGTCTCATCTATGCTTCCATGTCATTGAATCTATTCTGTTCATCAGTTTATTAAGTTCTTTAGATCCCATGTATAATGAAATCATGTGATATTTGTCTTTCCCTGCCTGGCTTATTTCACTTAGCATAATATTCTCCAGGTCCATCCATACTGTCCCAAAGGGTACGAGATTCTTCTTCTTTACAGCTACATAATATTCCATGGTGTGAATGTCCCACAGCTTTTTTATCCACTCAGCTACTGATGGACACTTGGGCTATTTCCAGATCAGCTAAGATCTTTTTAAAAAAGTGCACTACATGATTCTGCTCGGAAGCTCTTACTGTTCTTCCAGAAGCACAGCTGCTTTGCCTGGTCTCCTTGAGGTCTATGTAGAGTTGGTCTGAGAATTCTAGACTTCTCTTCCTTAGCAAGGGGTGAAAACTTTGTTTGCCTGACAGGTAAATAATTGTCCCTTGTTTACTGTCATCTGGAAACCATTTAATTTTTAGTAATTCTGTGTGTGTTTTCTTTTCTAAGTGAGTCCTGTACCATGGTCAGTCTTTCAGGTTCCTAGAGCTGGAGTTTTCAGCTCTCAATACTGTAGCAAGAGAGACTCGAGTTAGTTATCAGAAGCGTGTCTTCTAAGGGTGTTGAGCCTCCTCGAGAACCAACAATCATCTCTTCAGTTTGGCCGGTTTGACAGTAGCTCAGTATTGATGATGTTGTGTTGCTTTACTCAGTGCCCGAGGAACAAAATGTTGTTGGGATGGCGTTTTGGTACCTTGAGGCCTTTAGCTATCTTGACAGTTTGAGATAAAGTCTATGTGAGTTAAAGTCTATGTGTGTGATGTGACTCGAGTGTGCAGAGCCCGCGGAGGGTGGGTGTGGGGGCGATCCGCGCATCTGCTATGCTCATTCCCTCGGACCCGTGCATGCGTTTCTCAGGGTCCAGATTTCCCTGAGAAAGGCCAGGCGTAGCCTTAGAGCCGGACTTCCCCTTTGAGAAATTTCAGACGGTTTGGAGAAATCGAGCGACAAGGAGTGTGCCGAATATGCAGTGATGTGCTTGTGTGTGCTGCAGGCTAAGGCGAGAAGAGGCCTTGTGTTGGTTTCATTATGTCTTTGAGAGAGAAAGTGGTCTTTGAATTTACTTTTTAAATGTTCTTATGTTCCACCTGCCTGATCTGCGGGGTCCAGGCAAGGATACCTGCTGCCACTGGGCCATGGACCCATGACCAGCAGGCACGCCGAGGGGGGCCGCCCGCAGTGGGGGGACACCCTGTGCACAGCAGGCTGCCCTGCGGTGGCCCTGGAGGTCAGGACGGAGGCACAGGGGTCGGGGCAACTGCAGAGCGGCCCCTTAAACCCAGCTGCCTGAGAAATCCCAGGGTTCCAGTAGAATATATCTTTCTCTTCGGCAGAAATGAACAATTAAATGAGAAATTAATAAAATTTATTGGAAAAAGAGAAGATATGTTTGTGAGCTTGGTTTTGTGGCACAGGCAGTCCCTGCCCAATACAAGTTTCTAATTGTGCCCCTTGGCACTGCGGGGTCTTGTGGGAGTCAGGGTTCCCCCTGAGTAGAGCGAGGAGGAAAGGCTTTTTAAAAAGCAATGTTTTATAATCTGTCTCCATAATCTCTTGCCTTTGTTACTGACATAACCTCCTAAGGGGTCATATTCTACCCCCGCCTGGTGCTCCTTCAGTGTCTTCTGCACACTGCGCCATGATGAGCTTCCTAAAGCACAACTCTGATCCCCTGAGGCCCCTCTTTAACCCGTCAGTGTCTACGCATAGCCTCGGGGATTTATCACTAAGGGTCTCTATAGGAAACAACTTATTCCAGATGGTTCAGGGGAAGAGACTTCTAATGAAAGCACTGTTTGCAGATACACAGAGAGGGTTAAAGAAGCACACAAGGAATGGGGAGCCACCCAGGGGTGAGCCAAGGGGGAGCGTTTCCCCCCTAGACTGAGGGGACCTGAGAAGGAAGAGTTAGGGGCTCCCAGGGAGAGCTGGGGAGGGGCCGGTTCCCGGAGCCCACCCAGAGGGCACAACTGCCCTGGAGATGAGACTCCAGAGTCGCACCTGAGGAAGACCATTACTTTCCTCCCTGCTGCCATCGATGACCCTCGGGAGCTCCCCATTATCCCACTTGTGTGGGAAACCAGCTGGCAAAGGCGTGGGTGACCCAGTGCAGGGCTCGGCTTGCTGGGGCGCAGGGCAGGGCAGAATAGAGAGAGAGGGGGCCTGGGCAGGGGTGGTGATGAGACTTGGCAATTGCCGAACGATCAGCACAGGAGCTATTAAAAATAATATTTAGCTGGCTGGCTGAACAGTATTATTACGAGGACTCATGAGATGCTGGTGACAGTGCTTGTCACTGCGTGGGCGCTGGGTGAGTTGGTGTCCTTTCTTGTTTATCGCACCCACCCCGGGGAGAGAGTGAATGTTAGCTCAGTGTTTGCTCAGCTAGTTCTTGTGTTCTGTCCCTGCCACTTTGCTGTTGTTATTTCCTGTAGGAGAAACGCAGAGATTTTTCACCTTCTCTCCCTTAGACTTCCCTGCCCCCCTCAAACAACTTCTTTTCTTCGCAGGACAGGAAACCTGTGATTTTTTCAACTTCTTCCCATTCTCTTTATTTAAAAATTTTCTTATTAACAATATGTTTTTATTGATTTTAGAGAGAGAGGAAGGAAGAGAGATAGAGAGAGAGAACAGCAATGATTAGAGTCATTGATCGGCTGCCTCCCGCAGGCCCCTTACTAGAGATCAAGCCCGCAACCCGGGCTTGTGCCCTGACTGGGATCCGGTGACCTCTTGGTTCCTGAGTCGATGCTCTACCACTATTTAAAAAATTCTTAATGGAAACTTTCAAACAAACATAAAAATAAAACAGTAAAATGAACGAACTTCCGTGTGTCTCTCAACCACTAATTGATAATTAAAAAATTATCAACAGCTTGTTTTCATTCATCCCCTCCACCCTTTTTCTTGCTGGCACATTTTAAACAAACCCCAGAAATCAGGACATTTTACTGTGGACCTCTTTAATGAAGAAATTTTATCTTTGACAAAACCACTGTGTCTTTGTCATTTTCGATAAAGACAAAGATCAATCTTTAACTGTATCTAAGCTCAGTCCATGTCCAAATTCTCCCAATTGTCTTGAAATGTCGTTTTTCGTTGGATGGTTCGCATCAGCTACCAAACAGCCCCCCATCTGTCATTCTTTTTAGGTAAAATTCCGGTCTGACTTGAGGGTAGAGCCTGCCCGGGAGGGAAGATGTGGCAGCCACCTGGGTGTGGGGCATTTTGTGCCACCCTCAAGGTAATTATTCCCCTGATGTTTTCCTTACCATGCCCACAAGAGGCAGCTCCAACCGCCCCCGAACGGTGGGCAGCCCTGCAGCCCCCAGCGGGTCTGAGCTCCTCCTGGGGCCTGGGAAGAGGCATTTGGGGTGAGGTATCTGTCAAGCACGAGAACTTGCAGTGCTGCCTGTTCCAGCTCATTTGCTTCAGACTTTTTATTCGCCGCCTTGTGGGGTAGGGCTGGGCATGAAAAGGCGAAGAGGCGTGAGGCCGGGGTGGGGGCTTGGGCAGGTCCGCAGCCCGCATCCTACAGCCGTCTCTGCCTGGCTGGGGCGCTTTGCTTTTCTGTTGACCGATTGCTGGGCAGCTGGTTGTGTCCACTTGGTGGCTACTGTGATAGTGCTGCTGTGACACGGATGTGCAGGCTTTTGTGTGAGCTTCGGCGTCTTTGATTGCTCCTGGGCATGTACCTAGGAGCGGAATTTCTGGGCCATATGGTGATTCTGTTTAACTTTATGAAGTGCTGCCGAACCATTTCCTCTCTTGCATTCGCACCAGCCCTGTGTGCAGGTTCCAGCTTCTCTGCATCACTGCCAACCTCGGTCGCTTTGGAAAGATATCTGCATCCCAGCGGGCGTGAGGTGGCATCTCACTGGGGTTTTCATTCGCATTTTTCTGAGGACTGACAATTTTGAAGGAGTCTTCATGTCCTTCTTGACAGTTTGTGTCTCTTCTTTGAACAATGGACAAATCCTATTTCTATTTTAAAACTTGCTTATTTGACATTGTATTGTTGAGGTGTCGGTATCCTTTATATATTGCAGATAATTGGATTTGGCGGACGTATCATTTGTGAATATTTTCTTCCATTCCATAGGCTGTATTATGCCATTCTCCATGGTGTTCTTTGAAGAACAAAAGATTTTAATTTTGATAAAGTCGTATTCATTTCTCCTGTTGTTGCTTGTTCTTCTGGTGTCATATTTAAGAGTTCACAGGCCAATTCAAGATTAAAGATTCATGTCCCTTTTCTTTCAGAGACTCTTATAGTTTAGCTTATGCATTTAAGTCCGATCCATTTTTTATTTGGAATCTATTTTGTCTGATATTAGTACGGCCACTCCTGCTTTTTTTTTGCTTAGTATTTATGTGGAATATATTTTTTCATCCTTTCACTTTCAACTTGTTGTGTCTTTGGATTTCTGGGAGGTTCTTGTAGGTGCGTGCCTATAGTTGGATTGTGTTTTCATTCATTCTGCTAATCTCTGTCTTTTCACTGGAGAGTTTAATCCGTTTACATGGAAAGTAATTGCTGATTGAGAGGGGCTTCCTCCTGCACTGTACTGTTTGTTTTCCACATGCCCCATAGCTTTTTTGTTCCTCATTTCTACATTCTTGTTTTCTCTAATGGTTAGCTAATCTTTTGCAGTGAAGTGTTTAAATTCCTTTCTCAGTGACTTTGGATATATTTCATAGCTATTTTCTTTGTGGTGACCATGGGATTACCTTTAACAGCCTAAAGTTATAATACTCTAATTTGATTTTATACAAGGGTAACTTCAATGATATCCAAGTTCACAAAGCTAATAGATCGCCTATTATGTCAACGCAAAAAGACCTTCTTCAAGACATATTATAGTGAAATTGTCCAAAATCAAGGATAAATAAAGAATTCTAAAAGCAGTCAAGGGAAAAAAATTGTGACCTGCAAAGGAACCTCGATTGTGCTATCAGATTTCTCAACAGAGAACCTATGAACCAAGAATGGGTGAAATGACAGATTCCAAGTGTTGAGAGAAAGAATTTGCCAGCCCAAAGTACTCTGTCCTGAAAGTGACCTTTCAAATAAGAAAAAGAACTTAATATTTTCCTAGGCAAACAAAAGCTGAGGGAGTTCATCACGACTAGACCTGCCTTGCAAGAACTGCTGAAAGTGTTCTGGGGTAACTCCCAACAGACCCACCAGAGTTTGTGTTTGAATTTTGGAGCCTTTATTATAATAGCTGAGCAGCAGCTAGAGCTGCAGCGTCTGACCCATGTAAGAGCCAAACTACAGCCCTGACCCTCGGTTCTTCTCTTACTTTATGCTCAGTAACCACAAAAGCACTGGAGTAAAGGGGTTTCCAATAATTTGTCAGGCTGTCAGCTTTTGGTACCGGAAACAAGAGGGGACCTTTAGCAACACAAAAGGAACGATTTAAACACAGTGTCTTACAATGAATAATGGGGTTATGCTTGGCCAGGGTGTGACTGGTTTGTTCTTTCTTTGGGAACTCAGGGTGGGTGGTGATTACTGGGCTGGCTTGTTGGGCCTTCTCCTGTACAGTAGGAATCTTGCTCTACCTTTACTGTTAGTTCCTTAGGTATATTCTTCTGGCCATTGTGGCCAGAACAGAAGGAGTTCTTCAACCTGAAATGAAAGGACACGAATCAGTGACCACACAACGTATGAAAGTGTACAACCCACTGGTGAAGGTCAATATACAAGCAGAGCCCGAGCACGCTGTCTGTCAGAGGGCAGTGTGTTCACGACTTCCCCACAGCTCGGCCTACCTCGGAGGGCCTGCCGATTCGGGTCAGACCACCGGCCGCAGCAAAGCCAGTGTCACCAAGCGGGTTCAGGGATTGTGTGGTTTCCCAGTGCATATAAAAGTGATGTGTACACTCTACTGTCATCTAGTAAGTGTGCAACTGCCTTATGTCTAAAAATACAATGTGGATACCTTAATTTAAAAACACTTGATTGCTACAAATGACCCAGGCATTCAGTGAGGTGGGATCTTTTCTGGGCGGAAGGTCTGGCCTCCGTGCCTTTGGCTGCTGACTGATCAGACTGGGAGTTGTGCAGGTCGGGGTGGCTGTGGCAATTTCTTAAAATCAGACAACAGCAGTTGACTCTTTGTTTCAAGAGTGATTTCCCAGTAGCATATGATGCTGTTTTTAGCATTTTCCCCACAGTAAACCTTTTAAAAGTGCAGCCAATCCTTTCAAAGGCTGCCCCTGCTCCATCAACTAACTTTATATCACATTGTAAATACTTTGTGCTCATTTCCACAGTCTCCACAGCATCTTCCGCAGAAGAAGTTTACATTTCAAGAAGCCACTTTCTTTTCTCATCCACAGAAGCAACTTCTTGTTCATTGAAGTTTATTTTAGGATTGCAACAGTCCGGGCATATCTTGAGTCTCAACTTCTAACAAAAATGTTCTTATTTTATTTTGTACTTTCAGTAGTATTTCGTAGTTCTTTCAGGTGTACAATTAGTGCTTAGACAACCCTGTACTTTACATAGTGTTCCCTGACTCTTTCCAGTACCGACCTGGCACCCCACGCAGTATGTGCAGTATTATTGACTGTATTCCCTAAGCTCACCTTACATCCCGGGCCTATTTTGCTACTAACAAATTGTATTTCTTAATCCCTTCACTTGTTTCCCTGGGACCCAAACTCCCCTCCCCCCTGGCAACCACCAGTTTGCTCTCATGTCTAATAGGCACAGATTTTATAGCCTTTGTTTGCATCATGTTTGTAATGTCCCCTTGGTTAAGGCAAGTCACAGGCCTCCTTCAACTGAAGGAGAAATGGGCTCCACCTCTTGGGGGAAGGAACTGCAAGGTCAGCATTGCAGAAGGTGTGCACACTGAGATGGGAAAGTTTGAGAGCATTGCTCTAGATTTTCCCGGGAAATCTCTCTCCCCAGGGCAGGGAAATCACCCTACTCTCCACCAGGATATATGCTGCTACCCATAAAGACACCTGTGGGCCCCATTCAGCCATTATGTGCTTGGGCATCAGGGACGCTCACGGGAGTTCACACCCACCCCAAGAAGCACCCCTTGACCCCGGGAGAGACAGGGAGTCGGGAATGGGTGCTGCCCTCTTGCGCTTCTCCAGTGAGCACACTGTGCGCTGCTCCTCAGAGGGTCCCCAGGGGTCAAACTCCAGCTGCACACAGTAGGGATCCACTTAATACTATTCTTTGGGGTGGGGCTGCCTCCTCCTCTGTCACCCACAATTGTCTCTTGGTATCATTTGCCAACAGAAGTCACGCTCATGCAAGCCCTTGTCTCACACTCTGCTTTCAGGGAAACTCAAGCTAAGACAACACCCCACTTTATGACCTAAGAGGGAAGCTGGGAGCTGCAGGAACAAAGGAAGAGCAACAGAAGTGGTGAGGATCTGGACCTATGATGGGCTCCTTTCTCCTCTCACGTTAGGTAATAAATGCATGACTCAAGGGAACACATGTATGTATTCCACAGGCGCAGAGGGTGACCTTCCAGGCCTGTGAAGGCAGCACATATGACAGCTGTAACCGGGGAAGGCAAAAGAACCCGTGTGGCTGTCAGACTCACATTTCACTCAACCAATGGAATATTAACCCTGATCAGTAACTCAATGTTCCTCCCAGAACAACTGAAAACTAATTACAAATTCACTCAGACAAGCTGGACAGCTTCAAGAGTCTTTCATCCAGTAATGGCGGTTAAAATAGCTAAAAGATTCTCATACAGGATTTTGGGAAATGTAACTTTATTTCTGTTGGTCAATAGCCTGGAGGTGGAAGTGGAAAGTCATATGTGAAGTATGCCCCCCCACTCTGGAGCCTGTGATGGCTGCCACTTCAGGTGTCACCCCAGGCGATCTGAGTGGTGGGGGCACTTTTGATCTTACCTCCCCTTCCTCTTGGTGTCCTCAGGGAAGAGGGAAGGAAAACTCACAGGCACTGATGACACAGCTGTCACCTGTGTGTGGGCCACTGAGCCAGGACCCTGCTCCCCAGAGTTCCCTCCCCGCTTCACAGAACCCCTCCCCTCTAGGGCTGCACAGTTGCTCCCTAGGGGTGCAGGGCCGCCCGGGGAAGCAGGGTCCTCAGCAGGCAGTGGAGACCAGAGTTGTGAGCAAGAGAATCTGGTCCACCGTCTGGTGAATTTCTCCCTCACATTCTGGCTTCAGTGGGAAGGCGCCTTTCAGACCGTGAGCTCAGGTTCAGGTCCAGCTCCTTGTAGCAGATGGAAGTGATGAGTGGACAGTGCGCGAGGACAGGGGCAATGTCTGCCTACGAGACCCAGTGAGGTTTCCCGCAGGATCCCAATGGACAAGTGGGATTCGGACTTGGAAAAGGGGCCGGATGGTAAGCACAGGGCAGGGAGATCTGCCAGCTGCGTTCGCTGTCAGGGTGGGGGTGAGGGTGAGCACATGGGGAGCAGGGAGAGAGGAGGCTGCTGACATCAGAGTCGCCTCGAGCCACGGTCTCATTAAGAGACTGAAATTTAACCTTAGATGCGGGTGGGGCACCACGGGAGCATTTAGACAGCAGGAGGACATTTTCCTGTGATGAACTCTTTCCTCTATAGCAGGCCATCCATTTAAATATAATACAGGCATACAAACTGAGCATAGTTGTTATGAACTTGCATTTGACAAGGCTTCCCATCGAATTGCAAGTAGATGAAGTAGGCCTACTTCAGTTTAGGAACCTTTATTTTATAAGAAGAAAGAAGAAATTCTTGAGGCATCCAGGGCTCATTGCAATGACTCAAGGTCATCTCTTGGTTGAAAAGTCTCCTAAAATTTAAGCTTTGGGAAGGTTGTCAAATATGCTTACCCAAAACATTATGTCATGAACTTTTTGTAAATCCAGTTAAACAAAGACATCATTTTATGGTAATAACTCTACAAGACATTCATCAAACTTAATCCAGATTTAATATTAAATATTTTGTCCAGACCACAGAATTCTACTGAATTTATAGAAGCACTGAATCTTTTTAGACCAATACATTATTATCACTTAGTAATGCCATCCAGAGGCAGAAAACACACCACATATAATACACAAACATGTAGAGAACACACACATGAAGACTAAATACCCAAAGACCATATACGTAATCCGAATTTATTAATTTTATAGAGAGGACAGAGGAATTTTTTGTATAAACTTCAAACTTTCACCAATTTTTTTAACCTACATATTTTATACAACTTTCACAAACTTTCTTACCCATTCAGAAATAACCAGCTTTACAACAACTCACTTTCTTTTTCCCCTTCAAAATGAATCTCCATACCTCATGCCTTCTTTTACCAACACGACACAATTTCTTTCCAATTACTTAGAATTCTTACCTCTTAGAAACCTTAACTTTTTTAGGTCACAAGTTAATAATTAGTATTCCTCAGATTAGCAATGCATTCACAATTTTCATAGATATATTTTAAATAAAATACAACACAGTCATTAACTGGTTTAAATTCATCCCCTAGATTCTCTGTAGTAAAAGGTCAAAAGCAGGCAAAGTCAGATTAATTAATATTTCAGTATCCTGTTATTTTAAAATACATAGATATTTAATAATTTTTATTATTTAACCCAGCAAAACTCCAAGGTTGTAAGTTACCAAAGACTTTGGAAAACCCTTTACATACATATATGTATGTGTGTGTGTGTGTGTGTGTGTGTGTGTGTGTATATATATATATATATATAAAATGTAAGTATTAATGGAAAGGCTTATCAAAAAACCGTGCAATTTAGTTAACATCTATTTATTGTGTCTTAAGAACTTTATGAGATTTTAAAGGCCATTACTTTTTCCCAAGGCATTTTCTTGGCAAATTTTGTAACTGCCTGGCCTCAGGTGGCCTTACCATGAAAGGATCTTTCTTTTCCTTACACAGCAGGACCACATGCCCCCTCCAGGGCAGCTCCATGCCCTAGGGCATTTCTGCAACTTAGGCCTTTCTGGGAGGAAAACTTGGGGGTTCAAAGATTTCATTTGCATGTTTATTGTTTTTTTCTCTGAGTGGAATGTAATGACATGAATCCTTGCACATAAGAGATCTTATCCTATTTCAAAACAGAAACAAAACAACCCCTCAAGTAAAGGAACTGGTACTATCAAAAGGAGGGTCCGGGCACAGTGGCCTTGGAATTTTCATTTCACTCGAACCCAGCCCAGCAAAAGAACTTTGGTCTGAGCTGTGCAAAACCCAAACAGCAGACAGGATTCCCAGTGTTCATAAAACATCAAGGAGCAGACTAAGTCCCCAAAGACACAAAAGCAAGCAGAGAACATCTGTAATCGAAGTCACATTGCAAACAGACAGACAAAACACACACTCGAGAACAAAATTTTATTATAAATTATAGGAATACATAACTACAACCCAGCAGAAATAAATAGGCAATAAAATAGAAGGAACAAATTTATGCCAGTACATTAAAAAGTGTAGGAATGAACAAAATTTTAGGAAAGAAATCACATTCCCAAATTGACATATTAAGAAATGCAAACCCCCGGCCGGGCAGGTAGCTGGTGGAGTGGCTGTGGGCTCCCCAGCTTTCCTGAGCAGGGGCCTCTCTGTCC
This sequence comes from Miniopterus natalensis, assembly GCF_054644295.1. Taxonomy (NCBI): domain Eukaryota; kingdom Metazoa; phylum Chordata; class Mammalia; order Chiroptera; family Miniopteridae; genus Miniopterus; species Miniopterus natalensis. The sequence continues at coordinate 10,741,785 of NC_142091.1, read as the reverse complement.
ATCCAGGTCAAGTCCTGTGCCTGCACCAGTGGCAGCAACGTCCCCAGAGGCGGCGTTCATGTGCAAAGAGTGGCCAGGGGGCCCCGTGTCCAGTGTGGAGGCAGCAGCAGTGAGAGCAGCGGTGGCAGCGAGGAGCCCACGAGAGGAGTTCATGGGCACAACAGTGCCAGGGGGCACCATGTCCAGCAGGGGGGCAGGGGACAGGGTGGTGGCCGCAGCAGCAGCAGTGGCTGAGGCTGACCGAGCCCAGGAGAAGGTCCCGGGCTGGGCGACACCCCCTCTTCCCCAATGCTGAGGGCACCTGTGGCCTGGGTGGGGAATGTGTGCTCCTGCCACCAGGCCTGGCCCCCTGCCCAGCGCCTCAGGGCACAGGATCAGCCCCGCCGGGTCCCCCCGGCCTCGGGCTCCGCTGCGCTGCACACCCGGCTGCTCTGGGCCTGACAGAGGGCAAAGGAGAAAGGAAAAGCACAGTTTAGAAAACGTGAGAAACGGATTCCGTGAGTGGCAGCTGTCCCTCTGCCTGCCGTCCTGACTAAGGACATAAACAGACGCCTCCCCTTGGGCTCCACGTGCTCAGCGTGGGCGGGTTCCCTCCGCCTGTTTGTCCAGAGGGGCGCGAGCTCCGGGGCTGCTCCCCAGGCCCCACAGGCCATTTCCCCGAGAGCCCCGGGTCCAGGACATTCCTATGTTCCCTGCGAGGCTCACATTACAGGAACGATTGCTGTACCCAGATTTCTAAATATGCTATTTAATGTTGTGGGATAAATCTAGCTGAGATGTGGTAATTTTGACTCTTCCATTAAGCTTCTGAAAAACTGTTACAGCATCTAGTTTGTCTGAGAAGTTGATAGAAGTGGAAATGTGTCCCCATATTGCCAGCTCAAGGTGTCCTCTTGAAGCAAAACAGTAGGGCAGAGAGATGGAAACGGGCTCCTGAGGGAGGAAGACCGGAGTCTGAATCCTGTGACCTCTCTACTAATATGAAGTAACATGGGCTCGGAACAGAGATTAAACTCTGCACGTGTCCCGCTGCTGAGAATCATAACAACAGGCAACCGCCCAAGAACAATAAAAATCAAATGCACGGGGTCCACAATAATCTCTGTGACATGCATTACCCCAGTCGGAATTAGCACACTTGGAATACTTAGTGTGCGAGGCCGCCTTCAGTACACTTCACTCATTCTATGTGATTAAACCTCCTAATAACCCCCTGAAACAGGGACACATTTCCTTCTCATTTATACACAGCCAAGGAGTAAGCTCATGATCCTGCCGTTATTAAATAACAGCCAGAAGAGGTCCTGGCGGACTGACCCAAACCCTGTGTTCCTCAGCATCGGACCTGCATAGACACAACATTTCCTCACAAGGACACACACCCCCTGCATGTGCACTACACGTGTGCACACGATCCACAGGATCAGGACGTGCAGCTGCCCGGGACTAAGACTGAGATGGTTGTTTGTCCTCTGAGTAAAAGGGATGCGTTTGCCACCCGAGTGAAAGAGACATTGGCATTTCTTACTCTGGCTGGGAAAAAGTTTTCTAGTTTTTACTTACCTTTTCATTGACGTTTCACCATCAAATGTAATGGGGAAAAATATCCCCATTTTTCCCTGCACGCTATGTTGTTCATTTTGTTCTCCAATTTGTGGGATCTTTTTTTGAAAATCACTAAATCTGTCTGTATCATGTGACCCTCACAGCCATGAGGGTGATAGAAGACCTGTGAAAAACAATTAATTTAAATAGGTATTTTTAAAATTAGAATTTCCATTACAGTTGAGATATTGAATGTATTTCCAGGGCCACTACTTCGATTCCCCTAACATAATCCATTTTCTTGGCCTTATATGAACTCCTGCCATGCTTAATGACTATCTGTTCATATAATAACAAAAAAATCAACCCTTTGACTATAATAAATCAGAACAGATTATCCATGTGAGCAAATATAACTTTTTAAAGATAATTCCACTGGAAGCAGCTTGTTAGTGGTTATTTCATGCAATATACATAAAGTATGAATTAAAAATTCATTTCATGCTCTTTGTTTTAATGCATAATTCCCTGTATCATATAGAAAACCTTAAGTTGTTGTATTTTTCCAATTTTTTTCTTCTAAGTACTAAAACCGCCTTTATTTTAAAGAGCTGAAGGAATTGGCACACAGTACTAATTTGTACATACGATGACTCAGTATTCTGTCAGGTCCAAGGAACTGGTTCAAGCACTGCTGGAAAGTAAAACATTAGAGGATCTTGAAACCCAAGGATCACAGCTTGTTCACCTTGCTGAAACCCAGTCTGTGGTGTGCTATGGTAAAAATAATTCCAAGAGTTTTGTGTCCTCGCATCAGGAAGGTTTTCAATGAATAATTTCAGAAAGATTCTAGTTGAAAAATTTGGATATGTAATATAGGCCAGATTCTTATATCTGAAAATAGACTGAAAGTGAGAGACTATGAACACAACATTTCAATCCAACATAAAGAAAAGGGGCCTCACTGGTGAAGTTCTTCCCCTTTTTGCTGGTCCCTCCACGCCGCTCCCAGCTGCACCTAGGGGAACACAGACCCCCGGTCAGTACATGGGCGGATGCTGGTCCTGGATTCCTTAGGGAGCTTTGCTCGACGTGGACAAGGGGCTGTGGTGCGTGCAGGTGGCTGGGTGGGAATATGCATGAGCCACGGCTGGGCCATCACACTGGGTGGGAAGATGACAGAGAGGAGCAGCAGTAAAGGTACAAGATGAAATATCTTTCTATAGGTTTTTCTCCCTACACATGAGAGGTTGAATATGCTACAATTATTAAAATGGAACCAACTTAATGATTGGATTTCCACAGTACCTTCTATGGGCCCATCCAGGGGGTGGACCTTGACCTTTCCCCTGACGGGATCCTTGCCCTTCCGGACACACTGAATGTCGTGGACTTTGGACCTTCCTGTAGGAAACCCAGCGGGAGAGATCGTGAGACGTGCGCTCACAACACACAGAGCTATTGCCATCTTGCTGGTAAAAGACCCCAGGGAAATTACGAACAATTCTCAGTTCACTCTTTAGACCCCTTTGCTTAATGGTTTTCCAGAGATGCCACCTGAGTGAGTCAAAGCTGGACTTCCGAAATGTCACAGAGTTTTGTGTGCAATTAGGGCACCTGTCAGACTGAGTGCGGGACAAACACTTTATTCCGAGGAGACCACAGAGAGAGGCAGCAGAGCACAGTCACGAGACTCTGGGTGCTGAGGCCTCATGACCTGGGTTCAGATCCCACAGAGAAGCCACAAGATCTTACCTGGGAGAGTCGTGTTGGCCCTTGGCCCTCAGCTTTCTTCTCTGCCATTACAATTTGAAGGAAGTTCACCTACAGTATTTTGTTCCCAGGCTAAATGTTTCAATATAGGTAAATATGTAGCATAGAGGACTAGTCCTGCATAAGTGATCTCTATGTGCTTAATTATGTAATATGTGAAATATCAGTCAGACTCTCGGTATTGGTTCAATTTGGGTAAGTGATTGGCTCACTCTAGGACAGTGGATGCCGGCAGTTTCTCTCCAGTGCTGACAGGGATGTGATGCATTACAGCTCATGGAGAAAATCGGGTCTCCCCTCCTGTGATGCCACAGCCACCCCGTGTGGTGGGGAAAGTCAGTCCTGCATGCGCTCAAGAGGTATCTGTGCAAACTCGATGCACACGAGGTTTCTAGATAAAGAGTCTTATCTATTAAAAACTCTTGTGTTCTCAACCTTTGAATCAATACCAGGCTGCAAGTTTCCTCCTCAAAGGTATAAATTTTTCAATGAGAGACTGGTGACTAGTCATAGAAAAAGCCCTTGATGAAGGGTGAGACTGAAACAGGTGCATTACCCTGAAGTATCCTTAAGGGAGACCCCTTGTTTCTTAAAGCTACACCTTATATAACAAGTACATAATTTTCTATTGATATAAAGTATTCTTTCTCTCCTTCCCTTGGCCATTGTCTCCTTTTCTCTGTATGTAACTCGCCCTCTATGAGCTTGATTGTCTATTTGTCCCAGCATCTCATTACCCTGCTTCTCCACCTGTCATTGCTTCTTTAAAACACTGCCTATTAATTGGTAATTCAGTAAAAACAAACACTACCTTTTCACAGTTCTTACCTGTGGTGAGGTTAGTAAGTGAAGTGATAGAGTACAATTGACATCTTTGTAAAATCATTTTTGACAACACGGAAGGTACGGAAATAAATGTGTGGTTCGTGTCACAAAAGACACCAGACACACATTCTAATGACATGACTGGAAAACTAATGCAGAATGACATGCAGAAATGGAAACTACCTGCCCCCATAATACTGGACACAGGAAATATTTCAGGATAAAGGGGAGATAAGACAGGTTAAAAACAATGTTATTTCCCTGCATTGTGTGCAAGGTTTACCTAAACAACTCTACAATTCTGGATTCACCTGGGATTTCTGCAAGTGATCATTTAATAAGTTTCTGTCAAAATAAAAAGGTACATTTCATATTTTCCCAATGAATATCTCTGGAAAAGTTGAGAGTGCTCCATAGAACAGGAAGCTATATGTTTATAACTCCATGACAAAAGCAAAGCAGCAAATTAACATGATGAGAAGACACTGAGAGAAATATTAACTGGCCCAGTAGAAGGGGCACGTCCAATGGGCCACCTCTGAAAAAGAGCATACCTTTGAAACAAGAGGAAAGGTTCCCCATTCCAAGATCTGTCGCAATCAAAACCGGTACGATTCTCCTGCTACACACTCAGCACAGAGAGTGGCCGTTAGGACCGAGGACATGATATATGTAACCCCAGGACCATTGTGACAGAGCACCCCAGAACTTTCAGTGTGACCTCACAATCCAGCCTGTGGGGCACAGCTGCTGCATTTCAGAGCAAATGGTTTCAATGCCAGTCTCAGAGCCAGGCATTATTACTCTCAGGCTTTGAATACAAGATTCATTAAAAAAATTTACCTACCCCCACACTACAGTCAATCCTGAGAATTTCAAGGTGAAAAATCACATAAAGCAGACACATTGAGGACAACTGTGACCCTCTTATCAATTTGAAGTACCATCATCACACCTTCCTGCCATTCTGTGCCGCCAGAGACTTCACCGACAAATCATGTCAAATGTGTTTTGGACTGGATGAATTACAACAAAGAGCATTAGGAAAATTTCAGATTTTAGAAACTACATTTCTAAGAATATAGTTATGGATTTCTTGCCTCTCTCTCCTCAGGGATGTGTACAGCTGTCCCCTCCATCCGAAGGTATAGCAGCCCCAGGAAACTGCCCCTAAGCCAAGATGTTGTAAAGCAAAAAAGCAACAACCTCAGGTCACACCATGCTCACAGCTACACAGAATCAGTGGAGATAAAGCACAGATGCCACAGACACTGTTCAAAGCTCGGGTGGCCTGAGGCTGAGATGCTGAGTTTGGTTTGTCAGGAACAAGCCTGGAGGGGCCACTCTCCCGCCTCTACCATGGGTCCTGCAAAACAAAGGCTCCACGCATTTTCAACTTCGCCTCTTTCTTTAAAGAAAAAGTCCTCTTTGAAATTTTCTTGTTTTATGAATAGAGTGGTGAGTGTAGGTTATAGAAGTGAGTGAATTAAACAATCGTTTGAAAAGGGCGGGTACCTGTATTAACATAGAACTAAGAAATTTATAAAGACATACTTCAGGGTAATCCCCAAAATACCTGCTTGAAATGTCAAGTTTTACTCCTAGGTCAATACTTCTCACACACATTCCTATAGTGTCTTCATGAAAAACACCTATAGAAACAGAAGTGACCAATTCCCAAAGCGGTGTGGTTATCTTCCAATATTCTTGGTCACATTCAGAAAGCACACACCCACAAGGGAAAACAAAAGTTACAGAATGACCACACCTTGAGCGGGACCTCCGAGGAGGACAATGCTGAGATGGGAGAAGCAGGACCAGTGAAGCCCAGGATGCCCCTCCTCCCACCCCTCGGGCTGTGTGAGCAGCAAGTGCAGACTGAGCACAGCTGCGGGAAGAGCAGGGGGCCGGGCTCAGGGCCCTCAGATGGGGATTAAACTAGTGCCCAGAAGGCAGAGGCACACTGAGTCAGGAAAGGCCAAAATATGCGTCAGCGGGAAGAAGGCTTGTCAGCAGGAGGCCTTTCAGAGCAGGTGTGGTGTCAGGCGGGCCAGGTGTCAGGAGCAGGGACAGCCGGGGACATGGTGGCGTGGAGAAGCCTGAGGGTCTGTCTACCGATAGGAGTGAGTAGAATCTGATTGTCACCAACAGTCCCGGACTCCTGGGCTAACCAAACATTCACTGCAAACGTGAAGGTTTTAATCAAAATATAAAAATAAAACCCATGAATTATACAAAGATTCATGGCTTTATGAGCTGAGCCATCCCCCAGCTTGGAGGTGCCCTGAGGGGGCAGCCCCGGTTCTGATCAGGTCTCTGCTGCTGCAGGGAGCTGAGGCCCCTCCTTGCCCAGCCCTCGTGGCCGCCTGTGCCCACCCGTCCTGCCCGCCGTGCCCTGCAGAACCCGCTGGAGGGCTTTTCTCCCTTCACCTCCCGTGGGCATGTCCTAGTGCTCAGGCATCTCTCTGGGGGCTTTGAGCCCAGAGTATTTCGGGCAAATGCGTACAATGCCCGCAGAGGAAGAAGTCAGCAGGGAAGCGAACAAAACTCTGACCCAAACCCTTGGAGGGGAACTGACGACAAAGCTTTCAGCCACTCAGGGCGCTGAACCTCCTTGAGGGTGTGACTGTTCCCCTCAGCCCAGCCCTGTCCCTTAACTGCTGTCACTCACCCCGGACGACTAGCTGCACCTGAGCTTGTTCAATCTGTTCCTTCTGTTGTCATCGAAAGCTCATCAGTATTCGAAACATCAGAGTCCTGAGGAGATTCCATGATGGCAGCACATTGAGTAGAAGCCACACTGACCCTGCCAGGACCAAACTGCAATTACAACTAAAATCCGGGAAAACCACCCGCGTGATCAACTGCAGCTGAAGACGAGCTGGAGAGCACCCTCACGACCAAGGAGGAGAAGCGCAGGCCACAGAGAGTGGCAGGAAGTGGGACAGGCCAGGGCCGCTGGGCTCCCACAGGCAGCCGCTGAGGGCCCAGGGGGAGAGCTCAGCTGTGGGGGTTCCCCCTGAGGACGCTGGGCCTCAACCTCAGGCTGGGCTTCCCGGCCCAGAGCACCAGAACCGGGAAAGGTGCCCACACAACATCTGGCTGTGAAAGTGTTTTGGGGTGACCCACGACAGACGACCACCAGAGTTTGTGTTTCAATTTTGGAGCCTTTATTAGCTGGCCAGCAGCTATAGCTGTGGCGTCTCAACTATGTCAGAGCCGAACTGCCGCCCCGACCCTCGGTTCTTCTCTCACTTTATGCTCAGCAACCACAAAGGCACTGCAGGAAAGGGTTTCCAATAATTTGTCAGGCTGTCAGGTTTTGGTACAGGAAACAAGAGGGGACCTTTAGCAACACAAAAGGAATGATTTAAACACATGAGTAATGGGGTTATGCTTGGATGTAGTGTGACTGGTTTGTTCTTTCTATGGGAACTCAGGGGGCTTGGTAATTATTGGCTTATCTTGTGGGGCCTTGTGCTGTAGAGTAGGGATCTTGTTCTAACTTTTTTTTTTTTTTAATTTAATTTTTGTTTAAAATATTACAGATGTCCCTTTTTTTCCCCAATGACTTTTTTCCCCCCCCGTTCCTTCCCCCTCTCCAGCCCCTCTCCCCACCATTGTTCATGTCCTTGGGTTGTGCATATATACATATAAATTCTTTGGTACTCTTTCCCCCCCACCCCGCCGCCCCCTCCATCCCTCTGACATTCGTCAGTCTCATCTATGCTTCCATGTCATTGAATCTATTCTGTTCATCAGTTTATTAAGTTCTCTAGATTCCACGTATAAGCGAGATCATGTGATATTTTTCTTTCTCTGCCTGGCTCATTTCACTTAGCATAATATTCTGAGGACCATCCATACTGTCCCAAAGGGTACGAGATTCTTCTTCTTTACAGCTGTGTAGGACTCCCTGGTATAAATGTCCCACAGCTCTTTAATCCACTCATGTACTGATGGGCACTTGGTCTGTTTCCAGTTCTTAGCTTTTGTAAACTGTGCTGCTATGAACATCGGGGTACATATATCCTTTCTGATGAATGTTTCAGGATTCTTAGGTGTTAGTTCCTTTGGTATATTCTTCTGGCCATGGTGGCCAGAACAAAAGCAGCCTGGCTTCTGTTTGCAGGGGAGAGATGGCTGGAAATGCAGGTGCCCTCTTAAAGGGCCAAGGCACAAAGTTTCATGTGCAACCACTCACCTTGGGCGAAAGCAGAGGGAGGGCAGAGTGGACTAGATCTGTGTGAAGAGAATCCCGGGGGTTGACAGGGGAAATAGATTTCATAGGGCATCCATCCAAATCCCTATGCTAAGTCATTGCTCAGTAATGCAGAGGCCTTCTTTCTCAGGAAGACATTTACCTTCCAGGCAGCTTTTGCCTCAGGGGTGGGGGAGAAGCAATTGCTCCACCCTGCTGGAGTACCACTGATCCCCACACTATGGAGTTTCTACAGCCTGAGGCTCGTTAAAAACTGAATTATATCCCCTTGGTGCTTTGAGCCTTTGCCTGATTTGCTTCTGGATCTAGGGCTTGGAAAAGCAGACTTTGGTGGGCAGCTTGGTCCTGCCAAAACACACCCAGCCTCAGCAGAAAGAACCACAAGTGTGGAGTGTGGAAAACTGCAAACAAGGTACTCAAGACAAGTCACAAACAGCACCTGACATTCGCCTGCACCAGAGGCCATCCAGGACTGGGAGTCCTAGCACATCTACCTAATACATAGAAACAAATACAAACAGGCCACCAAACTGGGGAAACAAAAAAAAAAAAAAACAGGCCCCAAATGTAAGAACAAAATAATTCACCAGAAGAAGAGCTAAACAAAATGGAGAGAACTAATCTATCTGATATAGAGTTCAAAATACTGATCATCAAGATGCACATCAGCATAAGAAAAGAAATGGAAACTATACAGGAAATTAAGAATGACATAGTAGAAATTTAAAAAAAAAAAAAGCATTGGAAGGAATAAATAACAGATTACCAGAAGCTGAGGATCAGATCAGTGAATTAGAAGACAAGGTAAAAAAATCACTTAATGAGAGAAGAAAAAACAAACAAACACAATTAAAAAACAAGAGGACAGCTTAAGGGAACTGTGGGACAACATGAAACATATCAATACTCACATCCTAAGAGTGGCAGCAGATCTAGAAATTAAGCAAGGGTTGGAGAACCAGTTTGAAAAAATACTGGCAGAAAAGTTTCCTATCCGGGTCAAGAGAAAAGTCAAACAAGTTCAGGAGGCATAGAGAGTTCCAAGCAAGAAGTACCCAAAGAGGCCCACATCTGGACACATCATAATTCAAATGCAAAAAATTCAAGGCAAAGAGAGAATCTTAAAGGCAGCAAGAGAAAAGCAAGCTGTTACCTATAAAGGAGCTCCCATAAGGCTGTCAGAGGACTTCTCATCAGAAACTCTACAGGTCAGACAGGAATGGCATGAAGTATTCAAGGTAATGGAAAACAAGGATCAGAAGCCAAGACTATATGCAGCAAGGCTATCATTCAAAATAGATGGTGACATAAAGAGCTTCCCAAACAAAAAAAAAAGGCTAGAGCAGTTTATCACCACCAACAAGCATTGCAAGAAATGTTAAAGGAACTACTGTAATAAGAAGTTGAAATAGAGAGAATGAGAAACATAGGCATGAAGAAATAAAATGGCAATAGATAAGTACTTATCAATAATAACCTTAAATATAAATGGATTAAATGCTCCAATCAAAGACCACAGGGGGGCTGAATGGATAAGAAAACAAGATCCAAATATATGCTGTCTGCAAGAGACCCACCTCAGAACAAAAGATTCATCCATACAGGCTGAAAAAAAAGAAGCCTAAACACTTGTGGAGCACTCTAAAGGAGAGACTGAGAGCACTACAGTCACAGTAGGGGACTTTCACAGTCCACTGACTTCACTGGATAGATCTTCGAGACAAAAATCAACAAGGAAATGGTAATTCTAAATGATACACTAGATTAGATGGATTTAAATGAGATTTACAGAACATTCCACCCCAAAGCTGCAGAATATGCATTTTCCTCACTTGCATATGGGACATTCTCAAAGATACACCACATGTCAGTGATGGGGGCAGAGATGGTGATCGTGCTCTGACCATGATTGTGAAAGAGAGAGGGCACCTGACAGGAAGCAACAGGACCATAGTTGTTTAATGATCATTCACCTTACTAACTTAGAAAAAACGTTTTCCTATAGACCCTGAGAAACTGGAGGATGTGCTGGGAGAAGTAAATTGAGCCATAAAAAGATGAGACACCTTGGGCCTTGGATGGGTCCATTGCTCAGAAAAGAAAATACATTTTGAGAACAGACAAAGGATAGGATTAGCTTTGATTTGATTGCTGTGCCTGGACCCTGAGCCTCCCACCTCCACGAGTTTCCCTCAGGAATGCCAACCTTCAACAGGTCCTAGGGACTGGCAGAACTTGGTTTTAACACCATTGAAAATGAACTACCTTCTTATCAGACTTCAAGATCATGGAAGGAGACACATGGACCACAGTCCCTGCATCCATCTCCTGCCCCGCTCTCCCGTTTTCCAGCAATAATGGTATAAATGCTCATATTTGATTCAACCTTGTCTCTGCTTAACTGGCTGAAGTAGTGACAGGCAGCCCGGACCCATTGTGTCCAATTTCATATTCTGGTAACCACTAAAGAATGTGAGTGGGACTCCTCGGGTGAGTAACAGAGATCCCACTTGATGCCTGGACTGGGGGTTCCTGGGGCTGAGGCCTGGGCTCTATTTGCAGTGCTGTCAGGAATTTTCCTGGTTTGATTCCCACTCACAACCCCAACAATCCTGCTTGTCTCGCCTAAGACTTAAGTTCAATCAAGTACTTTTTGTAGGACACAAGAGGCATTTACTGCCTCTCACCTGGGCCTGGGGGGCATTTACTGTCTCTAGTCTGGCATGTGTCTGGTTCACCTGATCAGGTCTGGGTGGCAAGAGGCCACCAGTGGTCCTTGCCTGGTCTCCAAGTCCTTAGTCTCATCCATTTCGGGATGACAGTGCTCTGATTCGGTGGTGTTTTTATTTCTTTTCAACACAGGGCATTCTGCTGTGGCTGGACATATAGGAAGCATGGTGCGAAGCTCTTGTCTGTGGGTTGTGTGTGCTTGTGAGTATTGTACATGAGAATGTCCTTGTTGTTTGTTTTGTTTCCTTGTTGTTTGGTTTAATTTGTTTAAAGATGGGGGTATATTCCACTGCTTGTAACTGACTGAACCCAGGAGAGAGGGGGGGATCACAGGAACTTGCTGCCCTGCTCTCCTCTCAAGGCATCAGTGGCCTCAAATGCATAACTAGTGAGAGTTTTGTCTGTCTGTCTGCAATGTGACTTTAGTGACAGATGTTCTTTGCTCGCTTTTGTCTTTTTGGGGACTTAGTCTGCCTTCTCCATTTCATGAACACTGGGAATGCTGTCTGCTGTTTGGGTCTTGCACCGCTCAAACCAAAGGTCTTTGGCTGGGCTGGGTTTGCGTGAGATGAAAATTCTAAGGCCACTGTCCAAGCCCCTCCTTTTGAAAGTACTCATTCATTGACTTTAGGGGTTGCATTGTTTCTGTGTTTGAGATAGGACAAGATCTCTTCTTATGTGCAACATTTCATTTTGTTATATTCTACCGAGAGAGAGAAATATTGGAAAAAATTTGACTTTATCTCTATTGTTAAAAATATTAGAGATATCCCTTTTTCCCCCATTGATCCCCTCCAGCCCACACCCTCTCCCTGCCCTAGGCCTTCACCACACTGCTGTCTCTATCCATGGCTTATGCATATATGCACGTAAATTCTTTGCAAATAAATCTTTTAAAACCCCCTAAATTTTTCTCCCAGGAGAGCCTAAGCTGCAGAAATGCCCTTGGGCAGGAAGAGGCATCAGGGGGCCACACCAGCTCTGTGAAGAAGGAAAGGAAAGATGCTTTCACAGTAAGGCCACCTGAGGCCTGGCAGTCAACAAACTTGCCAAGAAAATGCCTTGGGAAATAGTAATTGGCTTTAAAATCTCATAAAGTTGCTAAGACACAATAAATAGATGTTAACTAATATGAAGGGTTTTTGATAAGGTTTTTCAGTAATATTTAATTGTATATATCTAAACAGTTTTCCAAAGTCTTTTGTAACTTAAGAATCTGGAGTTTTGCTGGATTAAATAACAGAAATTATTGATACTGAAATATTAATTAATCTGAGTTTGCCTACTTTTGGCCACTTATTAGAGAGAATCCAGAGGATGGAGTTGAATCTGTTAATGAAAATGTCTTGTATTATATTTGAAATCTCTCTTTAAAATGTGAATATATTACTAATCTAAGGAATGTTAATTACTGCTTGTCACCTAAAAATTAAGGTTTCTAAGAGTTAAGAATTCTAATTAATTGGAAAGAAATGGTATGGTTTTGGTTAAAGAAGGCATGAGGTATGGAGACCATTTTGAAGGAAAAAAAGAAAGTGATTTGTTCTATTTCTGAATGGGCAAGGTTGTGAAAGTTGTAGAAGGGTTGTGAAGGGTTGATTTCTCTAACTCTTAAAAGGAAATTATAGATAATCTGAATATTAAATTTAATTAGATAAGTTTATACAGAATTTGTTTAGTTCTTTCCAGTGTGTTAAAAGAAAAAACGTCTTTCCTGTATTTGCCTAGGAAACAAATGCTCTATATATGATTGAAATGCTTATATATCATGTTATGTTAATCAGGAACTTGATTACTTAAAGGATACTAAGTAATCTTAAGTGTCTAAAAGACACTATCTTCTTAATCATGGGAACTGAAGTTTTGCTAACCATTGTTTGTGTTTAATATCTTTTGTTGAAACTTTGAATGAATAAATAGTCTACTGCTGATGATATGTGGTCTTTTGGTCAAATAAGTCTGACAATCTTCCCAGGGCATGAATTTTAAGAAACTTTTGCTTGACCTAGAATTGGCTGTAAGTCATCCCAATAGGCTCAGATTGCCTCAAGGAAGGAAAAGCTTACACTTAAGGTTCATGGGGAGCTTTGTCACATAAGGAAATCATAACTATATTCTATTTATATGAGCATAGGATTAAAATAGATGTAAAAATCTCGAGGAGTGTATAAATTCTGATATACTTTCTTTTATAACTCTAATTGTTATTCTAGAATATTGAGTTCTGCAGAAAGGACAGTATTCCACGTCAATTGCATTGAAATCAAATCCAGAACCATGTCATTTTAAATTTCTTCTTCTTATGTAGAGACAGCCACTGCTTTGTTGTAGTGCTTTTGCAGAAAGATCACATCTTCTGTCGGATCCATAGAAAGGACTCTGACTTATTTGAAATTACATATCCCTGAGAATACATTTTCAGATACTCCCCGTCCAACTGGATGAGAACTCTTAGAACTCTATAGAGTATCTGAATTTATAGAAGTACTGGCAAAAAAATCAGGAGAAACAAAAATTATTTAAGGGACTGAATGAACTGAAATTAATGGTAGTTTTTGTAACTTTTATTGAAAGTATTGCTGGCTTTTAATCTTCTTGTTTTTCAAATAGAAGGAAACATTTTTAAAACAATTTAGTAATTTATATTTTTCTCCCTCCTTAGTCCCTTCAGAATTTGACAATTCTTAATGAGTGAGTCATGGCAATACCTTTCTTTGCATAAATTCAGTAAGACCAGTTTCCAATTGTGGTTTTATTAGCCAGGACTCTGACTGGAATGTCATTTCTAAGAGAGAGACATGCTGGCTCTGGACGTCACCAGAAAGCCTTAGGAAATAAAGACCGACTTTGAAGCCAATAAGAGCACCTTGGACAAAGCCAGGCACTTTCTTTGATCACGTGGTTCAGGGCAGTCTTTCCAGGTAAAGGACGAAGGTTGCTTTCCTGAGAAATGGCAAGGGAGGAACCTCAAGACATTACTGGGGACCTTGAGAACTTGAGGAATTCCCCCAAGTCTATAGGTATTGCAGGCAAGCCTCATGGCAACCAGGCGACTCAGGTTCTTTGTCCAGGGGGGCTATTAAAGCTCAGTCATGAGATTCCAGCAAAGCAGATTTTAAAAAGCCTCTATGATCGATTGCTACTCTTATTGTGTTTATACAAACAATCAGGCCAAATTGAAACTGAATTATATAGGAAATAAATTGATATCAATTTGGCACTGTAATAAAATTTGAGGGTGATTTTAGGGCGGCAAATGTGTTTCTATAGGGAAATACTCAAACTGAAATGGGTTCTGTTCCCCTTCCACCAAACATTTGTCATAATTCTTGTTGTTTTAGCTTTGACTAAAATTTATAACGGGCTCTCTCCAGTAAGGTACAAGCCTTACCTGTACTAAGGGAAACGATGCTTCCCTCAGTGTCCAGGCCTCATTGTCCCTCTGACAGAGAGTGAGGATGGCTGGGCCCTGAAGAAAAACCATCATCCTTCCTCAGCACGAAACAGATACAGAAATGAGACTGCGCCCCTTTCCCTGAAAGAGTTGATCTGCAGGTGTAGTAGGCAGACAGAAATGAGCAGAGCAAGGACATGGGCCAGGTACAGGCCACCAGGGTGGAAAATTTCAGGGATCTACCGAGGAACAATTGTAGGGCAGGGTGGGACTTTATCCCCAGGGACTTATCTGTCACAGGTCTGTTCCATTCCTTCCAAGCCAGAGACAGAATTCTACTAAAAACAAAAGCCCTGATGGCCAGAGATCAATGGAGGAAGAATGGACGGGACCCCGTCTGCAAAAGGACACAGGGATGTTTTCTCAAAAGGTGCTGCAGGAGCTTTCTCTGGCGAATGTCTGACTTTTACTGGGTGTTCCAGTTTTTGTCTTTCAGTATCTAATAGCTACAATCTGAATTGTTCTGATCATTTCACCCTCCTTATAGTCATGGGCATATGAAGTTACAGGCTGGTTGGTTTCTGATAGGTGGGGAAACTGTTTATTCCAATATCCCGGCCAACAGCACTTGGGGGTCTTGTTCTTTTGGACAACTGACTGTCTTTATGCCCCAGAAACATCACAGGGTCTGAAGAAAAAGAGACCTACTCACGGCCGTGGTACCAGACTGCAACAGTGATCTTCCCTGTGGAGCCCTGCTGACTTTATCACTTTACCCATTTTTGTGATGTCAGTAACGGTAGGCTCCCTTTATGTAAAAGTGGCCCGGCTGGCAAGGAGCATGGTTAAAGCCCTGAATGCCACTTCCAGGCTATACATGGGATAATTCAAGAGCTGCGCTAGGTCAGGAGGCAGTTCTAGAGAATCTGGCAGCAGTAGATTACTTGCTATTGCCGCATAACCACGGTTGTGAGCAATTCATGGAACGTGCTGTTTAATCTTCCTGCCAGTTCTCCTCTTTTCAGTTTCTGTATTTACTGTATTCCATCCTAATAAACTGTCTTAAAGTTAAAGCCAATGCAATCTAGGAGGATGAGATTTTTCTCCTAAAATACCTAATTTCATAGATATTAAATGATAGAAACAGCAGTGGGGAAGGTTGGGGGCGGAGATATTGACCATGCTCTGACCATGAATGTGAAAGGACCAAGGCACCTAGTAGGAATAGGAACGTAGTTGCTTAATAAACATTCGACTTACTAACTGTAGATAAGAAGTTTTCCTACAGGCCCTGGGAATCTGAAGGATGTGCTGCAAGAAGAAAAACAAAGCAGTAAAAAGATGAGACACCTTGGGGTTCGGATGGGTCCATTGCTCAGAAAAGAAAATACATTTTGAGAACAGACAAAGGACAGAATGCTCTTTGATTTGATTCCTGTGCCTGGAACCTGAGCCTCCCACCTCCACGAGTTTCCCTCAGGAATGCCAACCTTCAACAGATCCTAGGGTTTGGCAAATCCAGGCTTTAATACCATTGAAAATGAACTACTTTGTTATCATACTTCAAGATCATGGAAGGAGACACATGGACCACAGTCCTTGCAGCCATCTCCTGCCCCGCCCACTTCTTCCCTGCATGCAGCCTTATATAACCAGCCAGGTAATAAGGGAAGGGCGGAGCAGATTTTATGTGGACAAATCCTACTGCTCTCCCATTTTCCAGCAATAATGGGATAAATGCTCATATTTGATACAAACTTGTCTCTGCTTAATTGGCTGAAGTAGAGACAGGCAGTCTGGACCCATTGCGTCCAGTTCAATTAAGACACAAAACAAGTTTCTACAAGTTCAAGAAGATTGAATTTATATTAAGCCGCCAGCACCACCAACCCAGATCACCAGGGACTGAGAGAAGAGCCTGCATAACATTTGGCACCAAATAGTAAAAGGGAAATTGGCTCACTGGAAAGGGGAGGGAGCCCGCCTGAATCCAGGGCATTCTCCATAAAGGCCACCACACAGGGACTCACTCTGGGGCACTCATCCGGGACTCTGGTGGAGAGAAGGAGACTCGGGGCATAGAGAAGCCAAAAGAAGAAGTCAGCATGGCATAGCGCTGGAGATCGGGAAGACAGGCTTCTAAGGTCCCAATCCCAAGGCAACATCCCACACCATTCCCAGACGCCATCTCCCATGGTCCAGCAATTCTATTCTTACAGCACCAACTGGAGAACGTGCACTAACCCTGTCCTCCAAATACTGGTGACATCCACCTGCCAAGCCTGGTTCTAGCATAAAGAACTGGAGGCTGTGCTCAAAAGAGACCTGGGAAGCCCGTTTTCCTCTGAAGAAACTATAGGTAGCCTTAGAGAACATTTAACTTCGTGGCTGGGGAATTAGAAATAATATCTCCCCTTCCCACAGAAGAAGGTGCAGTTCCCCAAGGAATCACCCTGGGCAGGGCCTCAGGCTACAGGCAGCTGCTGAATAAGGAAGAGGTGTGCACTTGCAAGCCTCCCTTCAGGACCTTTGACCAGGCACCCCCAAGCTAGAAAGCCTATAAATAACCTGCTCAGGTCCTGTGCCACCACCAACTATTGGCCTCCTGAATTTGCTTTCCCAAAGTTAGGATTTGCATTCCAATCCTGCCTGCACCACAAGTCAAGCACAGATCCACAGCTGGAGGAATGAGCAAACCAGAACTAGGACTTTGGAGCCCCCTCTTCAAAGGCCTTCACCAGGGCCTCTGGAAGGGAGCGGCAGGGATAGAGGGGGTGACAAGCTCTCTACTCCCCCCACAAGAGCTGGAGCAACACTAAGCAGAGAGGATAGCTTTGTGCTATCACTCCCAACCCCACCTACACCATCCTTCATGTTCAGCCTCAAAGGGTAAAGGGGTCACAAATCAGGACTGTGAAATCTGGTGTGCCCCCATAGGACCTCCGCTTCCTGAGCTCTGGCATGGAGCTTAAAGGAGAGCACCTACCTCCCCTCTTGAGGTCTAAGGATCCTCACTACCTCAATCAAAGGGTGGATTAGGCTAGCATCCCCAGATTCTGCTAGAAACACTCTTCTAACCTCATATCCACAAGGGGGAGGGATGCAAAGTAGAGCTTGGACATAGGATGTAATTCTATTGGAGCACTCCATGAAGGCCTCAGGCAGAGATAGAAGGAGGCTAGAAGCTCTCTCTCCTCCCAATGGAAGATGACACCCCAAGTGGAGGGGGCAGTCTTGTACTCATCCTCCAAGTTCTGCCTGCACTCCCCTGCTGGAGAGGCCACAGAGAGGAAAGGGAACATATCCCAGAACTGGGGCATCTGGTATAACTCCTCTGAGTCTCCCTTCAGGGTTTTTGACAGGGCACCACTGAGCTAGAAGGTAAACAGCTAGGTCCCCTTTTGAGGTCTGAGGGCCTGTATCACCCCATTTGAAGGGAGGATTGGATTTGCACTCCCATCTCCAGCTGGCTCCATTCTGCTAAGCACTATTCTGCTGGGTGAAAGTCAATCCCACCCATGAACAGGCCAACAACAGTCAGCTCCCTATCCCAATAGGAGGGTCCACATAACCCACACAAGGGACATTACTAGAGCATTCATCTCAGGAGTTCAAGGAGAATTTACATCTGTGTTCCACAGGTCACTTACTTCATGAGGGCACCCCATAAAGACTAGGTGTCATAGTAGCTCTATCTTACACAAGGGAACAAAAGCAAAGAGACAGCTAAAATGGAGCAACAAAGATACAACTCCCAAATGAAAGAAAAGGAAAAGTCTCCAGAGAAAGAACTAAATGAAATGAAAGCATTCAATGTATCAGACACAGAGTTCAAAACAATGGTTATAAGGATGCTCAACCAACTTCATGAGGACTATAAAACACTCAGTGACAACTACCTCAATGTGAAGAAAGAGATAGAAACTGTAAATAAAAAGCAGTTGGAAATAAAGAATATCATATCTGACATCCAGAGCACACTGGAAGGAATTAAGAGTAGGCTGGCCAAAGTGGAGGACAGAAGCAGTATTTGGAGGACAAGGTAGGAAAAAGCACCCAAACACAGCAACGAAAAGAATAAAGAATTGAGAAGAATGAGGATAGTTTAAGGGACCTCTAGGGCAACATGAAACGTAACAACATCCATATCCTAGATGTGGCAGAAGGAGAAGAAAGGAAGCAAGGGATAGAGACCCTGTTTGAAGAAATAATCACAGAAAACTTCCCTAGCCTGGTGAGAAAATGCTACACAACTTCAGGAAGCACAGGAATCCCAATCAAGATGAACCCAAAGAGACCCACACCAAAATACATCATAATTAAAATGGCAAATGTTAAGGACCAAGAGATATTCCTAAGGGCCGAAAGAGAGAGACAGTCAGTGACCAACAAGGGAGCCCCCGTAAGGCTATCAGCAGATTTCTCAAGAGAAACACTTCAGGCCAGAAGGGATTGGCATGAAGTTCTCAAAGTAATGAAAAGCAAGAACGTGCAACCAAGACTGCTCTATCCAGCAAGGCTATCATTCAAAACTGATATAAAGAGCTTCTCAGACAAAAGTAGGCTAAAGGAGTTCAGTAACACAAAACCAGCATTGCAACAAATGCTAAAAGGGCTGCTTTAAGAAGAAGAAATAAAGAGAATAAGGCGGATAGGCATAAAGGGGGAAAATGGGGTTAAACAAGTACATATCAATAATAACCTTACATGTAAAGGGATTGAATGCTCCAATCAAAAGACATAGGGTAGATGAATGGATAAGAAAACATGACCCAAATATATGCTGTCTAAAAGAGACCACCTCACAACGAAAGATTCACACAGACTGGAAGTGAAGAAATGGAAAAGAAATATTTTATGCAAATGGGGAAAAAAAAGCTGGGGTAGCAGTACTTATTTCTGACAAAATAGACTTCAATTAAAGACCATAAGAAGAACAAAGAATATCACTACATAATTCTAAAGGAATCTGTCGAACAGCAGGATATAACCCTAACAAACATATGTGCACCCAATACAGGGACAATGAAATATATATATTTTTAAATTGTGGGCTTTAAGGGTGAGATCGACAGCAACACAATCATAGCAGGGGACTTTAACACCCCACTGTCATCATTGGAGAGATCATACAGACAAAAATCAGCAAGGAAAGAAAGACCTTAAATGACACACGAGAGCTAATGCATTTAATTGACATAGACAGAACATTTCATCCCAAAGCAGCAGAATATACATTCTTCTCAAGTGCACATGGAACATTCTTAAAGACAGATCATATCTTAGGACACAAAACAAGGCTTCTACAAGTTCAAGAAGATAGAAATCACATCAAGCATCTTCTTGGATCACAATGGCATGAAACTAGAAATCAACCACTATAAAAATACTCAAAAGCATTCAAACACATGGAGGCTAAATAGCATGTAATGAAAGAATGAATGCGTTACCAATGAGATCAAGGAAGAAATCAAAAGTTCCTAGAAAAAAATTGAAATCAACAGACAACCACCCAAAATCTGTGGGCCACAGCAAAAGCAGTCCTAAGAGGAATGTTCATAGCATTAGAGGCCTACCTTGAGAAAGAAGAAAAAGCTCTAATAAACCATCTAATACAACAATTAAAAGAATTAGAAAGAGAACAGCAAGACAAGCCCTGAGGAAGTAGAAGGAAGGAAATAATAAAGATCACAACAGAAATTAATGATATAAACTAAAGAAAGCAATACAAAATATCAATGAAGCCAAGAGCTGGTTCTTTCAAAAGACAGGTGTTTTTTATGGGTAGCAGCATATATCCTGGTGGAGAGTAGGGTGATTTTCCTGCCCTGGGGAGAGAGATTACCCAGGAAAATCTAGAGCAATGCTCTCAAACTTTCCCATCTCAGTGTGCACACCTTCTGCAATGCTGACCTTGCAGTTCCTTCCACCAAGAGGTGGACCCTTTTTCTCAATCAGTAGAAGCAGGCCTGTGACTTGCCTTAACCAAGGGGACATTACAAACGTGATGCAAACAAAGGCTATAAAATCTGTGCCTATTAGACAAAGAGAGCAAACTGGTGGTTACCAGGGGGGAGGGGAGTTGAAGGACAGGGTGAAACAAGTGAAGGGATTAAGAAATACAATTTGTTAGTCACAAAATAGGCCCAGGATGTAAGGTGAGCTTAGGGAATACAGTCAATAATACTGCACATACTCTGTGTGGTGCCAGGAGGGTACCGGAAATCGTCAGGGAACACTTTGTAAAGTACAGGGTTGTCTAAGCACTAATTGTACATCTGAAACGAATACGAAATACTGCTGAAAGCAGAAAATAAAAGAACAATTTTAAAATTTGTATTTCTATTGGGGCTGGTTTTCCCATTGCTAGTTTTGGAGCCTGTAACCACAGGGACAAGCTTGGATCAGCCTGTGTGATTAAGGAATTCTTGTCACTTTGCAAGTTGTCCTTTGTAACCCTCGGGGATGACTCTGAGGGATTCAAGATTTCAAGTGGAGGAAGCACCTGCAAATGTGGTGGAAAGAGCAAGAGAAGTAGAGTTAGAAGTTGAGCCACAAGATGTGCACGGATTGTTGCAATCCTATGATCAACTTGAATGAACAAGAAGTTGCTTCTGTGGATGAGAAAAGAAAGTGGTTTCTTAAAATGGAAACTATTCCTGAGGAAGATGCTGTGGAGACTGTGGAAATGAGCACAAAGTATTTACAGTGTTACATAAACTTAGTTGATGGAGCAGGGGCAGGGTTTGAAAGGATTGGCTGCACTATTGAAAGGTTTACTTTGGGTAAAATGCTAAAACCAGCACCACATGCTACTGAGAAATCAGTCTTGAAACAAGGAGTCAATTGTGGTGGAAAACTTCATTGTTGCCTGATTTTAAGAAATTGCCACAGCCACCCCGACCTGCACAACTACCAGTCTGATCAGTCAGCAGCAAAGGCACTGAGCCCAGACCTCCCGCCCAGAAAAGATCCCACCTCACTGAATGCCTGGATCATTTGTAGCAATCAAGTGTTTTTAAATTAAGGTATCCACATTGTATTTTTAGACATAATGCAGTTGCACACTTACTAGATGACAGTAGAGTGTACACATCACTTTTATATGCACTGGGAACCACACAATCCCTGAACCCGCTTGGTGACACTGGCTTTGCTGCGGTCGGTGGTCTGACCCGAATCGGCAGGCCCTCCGAGGTAGGCCGAGCTGTGGGGAAGTCGTGAACACACTGCCCTCTGACAGACAGCGTGCTCGGGCTCTGCTTGTATATTGACCTTCACCAGTGGGTTGTACACTTTCATACCTTGTCTGGTCCCTGACTCGTGTCTTCATTTCAGGTTGTAGAACTCCTTGCAACACTTCTTGCAAGGCAGGTCTAGTAGTGATGAACTCCCTCAGCTCTTCTTTGCCTTGGAAAATATTAATTTCTTTTTCATATTTGAAAGATAACTTTCTGCATAGAGTACTTTGGGCTGGAAAATTCTCTCTCTCAACACTTTGAATCTGTCATTTCACCCTCTCTTGCTCCATAAGTTTTCTTCTGAGAAATCTGATCCCTTAAAGGGGGATTCCTTTGAAGGTCACAATCTTTTTCCCCTGGCTGCTTTTAGAATTTTTTTATTTAGCCTTGATTTTGGACAATTTCAATATAATGTGTCTTCGAGAAGGACTTTTTGCATTGAGATAATAGGCCTATCTATTAGCTTTGTGAACTTGAATATCATTGAAGTTACCCTTGTATAAAATCAAGTTAGAGTGTTATAACTTTAGGATGTTAAAGGTAATCCCATGGTCACCACAAAGAAAATAACTATGAAATCTATACAAAAGGAAATGAGAAAGAAATTTAAACACTTCACTACAAAAGATTAGCTAAACATAAGAGAAAACAAGAATGTAAGAAATGAACAAAAAAGCTATGGGGCATATGGAAAACACACAGTACAGTGCAGGAGGAAGCCCCTCTTAATCAGCAATTACTTTCCATGTAAACGGATTAAACTCTCCAGTGAAAAGACAGAGATTAGCAGAATAAATGAAAACTTGCAATTCAACTATATGCTTCCTACAAGACACTCCCAGAAATCCAAAGACACAACCAATTTGAAAGTGAAAGGTTGAAAAAGATATTCCCCATAAATCATAAGCAAAGGAAAGCAGGAGTGGCCATACTAATATCAGACAAAATAGACTCGAAATAAAAAATAAATCAAACTTAAATGCGTGATTTAAAGTATAGTAGTTTCTGAGGGAAAAAGGACATAAATCTTCAATATTGAATTTGCCTGTGAACTCTTAAATATGACAAAAGAAGCATAAGGAACAACAGGAGAAATAAATACAACTTTATCAAAATTAAAAATTTTTGTTCTTCGAAGAACACCATTGGGAATGGCATAATACAACCTACAGAATGGAAGAAAATATTGAGAAACGATACCTCTGCCAAGTCCTATTATCCCCAATATATAAAGGAAACCAACAACTCAATAATAAAATGTCAAATAAAAAACGACAGGATTTGAATATTGTTCAAAGAAGAGACACAAACTGTCAAGGAGCACATGAAGACGCCTTCAAAATGGTCAGTCATTAGAAACATGCGAATGAAAACCCTGGTGAGACAGCACCTCACACCCGCTGGGATGGACAGACACCTTTCCAAAGAAACCAAGGTTGGCAATGATGCAGAGAAACTGGAACCTTCACACATGGCTGGCGCAAATACACAAAAGGAAATGGTCTGGCAGCACTTTACATAGATATACAGAGTCACCATGTGGCCCAGCCATTCCTCTCCTCGGTATATGCCCAGGAGCCATTAAAGACGCCGAAGCTCACACAAAAGCCTGCACATCAGTGTCACAGCAGCACTATCACAGTAGCCACCAAGTGGAAACAACCAACTGCCCACCAATCGGTCAACAGAAAAGCAAAACGCATTCCAGCCAGACAAAGACGGCTCGATCAGTAATTCCTTTCTGAAGCCATAAACAGTAGGAAGTAGTGATACGTGCGACACATTAATGGGCCCTGAACACATATTGCTAACTGGAAAAAGTCAGACACAAAAGGCAACGTACTGGGTGGTTTTCTGTTCATGGGAAATGTCCAGAATAAGAAAATTCCTAGAGGCGCAGAAGCCAGGGCTGGGGGAGGGGGGACAGAATAAAATGGACTAATAAGCAGTGTGGGTTTCTTTATGGGGGCATGAAAATGTACTGGAAGAGACCGATTACAATTGCTAAGCCTGAAGATACTAAAAATTACCAATATGTACAAAAGGTGAATTCATGAAACACGAATCATATCTTGGTAAAAATATATGACCACGTTTCTATAGTCTATCTCTCAACAGGGTGCACTGAGTAAGCTACAGTCACCACTCTCCACCCAGCTCACTGCTGGGATTCCCACAGTGGCCCAGGGCATGGCTTGTACAGACCAGAGCTGAAGCTCAGCCTTGCTTGACCAGGGCACATTTTTCTGCTGCTGAATAACTGCTGGACCAGCTGGTACATTGTCTCCACTGAGATCAATCCCATGTATTTCCTCTGTGTGAATCTATTATCTTTTCTTTTGCTTTCCTGAGGCCAGGTATTGGGAAATCCATTCACCGCAATAAGAGTCACTGACACCTTCCTGGCAAAAATATTAGTAATTTATTTGTAGGCCAGACTGCTGGTCAAGATGCCAGAGAAGGGATATTCTATGCTCGCCTCCACCCATGGCCACATCAAAATGACAACTAGATTATAGAGCAGTCCCCCGGAGAACCATCTGAAGGATAGGAAGAAGCAGCCAAGTGGAGACTGGTGGGGAGGGACACAGGTGCAAAATGGGCTGGTCCCACACGCACGTGTGGCAGTTGCCCATTGGGAGGAATATCCTGGCTGCACAGGTGACCCTGAGGAACAAGGGGTCCCAGCTACACACCGAGCTGCCCAGCCTGGGGCATCACTGCCAGGGAAAGGAGTCCCCAAACATCTGGCTGTGAAAATCATCAGGGTTCCATCCAGGTGAGACAGAGGGCTGCTGGAAACACTGGCATCCTCTTAAAGGGCCCAGGCACACCCTGAATCACGCATAAATACTCACAGTAAGCTCCAGCAAAGTGTGGGGGCTCAAAAGGCAGGAAGGAAGTGCACTGTGTGCCTTCAGGGCAAGGGCTGTAGG
The DNA here is from genome assembly GCF_054644295.1 of Miniopterus natalensis. Classification (NCBI taxonomy): domain Eukaryota; kingdom Metazoa; phylum Chordata; class Mammalia; order Chiroptera; family Miniopteridae; genus Miniopterus; species Miniopterus natalensis. The sequence continues at coordinate 10,717,119 of NC_142091.1, read as the reverse complement.
GAACTAAAGTCCCGATAGGTGCCTCTGTCACTTTGTTGAGTCCCCCACCCTGCCACAGCCTTCAGGGGCAGGCTGGGGCCACATCCAAAGCTGCGTTAATCTGGTGAACACTACTCACCCCACCCTGCTGACTCCCTGAGACCCTGCTTACCCAACTCGCTCACTGCCCAGGCCTCTCACTGCTCTGTTCCTCATGGGCAGCTGGCCTCAGTCATGCTGAAGGCTTTCCTAAAGAGTCTCAAAGGTCTGTAGGCCCCAGGCAGGTGGTGGCTGGCATGGGTGTGCCCTGTGCCTCATGCTGAGCAGCCCCAGGCCTGGCACTGGTGGCAGCTGGCCTCAGTTTTCTGTGTGGCTTCTCCTAGGTACTTCTGGGCCCAGCCCGGGCAGCTACCACATGTGAATTGCTCTGTAGCTCCTACCAGGTTGCCCTTGGCTGTCCACAGGGACAGCTGACTCTGGCCTGCACCAGAGCCCCTCCCAGAATTTATATACCCTATAAATGCCTACTTCATACAGCACCAGAGCACTTCCTGACTTGCTCCACAAGTGACAGAAACAAAGGTGGTCTTGGCAGGCACCAGAGCCCCACTCTCACAAATCCCACTCCATAGTGTCAGCCTGTGCACAGCAGCTTATCAGCTGTGGTCACAGACAATCATCAATGGATAGTTTATCCAGACATAAAAATCACACACACACAGAAAACAAAAAACAGTGGCTTTAAATGACACATTAGACCAATCTTCTTGGACTATCCTAAAAAAGTCAAGGTGATGAAAGTCTCCCTAGTTCATTTTACAAGTACAACATTACCCTTTTTCCAAAACCAGACAAAGGTGCTACAAAAAAATAAAATTATACAATATCTGATGAACAGAGATGCACACATCCTCAACAAACAGTAGCGAACTGAATTAATTGATCCATTCAAAAAATCATACACCATGATCAACTGGGATTATTCCCAAGATGCAAGGTTGGTTCAATATCGACAAAAAAATCAACATAACATACCTCATAAAATGAAAAATAAAATCATATTGTCATAGTAAAAGATGCAGAAAAATCATTTGATATTATCCACCATCCATTTATGATTAGAATTTTCAGTAAAGTGGAAATAGAGGGGACATACATCAACATAATCAAGGACATTATGACAAACCCACAGTTAATATCATACTCCCCAATGAAAAGCTAAAACAGTTTTCCTTAACATCAAAAACAAGACAAGGGGTCCACTTTCCTCACTTTTATTAAACATAGTATTGGACGTCCTAGCCACAACAATCACACAAAAAAGAAAGAAAAAAGAAAAAAGAAAGAAACAAACAGCATCCACATTGAAAAGGAAGATGTAAATCTGTCATTAATTGCAGATGACATGATACTACTTATAGAGAACCTGAAGATTCAACAAAAAAGTTATTAGAATTGATAAATAAATTTAGAAAGTAACAAGATACAAAATTAATATACAGAAATAGGCTGAATTTTTCCACCACTATTAAACTATAAGAAGAACAAATGAAGAAAACAATCCCATTTCTAATTGCTTCAAAATATAAAATACCTAGGAATAAATTTATAGAAAAAGGACCTGTACTCAGAAGAATATAAGACATTGAAAAAGAAAATTAAGTAGAAAAATACTAACAAATGGAAGCACATAGTGTGGTCATGGATAGGAAGACTGGACATCATTTCAATGTCCTCAGTACCCAAAGCAATCTATTGATTCAGTGAAATGCCTATAAAAATACCAATGGCATTATTGATAGAACTGGAACAAATAATCCTAAAATTTATATAGAACAACCAAAGAACCTGAATGGCCAAAGCAATCTTGAGAAAGAAAAACAAAGTTGGAAGTTGTCACACTACCTTATACCAAATTATACAAAGAGGCTACAATAATCAAAACAGCATGGTACTGGCATAAAAACAGAGGCATAGTTCAATGGAACAGAATGAAGAGCCCAGAAATAGCCCCACACCAATAAAGTCAATTAATCTATGAAATATAAAACAGGAATATACAGTGGGGTAAAGATAGTCTTTTTAATACATGGTGCTGGGAAAACTGGACAGATCCAGGTAAAAAAAAATGAAACTAGACCACTTTCTCAAACCATGTACAAGAATAAAATCAAAATGGTTAAAGACTTAAATGTAAGAGCCGAAACCCTAACACTCTGAGAAGAAAACATAGGCAGAAAACTCTGTGACATAGCTTTTGGTAATATTTTTTGGATATATCTCCTGGTGCAAGAGAAACAAAAGAAAAAATAAACAAATGGGACTACATCAAAGAACTGAGTTCTTGCACAACAACAAAAAAAGTCAATGAAACAAAAAGGCAATCTTGAGAATGGGGAAAATATTCGCCCATGATACATGTGATAAGGGGTTAATATGCAAAATATATAAAGAACTCATACAACTTAACACCAATGAACACACACTCAGAAACCTGATTTTAGAAAATAGGAGAGGACCTGAACAGACATTTCTCCAAAGAGGACGTAAGCTGGCCAGTAGACATGAAAAGATGCTCAACATTACTAGTCATCAGAGATGCAAATTAAACCTGCAGTAAACTAGCACCTCACACCGGAACAGATGGCTCCCCTCAGTAACTCAGCGAACAAATGTTGGGCAGGATGTGGAAAAAAGAAACCCTCCTGCCCTGTTGGTGGGACTGCAAATTAGTGGAGTCACTGTGGAAAACCATATAAAAGTTTTTCAAAAAATTATCAATGGAACTGCCTTATGACCCAGCAATTCCACTTCTGGGCACTTATCCAAAGAAAACCGAGCCTGGCCAGGCATGGCTCAGTGGTTGAGCATTGACCTGGAATCCAGGCGATCGGGGTTCGCTTCCCTGTCAGGGCACATGCCCGGGTTGCAGGCTGGATCAATGACTCTCTCATCATTGATGTTTCTATCTCTCTCTCTCCCTCTCCTTTCCTCTGTCTGAAGTCAATAAATATATATTTTATTTTATTTATTACTATTATTATTTTTTTAAATATATCTTTATTGATTTCAGAGAGAGCAAAGGAGGGGGAGAGAGAGAGAGAAATATCAATGATGAGAGAGCCAGGTAATAAAGATATATTTTCAAAAAACAAAACAACACAAAAACAAAGAAATCCGAAACACTAATTTGAAAAGCCATATGCACCTGTATGTTCATTGCGGCGTTATTTACAATAGTGGAGATAGTGAAGCAACCTAAGTGCCCACTGATAGATGAATGAATTTAAAGTAGATGTACTGCATACACAAAATGCAATATTATTCAGCTATAGCAAAGAATGAAATTTTAACATCTGTGACCACATGGACAGCCATAGAGGGTGGTATGCTAAGTGAAAGAAGGCAGGCAGAGAAAGACAAATGCTACATGTTTTCACTTATATATGCAATCTAAAAAACAAACTTAAACAAAACAAACCGTTTCATAGATACAGAGAATAAACTGAGGGTGGACAGATGAAAGGGGCTTGGAAGGCTGGGTGAGAAAGGTGAAGGGGTTAGAAGTACAACTTGGCAGTTACACAATAGTGGCTGAGATGTAAAGGACGGCACAGGGAAAAGAGTCAGCAATATTATAATAACTATGGGTGGGGCAGGTGTGCACTAGATATATTGGGGAAGATAACTTCATAAGTAATATAAATGTCTAACTACTCTGCTGTACACCTGAAACTAATGTAATATTGAATGTCCATTGTAATGGAAAAAATTATTTCTAGGTCAAAGTTCCAATCTCCTTGTCACTAGCTGCCTGAGAAGTCACTTGAAGCAAAGTAGGGCTTAGGCAGATGGATCTGGAAGTTTGGTGTGAGCTCAAAATACCCAACGGAGTGCTTATATAGGAATAATAATTTTATCCAGATGAGACAAGAGGAAAGTCAGTACAACACAGTTACTGAGAGGGTGGGTGCCTGGTGTTCTCTAAGAAAATCCCCCTAGAAAGCCACATGTAGCCCAGGTGGGCGTGGCTCAGTGGCTGAGCATCGACCTAGGATCCAGGCGATCGGGGTCCGATTCCTGGTCAGGGCACATGCCCAGGTTTCGGGCTGCAGCCAATCAGTGGTTCTCTCATCATTGATGTTTCTATCTCTCTCTCTCCCCCTCCTTTCCTCTCTCTGAAATCAATAAAAATATTAAAAAAAAAAGAATAAAAAAACAAAGATAGACACATGTACCTGAGAAGGTTACTTAGCCCCTCTGTTTCTTACTTCCCTGGCCCGTGATATGGAAATGTTAATAGGACCTGCTTATTAATATGACAAGACTCAAAATAAATACAAAGCCAAAAGAAAAATTGGCGCTTCTTAACTGCTACCTACATAAGTGTTCAAGTGTTAAATGTCTGGACAGTAAGCAGGGAATGTAGAAGTGGTGCCCTCCAGAGAGGGTGTGGGGATGGCCACAGACAGGAGGAGGAAGCCTCACTCCTCCACAGTGACATGTTTTAGAGCTCATGGGAAAAACCTGTTATGTCCTATAATGTTTACATCAGCACTACAGACTGGGCCCAGTAAAAGCTGTGATCCATATTTTATGGTTCAAGGCATTGAAATGTGGGGAGATTGCCTTGCCCAGAGTCCCAACACTGATGAGTTAACAGATCCGAGGCAGGGGGTATAGATGTTCCCTGAGGACAGAGATCCCTGAACATAGATGCCTTGACATAAGTTCATGGCCTGCACAGTGGGAATAAGAGCCTCCCTCACTAGCTTCCCCTCATCCTCCTGCCCCAAAGCTGCTTCTTGGAGAAAGCCTGTGCCCAGCTGAGGTGGCAGGCCCAAGAGATTGACTCAAATCCTGACCCAACTCCTGACTCTACACTTCCACAGTTAACCAGAAATACAAAGTCTTTTCACAAAATAAAGAGTCAACCCCTTGATGGACTGGGGGACCCAAACATGTGTCCATGTCTCCCTCAGTCCACCCCTCAGCACTGGATTCTATCGGCTACCTTGCAGTGAGACTTCCCAGTGGTCAGGTGAACACCCTGGCAGACAGCCGTCTGTTTGACTCCCAACTGGCTCAGAACCCAGGACATTCCAAACCAACTGCCCACATGACAGTTGCACAAACAATGAGCTTCATCTTCAACTGACCAAATCTGGGGGATGAGCAGTTAATCTGGGAAAGGGGTCTGCTGGGCTGGGGCTTTGGTGGCTTCATGGATGAAGATGGCCTGCTCCACTGTCTGCTGGCTAGTGATGTGAGTACCCGTCTGAGCAGCTCGGGCCGAGGCCTGGCTGAGAGCTGGCGGTGGCTGCACAGGCTCTGAATGTGCACCTTCCTGCTCATTCCTCCCTCACTACAATCCAGTGTTTACAAACTCCTCACCCCTCCCTAGACCCTGCAGCGGCAGGGGACAGAGACCCATATCCTCAGAGCGGGGCCCCTCCTACCCACAGCCTGTGACCCACCCCAGGACCCCCTCTGATAATCCCCAGGCCCTCCTACCCTCTGTCACCAAATGTTGATTCCACCTACCCGATGGCACTGTCCCTTCTCACCCCTCTCCCAGGCAGCACACCAACACCCAGTGGTCCTGTGCACATCCACCCCTAGAATCCTGCCATGAAACCCTAGTTCCTTTCCTTTCTAAAAAGCTCTGGATTTAAACTGCTGGTGTTTGGTTTAAGATTTTGACATTGCTACCGGTGGGTTTGACCTGGAATTCCTCTTTCCTGTCATGTCTGATGCAGGGTGGTGTCAAGATTTCCCTGACCCAGTGGAAAAATGTGGGTGCCCCTCTGTATCTGTTCTCTAGGAGACTGTGGAGAAGACTGGAGTTGTTTCTCAAATAGTTGGTAGAAATCAAAGGAAGCCACCTGGGCCTGAAGGATGCTTTGTGGAAAAACAATTTGTTTTACATTTCTTGCTTTTTATTTCATGTTTACTTTACTTATTATAAAGTACCCACATCTGAAGTGTAAAGGTTTATGGTTTCTTATAAGTATAAACACATTTATTGCCCACACCTAGTTCAACATGCAGAATGTCTCCAGCACCCTGGCAGCCTCCTTTTGAAGGAGATAAGAATAATACCTAACTCATTAGGTTACAAGAATGAAACTAGTTACCTCATGTACATTCCAAGCACCATGACTGCACCGAAATAGCTCCGCATTGGTGTGGCAGCAGCCTTGAAAGGTAGTGGAGGATCCAGTAAGCTGGGGGGACCCAACAGGCCCCTAGGGACTGGCCATGGAAGTGGGGGCAGGGCAGGGAGCAGAGAGCTGCTCAGAAGCATTTGGGCTTTGACAGACCGAAAACTGCTGCTACACAAAGTGTGGCTCCACATCAACTCACCAACACCTGCCTTGTCAAGGGTGTATTCTATATATTTATGTTCTATTTTACATAAAAATGTTTTAAAATAAAATGAGTAGGAGATTAATTTTAATGTAAAAACTTTCAGTATTCAGTAGAAAACATCTCTCTAAACCTAATTCTACCCAATAACTGGCACCAAATTACCTGACTTTGGAGAGGAGGAGCAGTGGGGCAGCTCTTGATCTTTGGCTTTGTGTCTGATTTAAACTTCCTGACACTCTACGTTCTCTGAGGTGGAGGCTGACACCAGTATGTCACAGACTTCACAGGTGTCGAAAGAACCTACAACAGCAAAGGCAAGTGTGGATCCCTGGGGAGGCACAAGACAGATGGAAGAGGGCTCTCTGAAGTGTGCCAGGAAGGTTCCTCAGGTCCTAGAAGTGACCATGTGTCATGATATCCCCAGGCCCAGATCCACCTGAAATTGGAGCCTTTTTTCTGCTCTAAGCTGAGGGTGTAGTGTGCTGACTGAGAGTGACTATACATGTCCTACAGGACCCACTGAACTTGGGCATTTGGTGGGGCCTTCTGGTGACTGATCCCCAGACAGTGTGACTGATGCAGAGGAACAGGGGAGCTCTAGGACTCCAGAATGAAAAAGCTGAGTCCCCCCCCAGGGACCTGTCAGGAGCAGGAGGTCTGGACACAGGTGAGAGTGGTGACGCTGTCCCTCCATCCCACACTCAATATAGCCCAGTCATGGGACCTGCACAATTACAATGGGCAACCCACTCATGAGACCTGCTTGTGCCTTTCACTTTGAAAACCACTATGCTGTGGTAAAGAAACAAAATAATTTTATAGTTCAATTCCAATCTCAAAAAGTTAAAGAAGAGATTGCTATTTAAAATGTAATGAAATCAAGAATTGCATTTGTTTTATTTATTTACAAATTTTGAAAAGAAACATTAGAAATTTGTAATCCTACCTCCCTACCATATAACAAAAAAGCATTGGATAGAGTTTCCTTCAATATTTTTGTGTTTTGTTGGATGTGTTTATGAACAATATATAGAAATGGCTTCATGATGCCTGACCAGTGTGGTTCAGTGGTTGAGCCTGTTTGATTCCCAGTTAGGGCACATGTCGGGGTTGCCAATTCCATCCCCAGGAGGGGCTGTGCAGGAGGCAGCAGATGGTTGTTGACGTTTCTCTCTCATTGATGTTCTATCTCTCTCTCCCTCTTCCTTCCTCTTGCTCTAAAATTAAGAAAAACATATTTTTAAAAAAGAGTTCTGAGGAGGCTGAAGTGTCCCCAGGGATTAGGCAGCTCCCTGCTGGGTTTGGATCCTGTAGTGTCTCTTCCTTGACCCTGCGACTACTAAGCACCCACAGGGATGCAGAGCTGGGGCAGGGGAGCTGCCTTGTTTGCAAGAAAATGAGCCCCTGTGCCTCTATCCTACTCACCCTTATCCCAGGAGGCCTGAAGTGGGGAAGGTCGGGGCCACCCCACACTGTTGCATCACACCCAGTGAGAAAGATCTAGGGTTAAGCCTCCAACTAGGGGGTGCTCCCTGTTGAATTTACTGAGCTCCACAGTGCAGAGCTGGGTCTTGCCGGGAGAGACATTAAATAAACCCTGGAGGACTCTTCACAGAGAAAACAATGTGAACGACACACCCTGAAGTTACGCACACAGGGGGCCTTACAGGAACCTAGTCTCTCCTCCAAACGAAGGACCCGTGAAGGGCGTGGCAGCACCTTAGACGTGTCCATGGCTGAGTCTCATCTCCAGGGAACATGTGCCCAAACATCCTTCATTTCCCTGAACTGATTTATGTCACCGCGTTGTCTGCCTTCACGGTCACAGGGGACAATGGCCATCCCAGGGCTTTCCTCAGTTTGGGTGCTTTCAGGAAAATGCCAAAAAAATAAAAGGAAGAAGGAGCATAAGGAGGATGAGGAGGAGCAGGAGGAGGAGGAGGAGGAAGAGGAGAAGGAGGAGCAGGAGGAGGAGGAAGAGCAGGACGAGCTGGAGGAGGGGGAAGAGGAGGAGGAGGAGCAGGAGCTGGAGGAGCAGGAGGAGGAAGCAGGAACCATGGAGACAGGCACACTCACTGGCCTTACCTTTCCATCTGCACCTCTCCAGCGTCACATATTCTCTGATTTCTGCTTCTCCCCACATTGCCTCCCCTGCTCATGCTCTTGCAGCACCTCCTTGGGATTACTTGACAGCCGGAGGCAAAGGCAGCATCCTGGGCGTCCAGAGCCACCCGCTGCAGGAAAGCTCCCATGAGGGTAATCCCAGGGCAGAGCAGGCTATATGGGGCCTGGTTTAAGGTGCTTTTCTATGTCTGTGTTTTATTTGAATAAAAAAATATATTAGTCCCAGCCAGTGTAAGTCAGTGGTTAGAGAGTCAGGACATGAAAATATAGTGTTTGGTTTTACTTAATTACCAATTAATAGCCAGTGTTTTAAATAAGCAATGATAGGTGGAAAATAGGCTAATGAAATGACGGGAACAAATGATGAAGTCATAGAAGGTTAGTTACATAGAGAGAAAAGTAGGTAATGTTCACCGGTTAGCAGAGAAATAAAACTGTATAAATACAAAATCATCTACTTTTTATATATAGTTGTAACTTTAAGAAACAAAGAGGCTACCAAAGGCGGCTGCACACTGAGTGGAAGCTACACTGACACTCTCCCAGGAGCAAACTGGAATAAATACTAAATTATAGAAAAACCACCCTGAACACTCAACTGCAACTGAAGACGAGCTGGAGAGCACCCTCATAACCAAGGAGGAAAAGAGGAGACTGCATGGAGACTGGTAGGAAGTGTGGACACAGGAGAAGGCTGACTGGGCCCCAAAGGCAGCTTCTGAATGGAGACATAGCTCAGCTGTAGGGGGTTCCCCCTGAGGACTCTGGGAATAAACCCCAGGCTGCGATTCCCAGCCAACACAACCAGAACTGAAAAAGAAGGCCACAAAACATCTGGTTGTGAAAAACAGTGGGGTTTCTGTTTGCCAGGGAGAAACAGCTGGAAATGCAGGCACCCTCTTTTAGAGCTAAAGCACAAAGTTTCGTGTGCAGCCACTCATCTTGGGCTGCTTCAGAAAGAGGGCAAAGTGGACTGGAGCTGTGTGAGAGTAATCCAGGGGGTGGGGGGCGGGGCTGGCTGTGGGAATAGATCTCAGAGAGCACCCATGGAACCGGTGCTGAGTCATTCCCAACTACAGCAGAGGACATCTTCCTCAGGCAGACATTTTCCTTCCAAGCAGCTTTTGCCTGGGTGGGAAGCAACTGTCCCACTCTGCTGGAAAACCTCTGGCCCCATCCTGTGGAGTTTCTATAGCCTGAAGTTCATAAAGAGACTGAATTACAGCCTCTGGGCTCTTTGACTCTTTGCCTGACTTGCTACTGGAATGAGGGCATGGAAAAGCAGACCTTGGTGCAAATCTTGGTCCTGCCTAAACATACCCAGGCTCAGTAGTGGAAATCAGAAGCTGTGGAGTGTGGAAAACTTCAAACAGGGTACTCAAGGTCAGTCACAAACACTGTCTGACATTGGCCTGCAGCAGAGACCATCCAAAAGACTGGGAGTCCTAGCAGAAATACCTAATATATATACGCAAATACAAACAGGCAACCAAAATGGGGAGACAAAAAAACAAGCCCCAAATGAGAGAACAAAAGAATTTTCCAGAAGAAGAGCTAAATCAAATGGAGATGAGCAATCTATGTGATATAGAGTTTAGAATACTTATTGTAACGATGCTCAACAGCATGAAAAAAGATATAGAAACTATGAAGGAAATTAAGCATGACATAATAGAAATAAAAAAACAATGGAAGGAATGAACAGCAGATTAGAGGAAGTCCAAGATCAGATCAGTGAATTAGAAGACAGGTTAGAAAAAAAATCACTCCTTCAGAGAACCAAAAAGAAAACAGAATTAAAAAATAGAAGGACAGTTTAAGGGAGCTGTGGGACAACATGATATATAACAATATTCACATCATAGGAGTCCCAGAAGAGGTCGAAAGTAAGCAAGAGATAGAGAACCTGTTTGAAGAAATACTGGCAGAACACTTCCCTAACCTGGAAGTCAAGGAAAAAGTCACAGAAGTTCAGGAGACACAGAGTCTCCCAAGCAAGAAAAACCCAAAGGTGCCCAAGCCCAGACACATCATAATTAAAATGCCAAGAATTCAAGACAAAGAGAAAATATTAAAGGCAGCAAGAGAAAAACAATCTGTTACCTACAGAGGACCTCCGGTAAGACTGTCAGCTGACTTCTCATCAGAAACTATACAGGCAGGAAGGGAATGGCATGAAGTGTTCAAGGTAATGCAAAGAAGGATCTGACCCAAGACTACTCTATCCAGTACGGATATCATTAAAGATAGGTGGTGAAAGAAAGAGCCTCCCCAACACTCACATAAAAGTCTAAAGTTTTCATCATCATACCAGCATTGCAAGAAATGTTAAAGAGACTGTTGCAATAAGAAGTTGAAATAGAGAGAATGAGAAACATAGTCATAAAGAAAAAAAATGGTGATAGATAAGTATATATCAATAATAGCCTTTAATAGAAATGGATTAAATGTGCCAATCAAAAGACATAAGGTAGTTGAATGGAGGAAATATATGCTGTCTACAAGAGACACACCTCAGAACAAAAGTCTCACACAGGCTACAAAAAAACACACACTTCTGGAGGACATTAAAAGAGAGATGGACAGCACTACAGTCATAGTAGGGGACTGTAACACCCCACTGACTTTACTGGACAGATCTTTCAGACAAAAAATCGACAAGGAACAGGGACTGTAAATGACTCACTAGGTCAGATGGATTTAATTAACATTTCAGAACATTCCACTCCAAAGCTGCAGAATAAGGATCCTCCTCAAGTGCACATGGGACATTCTCAAAGATAGGCCCCATGTTAGGCCACAAAACAAATCTCTACAAGTTCACCAGGAAAGAAATCATATCAAACATCTTCTTGGCCATTTGCATAATGGAATATTATGCAGCTGTAAAAACAAAAGATTCCTCACCCTTTCAGACAGAATGGTGGAATACAGAGAGTATTATGCTAAGGAAAATAAGCTAGTCGGAGAAAGACAAGTATCACATGACCTTACTCATATGTGGAATCTAATGTACAAAATAAACTGATGAACAAAACAGATCTACAGACATAGAAGCATGATACAGACTTACAAACTCAGAGGGAAGGCGGGGGTGGGTGGCAGAGTTTAACATAAGAATTTATATGCATATATATATGAACCATGGACACAGACAATAGTGGGGTGAAGGCCTCGGGGGAGGGGTACAGGGCAGAGAGAATCAATGGGGGGAAGGGAACATTTGTAATACTTTCAACATTAAAGATAAATTTAAAAAAATATAAAGAAACAAGAGATCTCCCTTAAGGATACTTTAAATTAATGCACAACTGTTTCAGTCTCACCTTTCATCAAGGACTTTTTCTATGGCATGGCACATGTCTCATTACTGAAGAATTTATATTTTTTAGGATGAGATACGGCTTCATGATATTGATTCACAGGTTTGAGAATAGAAGAGTTTTTAATAGATAAGGCTCCTTGTCTAGAAAGCTGGTGTCCATCTTATTTGCACAAAGCTTTTGACCATTGGCAGGACCTGGATATGACTGCAGAAGGATCCCATGCATATTTGTGCAGTGGCCCCCGAGTGTGGACTAGGACATTCACCAACAGTGTTGTTGACACCTTTGTCTGATTCATTATAACTGGGTTTGGGTTCAGGTAAATTGCTTGTTTTCAGACAAAGCAGATGTGTGTCAGGAAAAGAAGAGTGGCCCACACATTTTATATCCTGAGCTTGAAAATTCTGAATGGTTATTTCAACAATGAGTAACTTCTCTGAGTATTGATACTACACACTGTACATGCATTAACTATGTCAATACTTACAAAAGGGTTTCATGATTTGGGTGTAAAGTAGAGGCACAGAGGTGCATAGGTTCCCATTAATGAACATCTTGGTACAATAGCCAAGGTGAACCCCAGCCATATGGTCACAAAGGTGATGCGTTGGACCACTGACCTACACCCATAGCTCAGGCATTCAGGATATTTAGTCACGATGCAAGGAATTTCTAGCATCCGCATGTATGCCTGGAATTACTTGAGTCTATAGGGGTCAAAACATGTCCACATTAGACATTTCCGTAGCCTAGGGCAGCTATCAGATGTTCCCATAACCTAAGGCAACTATCAAAATTTTTGTCAGAGTCATTAGAGAGAAAAGCACAGAGAAAGCTCAAATGCTTTTGGTCAGTTGACAAATCTGGACATATGGTGGGCATCTCTTGGGACAAGTGAACAAACTCTGCTTGTTCTTGGTCGCATCTTAGCATGTATCCCAGATCTGATGAAGATGGCAAAGTTTTTTTAGAGGTATTTTGTGAAATCATATGTACATTCCCTTGATGTTCTGAAGTTCCATGAGGTACAGCTGCTTGGGAGAGTGACAAATAGGAACTCAAGGAACAACAAAGTTACTCACCTCACCTGTCACCTTCTTGCCAATCTATGTACAGATGGTCTAAAGAGCTCCAGCTCTCATCAGGGGCTGCTCCCAGCAATGCCCTGTCCTACTGTGGGGGGCTTGTCCAAACAAAAGCAACCACCCACACAATGAGAAAATACACATGGCAAGAAAAAGAAAATTATACAGGAAATTATTTAATGATTTACACTGCTCATTTATAAAGGTATGAATTTCAAAATTCCCTAGTGTTTGATAATTTCTTATTTTATAGAAAAGGAATAATATATGAAAACTGTTAAAAAATGTGGCGAATATTAACTCAATATTTTTCCACCAAAGTTTGCATATTTTAAGGGTTAAACCAAGGATTTAATAGATTAGATGAATCCCGAAGACTGTGGTGACATTTGTGGATGAAATTGGTTGCATTTTGTCCATTTCGGCATATTGTGTTTTTCAGCGTTTTCTCTGTGACACTGCTATTTTTACTAGCTCACTGTCATGATAAGCTCTGCATTAAGTGCAGAAGGAGTTGGATGACAGATGCAATCTTGAGAGATTGTGAGAGGTCAAGGACTGTACATTAATGGAGGCTTTGGTTGAGACCTGAATGACCTAATGATTTTAAAATGTAAGAGATGTTTTGAGGGATCCTGGCTTTTCTTAGAACACGGAGGTTATGTTCCCTGAATAACGGGGACACCCTAAAGGAAGGGCCATCGTTCCCCCTAACTCACAGGAGAATCTCTGAGATGGGAATTTGGGATCTCTCATGGGCGGATGGGGCTCTCCTGAGCAGGACTGTGGTTGCTCTGAGACAGGCTGGGCTTCAGAGAAGGATGAAGTGATCCTAACAGAGAGAGAAACTCTACAGTGTCCCCACATTTGCCTGTCATAACCCAGAGAAACCTGAACAGGTTCTTCATGGCAAGAATATGGAAATGTGCTCAAAGTCATCAGAGGTTAGGCAAATGCATTTTAAGCTGTGACAGGTCCCACCTGTCAGAATGGGCACATGGTCAGAAGGACCGTACCAAAGGCTGGTGGGGATGTGAGGAACTGAAACTGTCACATGGTGCTGTGGGAATGCACATTGCAGCAGCCACTTTGGCCATCGGTTCTGCATCGGGCAGTAGAATCATCTGTACCTATGTCCCCACAATCCCACTCTTGCCACATATGTTCAAGGCACATGAATGAGAAAAGGCTGCTGTTTTTCCCCTGGAAGTCCATAATGAATTACTTCTGGCAGCATCTTTCTGAGCAATGTCCCTGTGTATCTATATGAAAAGGAGGAAACTTACTGTCTAGACCTTTATAATATGGCAGACTGTCACCACAAGACAGAGTAACCAACTTTAGCTTCACAAAAGGACACAGGCCAAATTCAGCAATAATATCTTCTGAGACAAGTGTTTACACTGTATGTTTTTAATTGTATGAAATGAAAAACAGAAATCTTCGGTATTAGGGTTCTGGTCAGAGTAGTGGGTAAGGGGTGCTTTGTGCTGGGACGTGGTAACAGAGAGGCTGCCAGGGTGCTGCCGACAGACAGCCTGTGAACTGGAGTGGACGTTGGCAGCACGTGTGTTTCTATTTCTAAAATGCCATGCAGGTGGGCACTTTCACAAGCATAAAGTAGTCATTTGGAAAGAACAATTAAAAAATGAGGAAATCTCTAAGACACTACACATTATTTCAAAAAGCAATTGTTGGACTCAGTTTCCCTTCTCTGACTTTACTAAATATTTAAAATAGGGAGCCTGGTCTTGTACACACACTTCCAGATGACAGATGTCGAGTGAACAGAACCTGAATTTTTCATCAGGTCAAACATGTGTTGCTACCACCCAAGCCATGGTCACTAAAGGAAAAAGTAACAAGACCAAACTCTTCTGAAAGTAGATGTCGAATCTGAAATTCAACAGAGCACCCTGGATCTGAGCAGTTTTAGGAGAGAAAGCAAGACTTCTTGGTGGAATTTCCATAGTGTGTATGCAGAGAGGACCACTGGCTGTTCCAGTGTTGCCTGGGAGGGTGCTGGGAGTCAATCTTGCCATCTGGCTAATGGAATGGACATTTGAGAATAGAGGGAAGGAGACTTGGAGAACCAGTGGGAGAGAACTGGGGCAGGGTTAGAGGTTTTGGCTATTGAGGATTCCTCCCAAGAGGAGAGAGGACTCTGTTTCCTAACCCTCCAGAGTTCAGAGAAGACTGAGAAGTTCATGGAATAGGAACTACCCTTTGTTGAGCACAGGATGAGAGGGAAGATGCACACATTCAGGTCAAGCGCATCCACTGCCCATTTGCTGCCAGGCCTCACTCCAGACAGAACAGGGAATTGCTCCTATTAACAGCCAGGCAGAGAGGGGAGGTTGCGGATTTAATTCATTAAACTCCCCAAAGTACCAGCCCAGACAGTAACTCCCTCAACTATTTTCGATTAACTGCTTATTCTGTCAGTTACCTGCCAGCACATTCTATCAGTTAGAGGGGAGTTGATTCCTGCACAGCCATCATGTGTCAACTGCTTTAGGTTGTTCTGAGCTCTGAGTCACTCTGGAAAACAAGGAGAGCCCTGGTCTCAAGTCATAGTCACCTAACCTTCAGGAAGAGCAGGAGGCAACTGCTAGTGTAGACAGTGGGGAAAAAGGTGAACCATGTGCCCTCCCAAGGACACTCACAAGAGCTTCCACTGGAGGAAATGCTCTTATTTCGGGCGTCTTTTCTAGGCCATCAAATGATTCCACCTGTAACCTTAGGGTAAGACAATATGAAAAGTGCTGGAGGGGACACGATGTACACAATACAGGTTTTCAGGGGTCTCTGTCTCCAGGGTAATAAACTCCTCTTGTGGATCAATAAAAACTTAGTATTGCAAATCTGAGAAAGTGACTTAACCTCTCTAAAGGAAATACCCGGAAGAAAAATGTATGGGAGACATTCCCCACTTTGCCCACCACATGGGGTTACTGTGAGGTTACAGGAGAGGAGAACAGATTTTCTCCATGAGCTGTAACTCATCACATCCCTGTAAAAAATGGAGAAAACTGCCATCGTCCACTGTCTGAGAGTGAGCCAATCAGATTCAAATTCAACAAATACCAAGTGCCTCATTGATTTCTCAGATATTACATAATTAAGCACATAGAGATCAATTATGAAGTGCTAGTCGTCTATCCTGTGTATTTACCTATATTGAAACATTTTAGCCTGGAAACAAAATACTGTAGGTCAGCTTCATTCAAATTGTAATGGCAGAGAAGAAAGCTGAGGGCCAAGGGCCAACACGACTCTCCCAGGTAAGATCTTGTGGCTTCTCTGTGGGATCTGAACCCAGGTCATGAGGCCTCAGCACCCAGAGTCTCGTGACTGTGCTCTGCTGCCTCTCTCTGTGGTCTCCTCGGAATAAAGTGTTTGTCCCACACTCAGTCTGACAGGTGCCCTAATTGCACACAAAACTCTGTGACATTTCTGAAGTCCAGCTTTGACTCACTCAGGTGGCCACTCTGGGAAACCATTAAGCAAAGGGGTCTAAAGAGTGAACTGAGAATTGTTCGTAATTTTCCTGGGCTCTTTTACCAGCAAGATGGCAATAGCTCTGTGTGTTGTGAACACACTTCTCAGGATCTCTCCTGCTGGGTTTTCGTAGAGGAAGGACAAAAGTCCAGGACAGTCAGTGTGTCCGGAAGGGGAGGGTATCCGTCAGGGGAAAGGTCAGGGTCCACCCTCTGGATGGGCCAATAGAAGGTACTGTGGAAATCCAATAATTAAGTTAATTGCATTTTAATAATTGTAGCATATTCTATCTCCCATGTGTAGGAAAATAACATATAAAAAGATATTTCATCTTGTGTCTTTACTGCTCTTCCTCTTTGTCATCTTCCCACCCAGTGTGATGGCCCAGCCGTGGCTCATGCATATTCCCACCCAGCCACCTGCACGCACCACAGCCCCTTGACCACATCAAGCAACGCTCCCTAAGGAATCCAGGACCAGCATCCGCCCATGTACTGACGGTGAGTCTGTGTTCCCCTAGGTCCACCTGAGAGCATCGTGGAGGCACCACTGGAAGTAAGAAGAACTGCTCCAGTGAGGCCCCTTTTCTTTATGTTGGATTGAAATGTTGCGTTCATAGTCTCTCACTTGAAGTTGACTTTCAGATGTAAGAATCTGAGGACGAGCAGTATACAAGACATGCGCAGTGCCCTTGATTTTGTGAGTTAGTGTTGATTGCAAGTCTTCCACAAGTTCATAACTGATGGAAGAAGACATTGTGAAATGACAGCTCCTAGGATGTGAAGTACAGCACAGGGAATATAGTCAATAATACTGTAATAACTATGTGTGCTAACTGGAGGGGACTAGTCTTACTGGGGTGATTACTTGTAAGGTACATAAATGTCTAATCACTATGCTGCACACCTGAAGCTACTACAATATTATATGTCACTTTTTTATTGTATATGTTTGCTTTTGGGGCAGATTGTGGGGCTTATAATTTATGACCTTCAGCTCTGTTAGGTTTTACACTGGTCACTTTATTTGCATTAGCATCTTGTAAGTGAGGAGTTTTCTTTTAATGAAACAAATGGGCTAATGAGAAAAGCAAAGTTCATAAATGGTATTATTTAGATAAAGACACTAATATGGAATGCAGAGTTTCAGTTTGGAATGGTGAAAAAGGTGTGGTGATGAATGGTTCTCATGGTCACATAACAATGTGAATGTCCTTCATGCCCCTGAACTGTACACTTCAAATGCTTAAAATGAAACTATACCGATTAAAGAACCACTCCTTTGGGGGGTAAAAGGGTTTCAGTTTTGAAACTTGAAAGATTTCTGGAGATCTGCTTCACAACAATGTGAATGTGCTCCACATACTTACCTGTACACTTAAAGGTTGCAAAGACAGCAAATTTCATGTTTTATTTATAACACAATTTAAAAAACCTTTAAAGATGGTTAACATGGTAAATTTTATGTTATGCACATTTTACCCCCATTATAACAAGGTTTGTAATTCATAGAGAATCATAGTATATTACTGGTTGTCTAGGCCTGGGACAGTGAGGGGTCAATGAAAGGGACTGCTACTGGGTATTGGTTTTATTTTGGGGACCACGAAAAGTTTTACAATTGGCTGGTAGTGAAGGCTGAATAATTCGGTGAATATAATAAAAGCTATTGAGTCACATACTTTAAGTAGATAAATTATATTATATGTTAGTTATGTTTCAATAAAGTTTTTAAATACAAAACAAACAAAAATTAAGTGATAGCATCCATGATGAAATGGATAGTAAGTTCTTTCTCAGAGCCAATTCCCTCCTTGAATTAAGGGTTTTGTAATTGGCCACCCGATGCACCTGATAGGTATCTGATCTGCTCAAGGAAAAGTCTTTGGAAAATGAACCTCAACACCTGCCTTCAAGTTATTTGACACTTGACTAAAAAACTGTTTCCCATTTTAAAAAAATCACAAAAGACATCAGAGGGAACATATGGGTAAAACTGCACAGCTTGAACTCACACTGAAAATATTTCTATTTAGAATTGCATTGGCCATCAAGAAAAAGTGGTAGGGGCATATGTGATAGAATAACTCATTTCTGTATTTCAAAAAAGCACTATATTGCCTTCCAACAGCAGAGCCACACTTATGCTGGGCCCTGAATGGGCATGGGGTTGTTTTGAGGGGGAAAAAGGTCTCACATTTGAAGATCTACAGCCAGCCAGTGTCCAAGGATGTGCTCTGAATCCAGAGGAGAGCGCAGGGTGAGCTCCTTTCAGCCAGCGTGGCCTCACTGCTGTCTGGAGGAGGGGCTGAGACTCTGTCTCTAATAACTTCCTTCCTGGTGCCTGTGTTTTTACAGAATGGAGTTTTGAGACCATAGGTGATGGTGAAATGTGACCCTATAGTTAGAAGGATTCCAGGGAGCACCAGTGGGAGAGGTTGCAGGTGAGGTGAGAAGATGCATGCTGCCTTGGAGCATAAGGGAGGAGGGATGGCTTCAGAAATAAACAGCAAGCCTGAGGGGATGCTGCTTTGAGTTTCCCCTCTTACCTGCATGATAGAAAGATGTACTGGGGTTCTGGGCTTTGAGTGTCCTCTGTTTGTAACCATCTTGTCTTGCATTGTTGCAAGATGATCTTTTCCAGTGGAGCTGATTTTCATGCATCTTTCATTCCAAACCTCAAAGCCTTGGTGTGACACTTACTGCTCTTTGGAGATTGTGCACAGAGATCCTGGCCTTGGTTTTGGTACTGACCTGTGATGGTTGGGCTCCACTCTCTCTCAGGGACCTTCTGAAACTGGAGACACATTTCCCTACTGTGTGCCTCATGGTGAATAAGAAATAGATCCTCTGCTCTGAACTTGCAGGTCTTGTAGCAGCACCCGCATGATTCCTTCCTCTCTTTGACTCCTGGTTGTAAAGGGAATTTCACAAGGAGATGGCAGAGCGCATGCTTTCTCTGTGCTTCCTGCAAAGGCTCCAGTCTCCCGGGAAGTGTGTGAAGACCTGTCTGTTTGTGCCTGATTCAAGTCTACATGCTTGACCCCAATCACAGATTCTGGGACGAGGCTTCATCTCCCCAGTTCACTCATTCTTCAGGGACCAGGATAGCTTCTGCTGGAAGGATGGGGCTGCTCTCATTCTTCTCCCAAAATTAGGCTCCAGTAGATGATCTCTCACCCTCTGTTCCAACTCAAAGTCTTGCCTGAGTTATTGTCACATCACTAAAAATTCCTAGGACACACCATGTGAAGATGTGTGTTGAGATGCACTCAAATCTGTCTATGTTGCAGGTGACCCTTCTATCCCTGAAGGGCCATTGAATGCTAATATCCTGAAACCATCCATAAGGGCACAAACCACTTTGTGAACCATCTTTTGACCACAGAACTTCGCGTTTTGACGTTGCCCGTCTTCTCGCTGCTCCTATAAACTCTGACCTTCACCTTCAGCAGCACCATGCTCTCCCCACGGCCTCTGCACCAAGGCCAGGAGCAGCCGCCAGAGAGTGTCTTTCACCTGAAGCTGAGCGAACCCCTTTCAGCCTGAAAGTTCCCAGCAAAGTGCAGACATACGACTGAACTGGTGCCCCCTCGATTTTGTTCCAGTGACATTAGCCGCGGGGCTCTAGATTGAGGGAAGGGAACTAGAGGACATTTAATCCACCTTTTTCTTTTTCCAGATATAACGCTGGAGGGCTACGTTTTGGTTACAATTGTGGTGTGTTCACACTTATGAAAGCCCCCGATTCTATTTCTTCCTCTCCTCACTCTCCTGATCCCCAAGGACCCCTTGAAGACAGTCAGTCAAGCAGGTAGTTAATGGGGTGTAATATTTGCACCCACTTTGATAGCTTAATGCATTTTCTTGAAAAGTTTCCCTCATACATCATGAAAGAAATATGAGAGGAAGCCATGCAGACATTCCCTACAAAGTTCATCAACTGCACTTACTTTGACTTTGGCCATATGGTAAAAACGGCAGAGAGAGACTCAGAAGGAACTAAATCTCAGAGACTTCTTGTATGAGTTTCATCTGTCCATTGGGCCTGGAGCAGCCTGGGAGCCCTGAGTAGAAGGAGAGAGGCAGACAGGACTAGATGCCCTGACCCCGGTGGCTCAGTTGGCTGGATCGTCGTCCAGTTGGGAAAAAGTCGCTGTGTAGGTTCAATTCTAGGTGGGGCACATGCCTAGGCTGTGGGTTGGCTTCCTGGTCTGGGTGCATATAGGAGGCAATAATTGATGTTTCTCTCTCACATCAATGTTTCTCTCTCTCTCACTCCCTTTCTCTCTGTAAACATGTCCTCAGGTGAGAATTAAAACTAATAAATAAAAATAAAAACAAAAGAATAGTTTCATGATTAAATTTACTAAACTGTCACGTACATTGCATAAAAGATAAACCTGTCCTAGGTTTTATTTTTCTTGAGAGCTGAGGGCTTTTATGGCCATTTAAAAACCTATATTAGATATGCAACTTTTCAAGTAGAATGTTCCTGAAATTATTCACTGAAAACCTCAATCATGAGATGACACAAAACTCTTAGATTTATTTCTACAATAGCAAGGATCAGACTGGGTTTCAGCAAGGTGAACAAGCTGTGATCCCTGGGTCTCAAGAACCTCTGTTTTACTTTTCAACAGTGTTTTAACCAGTTCCTTGTACCTGCCAGAATACTGAGTAATCAAATGTACAAATTAGTATTATCTGCTAATTCCCTCAGCATTCTAACATAGAGGCCGTTTTAATAGTAAGAAAAGAAAACTGGAAAAATATAATAATAAAAGGTTTTCTGAATGATACAGATAATTATGCATTTAAACAAAGAGTGTGAAATTGATTTCTAATTCATATATTATATTTATTAGATTAAAAAACTGATAAGCCATTTACATTGGAATTATCTTTAAAAAGTTATATTCGCACACATAGGTAATATGTTTGTGTTGATTATAGAAAAACAGTTGATTTATTGGTATTTTATGAACTGATAATCATTAACCATGGCAGGAGTTCATATAGGGCCAAGAAAATGGATTATGTTTGGGGAAACAAAGGAATGGAAATTGTAATTTTAAATATATATATTTAAATTATTATGTTTTTCTCACAGGTCTTTCTTCATCCTGAAAATTGTCAAGGTCATATGGTTCACACAGATGCAGTCATCTTCAAAAGGAGATCAAGACAGTTGGAAAAATGAGTTTTAAGATCAGCTTGTGTACGAAATTGTGGATGTTTTCTCCCCATGAATCTTACGGTGAAAAGGCAGTACATAGATAAATAAATTTGGAAAACTTTTTCCCAGCCAGAGTGAGAAATGCCAATGTCTCTTTTGCTCAGGTCACAAAAGTATCCCTTTTACTCAGAGGACAAACAACCATCTCAGCCTTAGTCCTGGGCAGCTGCACGTCCTGATCCTGTGGATCGTGTGCACACGTGTAGTGCACACGCAGGTGGTGTGTGTCCATGTGAGGAAATGCTGTGTCTATGTAGGTCCGATGCTGAGGAACACAGGGTTTGGGTCAGGCTGCCAGGACCTCTTCTGGCTGTTATTTAATAATGTCAGGATCATAAGCTTACTCTTTGGCTGTCTATAAATGAGAAGGAAATGTGTCCCTGTTTCAGGGGGTTATTAGGAGGTTTAATCACATAGAATGAGTGAAGTGTACTGAAGGCGGCCTCGCACACTAAGTATTCCAAGTGTGCTAATTCCGACTGGGGTAATGCATGTCACAGAGATTACTGTGGACCCCGCGCATTTAATTTTTACTTGTTCTTGGGCGGTTGCCTCTTGTTACGATTCTCAGCAGCGGGACACGTGTGCAGAGTTTAATCTCTGTTCCGAGCCCATGTTACTTCATATTAGTAGAGAGGTCACAGGATTCAGACTCCAGTCTTCCTCCCTCAGAAGCCCGCTTCCATCTCTCTGCCCTACTGTTTTGCTTCAAGAGGACGCCTTGAGCAGGAAATATGGGGACACATGTCCACTTCTATCAACTTCTCAGACAAACTAAATGCTGTAACAATTTTTCAGAAGCTTAACAGAAGAGTCAAAATTACCAAATCTCTGCTACATTTATCCCTCAAAGTTAAATAGCATATTTAGAAATCTGGGAACAACAAAAACAGAAGTTGCAAGGTTTTCTGTGACCCTTGTTTTTTAATTTGTAATCTACTGTGGGATGCAGAGTAGGGGGTGCTAATGAGCCAAGGGGACACTCCCCTAAGCCCACAGTTCCTGATACAGAATTTTGGTTCATGTATCCAGCACTTCACAAAAGTCAGAATTCCGAATATCATAGGTGTGAGCAAAGAAAAGTTTATTGATAAAGAAAGTGCCAGCTGAGAACAAGTGAGACTTCAGGATGCCTCAAAGGCTCTTGCTTATTCGACTGAGT
Source organism: Miniopterus natalensis (assembly GCF_054644295.1). Classification (NCBI taxonomy): domain Eukaryota; kingdom Metazoa; phylum Chordata; class Mammalia; order Chiroptera; family Miniopteridae; genus Miniopterus; species Miniopterus natalensis. The sequence goes on along the minus strand of NC_142091.1, from coordinate 10,694,332 downwards.
TATGGGTTTTTAGGCTGAAAGAGGAATAGGACAGGGAGTTAGGGTGAACTTCTGTGGTGTCCAGTTTTTTGAAGAAACCGCCACATGGGAACTTGGGAACACCTGCATCCAGGGGTGCTCTCGGGTTCCACCCTCTTCTGTAAAGCAGCCCTGTAAATTATTGCTGTTTGACCTTTTTCTTTCCTTTGGTATGAGGAAGAACAAAGACAGTGTGCTAAGATGCTATTTACAGCCCTGGGCTGCTTGGCTCAGTGGTTGGAGCAGGGCCCAGGGACTGAAGGGACTCAGGTTCGATTCCAGTCAAGGCCACGTACTTTGGTGGCAGGCTCGATCCTTGGACCCGTCTGGGCCCGTGCGGGAGGCAACTGGTCGATGTGTCTCTCTCACATGCATGTTTCTCTCTCTCTCCCTCTCTCCCCTTCCACTCTTGATGAAGAGCAATGGAAAGAATATCCTCTGGTGAGGATTAAAAAAATAAGATGTCATTTAGAGTTTTACTGAGATTGTTGAGTGGCAGGTCACAGGTTATGGATTCCGACGCATTATGGGAACTTATTGACTCTTTCTTTAAACTTTATCTTTACTGTTGAAAACATTACAGATGTCCCCCCTTTTTCCTTCATTGATTCCCTCCACCCTGTACCTCTGTCCCAAGGCCTTCATGACACTGTTGTCTGTCTCCACGGGTTATGCATATAAGCATATAAGTTCTTAGGCTAATCGCTCCCCACCAACCCAGCCAACCCTGCCTTCCCTCTGAGATTCATCAGTCTGTTCCATGCTTCTGTCTCTGGATCTATTTTGTTCATTGGTTTATTTTGTTGATTAGGTGCCAGGTATGAGTGAGGTCATGTGACACTTGTCTTTCTCTGACTGGCTTATTTCACTTAGCAAAATACTCTCCAGGTCCTACCATGTTGTCTCAAAGGGAAAGGGGCCTTTTGTTTTCACAGCTGCATAGTATTCCATGGTGTCAGTGTCTGAGAAGATGCTTGATAGGATTTCTTTCTTTTCATTCTGCCATTACTTTATTTTTAAAGTTATCTTTATTGTTGAAAATATTACAGTTGTCCCCTTTTTTTGCCATTGACTCCTTCCACCCACCCCTCTCCCCACCCCAGGCCTTTACCACACTATTGTCTGTGTCCCTGGGTTGTGCATATATGCATGTAAATTCTTTGATTCATCTCTCCCCACTCACCCATCCCCATCTACCGTCTGAGACTCGTCAGTCTGTTCCATGTTACTATGTCACTGAATCTATTTTGTTCATCAATTTATTATGTTCTTTAGATTCCTCATATCAGTGAGATCATGTGATATTTGTCTTTCTCTGCCTGGCATATTTTACTTAGCATAATATTCTTCAGGTCCATCAATACTGTCCCAAAGGGTAAGAGAACCTTCTTCACAGCTGCGTAGTATTCCATGGTGTAAATGTCCCACAGCTTTTTGTTCCACTCATCTACTGATGGGCACTTTGATGCTTCCAGATCTTAGCTATTGCAAATTGTGCTGCTATGAACAGAGGGGTGCATATATTCTTTCTGATTAGTGTTTCAGGATTCTTAGGATATATTCCTAGAAGTGGGGTCACTGGGTCAAAAGGCAGTTCCATTTTTACTTTTTGAGGAACCTCCATATTGTTTTTCATAGTGGCTGAACCAGAATGCATTCCCACCAGCAGTGTACTAGGGCTCCCCTTTCTCCACACCCTCGCCATCACATGTCATTTGCTGATGTGTCAGTGGATGGAGCCATTGTGACAGCTGTGAAGTGATACCTCATTGTGGTTTTAATTTGCATCTCTCTGATGCTTAACGACGAATCTTTTTTCATGTGTGTCTTGGCCATTTGTATGTCCTCTTTGGAAAAGTGTCTATTCAGGTCCTTTGCCAGACTTTTAATTGGATTGTTCATCTTCCCCTTGTTGAGTTGTATGAGTTCTTTGTACGCTTTGAAATTTAGCCCCTTATCGGATGTATCCTTGGCAAATATGTTCTCCCATACCATGGGGTTCCCTTGTCTTTGGAGGCTGATATCTTTTGCTGTGCAGAAGCTTTTTAGTTTGAAGTAGTCCCATTTATTCCACCCCCGTCCCCCTCTTTCTCAGGGAGATGTATTAGTGAAAATTCCACTACATGAGATGTCTGTGTCTTTATGCTTATGTTTTCTTACAGGATTTTTGTGGTTTTGTGACTTACATTTAAGTCTTTTATCCATTTTGAATTTATTCTTGTGTATGGAGTAAGTTGGGTATCTAGTTTCATTTTTTTTGCATGTGCCTGTTCAGTTTTCCCAAGACCACTTATTGAAAAGACTGTCTTTTCTATATTGTATGCTCTTGCCTCCGTTGTCAAATATTAATTGACCATAATGGTGTGGGTCAATTTCTGGGGTCTCTGTTCTGTTCCACTGATCTGAATGCCTACTGTACCAATACCAAGCTGTTTTGATTACAATGGCTTTGTAGTATAGTTTGATAACTGGTAAAGTGATCCCTCCCACTCTGTTCTTCTTTCTCAAGTTTGCTGTAGCTATTCAGAGTCTTCTTTGAGTTCCATATAAATTTTTGGAATATTTGTTCTAGCTCTGTTAATATGCTGCTAGTATTAATAGGAATTGCATTGAATTTATCGATTGCTTTGGATAGTACAGACATTTTCATGGTATTGATCCTTCCAATCCATGAACATGGTAGATTCTTCCACCTGTTTATATCTTCCTCTCTTTCTTTTTTCACAGTCCTGTAGTTCTCTGAGTGCAGGTCTTTTACATCCTTGGTTAAGTTCATTCCTAGGTATCTTATTTTTTCAGTTGCAATGGTAAATGGTATTGTTTCTTTTGTTTCTATTTCTGAGAGTTCATTGTTAGTGTGTAACAATGCCATCAATTTTCGGATGTGAATTTTGTATCCTGCTACCTTGCTGAATTCATTTATCAAACAGAGTAATACTTTGGTGGAGTCTTTAGGGCTTTTTATGTACAATATCATGTCATCAGAAAATAATGACAGTTTTACTTTGTCCTTTCCAATTTGGATACCTTTTATGCTTTCTTCCTGTCTGATCACTGTGGCAAGGACTTCCAGTGCTATGTTGAATAAGAGTGGTGAAAGTGGACATCCCTGTCTTGTTCCTGTTTTCAAGGGAAATGGTTTTAGTTTTTGACTATTGAGTATGATGTTGACTGTAGGTTTGTCATCTACGGCCTTTATTTTGTTGAGGTATGTTCCCCCTATTCCCATTTTGCTGAGAGTTATCAAAAATGGGTACTGGATTCTGTCAAATGCTTTTTCAGCATCTATTGATATGATCATATGACTTTTGTCCTTCATTTTGTTTATATGAAGTGTGACATTTATTGTTTTGTGAATATTATACCAGCCTTGCATCCCAGGAATAAATCCCAGTTGGTCATGGTATATGATCTTTTTAACATATTGCTGGATCTTATTTGCTAATATTTTGTTGAGGAATTTAGCATGTATTTTCATCATGGATATTGTCCAGTAATTTTCTTTCTTTGTAGTGTCTTTACCTGGTTTGGGAATTAGGATAAGGCTCGCCTCTTAAAAAGAGTTTGGAAATCTTCCTTCCTTTTGAATATTTTGGAATAGTTTGAGGAGGTGTTAATTCTTCTTTGAATGTTTGGTAAAACTCACCTGTAAATCCAGCTGGTCCAGGACTTTTGTTTGCTGGGAGTTTTTTTGATTATTGCTTCAGTTTCATTCGTTGTTATCGTCCTATTCAGGTTTTCTGCCTCTTCCTGATTCAGCTTTGGAGGATGGTGTTTCCAGGAATTTGTCCATTTCTTCCAGGTTGTCCAGTTTGTTGGCATATTCTTGCTCATAGTATTTTCTTACAATCCTATGTATTTCTCTTGGGTCAGTGGTTATATTGCCTTTTCATTTCTGATTTTATTTATTTGGGTCCTCTCTCTTTGTTTCTTGGTGAGTCTGACTAAAGGTGCATCAATCTGATTTGTCTTTTGAAAGAACCAGCTCTTGGCTTCATTGATATTTTGTATTGCTTTCTTTAGTTTATATCATTAATTTCTGTTGTGATCTTTATTATTTCCTTCCTTCTACTTCCTCAGGGCTTGTCTTGCTGTTCTCTTTCTAATTCTTTTAATTGTTGTATTAGATGGTTTATTAGAGCTTTTTCTTCTTTCTCGAGGTAGGCCTCTAATGCTATGAACATTCCTCTTAGGACTGCTTTTGCTGTGGCCCACAGATTTTGGGTGGTTGTCTGTTGATTTCAATTTTTTTCTAGGAACTTTTGATTTCTTCCTTGATCTCATTGGTAACGCATTCATTCTTTCATTACATGCTATTTAGCCTCCATGTGTTTGAATGCTTTTGAGTATTTTTATAGTGGTTGATTTCTAGTTTCATGCCATTGTGATCCAAGAAGATGCTTGGTCTGATTTCTATCTTCTTGAACTTGTAGAAGCCTTGTTTTGTGTCCTAAGATATGATCTGTCTTTAAGAATGTTCCATGTGCACTTGAGAAGAATGTATATTCTGCTGCTTTGGGATGAAATGTTCTGTCAATGTCAATTAAAATCATTAGCTCTCGTGTGTCATTTAAGGTCTTTCTTTCCTTGCTGATTTTTGTCTGTATGATCTCTCCAGTGATGACAGTGGGGTGTTAAAGTCCCCTGCTATGATTGTGTTGCTGTCGATCTCACCCTTAAAGCCCACAATTAAAAAAATATATATATTTAGTTGTCCCTGTAATGGGTGCACATATATTTATTAGGTTTATATCCTCCTGTTGGACAGATTCCTTTAGAATTATGTAGTGATATTCTTTGTCCCTTCTTATGGTCTTTACTTGAAGACTATTTTGTGAGAAATAAGTACTGCTACCCAGCTTTTTTTTTTCTCCTTTCCATTTGCATGGAATACTTTTTTTCCCATCTCTTCACTTCCAGTCTGTGTGAATCTTTTGTTGTGAGGTGGTCTCTTTTAGACAGCATATATTTGGGTCATGTTTTCTTATCCATTCATCTACCCTATGTCTTTTGATTGGAGCATTCAATCCCTTTACATTTAAGGTTATTATTGATATGTGCTTGTTTAACCCCATTTTCCCCATTTTTGCCTATCCACCTCATTCTCTCTATTTCTTCTTCTTAAAGCAGCCCTTTTAGCATTTCTTGCAATGCTGGTTTGGTGGTACTGAACTCCTTTAGCCTACTTTTGTCTGAGAAGCTCTTTATATCAGTTTTGAATGATAGCCTTGCTGGATAGAGCAGTCCTGGTTGCATGTTCTTGCTTTTCATTACTTTGAGAACTTCATGCCAATCCCTTCTGGCCTGAAGTGTTTCTCTTGAGAAATCTGCTGACAGCCTTAAGGGGGCTCCCTTGTTGGTCACTGATTGTCTCTCTCTTTCGGCCCTTAGGATTCTCTCTTTGTCCTTAACATTTGCCATTTTAATTATGATGTATTTTAGTGTGGGTCTCTTTGGGTTCATCTTGATTGGGACTCCTGTGCTTCCTGAAGTTGTGTAGCTCTTTCTCACCAGGCTAGGGAAGTTTTCTGTGATTATTTCTTCAAACAGGGTCTCTATCCCTTGCTTCCTTTCTTCTCCTTCTGCCACCTCTAGGATATGGATGTTGTTACGTTTCATGTTGCCCTAGAGGTCCCTTAAACTATCCTCATTCTTCTCAATTCTTTATTCTTTTCGTTGCTGTGTTTGGGTGCTTTTTCCTACCTTGTCCTCCAAATACTGCTTCTGTCCTCCACTTTGGTCAGCCTACTCTTAATTCCTTCCAGTGTGCTCTGGATGTCAGATATGATATTCTTTATTTCCAACTGCTTTTTATTTACAGTTTCTATCTCTTTCTTCACATTGAGGTAGTTGTCACTGAGTGTTTTATAGTCCTCATGAAGTTGGTTGAGCATCCTTATAACCATTGTTTTGAACTCTGTGTCTGATAAATTGAATGCTTTCATTAAATTAGTTCTTTCTCTGGAGATTTTTCCTTTTCTTTCATTTGGGGGTTGTATCTTTGTTGCTCCATTTTAGCTGTCTCTTTGCTTTTGTTCCCTTGTGTAAGATAGAGCTACTATGACACCTAGTCTTTATGGGGTGCCCTCATGTAGTAAGTGACCTGTGGGACACAGTTGTAAATTCTCCTTGAACTCCTGAGATGAATGCACTAGTAATGTCCCTTGTGTGGGTTATGTGGACCCTCCTATTGGGATTGGGAGCTGATTGTTGTTGGCCTGTTCATGGGTGGGATTGACTTTCACCCAGCAGAATAGTGCTTAGCAGGATGGAGTCAGCTGGAGATGGAAGTGCAAATCCAATCCTCCCTTCAAATGGGGTGATACAGGCCCTCACACCTCAAAAGAGGAGCTAGCGGTTTACCTTCTAGCTCAGTGGTGCCCTGTTAGAAACCCTGAAGGGAGACTCAGAGGAGTCATACCAGATGCCCCAGTTCTGGGATATGTCCCCTTTCCTCTGTGTGGCTTCTCCATCAGGAAAGTGCAGGCAGAACTTGGAGGATGAGAATAAGGCTGCCCCCTCCACTTGGGGTGTCATCTTCCATTGGGAGGAGAGAGAGCTTCTAGCTTCCTGCTATCTCTGCAGTTCTCTGCCTGAAGCCTTCATACAGTGCTCCAGTAGAGTTACGTCCTATGTCCAAGCTCTACTTTGCATCCCTCCCCCCTGTGGATATGAGATTAGAAGAGTGTTTCTAGCAGAATCTGGGGATGCTAGATGTCGTGAGGGTCCTTAGCCCTCAAGAGGGGAGGTAGGTGCTCTCCTTTAAGCTCCATGCCAGAGCTCAGGAAGTGTAGGTCCTATGAGGGCACACCAGATTTCACAGTTCTGATTTGTGACCCCTTTACCCTTTGAGGCTGAACATGAGGGATGGTGTAGGTGGGATTGGGAGTGACAGCACAAGGCTATCCCCTCTGCTCTGTGTTGCTCCAGCTCTTGTGGGGGGAGTAGAGAGCTTGTCACCACCTCTATCTTTGCAGCTCACTGCCAGAGGTCATAGTGAAGGCCTTTAAAGAGGGGGCTCCAAAATCCTACTTTTGGCTTGCACATTGCTCTAGATGTGGATCTGTGCTTTACTTGTGGTGCAGGTAGGATTGGAATGCAAATCCTAACTTTGGGAAAGCGAATTCAGGAGGCCAATAGTTGGGGGTGGTACAGGAACTCAGCAGGTTAGCCATAGGCTTTCTAGCTTGGGTAGCCTGGTCAAAGGTCCTGAAGGGAGGCTTGCAAGTGCACACCTCTCCCTTATTACAGGCTATTGCCTGTAGCCTGAGGCCCTACCCAGGATGATTCCTTAGGGGACTGCACCCCTCCCCTGTAGGAACGGGGTATTGCTTCTCATTCCCCAGCCACTCAGTTTCATGTTCTCTAAGGCTGTCTATAGTTTCTCCAGAGGAAAAAGCACTGCCAGGTCCCTTTTGGGTACAGCTTACAGTTCTTTATGCCATACTCAGGCTTGGCAGGTGGGAGTCTCCAGTATTTGGAGGACAGAGTTAGTGCACTTTCTCCAGCTGATGCTGTAAGAATAGAATTGCTGGACCATGGGAGATGGCGTCTGGGAATGGTGTGGGATGTTGCCTTGGGATTGGGACCTTAGAAGCCTGTCTTCCCGATCTCCAGCGCTGTGCCATGCTGACTTCTTCTTTTGGCTTCTGTACGCACTGAGTCTCCTTCTCTCCATCAGAGCCCCGGGTGAGTGCCTGAGAGCAAGTCCCTGTGTGGTGGCCTTTATGGAGAATGCCCTGGATTCAGGCGGGCTCCCTCCCCTTTCCAGTGAGCCAATTTCCCATTTACATTTTGGTGCCAATTGTTATGCAGGCTCTTCTCTCAGTCCCTGGTGATCTGGGTTGAGGGTGCTGGTGGCTTGATAGTAATTCAATCTTCATTAACTTGTAGAAATTTGTTTTGTGTCCTAATTAAACTGGATTCAATGGGTCCATGCTGCCTGTCGTTACTTCAGCCAATTAAGCAGAGGCAAGTTTGTATCAAATATGAGCATTTATTTTATTTTTTTGGGAAATGAGAGAGCAGTGGGATTTGTGCACATAAAATCTCTTCCGCCCTTCCCTATTACCTGGCTGGTTATATAAGGCTGCCTGCAAGGGAGAAGTGGGCGGGGCAGGAGATGGCTGTAGGGACTGTGGTCCATGTGTCTCGTTCCATGATCTTGAAGTATGATAACAAAGTAGTTCATTTTCAATAGTGTTAAAACCCTGTTTTGCCAATCCCTAGGACCTGTTGAAGGTTGGCATTCCTGAGGGAAACTCGTGGAGGTGGGAGACTCAGGGTCCAGGCACAGCAATCAAATCAGAGAGCATTCTGTTTTTTGTCTGTTCTCAAAATGTATTTTCTGAACAATGGACCCATCTAAGCCCCAAGATGTCTCATCTTTTTACTGCTCTGTTTTCCTTCTTGCAGCACATCCTTCAGGTTCCCAGGGCCTATAGGAAAACTTCTTATCTACAGTTAGTAAGGCGAATGATCATTAAGCAACTATGGTCCTATTCCTACTAGGTGCCTTGCTCCTTTCACAATCATGGTCAGAGCATGGTCAATGTCTCCGCCCCCAACCTTCCCCACTGCTGTTTCCATCATTTAATATCTATGAAATTAGGTGTTTTAGGAGAAAAGTCTCATCCTGCTGGATTGCGTTGGCTTTAACTTTAAAACACTTTGTGAGGATGGAATACAGTAAATGCAGGAACTAAAAAGAGGAGAACTGGCAGGAAGATTAAAACAGCACATTCCTTTGATTTGCTCACAACCGTGGTTATGTGGCAACAGCAAGTAATCTATTGCTGCCTGATTCTCTAGAACTGCCTCCTGACCTAGCTCAGCTCTTGATTTATCCCGTGTATAGCCTGGAAGTGGCATTCAGGGCTTTAACCATGCTCCTTGCCAGCCGGGCCACCTCTACATAAAGGGAGCCTACCGTTACTGACATCACAAAAATGGGTAAAGCGATAAAGTCAGCAGGGCTCCACAGGGAAGATCACTGTTGCAGTCTGGTACCACGGCCATGAGTAGGTCTCTTTTTCTTCAGACCCTGTGATGTTTCTGGGGCATAAAAACAGTCAGTCATCCAAAATAACAAGACCCCCAAGTGCTGTTGGCCGGGATATAGGAATAAACTGTTTCCCGACCTATCAGAAACCCACAAGCCTGTGGCTTAATATGTCCATGACTATAAGGGGGAGGAACTAATCAGAACAATTCAGATTGTAGCTATTAGATACTGAAAGGCAATAACTAGAACACCCGGTAGAAGTCAGACATTCGCCAGATGAAGCCCCTGCAGCACCTTTTGAGAAAACATCCCTGTGTCCTTTTGCAGACGGGGTCCCGTCCATTCTTCCTCCATTGATCTCTGGCCATCAGGGCTTTTGTTTTTAGTAGAATTCTGTCTCTGGCTTGGAAGGAATGGAACAGACCTGTGACAGATAAGTCCCTGGGGATAAAGTCCCACCCTGCCCTACAATTGTTCCTTGGTAGATCCCTGAAATTTTCCACCCTGGTGACCTGTACCTGGCCCATGTCCTTGCTCTGCTCATTTCTGTCTACCTACTACACGTGCAGATCAACTCTTTCAGGGAAAGGGGCGCAGTTTCATTTCTGTATCTGCTTTGTGCTGAGGAGGGATGATGGTTTTTCTTCAAGGCCCAGCCATCCTCGCTCTCTGTCAGAGGGACAATGAGGCCTGGACACTGAGGGAAGCAATGTTTTCCTTAGTAAAGGTAGTGCTTGTACCTTACTGGAGATAGTCCGTTATAAATTTTAGTCAAAGCTAAAACAACAAGAATTATGACAAATGTTCTGGTGGAAGGGGAAAAGAACCCATTTCAGTTTGAGTATTTCCCTATAGAAACACATTTGCCCCCCTAAAATCACCCTCAATTTTTATTAAAGTGCCAAATTAAGACCAATTTATTTACTATATTATTCAACTTCAATTTGGCCTGGTTGTTTGTATGAACACAATAAGAGTAGCAATCAATCATAGAGGCTTTTTAAAATCTGCTTTGCTGGAATCTCATGACTGAGCTTTAATAGCCCCCCTGGACAAAGAAGCTGAGGCGCCTGGCTGCCATCAGGATTGCCTGCAATACCTATAGACTTGGGGGAATTCCTCAAGTTCTCAAGGTCCCCAATAATGTCTTGAGGTTCCTCCCTTGCCATTTCTCAGGAAAGCAACCTTCGTCCTTTACCTGGAAAGACTGCCCTGAACCACGTGATCAAAGAAAGTGCCTGGCTTTGTCCAAGGTGCTCTTATTGGCTTCAAAGTCGGTCTTTATTTCCTAAGGCTTTCTGGTGACGTCCAGAGCCAGCATGTCTCTCTCTTAGAAATGACATTCCAGTCAAAGTCTTGGCTGATAAAACCACAATTGGAAACTGGTCTTACTGAATTTATGCAAAGAAAGGTATTGCCATGACTCACTCATTAAGAATTGTCAAATTCTGGAGGGATCAGTGGGGGGAGAAAAATGTAAATTACTAAATTGCTTTAAAAATGTTTCCTTCTTTCTGAAAAACAAGCAGATTAAAAACCAGCAATACTTTCAATAAAAGTTACAAAAACTACCATTAATTTCAGTTCATTCAGTCCTGTAAACAATTTCTGTTTCTCCTGATTTTTCTTGCCAGTAATTCTATAAATCCAGATACTCTATGGAGTTCTAAAATTCTCATCCAGTTCGACGGGGAGTATCTGAAAATGTATTCTCAGGGATATGTAATTTCAAATAAGTCGGAGTCCTTTCCATGGATCTGACAGAAGATGTGACATTTCTGCAAACGCACTACAACAAAGCAGTGGCTGTCTCTACATAAGAAGAGATTTAAAATGACATGGCTCTGGATTTGATTTCAATGCAATTGACATGGAATACTGTCCTTTCTGCAGAACTCAATATTCTAGAATAACAATTAGAGTTATAAAAGGAAGTATATCAGAATTTATAGACTCCTCGAGATTTTTACCTCTATTTTAATACTATGCTCATATAAATAGAATATAGTTGTCATTTCTTTACTTGACAAAGCTTCCCATGAACCTTAAGTATAAGCTTTTCCTTCCTTGAGGCAATCCGGGGCCTATTGGGATGACCTACAGCCAATTCTAGGTCAAGCAAAAGTTTCTTAAAATTCATGCCCTGGGGAGATTGTCAGACTTATTTGACCAAAAGATCATATATCATCATTATTATTATGAAACAACATTAGACTATTCATTCAAAGTTTCCACAAAAAATATTAAACACAAACAATGGTTAGCAAAACTTCAGTTCCCATGATTAAGAAGATAGAGTCTTTTAGACACTTAACGATTACTTAGTGTCTTTGAAGTAATCAAGTACCTGATTAACATAACATAATATACAAGCATTTCAATAATATATAAAACATTTGTTTCCTAGGAAATACAGGAAACACTTTTTTTTTCTTTTAACAGACTGGAAAGAACTAAACAAATTCTGTATAAATTTATCTAATTAAATTTATTATTCAGATTATAATTTCCTTTTAAGATTTAGAGAAATCAACCTTTCACAACCCTTCTACAACTTTCACAAACCTGCCCATTCAGAAATAGAATAATTCACTTCCGTTTTTTCCCTTCAAAATGGTCTCCATACCTAATGCCTTCTTTTACCAAAACCATACCATTTCTTTCCCATTAATTAGAATTCTTAACTCTTAGAAACCTTAATTTTTAGGTGACAAGGAGTAATTAACATTCCTTAGATTAGTAATACATTCACATTTTAAAGAGAGATTTCAAATATAATACAAGACATTTTCATTAACAGATTTAAATCCATCCTCTGGATTCTCTGTAATAAGTGGCCAAAAGTAGGCAAACTCAGGTTAATTAATATTTCAGTATCCTGTTATTTCAAAATACCTAGATATTGAATAATTCTGTTATTTAATCCAGCACAATTCCAGATTCTTAAATTACAAAAGACTTTGGAAAACTGTTTAGAGATATACAATTAATTATTACTGAAAAACCTTATCAAAAACACTTCATATTAGTTAACATCTATTTATTGTGTCTTAACAACTATATGAGATTTTAAAGCCAATTACTATTTCCCAAGGCATTTTCTTGGCAAGTTTGTTGACTGCCGGGTCTCAGGCAGCCTTACTCTGAAAGCATCTTTCCTTTCCTTCTTCACAGAGCTGGTGTGGCCCCCTGATGCCTCTTCCTGCCCGAGGGCATTTCTGCAGCTTAGGCCCTCCTGGGAGAAAAACATAGGGGGTTTTAAAAGATTTATTTGCAAAGAACTTACGTGCATATATGCATAAGCCATGGACACAGGCAACAGTGTGGTGAAGGCCTAGGGCTGGGAGAGGGTGTGGGGTGGAGGGGATCAATGGGTACAAAAGGGGACATCTGTAATATTCTTAACAATCACGATGAAGTTAAATTTTTTGCTATATATTTGTTATTTTCTGGGTAGAATATAACAAAATGAAATGTTACACGTAAGAGATCTTGTCCTATCTCAAACACAGAAATAATACAACCCCTAAAGTCAATGAATGAGTACTTTCAAAAGGAGGGGCTTGGACAGTGGCCTTAGAATTTTCATCTCACGCAAACCCAGCCCAGCCAAAGACCTTTGGTTTGAGCGGTGCAAAGCCCAAACAGCAGACAGGATTCCCAGTGTTCATGAAATGGAGAAGGCAGACTAAGTCCCCAACAACACAAAAGGGAGCAAAGAAGATCTGTAACTAAAGTCACATTGCAGACAGACAGACAAAACTCTCACTAGTTATGCATTTGAGGCCACTGATGCCTTGAGGGGAGAGCAGGGCAGCAAGTTCCTGCGATCCCCCCCTTTCTCCTGGGTTCAGTCAGTTACAAGCAGTGGAATATACCCCCATCTTTAAACAAATTAAAGCAAACAACAAAGAAACACAAAACAAACAACAAGGACATTCTCATGTATAATATTCACAAGCACACACAACCCACAGACAAGAGCTTCGCACCATGCTTCTTATATGTCCAGCCACAGCAGAATGCCCTGTGTTAAAAAGAAATAAAAACACCACCGAATCAGAGCACTGTCTCTCATCCCAAAATGGATGAGACTAAAGACTTGGAGACCCACAAGGACCACTGGTGGCCTCTTGCCACCCAAACCTGATCAGGTGAACCAGACACATGCCAGATGAGAGGCAGTAAATGCCTCTTGTGTCCTACAAAAAATACTTGATTGAACTTAAGCCTTAGACAAAACAACCGGGATTGTTGGGGTTGTGACTGGGACTCAAACTAGGAAAATTCCTGGCAGCACTGCAAATAGAGTCCAGGCCTCAGCCCCAGGAACCTCCAGTCCAGGCATCAAGTGGGATCCCTGGTATTCACTCAAGGAGTCCCCCACTCACATCCTTTAGTGGTTACCAGAATATGAAACTGGACACAATGGGTCCAGCCTGCCTGTCACTACTTCAGCCAGTTAAGCAGAGACAAGGTTGAATCAAATATGAACATTTATGCCATTATTGCTGGAAAACAGGAGAGCGGGGCAGGAGATGGATGCAGGGACTGTGGTCCATGTGTCTCCTTCCATGATCTTGAAGTCTGATAAGAAGGTAGTTCATTTTCAATGGTGTTAAAACCCAGTTCTGCCAGACCCTAGGACCTGTTGAAGGTTGGCATTCCTGAGGGAAACTCGTGGAGGTGGCAGGCTCAGGGTCCAGGCACAGCAACCAAATCCAAGCTAATCCTATCCTTTGTCTGTTCTCAAAATATATTTTCTTTTCTGAGCAATGGACCCATCCAAGGCCCAAGGTGTCTCATCTTTTTATGGCTCAATTTACTTCTCGCAGCACATCCTCCAGTTTCTCAGGGTCTATAGGAAAACTTTTTATCTAAGTTAGTAAGGTGAATGATCATTAAACAACTATGGTCCTGTTGCTTCCTGTCAGGTGCCCTGCCCCTTTCACAATCATGGTCAGAGCACGATCAACATCTCTGCCCCATCACTGACATGTGGTCTATGTTTGAGAATGTCCCATGTGCACGTGAGGAAAATGCATATTCTGCAGCTTTGGGGTGGAATGTTCTGTAAAATGCCATTTAAGTCCATCTGATCTAGTGTATCATTTAGAATCACCGTTTCCTTGTTGATTTTTGTCTCGAAGATCTATCCAGTGAAGTCAGTGGACTGTGAAACTCCCCTACTGTGACTATCATGCTCTCAATCTCTCCTTTAGAGTGCTCCACAAGTGTTTAGGCTTCTTTTTTTTTTCAGCCTGTATGGATGAATCTTTTCTTCTGAGGTGGGTCTCTTTCAGACAGCCTATATTTGAATTTTGTTCTTATCCATTCAGCTACCCTGTGTCCTTTGATTGGAGCATTTAATCCATTTATATTTAAGGTTATTATTAATAGGTACTTATCTATTGCCATTTTATTTCTTCATGCCTATGTTTCTCATTCTCCCTATTTCAACTTCTTATTACAGCAGTTCCTTTGACATTTCTTGCAATACTTGTTTGGTGGTGATAAACTGCTGTAGCCTTTTTTTGTCTGGGAAGCTCTTTATGTCACCATCTATTTTGAATGATAGCCTTGCTGCATATAGTCTTGGTTTCTGATCCTTGTTTTCCATTACCTTGAGTACTTCATGTCATTCCCTTCTGACCTGTAGAGTTTCTGATGAGAAGTTCTCTGACAGCCTTATGGGAGCTCCTTTGTAGGTAACAGCTTGCTTTTCTCTTGCTCCCATTAAGATTTTCTCTTTGCCTTGAATTTTTAATTATGATGTGTCCAGATGTGGGCCTCTTTGGGTTCTTCTTGCTTGGACTCTCTGTGCCTCCTGAACTTGTATGACTTTTCTCTTGACCTGGAAAGGGAAGTTTTCTGCCAGTATTTCTTCAAACTGGTTTTCTAACCCTTGCTTCGTTTCTAGATCTCTTGCCACTCCCAGGATGTGAGTATTGATACGTTTCATGTTGTCCCACAGTTCCCTTAAGCTGTCCTCTTGTTTTTTAATTGTGTTGGGGTTTTCTTTTTGTTGTTCTCTGATTAAGTGATTTTTTTTTTTACCTTATCTTCTATTTCACTGATTTGATCCTCAGCTTCTGGTAATCTGCTGTTTATTCTTCCCATTGTTGTTTTTTGTTTGTTTTGTTTTGTTTTTTAATTTCTAGTATGTCATTCTTAATTTCCTATATGGTTTCCATTTCTTTTCTCATGCTGGTGTGCATCTTGATGATCAGTATTTTGAACTCTATATCAGATAGATTGCTTTTCCCCATTTCGTTTCGCTCTTCTTCTGGTGAATTATTTTGTTCTTTCATTTGGGGCCTGTTTTTTGGTTTCCTCAGTTTGGTAGCCTGTTTGTATTTGTTTCTATGTATTAGGTAGATGTATTAAAACTCCCAGTCTTGGATGGCCTCTGGTGCAGGTCAGTGTCAGATGCTGTTTGTGACTTGTCTTGAGTACCTTGTTTGCAGTTTTCCACACTCCACACTTGTGGTTCTTTCTGCTGAGGCTGGGTGTGTTTTGGCAGGACCAAGCTGCCCACCAAAGTGTGCTTTTCCAAGCCCTAGGTCCAGAAGCAAATCAGGTAAAGGCTGAAAGCACCAAGGGGATATAATTCAGTTTCTTAATGAGCCTCAGGCTGTAGAAACTCCATAGTGTGGGAGCCAGTGGTTTTCCAGCAGGGTTGAGCAATTGCTTCCTCCCCACCCCAGAGGCAAAAGCAGCTTGGAAGGTAAATGTCTTCCTGAGAAAGAAGTCCTCTGCATTATTGGGAAATGACTCAGGACACAGATCTGGATAGATGCTCTATGAGATCTATTTTCCCTGACAGCCCCTCTGGATTCTCTTCACACAGATCTAGTCCACTCTGCCCTCCCTCTGCTTTCGCCCAAGGTGAGTGTTTGCACATGAAACTTTGTGTCTTGGCCCTTTAAGAGGGCACCTGCATTTCCAGCCATCTCTCCCTGGCAAACAGAACCAAGGCTGCTTTTGTTCTGGCCACTATGGCCAGAAGAATATACCAAAGGAACGAACAGTAAAAATAAAACAAAATCCTTACTCCACAGGACAATGCTTGACAGCCTATCCCAATAATTACCGCCCCCCCCCCCCCCGGAATTCCCATAGAAAGAACAAACCAGTCACACCCTGGCCAAGCATAACCCCATTATTGATTGTAAGACATTGTGTTTAAATCATTCCTTTAGTGTTGCTAAAGGTCCCCTCTTGTTTCCTGTACCAAAAACTAACAGCCTGACAAATTATTGGAAACCCTTTCCTGCAGTGCCTTTGTGGTTACTGAGCATAAAGTGAGAGAAGAACCGAGGGTCGGGGCAGTTCACCTCTCACATAGTTGAGACGCCACAGCTGTAGCCGCTGGCCAGCTAATAAAGGCTCCAAAATTGAAACACAAACTCTGGTGGTCGTCTGTCGTGGGTCACCCCAAAACACTTTCACAGCCAGATGTTGTGTGGGCACCTTTCCCGGTTCTGGTGCTCTGGGCCGGGAAGCCCAGCCTGAGGTTGAGGCCCAGCGTCCTCAGGGGGAACCCCCACAGCTGAGCTCTCCCCCTGGGCCCTTAGCGGCTGCCTGTGGGAGCCCAGCGGCCCTGGCCTGTCCCACTTCCTGCCACTCTCTGTGGCCTGCGCTTCTCCTCCTTGGTCGTGAGGGTGCTCTCCAGCTCGTCTTCAGCTGCAGTTGATCACGCGGGTGGTTTTCCCGGATTTTAGTTGTAATTGCAGTTTGGTCCTGGCAGGGTCAGTGTGGCTTCTACTCAATGTGCTGCCATCATGGAATCTCCTCAGGACTCTGATGTTTCGAATACTGATGAGCTTTTGATGACAACAGAAGGAACAGATTGAACAAGCTCAGGTGCAGCTAGTCGTCCGGGGTAAGTGGCAGCAGTTAAGGGACAGGGCTGGGCTGCAGGGGAACAGTCGCATCCTCAAGGAGGTTCAGCGCCCTGAGTGGCTGCAAAGCTTTGTCGTCAGTTCCCCTCCAAGGGTTTGGGTAAGAGTTTTGTTCGCTTCCATGCTGACTTCTTCCTCTGCGGGCATTGTACGCATTTGCCCGAAATACTCTGGGCTCAAAGCCCCCAGAGAGATGCCTGAGCACTAGGACATGCCCACGGGAGGTGAAGGGAGAAAAGCCCTCCAGCGGGTTCTGCAGGGCACGGCGGGCAGGACGGGTGGGCACAGGCGGCCACGAGGGCTGGGCAAGGAGGGGCCTCAGCTCCCTGCAGCAGCAGAGACCTGATCAGAACCGGGGCTGCCCCCTCAGGGCACCTCCAAGCTGGGGGATGGCTCAGCTCATAAAGCCATGAATCTTTGTATAATTCATGGGTTTTATTTTTATATTTTGATTAAAACCTTCACGTTTGCAGTGAATGTTTGGTTAGCGCCAGGAGTCCGGGACTGTTGGTGACAATCAGATTCTACTCACTCCTATCGGTAGACAGACCCTCAGGCTTCTCCACGCCACCATGTCCCCGGCTGTCCCTGCTCCTGACACCTGGCCCGCCTGAAACCACACCTGCTCTGAAAGGCCTCCTGCTGACAAGCCTTCTTCCCGCTGACGCATATTTTGGCCTTTCCTGACTCAGTGTGCCTCTGCCTTCTGGGCACTAGTTTAATCCCCATCTGAGGGCCCTGAGCCCGGCCTGCTCTTCCCGCAGCTGTGCTCAGTCTGCACTTGCTGCTCACACAGCCCGAGGGGTGGGAGGAGGGGCATCCTGGGCTTCACGTGTCCTGCCTCTCCCATCTCAGCATTGTCCTCCTGGGAGGTCCCGCTCAAGGTGTGGTCATTCTGTAACTTTTGTTTTCCCTTGTGGGTGTGTGTTTTCTGAATGTGACCAAGAATATTGGAAGATAACCACACCGCTTTGGGAATTGGTCACTTCTGTTTCTATAGGTGTTTTTCATGAAGACACTATAGGAATGTGTGTGAGAAGTATTGACCTAGGAGTAAAACTTGACATTTCAAGCAGGTATTTTGGGGATTACCCTGAAGTATGTCTTTATAAATTTCTTAGTTCTATGTTAATACAGGTACCCGCCCTTTTCAAAAGATTGTTTCATTCACTCACTTCTATAACCTACACTCACCACTCTGTTCATAAAACAAGAAAATTTCAAAGAGGACTTTTTCTTTAAAGAAAGAGGCGAAGTTGAAAATGCGTGGAGCCTTTGTTTTGCAGGACCCATGGTAGAGGCGGAGGAAACCCAAGCAGGGAGAGTGGCCCCTCCAGGCTTGTTCCTGACAAACCAAACTCAGCATCTCAGCCTCAGGCCGCCCGAGCTTTGAACAGTGTCTGTGGCATCTGTGCTTTATCTCCACTGATTCTGTGTAGCTGTGAGCATGGTGTGACCTGAGGTTGTTGCTTTTTTGCTTTACAACATCTTGGCTTAGGGGCAGTTTCCTGGGGCTGCTATACCTTCGGATGGAGGGGACAGCTGTACACATACCTGAGGAGAGAGAGGCAAGAAATCCATAACTATATTCTTAGAAATGTAGTTTCTAAAATCTGAAATTTTCCTAATGCTCTTTGTTGTAATTCATCCAGTCCAAAACACATTTGACATGATTTGTTGGTGAAGTCTCTGGCGGCACAGAATGGCAGGAAGGTGTGATGATGGTACTTCCAATTGATAAGAGGGTCACAGTTGTCCTCAATGTGTCTGCTTTATGTGTTTTTTCACCTTGAAATTCTCAGGATTGACTGTAGTGTGGGGGTAGGTAAATTTTTTTAATGAATCTTGTATTCAAAGCCTGAGAGTAATAATGCCTGGCTCTGAGACTGGCATTGAAACCATTTGCTCTGAAATGCAGCAGCTGTGCCCCACAGGCTGGATTGTGAGGTCACACTGAAAGTTCTGGGGTGCTCTGTCACAATGGTCCTGGGGTTACATATATCATGTCCTCGGTCCTAACGGCCACTCTCTGTGCTGAGTGTGTAGCAGGAGAATCGTACCGGTTTTGATTGCGACAGATCTTGGAATGGGGAACCTTTCCTCTTGTTTCAAAGGTATGCTCTTTTTCAGAGGTGGCCCATTGGACGTGCCCCTTCTACTGGGCCAGTTAATATTTCTCTCAGTGTCTTCTCATCATGTTAATTTGCTGCTTTGCTTTTGTCATGGAGTTATAAACATATAGCTTCCTGTTCTATGGAGCACTCTCAACTTTTCCAGAGATATTCATTGGGAAAATATGAAATGTACCTTTTTATTTTGACAGAAACTTATTAAATGATCACTTGCAGAAATCCCAGGTGAATCCAGAATTGTAGAGTTGTTTAGGTAAACCTTGCACACAATGCAGGGAAATAACATTGTTTTTAACCTGTCTTATCTCCCCTTTATCCTGAAATATTTCCTGTGTCCAGTATTATGGGGGCAGGTAGTTTCCATTTCTGCATGTCATTCTGCATTAGTTTTCCAGTCATGTCATTAGAATGTGTGTCTAGTGTCTTTTGTGACACGAACCACACATTTATTTCCGTACCTTCCGTGTTGTCAAAAATGATTTTACAAAGATGTCAATTTTACTCTATCACTTCACTTACTAACCTCACCACAGGTAAGAACTGTGAAAAGGTAGTGTTTGTTTTTACTGAATTACCAATTAATAGGCAGTGTTTTAAAGAAGCAATGACAGGTGGAGAAGCAGGGTAATGAGATGCTGGGACAAATAGACAATCAAGCTCATAGAGGGCGAGTTACATACAGAGAAAAGGAGACAATGGCCAAGGGAAGGAGAGAAAGAATACTTTATATCAATAGAAAATTATGTACTTGTTATATAAGGTGTAGCTTTAAGAAACAAGGGGTCTCCCTTAAGGATTCTTCAGGGTAATGCACCTGTTTCAGTCTCACCCTTCATCGAGGGCTTTTTCTATGACTAGTCACCAGTCTCTCATTGAAAAATTTATACCTTTGAGGAGGAAACTTGGAGCCTGGTATTGATTCAAAGGTTGAGAACACAAGAGTTTTTAATAGATAAGACTCTCTATCTAGAAACCTCGTGTTCATCGAGTTTGCACAGATACCTCTTGAGCGCATGCAGGACTGACTTTCCCCACCACACGGGGTGGCTGTGGCATCACAGGAGGGGAGACCCGATTTCCTCCATGAGCTGTAATGCATCACATCCCTGTCAACACTGGAGAGAAACTGCCGGCATCCACTGTCCTAGAGTGAGCCAATCACTTACCCAAATTGAACCAATACCGAGAGTCTGACTGATATTTCACATATTACATAATTAAGCACATAGAGATCACTTATGCAGGACTAGTCCTCTATGCTACATATTTACCTATATTGAAACATTTAGCCTGGGAACAAAATACTGTAGGTGAACTTCCTTCAAATTGTAATGGCAGAGAAGAAAGCTGAGGGCCAAGGGCCAACACGACTCTCCCAGGTAAGATCTTGTGGCTTCTCTGTGGGATCTGAACCCAGGTCATGAGGCCTCAGCACCCAGAGTCTCGTGACTGTGCTCTGCTGCCTCTCTCTGTGGTCTCCTCGGAATAAAGTGTTTGTCCCACACTCAGTCTGACAGGTGCCCTAATTGCACACAAAACTCCGAGACATTTCGGAAGTCCAGCTTTGACTCACTCAGGTGGCATCTCTGGAAAACCATTAAGCAAAGGGGTCTAAAGAGTGAACTGAGAATTGTTCGTAATTTTCCTGGGGTCTTTTACCAGCAAGATGGCAATAGCTCTATGTGTTGTGAACGCACGTCTCACGATCTCTCCCGCTGGGTTTCCTACAGGAAGGTCCAAAGTCCACGACATTCAGTGTGTCCGGAAGGGCAAGGATCCCGTCAGGGGAAAGGTCAAGGTCCACCCCCTGGATGGGCCCATAAAAGGTACTGTGGAAATCCAATCATTAAGTTGGTTCCATTTTAATAATTGTAGCATATTCAACCTCTCATGTGTAGGGAGAAAAACCTATAGAAAGATATTTCATCTTGTATCTTTACTGCTCCTCCTCTCTGTCATCTTCCCACCCAGTGTGATGGCCCAGCCGTGGCTCATGCATATTCCCACCCAGCCACCTGCACGCACCACAGCCCCTTGTCCACGTCGAGCAAAGCTCCCTAAGGAATCCAGGACCAGCATCCGCCCATGTACTGACCGGGGGTCTGTGTTCCCCTAGGTGCAGCTGGGAGCGGCGTGGAGGGACCAGCAAAAAGGGGAAGAACTTCACCAGTGAGGCCCCTTTTCTTTATGTTGGATTGAAATGTTGTGTTCATAGTCTCTCACTTTCAGTCTATTTTCAGAGATAAGAATCTGGCCTATATTACATATCCAAATTTTTCAACTATAATCTTTCTGAAATTATTCATTGAAAACCTTCCTGATGCGAGGACACAAAACTCTTGGAATTATTTTTACCATAGCACACCACAGACTGGGTTTCAGCAAGGTGAACAAGCTGTGATCCTTGGGTTTCAAGAACCTCTAATGTTTTACTTTCCAGCAGTGTTTGAACCAGTTCCTTGGACTTGACAGAATACTGAATCATCGTATGTACAAATTAGTACTGTGTGCCAATTCCTTCAGCTCTTTAAAATAAAGGCGGTTTTAGTACTTAGAAGAAAAAAATTGGAAAAATACAACAACTTAAGGCTTTCTATATGATACAGGGAATTATGCATTAAAACAAACAGCATGAAATGAATTTTTAATTCATACTTTATGTATATTGCATGAAATAACCACTAATAAGCTGCTTCCAGTGGAATTATCTTTAAAAAGTTATATTTGCTCACATGGATAATCTGTTCTGATTTATTATAGTCAAAGGGTTGATTTTTTGTTATTATATGAACAGATAGTCATTAAGCATGGCAGGAGTTCATATAAGGCCAAGAAAATGGATTATGTTAGGGGAATCGAAGTAGTGGCCCTGGAAATACATTCAATATCTCAACTGTAATGGAAATTCTAATTTTAAAGATACCTATTTAAATTAATTTTTTTTCACAGGTCTTCTATCACCCTCATGGCTGTGAGGGGCACATGATACAGACAGATTTGGTTATTTTAAAGAAAAGATCCCACAAAGTGGAGAACTCCATGAAAAAAACAGCGTGCAGGGAAAAATGGGGATATTTTTCCCCATTACATTTGATGGTGAAACGTCAATGAAAAGGTAAGTAAAAACTAGAAAACTTTTTCCCAGCCAGAGTGAGAAATGCCAATGTCTCTTTCACTCGGGTGGCAAACGCATCCCTTTTACTCAGAGGACAAACAACCGTCTCAGTCTTAGTCCCGGGCAGCTGCACGTCCTGATCCTGTGGATCGTGTGCACACGTGTAGTGCACACGCAGGTGGTGTGTCCTTGTGAGGAAATGCTGCGTCTATGCAGGTCCGATGCTGAGGAACACAGGGTTTGGGTCAGTCCGCCAGGACCTCTTCTGGCTGTTATTTAATAACGGCAGGATCATGAGCTTACTCCTTGGCTGTGTATAAATGAGAAGGAAATGTGTCCCTGTTTCAGGGGGTTATTAGGAGGTTTAATCACATAGAATGAGTGAAGTGCACTGAAGGCGGCCTCGCACACTAAGTATTCCAAGTGTGCTAATTCCGACTGGGGTAATGCATGTGACAGAGATTACTGTGGACCCCGCGCATTTAATTTTTACTTGTTCTTGGGCAGTTGCCTCTTGTTATGATTCTCAGCAGCGGGACACGTGTGCAGAGTTTAATCTCTGTCCCGAGCCCATGTTACTTCATATTAGTAGAGAGGTCACAGGATTCAGACTCCGGTCTTCCTCCCTCAGAAGCCCGTTTCCATCTCTCTGCCCTACTGTTTTGCTTCAAGAGGACGCCTTGAGCTGGCAATATGGGGACACATTTCCACTTCTATCAACTTCTCAGACAAACAAAACGCAGTAACAATTTTTCAGAAGCTTAATGGAAGAGTCAAAATTACCACATCTCAGCTAGATTTATCCCACAACATTAAATAGCATATTTAGAAATCTGGGTACAGCAATCGTTCCTGTAATGTCAGCCTCGCAGGGAACATAGGAATGTCCTGGACCCGGGGCTCACGGGGAAATGGCCTGTGGGGCCTGGGGAGCAGCCCCGGAGCTCGCGCCCCTCTGGACAAACAGGCGGAGGGAACCCGCCCACGCTGAGCACGTGGAGCCCAAGGGGAGGCGTCTGTTTATGTCCTTAGTCAGCACGGCAGGCAGAGGGACAGCTGCCACTCACGGAATCCGTTTCTCACGGTTTCTAAACTGCGCTTTTCCTTTCTCCTTTGCCCTCTGTCAGGCCCAGAGCAGCCGGGTGTGCAGCGCAGCGGAGCCAGAGGCCGGGGGGACCCGGCGGGGCTGATCCTGTGCCCTGAGGCGCTGGGCAGGGGGCCAGGCCTGGTGGCAGGAGCACACATTCCCCACCCAGGCCACAGGTGCCCTCAGCATTGGGTAAGGGGGTGTCGCCCAGCCCGGGACCTTCTCCTGGGCTCGGTCAGCCTCAGCCACTGCTGCTGCTGCGGCCACCACCCTGTCCCCTGCCCCCTGCTGGACATGGTGCCCCCTGGGACTGTTGTGCCCATGAACTCCTCTCGTGGGCTCCTCGCTGCCACCGCTGCTCTCACTGCTGCTGCCTCCACACTGGACACGATGCCCCCGGCCACTCTTTGCACATGAACGCCGCCTCTGGGGACGTTGCTGCCACTGGTGCAGGCACAGGACTTGACCTGGATGGACAGAGAGGCCCCTGCTCAGGAAAGCTGGGGAGCCCACAGCCACTCCACCAGCTACCTGCCCGGCCGGGGGTTTGCATTTCTTAATATGTCAATTTGGGAATGTGATTTCTTTCCTAAAATTTTGTCCATTCCTACACATTTTAATGTACTGACATAAATTTGTTCCTTCGATTTTATTGCCTATTTATTTCTGCTGGTTTGTAGTTATGTATTCCTATAATTTATAATAAAATTTTGTTCTCGAGTGTGTGTTTTGTCTGTCTGTTTGCAATGTGACTTCGGTTACAGATGTTCTCCGCTTGCTTTTGTGTCTTTGGGGACTTAGTCTGCTCCTTGATGTTTTATGAACACTGGGAATCCTGTGTGCTGTTTGGGTTTTGCACAGCTCAGACCAAAGTTCTTTTGCTGGGCTGGGTTCGAGTGAAATGAAAATTCCAAGGCCACTGTGCCCGGACCCTCCTTTTGATAGTACCAGTTCCTTTACTTGAGGGGTTGTTTTGTTTCTGTTTTGAAATAGGATAAGATCTCTTATGTGCAAGGATTCATGTCATTACATTCTAGTCAGAGAAAAAACAATAAACATGCAAATGAAATCTTTGAACCCCCAAGTTTTCCTCCCAGAAAGGCCTAAGTTGCAGAAATGCCCTAGGGCATGGAGCTGCCCTGGAGGGGGCATGTCGTCCTTCTGTGTAAGGAAAAGAAAGATACTTTCATGATAAGGCCACCTGAGGCCAGGCAGTTACAAAATTTGCCAAGAAAATGCCTTGGGAAAAAGTAATGGCCTTTAAAATCTCATAAAGTCCTTAAGACACAATAATTACATGTTAACTAAATTGCACCGTTTTTTGATAAGCCTTTCCATTAATAATTACATTTTATATATATATATATATATATATATATATACATATACACACACACACACACACACACACATACATATATGTATGTAAAGGGTTTTCCAAAGTCTTTGGTAACTTACAACTTTGGAGTTTTGCTGGGTGAAATAATAAAAATTATTAAATATCTACGTATTTTAAAATAACAGGATACTGAAATATTAATTAATCTGACTTTGCCTGCTTTTGACCTTTTACTACAGAGAATCTAGGGGATGGATTTAAACCAGTTAATGACTATGTGTTGTATTTTATTTAAAATATATCTATGAAAATTGTGAATGCATTGCTAATCTGAGGAATACTAATTATTGACTTGTGACCTAAAAAAGTTAAGGTTTCTAAGAGGTAAGAATTCTAAGTAATTGGAAAGAAATTGTGTCGTGTTGGTAAAAGAAGGCATGAGGTATGGAGATTCATTTTGAAGGGGAAAAAGAAAGTGAGTTGTTGTAAAGCTGGTTATTTCTGAATGGGTAAGAAAGTTTGTGAAAGTTGTATAAAATATGTAGGTAAAAAAAATTGGTGAAAGTTTGAAGTTTATACAAAAAATTCCTCTGTCCTCTCTATAACATTAATAAATTCGGATTACGTATATGGTCTTTGGGTATTTAGTCTTCATGTGTGTGTTCTCTACATGTTTGTGTATTATATGTGGTGTGTTTTCTGCCTCTGGATGGCATTACTAAGTGATAATAATGTATTGCTCTAAAAAGATTCAGTGCTTCTATAAATTCAGTAGAATTCTGTTGTCTGGACAAAATATTTAATATTAAATCTGGATTAAGTTTGATGAATGTCTTGTAGAGTTATTACCATAAAATGATGTCTTTGTTTAACTGGATTTACAAAAAGTTCATCACATAATGTTTTGGGTAAGCATATTTGACAACCTTCCCAAAGCTTAAATTTTAGGAGACTTTTCAACCAAGAGATGACCTTGAGTCATTGCAATGAGCCCTGGATGCCTCAAGAATTTCTTCTTTCTTCTTATAAAATAAAGGTTCCTAAACTGAAGTAGGCCTACTTCATCTACTTGCAATTCCATGGGAAGCCTTGTCAAATGCAAGTTCATAACAACTATGCTCGGTTTGTATGCCTGTATTATATTTAAATGGATGGCCTGCTATAGAGGAAAGAGTTCATCACAGGAAAATGTCCTCCTGCTGTCTAAATGCTCCCGTGGTGCCCCACCCGCATCTAAGGTTAAATTTCAGTCTCTTAATGAGACCGTGGCTCGAGGCGACTCTGATGTCAGCAGCCTCCTCTCTCCCTGCTCCCCATGTCCTCACCCTCACCCCCACCCCGACAGTGAACGCAGCTGGCAGATCTCCCTGCCCTGTGCTTACCATCCGGCCCCTTTTCCAGGTCCGAATCCCACTTGTCCATTGGGATCCTGCGGGAAACCTCACTGGGCCTCGTAGGCAGACATTGTCCCTGTCCTCGCGCACTGTCCACTCATCACTTCCATCTGCTACAAGGAGCTGGACCTGAACCTGAGCTCACGGTCTGAAAGGCGCCTTCCCACTGAAGCCAGAATGTGAGGGAGAAATTCACCTGACGCTGGACCAGATTCTCTTGCTCACAACTCTGGTCTCCACTGCCTGCTGAGGACCCTGCCTCCCCGGGCGGCCCTGCACCCCTAGGGAGCAGCTGTGCAGCCCTAGAGGGGAGGGGTTCTGTGAAGCAGGGAGGGAACTCTGGGGAGCAGGGTCCTGGCTCAGTGGCCCACACACAGGTGACAGCTTTGTCATCAGTGCCTGTGAGTTTTCCTTCCCTCTTCCCTGAGGACACCAAGGGGAAGGGGAGGTAAGATCAAAAGTGCCCCCACCATTCAGATCGCCTGGGGTGACACCTGAAGTGGCAGCCATCACAGGCTCCGGAGTGGGGGGGCATACTTCACATATGACTTTCCACTTCCACCTCCAGGCTATTGACCAACAGAAATAAAGTTACGTTTCCCAATATCCTGTATGAGAATCTTTTAGCTATTTTAACCGCCATTACTGGATGAAAGACTCTTGAAGCTGTCCAGCTTGTCTGAGTGAATTTGTAATTAGTTTTCAGTTGTTCTGGGAGGAACATTGAGTTACTGCTCAGGGTTAATATTCCATCAGTTGAGTGAAATGTGAGTCTGACAGCCACACGGGTTCTTTTGCCTTCCCCGGTTACAGCTGTCATATGTGGTGCCTTCACAGGCCTGGAAGGTCACCCTCTGAGCCTGTGGAATATATACATGTGTTCCCTTGAGTCATGCACTTATTACCTAACGTGAGAGGAGAAAGGAGCCCATCATAGGTCCAGATCCTCACCACTTCTGTTGCTCTTCCT
This sequence comes from Miniopterus natalensis, assembly GCF_054644295.1. Taxonomy (NCBI): domain Eukaryota; kingdom Metazoa; phylum Chordata; class Mammalia; order Chiroptera; family Miniopteridae; genus Miniopterus; species Miniopterus natalensis. The sequence goes on along the minus strand of NC_142091.1, from coordinate 10,667,369 downwards.
TTGTTCCTGCAGCTCCCAGCTTCCCTCTTAGGTCATAAAGTGGGGCGTTGCCTTAGCTTGAGTTTCCCTGAAAGCAGAGTGTGAGACAAGGGCTTGCATGAGCGTGGCCTCTTTTGGCAAATGATACCAAGAGACAATTGTGGGTGACAGAGGAGGAGGCAGCCCCACCCCAAAGAATAGTATTAAGTTGATCCCTACTGTGTGCAGCTGGAGTTTGACCCCTGGGGACCCTCTGAGGAGCAGCGCACAGTGTGCTCACTGGAGAAGCGCAAGAGGGCAGCACCCATTCCCGACTCCCTGTCTCTCCCTGGGTCAAGGGGTGCTTCTTGGGGTGGGTGTGAACTCCCGTGAGCGTCCCTGATGCCCAAGCACATAATGGCTGAATGGGGCCCACAGGTGTCTTTATGGGTAGCAGCGTATATCCTGGTGGAGAGTAGGGTGATTTCCCTGCCCTGGGGAGAGAGATTACCCAGGAAAATCTAGAGCAATGCTCTCAAACTTTCCCATCTCAGTGTGCACACCTTCTGCCATGCTGACCTTGCAGTTCCTTCCCCCAAGAGGTGGAGCCTTTTTGTCCATCAGTTGAAGCAGGCCTGTGACTTGCCTTAACCAAGGGGACATTACAAACATGATGCAAACAAAGGCTATAAAATCTGTGCCTATTAGACATAGAGAGCAAACTGGTGGTTGCCAGAGGGGAGGGGAGTTTGGGTCCCAGGGAAACAAGTGAAGGGATTAAGAAATACAATTTGTTAGTAGCAAAATAGGCCCAGGATGTAAGGTGAGCTTAGGGAGTACAGTCAATAATACTGCACATACTGCGTGGGGTGCCAGGTGGGTATTGGAAACAGTCAGGGAACACTATGTAAAGTACAGGGTTGTCTAAGCACTAATTGTACACCTGAAAGAACTACGAAATACTACTGAAAGTACAAAATAAAATAAGAACATTTTTGTTAGAAGTTGAGCCTCAAGATATGCGCGGACTGTTGCAATCCTATGATAAACTTCAATGAACAAGAAGTCGCTTCTGTGGATGAGAAAAGAAAGTGGCTTCTTGAAATGTAAACTTCTTCTGGGGAAGATGCTGTGGAGACTGTGGAAATGAGCACAAAGTATTTACAATGTTCCCTAAAGTTAGTTGATGGAGCAGGGGCAGCCTTTGAAAGGATTGGCTGCACTTTTAAGAGGTTTACTGTGGGGAAAATGCTAAAAACAGCATCATATGCTACTGGGAAATCACTCTTGAAACAAAGAGTCAACTGCTGTTGTCTGATTTTAAGAAATTGCCACAGCCACCCCGACCTGCACAACTCCCAGTCTGGTCAGTCAGCAGCCAAAGGCACGGAGCCCAGACCTCCCGCCCAGAAAAGATTCCACCTCACTGAATGCCTGGATCATTTTTAGCAATCAAGTGTTTTTAAATTAAGGTATCCACATTGTATTTTTAGACATAAGGCAGTTGCACACTTACTAGATGACAGTAGAGTGTACACATCACTTTTATATGCACTGGAAACCACACAATCCCTGAACCCGCTTGGTGACACTGGCTTTGCTGCGGCCGGTGGTCTGACCCGAATCGGCAGGCCCTCCGAGGTAGGCCGAGCTGTGGGGAAGTCGTGAACACACTGCCCTCTGACAGACAGCGTGCTCGGGCTCTGCTTGTATATTGACCTTCACCAGTGGGTTGTACAGTTTCATACGTTGTGTGGTCACTGATTCGTGTCCTTTCATTTCAGGTTGAAGAACTCCTTTTGTTCTGGCCACAATGGCCAGAAGAATATACCTAAGGAACTAACAGTAAAGGCAGAGCAAGATTCCTACTGTACAGGAGAAGGCCCAACAAGCCAGCCCAGTAATCACCACCCGCCCTGAGTTCCCATAGAACGAACAAACCAGTCACACTCTGGCCAAGCGTAACCCCATTACTCATTGTAAGACACTGTGTTTAAATCGTTCCTTTTGTGTTGCTAAAGGTCCCCTCTTGTTTCCTGTACCAAAAGTTGACAGCCTGACAAATTATTGGAAACCCCTTTACTCCAGTGCCTTTGTGGTTACTGAGCATAAAGTAAGAGAAGAACCGAGGGTCAGGGCTGTAGTTGGGCTCTTACATGGGTCAGACGCTGCAACTCTAGCTGCTGCTCAGCTATTATAATAAAGGCTCCAAAATTCAAACACAAACTCTGGTGGGTCTGTTGGGAGTCACCCCAGAACACTTTCAGCAATTCTTGCAAGGCAGGTCTAGTCGTGATGAACTCCCTCAGCTTTTGTTTGCCTAGGAAAATATTAAGTTCTTTTTCTTATTTGAAAGGTCACTTTCAGGACAGAGTACTTTGGGCTGGCAAATTCTTTCTCTCAACACTTTGAATCTGTCATTTCACCCATTCTTGGTTCATAGGTTCTCTGTTGAGAAATCTGATAGCACAATCGAGGTTCCTTTGCAGGTCACAATTTTTTTTCCCTTGGCTGCTTTTAGAATTCTTTATTTATCCTTGATTTTGGACAATTTCACTATAATATGTCTTGAAGAAGGTCTTTTTGCATTGAGATAATAGGCGATCTATTAGCTTTGTGAACTTGGATATCATTGAAGTTACCCTTGTATAAAATCAAATTAGAGTATTATAACTTTAGGCTGTTAAAGGTAATCCCATGGTAACCACAAAGAAAATAGCTATGAAATATATACAAAAGTCACTGAGAAAGGAATTTAAACACTTCACTGCAAAAGATTAGCTAACCATTAGGGAAAACAAGAATGTAGAAATGAGGAACAAAAAAGCTATGGGGCATGTGGAAAACAAACAGTACAGTGCAGGAGGAAGCCCCTCTCAATCAGCAATTACTTTCCATGTAAACGGATTAAACTCTCCAGTGAAAAGACAGAGATTAGCAGAATGAATGAAAACACAATCCAACTATAGGCACGCAGCCTACAAGAACCTCCCAGAAATCCAAAGACACAACAAGTTGAAAGTGAAAGGATGAAAAAATATATTCCACATAAATACTAAGCAAAAAAAAAGCAGGAGTGGCCGTACTAATATCAGACAAAATAGATTCCAAATAAAAAATGGATCGGACTTAAATGCATAAGCTAAACTATAAGAGTCTCTGAAAGAAAAGGGACATGAATCTTTAATCTTGAATTGGCCTGTGAACTCTTAAATATGACACCAGAAGGACAAGCAACAACAGGAGAAATGAATACGACTTTATCAAAATTAAAATCTTTTGTTCTTCAAAGAACACCATGGAGAATGGCATAATACAGCCTATGGAATGGAAGAAAATATTCACAAATGATACCTCCGCCAAATCCAATTATCTGCAATATATAAAGGATACCGACACCTGAACAATACAATGTCAAATAAGCAAGTTTTAAAATAGAAATAGGATTTGTCCATTGTTCAAAGAAGAGACACAAACTGTCAAGAAGGACATGAAGACTCCTTCAAAATTGTCAGTCCTCAGAAAAATGCGAATGAAAACCCCAGTGAGATGCCACCTCACGCCCGCTGGGATGCAGATATCTTTCCAAAGCGACCGAGGTTGGCAGTGATGCAGAGAAGCTGGAACCTGCACACAGGGCTGGTGCAAATGCAAGAGAGGAAATGGTTCGGCAGCACTTCATAAAGTTAAACAGAATCACCATATGGCCCAGAAATTCCGCTCCTAGGTACATGCCCAGGAGCAATTAAAGACGCCGAAGCTCACACAAAAGCCTGCACATCCGTGTCACAGCAGCACTATCACAGTAGCCACCAAGTGGACACAACCAGCTGCCCACCAATCGGTCAACAGAAAAGCAAAGCGCCCCAGCCAGGCAGAGACGGCTGTAGGATGCGGGCTGCGGACCTGCCCAAGCCCCCACCCAGGCCTCACGCCTCTTCGCCTTTTCACGCCCAGCCCTACCCCACAAGGCGGCGAATAAAAAGTCTGAAGTAAATGAGCTGGAACAGGCAGCACTGCAAGTTCTCGTGCTTGACAGATACCTCACCCCAAATGCCTCTTCCCAGGCCCCCAGGAGGAGCTCATACCCGCTGGGGGCTGCAGGGCTGCCCACCGTTCGGGGGCGGTTGGAGCTGCCTCTTGTGGGCATGGTAAGGAAAACATCAGGGGAATAATTACCTTGAGGGTGGCACAAAATGCCCCACACCCAGGTGGCTGCCACATCTTCCCTCCCGGGCAGGCTCTACCCTCAAGTCAGACCGGAATTTTAACTAAAAAGAATGACAGATGTGGGGGCTGTTTGGTAGCTGATGCGAACCATCCAACGAAAAACGACATTTCAAGACAATTGGGAAAATTTGGACATGGACTGAGCTTAGATACAGTTAAAGATTGATCTTTGTCTTTATCGAAAATGACAAAGACACAGTGGTTTTGTCAAAGATAAAATTTCTTCATTAAAGAGGTCCACAGTAAAATGTCCTGATCTCTGGGGTTTGTTTAAAATGTGCCAGCAAGAAAAAGGGTAGAGGGGATGAATGAAAACAAGCTGTTGATAATTTTTTAATTATCAATTAGTGGTTGAGAGACACACGGAAGTTCGTTCATTTTACTGTTTTATTTTTATGTTTGTTTGAAAGTTTCCATTAAGAATTTTTTAAATAGTGGTAGAGCATCGACTCAGGAACCAAGAGGTCACCGGATCCCAGTCAGGGCACAAGCCCGGGTTGCGGGCTTGATCTCTAGTAAGGGGCCTGCGGGAGGCAGCCGATCAATGACTCTAATCATTGCTGTTCTATCTCTCTATCTCTCTTCCTTCCTCTCTCTCTAAAATCAATAAAAACATATTGTTAATAAGAAAATTTTTAAATAAAGAGAATGGGAAGAAGTTGAAAAAATCACAGGTTTCCTGTCCTGCTAAGAAAAGAAGTTGTTTGAGGGGGGCAGGGAAGTCTAAGGGAGAGAAGGTGAAAAATCTCTGCGTTTCTCCTACAGGAAATAACAACAGCAAAGTGGCAGGGACAGAACACAAGAACTAGCTGAGCAAACACTGAGCTAACATTCACTCTCTCCCCGGGGTGGGTGCGATAAACAAGAAAGGACACCAACTCACCCAGCGCCCACGCAGTGACAAGCACTGTCACCAGCATCTCATGAGTCCTCGTAATAATACTGTTCAGCCAGCTAAATATTATTTTTAATAGTCCCTGTGCTGATCGTTCATCAATTGCCAAGTCTCATCGCCACCCCTGCCCAGGCCCCCTCTCTCTCTCTTCTGCCCTGCCCTGCGCCCCAGCAAGCCGAGCCCTGCACTGGGTCACCCACGCCTTTGCCAGCTGGTTTCCCACACAAGTGGGATAATGGGGAGCTCCCGAGGGTCATCGATGGCAGCAGGGAGGAAAGTAATGGTCTTCCTCAGGTGCGACTCTGGCGTCTCATCTCCAGGGCAGTTGTGCCCTCTGGGTGAGCTCCGGGAACCGGCCCCTCCCCAGCTCTCCCTGGGAGCCCCTAACTCTTCCTTCTCAGGTCCCCTCAGTCTAGGGGGGAAACGCTCCCCCCTGTGGCTCCCCCCTGGGTGGCTCCCCACTCCTTGTGTGCTTCTTTAACCCTCTCTGTGTATCTGCAAACAGTGCTTTCATTAGAAGTCTCTTCCACTGAACCATCTGGAATAAGTTGTTTCCTATAGAGACCCTTAGTGATAAATCCCAGAGGCTATGCGTAGACACTGACGGGTTAAAGAGGGGCCTCAGGGGATCAGAGTTGTGCTTTAGGAAGCTCATCATGGCGCAGTGTGCAGAAGAAACTGAAGGAGCACCAGGCGGGGGTAGAATATGACCCCTTAGGAGGTTATGTCAGTAACAAAGGCAAGAGATTATGGAGACAGATTATAAGACATTGCTTTTTAAAAAGCCTTTCCTCCTCGCTCTACTCAGGGGGAACCCTGACTCCCACAACACCCCGCAGTGCCAAGGGGCACAATTAGAAACTTGTATTGGGGAGGGACTGTCTGTGCCACCAAACCAAGCTCACAAACATATCTTCTCTTTTTCCAATAAATTTTATTAATTTCTCATTTAATTGTTCATTTCTGCCGAAGAGAAAGATATATTCTACTGGAACCCTGGGATTTCTCAGGCAGCTCCCGTTTAAAGGGCAGCTCTGCAGTTGCCCCGACCCTGTGCCTCCGTCCTGACCTCCAGGGCCACCGCAGGGCAGCCTGCTGTGCACAGGGCTTCCCCCCACTGCGGGCGGCCCCCCTCGGGGTGCCTGCTGGTCATGGGTCCGTGGCCCAGTGGCAGCAGGTATCCTTGCCTGGACCCCGCAGATCAGGCAGGTGGAACATAAGAACATTTAAAAAGTAAATTCAAAGACCACTTTCTCTCTCAAAGACATAATGAAACCAACACAAGGCCTCTTCTCGCCTCAGCCTGCAGCACACACAAGCACATCACTGCATATTCGGCACACTCCTTGTCGCTCGATTTCTCCAAACCGTCTGAAATTTCTCAAAGGGGAAGTCCGGCTCTAAGGCTACGCCTGGCCTTTCTCAGGGAAATCTGGACCCTGAGAAACGCATGCACGGGTCCGAGGGAATGAGCATAGCAGATGCGCGGATCGCCCCCACACCCACCCTCCGCGGGCTCTGCACACTCGAGTCACATCACACACATAGACTTTAACTCACATAGACTTTATCTCAAACTGTCAAGATAGCTAAAGGCCTCAAGGTACCAAAACGCCATCCCAACAACATTTTGTTCCTCGGGCACTGAGTAAAGCAACACAACATCATCAATACTGAGCTACTGTCAAACCGGCCAAACTGAAGAGATGATTGTTGGTTCTCGAGGAGGCTCAACACCCTTAGAAGACACGCTTCTGATAACTAACTCGAGTCTCTCTTGCTACAGTATTGAGAGCTGAAAACTCCAGCTCTAGGAACCTGAAAGACTGACCATGGTACAGGACTCACTTAGAAAAGAAACCACACACAAAATTACTAAAAATTAAATGGTTTCCAGATGACAGTAAACAAGGGACAATTATTTACCTGTCAGGCAAACGAAGTTTTCACCCCTTGCTAAGGAAGAGAAGTCTAGAATTCTCAGACCAACTCTACATAGACCTCAAGGAGACCAGGTAAAGCAGCTGTGCTTCTGGAAGAACAGTAAGAGCTTCCGAGCACAATCATGTAGTGCACTTTTTTAAAAAGATCTTAGCTGATCTGGAAATAGCCCAAGTGTCCATCAGTAGCTGAGTGGATAAAAAAGCTGTGGGAAATTCACACCATGGAATATTATGTAGCTGTAAAGAAGAAGAATCTCGTACCCTTTGGGACAGTATGGATGGACCTGGAGAATATTATGCTAAGTGAAATAAGCCAGGCAGGGAAAGACAAATATCACATGATTTCATTATACATGGGATCTAAAGAACTTAATAAACTGATGAACAGAATAGATTCAATGACATGGAAGCATAGATGAGACTGACGAATGTCAGAGGAATGGAAGGGGTGGGGGAATGGGGGGGGGGAGAGAGTAACCAAAGAATTTATGTGCATATGTGTCCAACCCAAGCACAGGGACAATGGTGGAAGAGCAACTGGGGAGGGGGAAGGAACGGGGTGGAACGGGTCATTGGGGAGAAAAAGGGACATCTGTAATATTTTTAACAATAATGAAATTTAAAAAATAAAATAAATAAATAAAATAAAATAATAAATAAAAAGAGCTTAGCTTTTGTAACCTCACTGATAGACCTAGAGAACATTATGCTCAGTTCAATATGTCAGATGAAGAAAGACAAATACCATATGATTTCACTTACATGTGGAATCTAATCAACAAAATGAACAAACAAAATGGAAACAGACTCTTAGATACACAGAACAGACTGTCAGGTGTCAGAAGGAAGGGGGATTGTGAGCCGGTTGAAAAAGGTGAAGGGATTAAACAGGACGAATTGGTAGCCACAGAACAGCCACAGAGCTATAGATCACAGCACAGGGAATGTAGTCAGTGATGCAAAGATGAATATGTGCAGGGCCAGGGGGTACTTGAATTAGGGGGGGGTGGGGGGCACTCTGTCAAGTACATGATTTTTAACCACTTTGCTGTGCAGCTGAAACTACTACAGAATAATATTGAATGTAAATTTTAAATGAAAAATTATATATATATATAAAGTCACCAAAGGGTTCACAAATTAGTCGCATTTCAAGATGGAAGATTGTGAATAACTTAATTCTAAACACAATGCCGTAATTGTGAGTTCTCCTGCTTAGCATAAAGGGAGTGACACTTTTATTAATAAATAGAATTTGTCCTTTATAATCAAGTCTTTTAAAAGCTGAAGAAAAATACTACAGTGAATTTCTTACAATAGCATTTCCTTTGATAGTCCCAAGGAGTTACCTAGAACTCCTATGAAATAGGCTATCTGTACAGAATAAAGATTTCCACAATAAACTTTTGACAGAGGTGTATTTTGTGGATACTGCATGCTAAAAGGTGCTTTTTGAAACCTACACAACAGATGCGCCCGCACGCATGTGCTCACGCTCCCCACCCCCACAAAGAAACATCTTCGCTGAGGTCAGAAGCCGCCCAGACACTGGAGTCCCCCTAACGCCCGGGTGACTGTCCCCTGTTGCAGCTGAAATTCTCCTGAGAGTGGGCACTGCCATCCTGACGTGGACTTAAGAATCCTGAAGGAGCCAAGCACATTCCTGGGAGCCTTGTGCGTGTGACCGTCATGCTCTGACCCCCCAGGGAGACGCTTCACTTGTGCTCGGGGCAGCTTCCCACCCTCTGCTGCCGCCCGGCCCCCAGGGGCCTCGGCAGGCTGATGAGAGCAGCTCGGTCTCTGCTGCTGCTGCGACGGAACCAAACAAGACACCAGGGTCCCCAGGTCCACCCTGAGCTGCAGCCTAAAACCTAATGGCCTCAGCTGTCCTGCGTATTTACCCAGCAGCGCTGTGGAAGAATTCACCCGGCAGAATCCTGTGCACACGGAGGGCTGGTGGCCGGGGGCGAGGACACGGCCAAGGCAGCCCTGGGCCCGGCCTCTGCTCCCTGCTGCCGTCTCTCCCGCAGGCTCGTGGGTGCGCTGACTGCATCCAGCACACGCCGAATTAGAGCAGCAGCTGCCACCCGGACTCAGCCCCTCTGCAGGCGAGGACCGTGTCCCTTCGTGAAGGGCTAAGGGTTCGTCTTGAACGTGAGCGTGGCCTGGCGGATGCTGGCTCTAAGTCAAACCTGTCAGCCCAGCTCCAGGCAGAGCAGGGTCGGACAGCCTCAGTGCTGAGGAGCCAAGGAAGGTGCCAATGCCACCAAGGCAGGGGACCAGCCATCTTGACCTCGGTGACATTTCAGCTCTGGGTTCACTTCATAACTGTGTGCTTTAACTTCCCTTTCTAATTGCAGTATAAGAGACACTCTTGCAATCACTGAAATGGGGAGATTGACTGCTTCATAACTCAAATACTATTTTCTTGATGAGATTATAAAATAAGCCCGGGCCGGTGTGGCTCAGTGGGCTGAGCACAGTCCCGGGCACTGAAAGGTGGGCAGTTTGATTCCCAGTCAGGGAACACACCAAGGTGGTGGGTTCAGTCCCCAGTTGGGGGGCGTGCGGGAGGCAACCAACGGATGTTTCTCTCTCACATCGATGCTTTTCTCTCTCTTTTACTCTTCCTCCTTCTCTCTCTGAAAAATGAATAAAAACATTTTTCTTGAAAGAATATAAACCACAATCAGAGAGCAAAACACCTTAAAAAAAGCAACATAAATTTATTAGCCAAACAGTAAAACGATGCACCTGTAGAAAAGCTTGTAAGTGCATTTTCAGTTTAAACTCATGGATATTACTCTGTACAGAGAGCAATATCTTCAGAAACCTCCTTGCCTTCCTGCAGTTCTTTAAAACACCTGAAAAAGGTAAGGCGCAGAGAGACCCCCCTTCAAATGCATTTGACCTCTGTGCTTGGGGCTCCCGCAGAACACCTGATGCTCTCAAAGGGCCAGGAATTTCGTTACAGAGTCATGGTCAAACCTGACACTCAGAGAGGCTCTGGATGGAAAGGGGAACTTGCAGTGTCCATCACATGCCCCACACTGTCCCTCGGCAGGTTCTGGTCCCTGGCCTTCCCCAGAGGCAGTTAAGTCACGTGCAGCATCGGTTGCAAAATTATCCTGAAGTTTTCATGGATGAAGCTTGTTTTTATACATATTTCATCAAGGGATTCCACTGTTTGGCTGGCTGACTGGCTGTGGACCCATTTGTTCTCTTCTTGACACTGCTTTCTGCCATTTCCCCTCACACTTTGATTCTTTGCTTTTAAAATATCAGACATTTCAGAAAAAGTATTACGTGATTTTGCTGCAGTGTTTGGCTGTGCTTTACCCACCGGGCACCAGAAGAACCTTTGGGAAATAACTGCCGACTGTGCTGGGATTTGCTTTGACTCCATTTTTCCAGTGTAAAGGTTTAGGTGGTGAGCTGGGGAAAACCCACTGTCAGTCTGAGGCATCTCCAAAGCTTGGAGAAAGCCAGTGCCATACAGGTCCGATAATAGGATCGGCCATCAAAAAGTTGTGAGGAGCCAAACCAAGTTCGGATTTGGGGGTCATTTCATTTCCGTGACAGGGCAATTTCCATGACAGGAGAACCGCACAATGTTCTGAATCTCTCTTCTGGTTTTCAGGTCACATGTTGTGTCTTCGGAATTCCTGGAATGATGTTCAGACAAGCAAGCTGGTCATGGATTTGCAGTGCAATGTAATCGCTACAACTACAATATTTGCTATCAAAGCCGGTTTCTTAAAAGACCACTCTAGCAGTCCCACCAGGAGGAGCTTCTTTATTTACTTTTCCTCTAGAAATGCTCAGCTGGATTTCGCTAGGTATCCTTGAACCAACAGTACATGTTCAAGTGTCTCGTCAAGAATAATCGCACCATATGTTGATATCCCATTTCATATTCCATCCAGTCATCCAAAACGTCTTTGACATCCTCTCCGTGAGGCAGCAAAAGTGAACAGTGACTCAAGACAACTCTAGCAAAGTCTCTGATCCCACACCGAGGGAACCCTGGTGCGTCCTGCATGTAGGAATCCAAGTAAAACCAATGGGCAGGTTCAATCTGAAAACACAATGAAATAGCATTGTGTGCTGGGGCTGTGCAAAATAAATCGGCTTCAGAGATTGTGCAGGATGCTGTCGAGGATCATGGGTATGGCACAGAGCCCCTGGCTCACCAGGGAGCAGGTTCCTTCAAGCACACCAACTTTGTGTTAGCTCTTCCCCTTCTGCCGAAATTGCTTCCTCTGCTCCGGAGCGTGAAGCGTCTCCTTGAGAATTTCCTGAGGGATGGAAGGAAGGGAACAAGCCTTAATGACCAGAGCCACCCATGTGAGGGATCCCAGGGCAGAATCAGACATAACAGGGCCCCTGCAGCAGGGTAGGCCCAGCCATCCTGACTCCCAGGCCAGCTCCCTGCCCAGGCCACTCAGGCTTGCTCAACGTGATTCCACAGTGCGGACGGGGTGCAGGGATCAGGAGCCAGGGAGGGGCTAAGAGGGTGGAAGTGGAGAGCTCGGGGAGATACTATAACCATCGATGATCCCTGGAGCTCAAGCGCCTGGATGAGACCAGGTCCTTCATGGTGAGAGTCATAAAATGAGGGGCTGGGGATGAGTTTCAAAGAGGAACTTACGGGTAGGAAAGAGAGAACATGACAGAGAGGAAAGGAAATAAATTCCAAACGCTTTCTTGCTCATTCTGTCTGGGTCTTCATCATCCTTACATAGTGTTCAAGTGGACAATGGCAGCGACAATGTTGGGGTGGCCATGGGAAAGGAGAAGGGAGAGATGGATGGATGGATGGATGGATGGATGGATGGATGGATGGATGGATGGATGGATGGATGGACTGATGGGTATGTGAATAGATGGGTGGGGGCACAGGTGGTCAAGTGGGCAGGTGGCTAGATAGATGAATGACTGGACAGACAGATAGAGGGATGGAGACCTTGAGTGGATTAGAATATGGTTGAATGGGGGGAGGAGTAGATGGGCCAATGTGTGCAAGGGCAGTTCAGTGGTGGTTGGATAAGAGGAAAGATGAGTTGTTCCGATATTGATTTTGTATGGTGATAGATGTATTGCCTTGATCCCATTGTAAGGTGTACAAATAACAAGTCACAATGTTGTACACTTGAAATTAATATAATACTGAATACCAACTATACATTAATGAACAAAATTTTTAAAGGATAGTTAAGTTGAAATATAAGTGAATAAGTGGATAGATGGATGAGTGGATGGGCAGGCAGGGAGACAGGCGGGTGGATGAGTGAGGGAGTCCTTGGATAAAAGGGTAGCCCAGAGCCCGCTGAGCAACACACTGACTTTCCTTCTTGCTGTCTCCAGCTGCCACCACCGCCGTGGGCCTGCTTGTTTTCCCTGTCAGCCTGGCCTCCCCATTCCCCAAGGAAGCCTGTGGAGCCTCCTCTGTGTACCGCAGTGGACAGTGCCAGCTGGGCTGGGGCTGAGTGACTGTCATCCTCATTTCAGTCCTGGCCAGCCTCCTGCCCATGACCAGGTGGCCACACAGGACCCAAATACAGGACAGGGCCATGCTATTCTCCAGCGACACTGAGAAAATCATCCTTATGCCAGAAATGAGCAAATAAAATTTTCCCAGGAGGAGCAAAAAGAGCTCATACCACAGCTATATGAAATCACCACATACCCGGGTTCAAATCCCAACTCTGCTGCTCCTTTGCTGTGTGACCTTAGGCAAGACACTTCACCTCTCTGAAAGTCAGAGTATTCTTCTGTGAAATGGGGGGAGAAGGTGAAATATTTCCTACCTCATCCAGCTGTTAGGTTGAGAAGCCAGGGACACTAAGGTCACAACCAGAAAATAATTGCCATCTGGGGAGCCCTCTTGTGCATGGGCCTTGGGGTACATGATACACAGTTTGCAAAATGGGCTCAATGATTTTCCTGCCACTCTGAAGCTAGGCTAGGCCATGTTGCCTGCGTTGGCCCATGGGGTGTTAGCAAAATCCCCACGGCACAGACTTAAAGAGAGCTTGTGTGTCTCTGTGGTGTGTGTTCCCTATGATAACATGCCCAAGTTGGCCTGCTGGAGGATGACCTGTGCAGCACAGACAAGTCACCCAGGCAGCTGCGAGACCCGAGAAGGTCAACAAAACTTTCAGTTGACCTTCAGAGCAGAACTGTCCTGCTGACCCACAGACTCACAAGTAAGGAAATGTGTGATGTTGGAAGTCACTGACCTTCGGGGGTTGCCTGCTATGCAGTAGTAGGGTGGCCCTTGATGGCTGATACATCAGTAGTGAAGAGAACTCCCTCCTGCTTTGGGCCGATGAACTGGGGAGTCTGTGAGAACAGAAGGGTCTGTCTTGGTCACTGAAGTATTCCTGACCATCCAGGACATTCCTGATGGTACCTGGCACATAACAGGCACTCAATAGCATTTGGTGAATAAATGAAAGTCTAGCACAGTACTAGGGGCTCTGGACACACTATCTGTTTAAGCTGCACACAAACCTCCCCTCTAAACCATTATTCCCATTTGATAGATTAGGAAAGTGAGGCCCACAACTATGGGTGCTTGCCTGCGGCCCCAGAGCTGGGAAGTGGTGGGGCCGGAGTTCAAACTCAGGTCAGACTCCAGTCACCGTCCACCCAATAGCTAGGGTGACCCTCTGTCCCGAGGGCCCAGACACCCATCCCTCACCATGCCTGCCGCACCCTGAGGGAGTGGATCCTGGCCTTCACGCCCTCCCCGCTCCCTGAGATAAGCTGCCCGTCACCTTGATGCTGACGGTGGAGGCCCGGGCATCATTTGGTGCAGTGACCGCCAGGCTGGCCCCTGGTGAGCACTTAGCCAGGGCAGCTGTGCGGGGCTCCCGCAGGCTCTGCCGCACGACTGCCCCACAGCCCAGCCACTCTGCCGGGGTCTGTGGGCAGCGGCCTGAGCCTGCTCATCCGCCTGCCAGGGCACATGGTGCACGGTCACCGGAAACGCCGGGACCCTGGAGAGAGCCAATCCCACAGGAAAAGGGTGGCTCTGACCTGGGACCCTGTGCCCTGGAAACACCCATTGAACATCCATGGAGTAACATCCAACATACATAAACCGAGCACCTACTATGCGCCAGGCAGGGGCTAGGCTCTGGGAACAAACAAAAGTGAGCAAGGCTACTTCTTTCTTCCAACCCATCCTTCCTTTCCCCCTCCCTCCCTTCCTTCCCTCCCTCCTGCACATATTAAATATTTGTTGAGCCCCTCCCCTGAGCCAGGCAGTACACTGAGACCTGGGCACACTGAAGAGAGGAGACTGCTTCTTCCACCTTTATTACCCTCCTGCTCCCCGGCCTCATTTAATTTGAGGAGCACCTTCCACGTGCTAGGCACCCAGCTCGGCTTCTGGGCAGGCGGGCCACTCATGCCTCCAGCCACTGGCCGCTGGAAGTACCGAGGGCCTCCCACACGCCCAGCACGGGGCTGGGTGCTGAGGTCACAAACCTGAGCAAAGCTGCCCACGTCCTTCCCTTACAGCAGTGGCCTCAGAGCAGAGTGCAGATTTCACCCCCTTCCCTCGTGGGGTTTCAGCAGAGAGCAGGGCCTTCGAGTTGTTTCTGTGCTGCACAGCCCAGGTGACCCAGGTTCTGGGTCGGCCAGACCTCTGGGCACAGACGGAGCAGAAAGCTGATGGAAGGACGTGGAGGGGAAGGACGGGAGGTCAGGGGGCAGGGACACTGTCCCCTGCCCAGTTGGGGGGATCCTTTAGCTATTCAGGGCTTTAGCAGAGAGGTTCTGGGTCTGCCCTGCCCGAGGGCCTCTCCCGAGTGGCTCCTTCCCATCAACCTCCTGAAGACTCGCCCAAACCCACCTCCCCATTCCCACCGCCGCCCTGGGCTAGGCCTCCATGGCCCTGCACCTGACGACCCCAGCAGCCTCCTTCCGGCGCCTGCTTGTCCCAGCCTGGCCCCTCCGCCATCCACCACTCAGCAGCCTTACCCCTTGTTTCCGCTGCAGCCCACCTCTCACCACTGCCCCTCACCCATTTGGATGTTCCTGCCACCCACCTCCATCTCGCCCTTCCACCCCTCCCCACACAAGCACACCCGCACACACCCCACATCACGCAACAGCCTCCTCTGGGGATCTGCTCCTCTGTCCCCTCTTCCTAGAGGCCCTTCCTCACCCTCCTTGCCTGGAAGGAAATTCCTTTCAAGAATTCGGGTGGCATTCTGCCTGGCACAGGTGCCTTCTGGGTGATCACACAGGCCCTGGGTTTGCCTCCGTCTGACTGCACAACCCCTCTCACCTGGCAAGGACTTCATCTAAGGCAGCTTCGGGTCCCCAGGCCTGAGCACAGGGCCCGGCACGACGGACTTCTCAGTTACTGTCTGCCCAGGACCCGCTGGCAGGGGGTGAAGCGTGGAGGGGCCTCAGGCTGGCACCGAGATGACAGTTCACTGGCACCGCCTCATCCTATGGAACCGCACTGTGGGAAAGTTTCCATTCTCAACTCTCCTTCGACTTCTCTGATCAGAGGACAGCAGGCTCCTTAACACTTTATAATCTGCCCTTGAAGAGAGACCAGGCCTCAGACAGGCTACTGCTCCTATGTAGATGGAATATATCATGTTTTCATATTCTACTCATTCTTATTGTTTCCTCTTATTCAGGGCAAGTCATATTGACAACACGGGTATAAAATCACTTCTTAAGTGAGTTATAGACATTTTAAGTGAGTCCAGTTTCAAAGACAAATATTAGGTAAATAGCACAGATGGGGCACAGCTATGCAGTATAAAATACCATGAGGATTTGAAAATTTAGTAGGAATAAAAGAATCTAGAATTCCTCATTAACAACTTTTCTACAGAATATATGCTGAAATGGTATCCTATTGGATATACTGGGTTAAATAAAGTATATTATGAAAATTAATGTCACTGATGAAATGACACACAAGTGCAGACACACACGAGCAGATGCAAAAACTGGAGCAGATCCTAGTAGAGTCTGTCATCTAGTCAGTGCTATTGTGCTGATGTCAATGTCCTGGTTTCATAACTCACTACAGTTCTAGTTTCCACTGGGGGAAGCTGGGTTAAGGGGACACAGGACATCTATAATCTTGTTGTAACTTCTTGTGAACTTACACTTATTTCAAAAGAATAAGTGTAAAATATTAATGGTATCTGTTTCTTGTTTATTTTAAACTCCTAAACCATTTAAAATTACAGCATGGTATTAGCTGAAGATTACTAACTACAGTGTAGTATATATCAATGCAACAGAACAGAGAATCCAGAAATAGGCCCACACTCACGTGCCCCATTGGTTTTTCACAAAGATGCAAAAGCGATTCACCGGAGGAAGGAGAGCCTTTCAGCAAATGGTTCATGAGGAACCAGACGTCCATAGGCAAGAGCTGAACCTCGACCTAAATAGCACATTGTATACAGCAATGAACTCAAATGGGTCACAGACATAAACGGAAAAAGTATTAAAATTTTTGAAAAAAAAATAGGAGAAAATCTTCATGATCTAGGGCAAAATAATTCTTAGGCTTGACCCCAAAAACAATCCATAGAGGAAAAATTGATAAATTGAATCTCATCAAAAATTTTAACCTGTGTTCAACAGAACCGTAGGACAATATCACAACCAGGGCGTTGACACTGGTGACACCACCCAGCCCTGGTGAGGATGCAGGTGGCGCCCACTCATATATTGCTGGTGCGAATATAAAACCCCACATCCACTGCAAACGCTTGGCAGTTTCCTATGAAACTAAGCAGGCAAAAGCAAGCATTTATGTTTCTTATTAAACTAACCAGATGACCAAGCAAGTACACACTTGAGCATTTATCCCACAGAAATGACAACTTAAGTTCACACAAAACCTGTACACACATGCTCAGCGCACCTTTATTTGTAAGAGCCCGAAGCCCTGGAAACAGCGCCCCGGCCCAGCGACAGGGGGAGGCGAGCACACTGTGCGGCACCCACGCACGGAGCCCTCTCAGCCGGGAGAGCGACCGGCCACTGACACCCACAGGGCTTGGATGGAGCGCCAGAGAATTACGCTGAGGGGAAAAAGGGAATCCCCGAAGGTTACATACTCTCTGATTCCACCGATACAACATTCCTGACGTGACAAAATTATAGACATGGGGACTGCATCAGTTTCCAGGGGTAGGGACGGGGTGGGTGTGAGGCACCAAGACCCTCACAGCGCCAGAAAGGTTCACTATGTTGCTGTGCTGGTGACACACAAACCTACAAGTGCGATAAAACTGTAGAGAACCAAACACACACACACACGAGGACAAGTAACTCCAGAAGTCTAAACAAGATTGGCACACTGCACCCAGTCAGTGCCCTGGTTGTGATGTTATACTGTGGTTCTGCAAGATGTTCCCTTGGGGGAAATTGGGGAAAGGATACTCGACATCTCTCTGCATGTGAATCTACAATGATCTCAAAATTGTAGAAATCACATTTAAACAGACAGCTGTGGCTTGTGCTGTATCACTCTTGCACAGCGCCCCCCTCGAGCTCCCCGGCCTCCCCGTATCTCCCTCCCCGCCTTGTCCAACATGGTACCGGAGCTCCCCCAGCCCACAGTACCTGGCTCATTTGTTTTGCCAAACACCCTCTGCCCTCAGGGGTAACCAACGTCCTTTCTTTCTATTTCTGTCACCCCGAACTGGTAGTGCCCGGCAGGAAGGGCCACGTGGCCCTGCACACCCCAGGCTGGATGCCCATAGTGGATGAGGCACAGCAGCTCCTGCTCCTCAGGGCTCCTGCTCTTGTAACTCTGCGGTGGGGGGACAGGGGAGAGCAAAGGGTGTGGTCCACAGAAAGCCAGGGGTAGACTGTGAACCAGCAGTTCTGCTTTTCAGACTTAGCCCTTAGAGATCCTGGCACAGGGAGCAAAGCCATATGAACCCAGTATCCACAGTAAAATAGCATGAAAGGGAAAAACCCGGGGAGCCCCTCCATACCCCAGCAGCGGGGTACAGTGCACCCCCACATGGGAACCACACAGAGTAAAAAGGGTGAGACATGCGTCTATGCGAACCTACCCAAAAAGCTGTTTGATGTGTATTGTAAAGGGAAACAACCTGCAGGTCGTGTCTAGTGTGGGCCCTATTTTGTTACAGAAAGGAAAATGAAGAAAAGGCCAGTGGACACTAAACTTCTATTTCTACTTAATTTTCAGTCCGTTTCATACATTGTGCTTATTTGGGAATATTATCTTAGAGTTTTTCATCTTGAGTAAGTTCTAAGAAAATTGTTTTAAAGCAAATAAATCCACAATGAACAATTACAGCTGGTTCTGCTTACACTAGTAATTTGGGGGCACACTAGGATGACTTTAACAATGGTTTGTTCTTTTGTGGAGTAGATTTTCTCTGCTTTCTTTTTTTAAATTCCTTTTTGAGGCAAGGGCTCTGCAGTTACAGTCCGTCAAGCAGGGGGACCAGCAGGTCCTATCTGTGAGTGTGTCGGTGCGTGTGTGTAAAGTGCAAAAGGCTGCTGGAAGGCTACTCTGAAGGGCACTGGGATCCTGTTTCCTCTCACCTCTGAACTTCACATTCCAAAATTAAAAGCATAGTTTACAACCTGACTCTAGTCTTAGAGTCTGAGTGGCTGCTGCTGCTATAATGGTGAACACTTACACAGCTCATCCAAGTGCCAAGGAGCTGTTCAGGAGCTTACATAACCTACTCATTGAGTTCCACCCCCAGTCTATGAAGTATGTACTCTTATCCCCATCTTATAGGTGGAGAAACTGAGGTACAAACTGGTTACATCACTTGTCCAGGTCACAGTGCTAAGAAGTGTGGAGTTGGAATTTGAACCCCAACTGGGTGGCTCCAGAACCTGGGCTATCAACCACCATCGGGACTGAGCCACATCGTGTGATGACATCACCCGAGACCCATCTCAACCCCTCCCCTTCCTCCAGGAAGCTCTTCCATTTGGGTTCCATGAATACCCAATGCCTGCTCCATGGAGCCCTGCATTAGGCACTGGGGATGGGTGGGAACAGAACAAGCAGCAACCTTGATCTCCAGGCACTCAGGGGTAGGACCTGCTGTGCTATTTCACAGGCCCATGCAGGATGGTTTAACACTTTTCTAGAATTTTGAAAATACAAAAGTTTTATCTTCCTCATCCAGGCTGAGAGGCTGGGGAAATAAAACCTTCTAAGATTTGATATAGCAGAGTGGAAAAAACTGAGCCTCTGCAGTCAGGCAGGCCTGGGTTTGACTCCCAGCTCTGTTGATTATTAGCTGTGTGACCTTGGGACAGTCAATTTGTCTCTCTGTGCCTTAGTTTCCTCATCTGTAAAAGTGAAATAATCAGGGTACTTGTATTGTGAATTTAATTTTTAAGTTCTTGGCAAGGGATTGAACAAAACACCTTTTTCTTCTGCTACTGCCCTCAGCAGAAGGAACTGACATTTATTGAGAGCCAATGACATGCAATGCTGGGTTCCAGGGTCCTCACTACACATGCTTCTCCTTCAATCTTGAAAACAAACCCTCTAAGGTGGGCACTGGGAATGCTGCGGTGATTAACCAAAGCCCTGCCACCAAGGAACCCTATTGTGCACTACCCTCTCTTAGGACCAAAAAAGACAATTTATTCCCAGTCTGTACATGAGGACACTGAGACTCATAAAGTTAATGTAACTTCACCTAAACTAGAGAACTGCACAACTAGACCCAAACTCCAGAGCCAGGCTGCTTTCTCTGGAATTGCTGGCATGGAGTAGGCATTCAATGAATGCTGCCTGGAGACCACGATAGCAAATAAGGCCAATATGCACACCCATAGGAGGCTCCAGAAAGGATCTGGTACTTCACATTGTCACAGAGAAGCTTCAGGGGTGCCCATAGGTGGAAAAAACAGAGATACTAAGAGCAAATCAACACAAGCCCAGGTTTCCTGGAGAAAGCACAACTCATTATCTCTAGGAGCAGATTAAAGCCAGCTGGTCAAGGGAACTGCAGGAGTATTGTTTGCAACTACACAGCAACACTGGCCCTTCTACAATAACCTTGGGAGTCACCTCCACCCCAACTCTGTCCCGATAGTTTAGGTGGTATTGAATCTACCCCATATGTGACTCACACTGGAGTCACAGTGATTGAATTAGAGGCTGTCATGTGATCCAACCTGGGCCAATGAGAATCAGCCCTGGGACTTTTGTTGAAACAACTGGGAAACACACACTCTTTTCCCTGATTGAGTTCCTAAGCCAATGGGATATGGGACAGTGGTAGCTGGGATCCATTTTTTGCTGGTGCATGCATAGAAGGATCAACCTGAGAATGAAACCATCATAGTGGCAAGCAGAGGCAAGAGCTCAAGAAACAGAGATTCCTGTTTTGAGCATCTGGATCCAGCCATACCTGAGGCCCCAGCACCTATGGACATCTCATTTCTGTCAGCAGATTTTCTGTTTTACTTGAACTAATCTGAACTCAGTTTCAGACACTTTCACAGAGAATTCTGACTTCTGAAGTGACCCAGCGGAAACCGAACTGAACCAAACTGGGATTTAGAGCCTGGCTGATTACAAAGTAGTGATGGCTCAGAGATTTTCCTTGCATGGAAATTTTGTGGGGCTCTGTTGGCTGAGAGAAGAGAGAGGAATGAGGCCCCGGCACTGTTGGAATCAACAAGGACTGCTGAAGGGAATGCTGTGTGTTCTTCCAAACAACAGAGTAGAGCAATATCTGCATAATTATCCCCAAGACATTGGGGGACAGTCAGGAAAATCCAGGGAGACTGAGGAATAGGCATGCCCGAAGGCCTCCAGTTATACATGGACGCATTAAACTTTAAACTCACCTTCTTTGTATCCTCAAGTTGGTGAGGCTCAGGCTTGCTCAGATTGCATGAGGACAGCATCTCACTGACAGGTCTTCCACAGTGTCCCTGACTATGTGCAAGGTGGCGAGCTCCCTGTCACTAGAGGCGTGTAAGCAGATACAATGAGAGAGGGGAGTAGGTCAGAAAGGCAGTTTCAGTGATCCATAATCACTGGAAATTCTCCACTGCGTGGCTTCCTAGGCCCTGCACAGACCTGCTTAATCACGACCTCTAGGAAGCAGTCGAGGAACCAGTAGGTTTTGCTACCTCCCCCAGGTGGGTCTGATGCCATTTAAAATATGACACTCTCCAGTTATATCACTGCCTCTCAGACTTGAAATTACACACATGGACTTGGGGTCTTTTTAAATGCAGATTCTGCCTCAGTGGGTCTGGAATGAGGAACTGAGAATCTGCTCAGGTGATCATGTTTCTGGTCCACAGGGCTTAGAAGACTCCAAAAATTGGAATCCAGCCCCCACTTCTCATGCTCCGATGCCTAAAGATTAGACCATCCATTGGGACAGAGGACCAGGAAGGAAAAAAGGATTCTATTCTCACAGGCCAGGCTAGGCCAGGGCAGTGGGGAACAGGACCATGCTCATGAATGGGCTAGGTAGTTCCAAAGACACCAAAGCTCTATGTGCTGCAAGGAAAGAGTTTTAACCTTATAAAATCAAGGTACCGCTTGTTAGCCACTTTAAACCATTATTTGATTTGTCCTTACAATAGCTATACAAAGTAAGCATTAGTGTCCCCTTGGCTGGAGAAGCAAACTGAGGCATGGGTGGTTGTCATCAAGTAATATTTCTGGTTTCTGCCTTCTAGGAGCATGAGAGGACTGCACTACCTGGCCCCTTGTGGATGGGCCAGTGAGTTGTGAGTGGAAATGACAGGTGCCTCACTTGGGCTGGAGCATTTAATTGTTGGTTCGAGGCCCTCCAAGCTACCTTTCCCTCTGTAAGTGTAACTGGCAATATTTAAGATGGTGGTGGCTCCATCATCAGGACCCTTTAATGTGGAGAAAGCAGAGTCCCCAACTGATCCATAACAGGCACATGGTATGCATGGCCAATGAACCTTTGCTGTAATAGCAACTGAGATTTTCAGGGCTGTTTGTTACTGTGACATAGCTTGATCATCCTGACTGACACATGTAAGGAAGCTCCAACAGCTCGGACTTCAAAAGGTAGGATTCAGCCTAAACTTGGATGATTCTATAGCCTCTGAGGTCAGTACAAAGCAAGCAATGGACATCTCCAAATCTTTGGTAAGTCCTTCCATTCCTTCCATCCACAGGCCAAGCCCCTCATACCTCTCATGGTTGAGCCACCATCAGCGAACCACTCTGTGAACAGGATAAGCAAGAGGATTTGCATGGACTGGGTTTCCCCAGGGATGGCAGTTTGCACATAATGACATCCATGAGGTCCTGGGGCACTATGGTGGGTAGAAGGGGCAGAGGGACAGCCTATTTTGGTCACACAAACCTCACCCCAAAGCAAGCAGCTCACCCTTAGACCAGCACAGAGATAGGTCTGCCCCTGAGTGTCACATTAGGAAACAGTGGTTCCAATCATTGTCTGAACCAAGTCCTTGAGCCCACCTGATCCAATGAAAGCCAGCACCAAGACTTAGGGCCCCCAGGAAATACACAGAGCTGACGACAATGAAGAGAGAAGACAACAACGAGAGAAAGAGCAGAGCCAAGAACAGAGGGTCAGTTTCAGAGCAAGAGGCCAGGCCTCACCATGCCATTCTGCTGTCCTCACAAGAGGGTGACGTGAACGAAGGGGAGGCCACCAGTGGCTTCGGGGAAGGCTGGAGGCCTCCGTCTCCAGCAATGGACTCTCTGGGTGAGCGAGTCTCTGTTGGTGACCTGGAGGAAGCCTCACTCATCTGAGGAGGGAGGGCACCCAAGGGCAAGGACCCAGGGGAGTCCCCACTACTGAGGGCACCTGCGCTGTCCCTGGCCCTGACCCATAGAGCTGCTCCACCACTCAGGTCTCGCACAGGTTGGCGACCCTTCAGAATCATGTGGAGGCTTATTAAAAAGCCATAAGCCTGGATCCCACCCCTAACCCACGGATTAAAACCCCCTGGTGATACAACCTTTGAGTCTCTATTTCAAAAACAATTTTGACATACCAGCAACATTTGAGAACCAAGAAAGCATGACTGACCTAACTCCTGGACACTGGTGATTCCTGATCAACTGCTCCTAGGACACAGCACTTGCAGTTTCCATTCCTGTTGTCTTTTCCAGCGCCATGAAAACCGCAGCAACTTCAATGCTGCAGGACACACATAACAATAACACATGCATTACAATTTCTATAGTTCACTTCCTGGCCTCATGGTCGTTCCAGAAAAGTGAAAAAAATTCATTTTCTCTTCTCTAGGACAAGGCTCAATAAATATTTCCTGTAAACAACCACACAGAAAATGTCTTTACTTTCCTGAGCCATTTGGTTGCTATTTAACTGCTCCACTCTGCTATCAGAGTGCAAAAATGGCCATAAGCAAAATGGAAACAAATGAGCATGAGTGTGTTCTAATTAAACTTTATGGGAACTGAAATGTCAGTTTCATATCATTGTCACCTCTCACAAAATAACCTTCTTTTGATTTTTTCTCCCAGTTACTCAAAAATGTAAGAACCATTCTTGCCTCTTGGGCTGTACAGAATGATCTGGGTTTGGCCTACAGACCTTAGTTTGACAAGCTCTGGTGTAGGAAATTAAGAGGGGTGAATATTTGCCCCTATGCCATGGGTCTGCAAGGGTGACTGGTAATCCTGGCCTCCTCCTTGGGCTCCAAAGGGGGAAGGACTTGTGCACTGAGCACCACTTGTCATCACAGCTCAGTAGCTGACAAGGTCAGCCTCTACCCAATGACAGAGTAGAAGGCTGCCTTCAGATTGAGATTTTGGGGGCCAACAAAACTGGTTTGTTACACTACTCCTCCCCAAGGAGACTCACCAATGAGCTGCCAAGAAAGACCAGTAAGCCCCTGTAAACTGTTCGAGAAAGATGGCCCCAGTTCTCAGCCCATCTCAGGGAAGGGCTGATGAGTTGCACCCAGGTGTGGCAAGCATGCCTCTGCCCCCAGGCCCTCCCGCCCTGGGGATCCCTTCCCTACTGAGCCCACAGAGCTCCAAGCTGCATCCTGCACAGTGGAGGCTGAACAGCACAAAGGCGTCTATTTGTGTTTCGCTTCCATCTCCACTGGGACCAAGACTCAAATGACAATATGGCAGAGGTGGCCAGCGCACAGCCAAAGGGGTGAGGGAGCCCAGACATTAATGGGGGGCTGCTGCTTCAAGCCCAATGTGGGGAGGGTGGTGTTCCATCTGGTTTGCACCCACCGACTGCTGTTGACCACCACCAGCACAGAACAGCCCACAGGAACCACGGTCAGGCAGGGCCCATGAAGACGGGGGACATGCTGCCAAAGGGGCGGACACCCAGGTTGCCACCGGAAAGCCTCTTCTGGATCTGAGGTGTGAGAGGAGGTAGGTGGTGAGGGTTGGAGTGACCTTCAAGGCCTGACTCCATTCCCCGCCCCACATCAAGGCAAGAACTCCCCACAGGGTCCCACTACCCGCCGCACTCACACAGAGGGCTGTGCACTTGGTGGGCGAGTCCTGTCGCAGGTGCGAATTGTGGCTGCGGTGCCTCTGGACTCACTGGTCAGCGGAGGGATCGGGCAGGAGGAATCTGCAGTCCCCATCTCAGTGTATTTCTGTGCACAGGGCCCCCTGCAAAGCAGGCGGAGCTGGCAATCCTTACTCACACAAAGTTCACCCTCCCGTGTGCCACCAGATGTGCCACCCATTTCACTGCCCCTCCCCCCCTTTAGACAGCTGGATGCCCCCGGGTCTTGCTAAGGAGAGGCCAGCACAAGACCCTGCATGCAAGACACAGAGAACAGGTAAGTATGGATGGGAAAGACTGGAGGGAGGTGAGAGAGAGTCCCTTAGGAGATGCCCCGTGAGACTCATAGCCCGGGACCACTTACGCAACAAAGATGCAATGATGGGGCCATCCACAGGGTCCACCAGGACAGCTTCCTTTCATGGTATTTATTAGCAAGAGAAAAAACCTGCAAGTTTGGATGGTGACCAGCATCCGATGGTGATCGGCCACTCCCTCCATCCCTGTGTGCCCCTGGGCAGGGATGGGATTTGGGCTTTGAGTGAGTTGCTGTGTAGTGCTTTCTAAGTCTTTGCAAACCTCAAGCAGTCTAGAGAGTAAACAGAATTTCAGAGATGGAAAGGACCTTGTTCTGACCTCCTGAGGGACCTCAGGCCCAGAGAGGGTCAGTGACTTGCTGGAAGCCACACAGCGGTGGATGCAGGCATGGGCTGCCCCCAGGTGGCCTGGCTCTTCCCATCCTACAACCCAGGGTGGAAGACAACAGCTCTGGAGTCAGGCAGGCTGAATGGGAGCCCACCTCGGCACTCCCTCCATCCCTGTGTGCCCCTGGGCGGGTGACCACCCTCTCTGAGCATCAGGGCAGAATGGGAAGAATGACAGAAGCATCTGCCCAGGCTGTTGGGAGCCTCAAATGTTGACCTGCATGTGCACCAAGAGCACAGAGTCTGACCCCAGGAAGTTCTCCCTAACTGGCTGCAACATCCCTGTGATTCTACTTTGCTGTGAGACATGAGGATCATACTTCAAGACACTTTCCACTCCACCATTCCCTCTCCCTCCCAAAGATCAAGATCCCTGACCATAAACCTTGTAAGTGCTGCCTTTAAAATAGCAGGGAGGGTCCTGGCCGGTGCAGCTCAGTTAGCTGGGTGTCATCCTGGGCACTGAAAGGTGGGGGTTCAATTCCCGGTCAGGTCACAGGCCCGGATGGCGGCTCAATCCCAGTAAAGGGTGTGCAGGAGGCAGCTGGTCAGTGTTTCTCTCTCACACCTAAGTTTCTCTCTCTCTCCCTCTCCTTTACTCTCATTCTATAAAAAGGCAATTAAAACTCTTTAAAAATATACAGCAGGGAGAGTTGGGAGCAAGATATGACAATAAATGGGACCTAAGGTGACATGTTCCTTTCAAACATTTCTTCTTCCTGAGTGTGTTGCTTATGTGAAATAGTACATGTATTAACATTTCAAACACTGATATAGCAACAAAAAATAAATATATGTAAAGACTGGTGGAATCCAAATAACGTTTGTAGCTTAGTTAAAAGGACTGCAGCAAGGGCAACTTTTTGTTTTGACCTGTGCTCTGTTTGTGTAGAATGATATCACTGAGGGGGGGCAAGAACTCTCTGTACTAATGTTGCAACTTCCATGTGAATCTAAAATTCAAAACAAAATGTTTAATGAAGCAACAGTAGGTGGGCATTGCTCCCCAGACAATTTCCAAATCCTTTTGACTGACATATTCGGTAGGAAACCACAAGGTCCTACACCAAAGGCCATAACTTCAGAGGCCGTGGACCCCTGACAGGGCAGGGGGGTCCCGCTGCAGTTTACAGGCAGCTGAAGGACTAACTGCAGCCCCGGAGCCTAGATGCCTGTCAGCTCCTCTCCTGCCTCGAGGCCTGTGCTCCTCTCCTTCCCCCGGCTGGGAACAGTTCCCCACCCTCTCCCTGGGATAAGCCTCAGCACCCTCCAATGGAAGCTGAACTGTCATAGCTTCCAGGACACTGTTCATGGCCACCTGGAGGAGACTGAACACCGCCCACCTCACAACATTGGGACACGCACAACATTTATCACAATCACTATTTCACTGTTTTCCCTGCTACAACGTGAGCTTCCTGAGGGGAAGGACCTTGCTCTGTGCTTTCATACATATTTTCCTAGCAAAGCGGCAACGAATAGAAGATAATACCCACCGTGTGTGAAGATCCAGTGAAATGGGCACTTTCATAGACCAAAAGATGGGAGGGTCACAGAACTTCTGTCTGTGTGTCTGTCTCTCTCTGGCTGGAAAAAAGTGCTGCCCAGGAGGAGTCTCAGATTATAGATTCTTCAGGGGCTCCCCACTGCTCTTGGCATCAAAGGAGAGATGAGATGCATGTATCCCTAGTATCTAGGTGAGTGCCTGGCCCACTGTAGATGATCACTAAATACCTGCTGGATGAGTGCTTGCCACAGACAGTCATACTCTAAAAGCGTTTCATCAGGTAATTCGGGCCAGGAGAGAAAAGGTCAAAAGAGACACTACACACTTCCAGAATGCTATGTCCTCACTAACTCCCCTTTCTTCTCTTTTTCTTCGGAGCGGCAACAATCCTTACCCTAGTTACCCAAAGAGAAAACAGAGGCACAGGGAAGTTAAGTGACCTCCCCATGGCCACATGGTTGGGATTAGACTGTGGGCCTAATTCACTAGAGAAGGAGTCACCAAGATCCAGGCTCTACCCCATACCGAATGCGAAGACGCTGCATTGCCACTAAACACCTGAATCCCCCAAGGTTCTAAGCTGGAATAGTTCAGATTCAACTATCCAGACGACCACTATTTAATAACTTTAAGATCAACTGCATCTCAAGGGGAAATAGAGAAAGTGGTTTTGGGTAAGGGGTGCGATTCCAGAGGCTGCCAGCAGGGCAGGCAGAGGGCACCCAGGTGGCTGCCTTTCCAGGTCACCTGCTGTTTGCCACAAGGGGAGGCACAATTTTGTCAGGGACCTTCCGAAAGAAGGCCGTGCGCATCCACAGGTGCTTCATGGCAAGTGGGGACAGGCTAGGCAACTTTGGCAGCTTCACACATTCTCCTGGGGGCCCCGGGTCTGGTTTCGCCTTCGAGACCAGGAAATTAACAAAAGGGAAAATCCGAAAGGACCAATATAGATGAAAAATGTTCAACCTCTGTAGGAAATAAAGAAATGGCAACTAAAACAAATCCTATTTCTCCTGGAAAATGGGTAAAGAATTGGAACAATAATAATACCCAGTGAGGGTGAAGATGTGGAAAAACACTACTTTATAGACTGTTGATGGGTGAGCCAAGTCTCATAGGGATATTTCTCCCTCTCACAATATCTATCACCTATCCATTGTCTATCTATCTATCTATCTATCTATCTATCTATCTATCTATCTATCTATCATCTATCTATCATCATTTATCATCTATTTCTGCTGGAAAGGAGTGCTGTACAAGAGGAGTCTTGTAGTATAGATCCTTCAGTGACACCCGTCTGCCCTGGAGAAGTCAGCTTAACATGACAGACAGGGCGCCCCATGACCTTGCTCCTGTTCCGCTCTCCATCCATCCCCTTATCACTCCCATTTCTAAACCCATGATCTACCCACACAGAGATATCTGCAGATCCCTGAGGACACCAGGCTCTATCTGAGGACTTCCCATGAGCTGCTGCTTCTTCCTGCCTTCCCTCCCCACCCCATTCCCAGGCTAACCCCTTCTCACTCTTTAGGGCTCAGTGAGGACATCTCCTGCAGGAAGCCCTCTCAGACTAGTCAGAGGTGGGGGAGGGACCTCCTCTATGCCCCCTCAGACTCTCAGCCTAACTTACTGCTCACTTTCCTGTTTTCCCCTCCACAGTGTGGTCTTGGGGACATGGACCAAGGGACTCAATTATTTTTCAAACATATAATACTTCCTCAGAGTCTACCATAGGACAAGAATGGTTCCTCTTCATGTCTGTATCTCCAGGGCTTAGCACAGTGCCTGGCATATGGATGGGGCTCAGGATATATGTTCATAAATAACTGGCTGCATGAAGGAATCAACGGCTCTCCTTCCCCACCTGGCATGGGCATCTCTAATTTCTCCAGTAACCAGTCACCCCAACATTATGGAAGGCCTAGAAAACTATCCCTTTAAGAAGTTCTCAGCAACACCTGGGAACTTAGCAGAAGGCCACGAAGCCAAGGTGGCTGGGGGATAACAACATACCAAATGCGGCCTGGTGATGCCAAAGTCAGAGCCCTGCCCGACATGCAGCTCATGCCAGCAGCCCTGGCCAGGCAGGGCCTGAAGACCAAGGAAAGGGCCATTTTCCATCCAGTGAAGTGGAGTGACTGCCATCGCAGAGATGGGAAACGCATGGCCTGCATGTCTCTCTCCCTTCCCTTGCCCGTAACAGACATGGCCAATCACTCCATCCCTCTTTCCCAAGAAGCCCAGTCACAGCTGCAGAATCTTTCACAACACGGTCCTCCAGGCAGCCAGCTGCACCAACTGGAGCTGCAGCCGACTTGCCATCCCTGACCAGGCTCCAGGTTGGGGGTTTGGCTGTGCAGTCAGAACTCTAGGAGTGACACTGGTGGGAGGCACTTATGTACAAGCACTCAGGCCATGAGCCTCCCCTGAACACACGCAATTAGCCACCAAGATGATCCAGCAAAGCCACCTCTCCCCTCTAGTGGCTGCCTCAATGTGAGCTTTAAGCCGATGCCCATGTGATCAGAGATGGCATTGCTTCTAATAAACATTGGTCTCCCTGCATTTAGAACAGGGCTTGGCTCACAGGAGGCACTCATGCAACACTTGTTTCCTGGGCGTTTACCAGGCTCCGGGCTCTCCAGGGCCATGGGTCCATAATGGGGAATAACACAGATGTAGGTGCCTGTCCTCGTGGAGTTCAGGCATAAAGGGGGGACAGACAAAGTCACATAAATAGCAGACGAACGAATAAATGAAGAATCACAGAGGTGACATTTGAGAAGAAAATGAACAAGGCCATGGGAGAGAGAAGTGGGGAGGTTGGGAATTTGCCCTGAGAGAGGGGAGGTCCTAAATATGACAAAAACCGGACCTGGAAAATGAGGGATGTGGCCCAGGTGGCGGGTACAGCATGAGCAAAGGCCCAGGGGTGGAACAGCCTGGAGGCGTGAGGAGCAGAAAGGAAAGCAGGGAGAGGGCTGGGAGACGTGAGCTCTCAAGGAGCCCAGGGAGGAGCATGGGCTCTCTGGGGCACTGCCCCAGCCTGTACCCCATGCTCTGCACTCACGCTTCTCTAGCAGCTGGTCCGGGTCCCGCCCCTTAGGCTCAGCTCCACAGCTGGCTGGAAGCCCTCGCCCACCTTCATGAAGAGGCTGCGATCTTGTTGCTGTGCAGGACGCCAGCCACCCGCTGCGAGTCTGTGCAGGACACAGGCCTCCACAGCAGGGACAGGGACACGATGCTCCACAGGCCCTGCCTCACCCATGCTCCCCAGCAC
Organism: Miniopterus natalensis; assembly: GCF_054644295.1. Classification (NCBI taxonomy): domain Eukaryota; kingdom Metazoa; phylum Chordata; class Mammalia; order Chiroptera; family Miniopteridae; genus Miniopterus; species Miniopterus natalensis. Next base: position 10,637,309 of record NC_142091.1, on the reverse strand, counting down.
CCAGCTCAGTAAGAGTGCAAGTCACACAGGCATCTGGAAGAGCGTGGGGCCCCGTAGAATCACAGTTTTGTGACAAGCAAAGGGAAATGTCCAAGAGCCTCTGTGTAGTGTCCTGAGGCCTCTGGCCAGTGGGATTGGACAACAGCCTCATATCACCCAGCTTTGGGGAAATCTGCAGGGCAGTGCTGGGAGTGGGACGCGGTATCTCTGGGTACCCACTTAGCTTCCAAGTGGCAGGGGTCAGGCCTAGAATTCCTGTGCCTGTGTAAACAGGGCCCAAAGGAAGTCCACCCTCCGAGGTAGGTGGACACTGGTTTTTTGTGGAGGAAGCTGTTCTTTCTGGCCAGCATTTGCCTGTTAGACCCCAAGGGAGTGGGTGCTGACCTGCAGGAAAATGATCCGGTTCAGGGCCCAACAGTTTTCAGTCCACCAAGTCCTGGACCAAGGGATGAGGGGGCCCTAAAGGCAAGGTTCTTCCTCGCTGTACCGACCAGAGGCAGGGCTGCTGGGGGTGGAGCCCAGGATGGACACCCCGCTAGAGGCAGCCTTGCTAGCCCTGGCGCTAGTCCCGCAGCTGAAAGGAGAGTGGCCCTGGGTGGCTGCTCCCCTCTGAACAGGACTTATGGCTTTTCTTAGCGCTGGAGCTGTCGGTGCTGGTCACTGTGACAGAGCTCTGGTGAGGGCGCTTACGGGGGTTCCGACCCAAACTCCCCCCAGAGCAGTGAGTGGTTGTGCCAGAGAAGACTACAGCTGGGGTGGTGGCAAAGGCTGGCCTGGTGCTGGCATGGGTGCCCAAGAAGCAAGTGGTGGGTATTGAGGCCCACACAGTCCCCTGGGTGATGCTCCCCAAGGCTGGCTGGCCTGGAGCAGAGGTTGGGGCCTGCGCTGGGGACAGAGCTACCTGTTTTCCACCACTAGGGCCCAGTGGACCCCCTGAGGGGACAGCATCAATAGGTGCGGTGATGCCCATGGGGGTGACCTCGGTGTGGGAGGCCACCTGGGCTGCCTGTTTTCCACCACTACAGGCCGCTGGGGCCCCCCAGAGGACAGCATAGATGGGTGGGGTGATGTCCGTGGGGGTGGCCTCAGTTTCAGAGGCTGGCTGGGGAGCCAAGCCTCCAAAAGTGCTGGCTGAGGGGCCCGCACTGACCACAGAAGTGATTGACAGGTTGGTGGGGGGAGGGGTCCTAGGAATGGTGACAGGAGCAGTCCTGGCAGCAGGCAGGAGGGAAGGGCTGCGAGGCTCTGGAGCACAGCAGCCCGGCATGGCCTCAGCCTCACCCCGCAGAGCCCTGTCGATGCTCTGGAGCACTGCTCTCTTCTCTGCATCCAGGTCTTGGGCCGTGACTCTGTAGCCCAGCTTAGGAGCTGGTGGCAGCCTCAGAGGATCCCCTCGCCTGCGTCGCAGAAGAGGAACTTTGCGTCTTCGGGGCCTGGAACTGTCAGGGTCAGGTGAGGGGTTCCTCATGGATCCTGTCTGCCCACTGGTGCCATCGTGGTCCTTTTCCTGCTGGCTCTTTCCCGGGGGTGTCATGGAAGCGCAAGAGGGAGCTGGAGGGCCCTCCTGGCTCCCTCTCTTTGGGGATCCCTGGGGCAGCCTGGCCTGGCAAGATGTGGGTCCCTTCTTCCTCTGTATTGGTTGGAAACCTCTAGTGGAGCTGTAGGAGCTCGTGATCGGGTTTCTTTGGGGGCAGTAGCTCAGGACAGAGACCTGGGGTTTCCTGTGGCTTGTCTGCAGAGGCCCAGGCCTGGGAAAGAAAGAAGTAAGGCGTCCATGGATCCTCAGGGACCTAAAGGCTGACCGCGCCTCTCCAGAGCCAGCAGGGCCCCTTCCCATCTCTGTCCTGCTCTCTCCACAGGCCCTCAAGTCCATCTGCTCTGGGCGGGCCTGTTGGACAGCCCTGAGTGTTGTGGGCCACATGGGGGTGACTGCCTGCTCCTGGGCCACACAGAGAGAGACTCTGTCGGGAAGACACAAGGACCTACAGGGGACCTTGGATGTGGGAGCAGACAGCACCTCCTTCCTCTGATGGGGAGGACGCCTGCGGACTGAGGTCCCGATGCACAGCAAGCCCAGCAGGGACTGCAGGATCCAGGAACAGTCTCAGCGTGGCTGTGACACGGGTGGGCGCCAGTCGGCAGATACTTAGCGCAGGGTGGCCTGCCAGGAGACGGCGGCACAGGGACAGCTGGCTGCCACGGGCTCACCCAGGGAAAACGGGGCCGGGGAGAGGGCGCCCTCTTAGCGAGGGGCCGGGACCCCAGGGCCGGGGCGGGGCGGAGCCTGCCCAGGGAACCGCAGGTTGGGCGCTGGGCAACTTCGGAAGGTCTGGCTTCTGGCAGAGCGGGCTCCGGGCGGCTCCTTCAGCAGCCAGGAGCAAAGAACCAAAAACGAACAGTTGGGCCTGTTGCTGGGATCCCCTGGAACCCTCCAGGGACAGGGCCGCGAGGAATGGGGGCGGTGCAAGAATCCTGGGGAGGGGCGCGTGCAGCACAGTCGCGAGCACCCGGGCCAGCCAAGTGCAGCTGGTCCTGGAGTCCGCGGTGCCCGATCTGCGGCGGGCTGGCTGTGGTGGCCTCGGGGCCATGAGCATCTGACAGGCAGAGGCCCCCGCATCCCGCCGGCCCTGCAGCCCCGCGGAAGCCCCTGGGCAGCGCGAAGGAGGGAGCGGTTCTGACCAGCGAGGGCGGGGACCCCACACAGCAGGTGCTCGAGCCGCTGCCCACACGCAGGTGGCAACTGTCCTGGCCCCGCCGTGGGCTGGCATCTACCGCACAGGTGCCAAGCAGAGCTGTTTGGTTTCAGGAATCTTTGCGAGGCCCAGCACGGGGTCGGGTATCAGCCCATGCGCCAAGCGGAGCTCTGCTTTCCAAAGGCACTTGGCCTTGGAGCGGTGTGCCACCCGCGCATGCGCAGAACGGACCTCTCTGGGGGGATGGGGGGCCCGCAGAGCGTCTTTAAACTTGTCTAGAACTGGCGCAAAAGACAAGGACAGGGTTCCCACTCGGTTAAGAGAGGCTCTGCCTGCCTCATACAGGTTCCTCAGATCCAGATGTCACGGGGGCCTAATGCGAGCTGGACCTCCATCCAGCCTCCATCGCTCAGGACAACCTCAGCGCTCAGGGCTCCTGAAGGCCAAGTGGGACCTGGGTGTCCAGGCTCACCTGGCAGAAACGAGGCAGGACCCTCACCTCCGGAGCTGTGTCAGAAAGTCAAGCGAAAACGGAACGTTTAAATAAGACCCAGACTCTCCTTCATCAGACCCTAAATGTCCAGTTTTCAATAAAAAGAGACTCATCCTACCAAGAACCAGGAAGATCTCCAGTGGGCTGAACTGAGATGATCAAGAGCTGCCAACCCGGAGATGACAGAGAGGTTGGAAACACTGGACAAAGATTTTAAAGCAGCCATCCTCAAAATGGTCAAACCGGCAAATAAGGATCGGCTGGAAACCAGTGAGAGGAGGGTGGACGTGGCTATCAAAAGGCTGCATGAGGGATCCTAATGGTGATGGATCTGGTCGGCATCTTGACTCTATCACTGTCAGTATCTTGTACAATATTTCCATACAATGTTTCCATTGGCGAAATCACCCAATGTTACCATTGGGTGCAGGATCCATAGATGTCTTTGCATTGTTTTCCACAACTGCATGTGAAGCCACAACTATTTCAAAATAAAGTTTTGTGGGTTTTTTTTGTTTGTTTAATATTTATTGTTGAAAGTATTACAGGTGTCCCATTTTTTCCCCCAGTTGACCCCCTCCACCTCACTCCCACCCCCTCCCCAGACCTTCACCCCGTTATTGACTGTGTCCGTGGGTTATGCTTATATGCATATAACTGCTTTGGTTAATCTCTTCCTACCTTCCACCCTCCTTCCCTCTTTCCTCTGAAATATGATAGTCTGTTACATCTGTCAATGTCTCTGGATCTATTTAGTTCATCAGATTCTTTTGTTCATTAGCTTCTTGTTAAAGAAGACCCTTCAACATGTCCTGTAGTGCTGGTGTGGTGGTGGTGAACTTCTTTAGCTTTTTCTTATCTGTGAAGCTCTTTATCTGACCTTCAGTTCTAAAGGATAGCTTTGCTGGGTAGAGCAATCTTAGTTGTAGTTCCATGTTTTTCATCACTTTGAATATTTCTTGCCACTCCCTTCTGGCCTACAAAGTTTCTGTTGAGCAATCAGCTGACAGTGGTATGGGTGCTCCCTTGTAGGTAACTAAGTGCTCTTCTCTTGCTGCTATTAAGATTCTCTCTTTGTCTTTAACCTTTGTCATTTTAATGATGATGTGTCTTGCTCTGGGCCTCTTGGGGTTCCTCTTGTCTGGGACCCTCTGTGCTTCCTCGACTTATACGTCTATTGCTTTCCCCAGGTAAGGGAACTTTTCTGTAATTATTTTTTCATATAGGTTTTCAATGTCTTGCTCTCTTTCTTCTCATTCTGGCACACCAATCAGATGAATGTTGGGCCGCTGTTGTTGTCCCAGAGGCTCCACATACTATCTTCACATTTATGGATTCTTTTTTCTTTGTGCTCTTCTGGTTGAGTGTTTTTTGTTTCCTCATGTTCCAAATTGCTGGTTTGATTCTCAGCGTCCTGTACTCTGTCGTTTCTTCCCTGTAAATGATTCTTCATTTCAGTTTGTGTAGCCTTCATTTCAAATTGGTGCCTTATTATGTCATCGATTTTCTCAGTTGTTTTCATCATACTCTTATGAATATGGTTGAGGATCCTTATAAACAAAATTCTGAACTCTGTATCTGTTAGCTTGCCTGCTTCTATTTCATTTATTTCCTCTTCTAGAGATTTCTCCTGTTCTTTCCTTTGTGATATGTTTCATTGCCTCCACATTTTGGTAGCCCCCAGGTGTTTGTTTCTATGTATTCTGTAGAGCTGCTATGTCTCCTGGAACTTGTAGAGTGGCTTTGTGTAGTAAGTGTACTGTAGGGTCCAGTGGCTCAGCCTCCCCAGTCTGCTGAGTGGGGCCTTCTAGGTGCTCCCCTGTGTGGGCTGCGTGTTCTGACCTGTTGTAGTTTAGCCTTGGTTACTGTTGGCATCACTGAGAGGCATTGACCCCCAGGCCAATCAGCTGTGAGGACCAGCTGCAACTACAGCCAAAGAGCTGCTGTGCTGGAGACACCCCTATGGAGCAGGATTTACTTCAGTGGAGCTTTGGTGTTCACCAAGTGCCCCCCTTAAGTGTGTCGCTCTTGAAAGTGGAAGGATTAAATCCAGCATGGTGGGTCTGACCACCAGGTGTAAAGGGAGCCTCTGGGGCCTCCCAGGAAGTGCAAGGTCAGGCTCTGCCAGTACCTTACCCAGGGCCACACAGCATGAGCTACACTAGAAAGTGTAGCTGGCTGCTTCTTGTGCTAGGCTTGGAGGAGTCCAGGAGAGACCACGCTACAAGCCAATGCAGGTTGCTGCTAGTGCCAGTCCTGGGACCACTTATCAAGCCGTATGGGGCCAACTGTTGCTTCTTTTCAGATTTTAGGAAAGACCTAAGCATGAGGCTTGAGAGGCCACTTACATAGAAAAGCCCCTTGAAATAACCAGGATGAGCTTGCAGGTAGGGAGGGGTGGGGCCTACAAGAATCATGGGGCTGGGCCAAAGGTGAGTCAGGTGCTGGCCATTCAAATATGGCTCCTGCCTGCGGGCTGTGCCAGGAGGACTCGCCAAAGGAGCAATGGCCTCTGCCAGCTCCTCTATCAGGGAGGAAGGTGCCCCTCCAGCTCTCGCCCTGACTTCAGGCAGGTTAGTTCCTCCCTAAGTGTCCCAGGTCCTTTCAGGCTGCTGCCTGGTGCTGGGCTCAGAGGGAGCGCGTCCGAGTGAGTCCGTGTCCCGCCCATTAAGGGAAGCTGCTGGGGCTCCCACAGCCTCCATGACACTCAGCGAGAGTCCTTGCTGGTTTCTACTGCCCGAAGTTTTGGAGGCTTATCTTCTCAGCCCTAGACCCCTGGTCTGGGGGCTCAATGTGTGGCTGGGACACCCCACTCCTCCAGGAAACCTCCACCCCCCAGATGTTCCTGAGGGTGTAAACCGCGGCACTGGGGGTGGTCCTGTGGTCGCCTCTCCCAGGTCCACCTCCGATCCGCCTGAGTCGCCGCCCCTCCTACGGGTCTCGGTGCTTCTTCTGTTCCCTGGTTGTAGGGCTTCTGTTCAGCCAGATCTCAGGAGGTTCTCAGTGATGGTGGTTCTGTATTTTAGTTGTCATTTTGATGTGGTTTTGGGAGGCAGTGGGTGCAGCTGTTCCCTAAGGTGCCATCTTGTTTCTTCCCTCACAATAAAGTTTTGTCTTTCCTTTTCAATAAGGTACCCCATCGGTACTGGGATCAATTATTCAGTATGTTTCCAGTCCCCCCTTTTTTCCAGAAAGAAGCAACTCAGTGCAATGAGGATCCAGACCTGTAAATGTGGGGTTAATAATCTCTGACCTTTGCCCTCTTTTCACATTCAACCAGGGGCCCTGCCTCCTCAGACTACCCTCAGGGCTCCCATTCTCTCATTCATTAACTCATTAATTCATTATCTGTTAACGCTTCCACAACACTAAATCAGTGAGCTTCCAGAATCCAGGATTGTGGAGAGAATTTGAGGCCATGATGCATGTGAAACACTCAGCATAGTGCCAGGAGTATAGAAGCAGTGCCTTGTGTCAGTAAGTAATCATTTGTTAGTAATAATTTGTTTCTAAAGAATCCACCAAGTTGGTTCCCAGCTCGATCACAAGCCCTTTATCACCCATACTGCTTAGAATCCACTGTTGTTAAAGTCCATGTTTAATCAAGAACAAAAGTCATCCCAATAGCAAGTGCTCTTTTAATGCATCATCGTAAGCCTGGTGCTGGCTAAACGCTTCAGATCCTTTATTTCATTTACATAGAGTGAGTAACAAGGTCTCCCTGGGGCCAGGGTTTCTGGGCACCACCTTCCCCCTTGGCACTCCTGCGTCCCTCAGAATGACTAGTGGTGGCACCAGGGGAGTGGGTCCTGGTGTGGGAATGGGGCTTCCCTCCTGGATGGGGAGCTACCCCCCTCAGCGCTGGCAGGAGTGGGAGTAGACAGAGGAGACATGTTTCTATTTGTGGTTGTGGTATGTATGGCTGGGAGTGGAATTGCTGGGACTTCTGGTAACTGTGATTCATTATTTCAGTAGTTACTGCCAGACTAGGGGGCCCCACTGTTTTCAATTCCAGTCAACATATGCAGGGTCCAATTCCTACCCATTCTTGCCAACGTATATAAAAATTAATGTGAAGTGATTTTGATTGAGGTTTTGACTTGTTTTCCCTCATAGCTGATGACCAATAGTTTGGATGAGCCTGATAGCGTTTCTGTATTTCCTTGAGGGAATGTCCAGTTATATCAGTTTTCCATGGGGAAAAAATTGGGTTTTCTTTTTATGATTCAATTGTCACAATTCTTTATATATTCTAGATTCAAGTTTCTTATCAGATATACTATTGGCAAGATTTCCTCTACATTGATATCTTTTTCTGACACCACAGACCTACAGAGGATTAGAAGAAAATACCACCAAAAACGATATGTGAAAAAAATTGGACAATCTAAAAGAAATTGGTAATATTCTGAAAGTCTACAACCTGCTAGGACTGAGTCAAAAAAATAACAGAAAATCTGAACAAACCTAAATCTACTAAGGAAATCATATCAGTAATCAAACAAGTTCCAACACACAAAAGTCCTGGAAGGCATGACTTCGCAGGTAAATTTTATCAAACATTCAAAAAGGGATTAATACCTATCCTCTCAAACTATCCGAAAAGTTCAAGATGAGGAAAGTCTCCCAAGTTCATTTTACAAGGACAATATTATCCTTGTTCCAAAACCAGGAATAGACACTCCAAAAAATAAAATTATACAATATCCTCGATGAACACAGATGAAACATCTTCAACAAAATATTAGCAAAGTGAATTAATTGATACATTTAAAAAAATCATACACCATGATCAAGTGGGATTATTCCCCAAGATGCAAGTTTGGTTCAATATTCACAAAATAATTTACATGATACACTGTATAAAAAATGAAACATAAAAATTATATTATCACGTCGAAAGATACAGAAAAAGCATTTGACAATATCCACCGTCCATTTATTATAAAAACTCTCAGCAAAATGGGAATAGAGGAAACATACGTCAACATAATAAAGGCCATATATGACAAACCCACAGCTAATATCATAACAGTGAAAAGCTAAAACTGTTTTCCTTAATATCAAAAACACGACAAGGATGTTCATTTTGTCACTTTTATTAAACATAATATTGGCTGCCCTAGCCATAGCAGTCAGACAAACAAAAGCCCAAAAGGCATCCAAATTGGAAAGGAAGAAATCAAACTGTCATTAATTGCCGATGACATGATACTATTTAAAGAGAACCCTGAAGATTACACAGAAAAAGCTATTAGAATTGATAAATGAATTTAGGAAGTAACAGGATACAAAATTATTATACAGAAATAGGCTGCATTTTTATAAACCAATAATAGATTATCAGAAAAAGAAATTAAGAAAACAATTCCATTTATAAATGCATCAAAATATAAAATACCTAGGAATCAATTTATAAAAGAAGTGAAAACCTATAAAAAGATATTTCATCTTGTATCTTTACTGCTCTTCCTCTTTGTCATCTTTCCACCCAGTGTGATGGCCCAGCCGTGGCTCATGCATATTCCCACCCAGCCACCTGCACGCACCACAGCCCCTTGTGCACATCGAGCAAAGCTCCCTAAGGAATCCATGACCAGCATCCACCAATGTACTGACGGTGGGTCTGTGTTCCCCTAGGTGCAGCTCGGAGCGGCGTGGAGGGACCACCAAAAATGAGAAAAACTGCTCCAGTAAGGCCCCTTTTCTTTATGTTGGATTCAAATGTTGCGTTCATAGTCTCTCACTTTCAGTCTATTTTCAGATATAAGAATCTGACCTATATTACATATCCAAATTTTTCAACTATAATCTTTCTGAAATTATTCATTGAAAACCTTCCTGATGCGAGGACACAAAACTCTTGGATTTATTTTTACCATAGCACACCACAGACTGGGTTTCAGCAAGGTGAACAAGCTGTGTTCCTTGGGTTTCAAGGACCTCTAATGTTTTACTTTCCAGCAGTGTTTGAACCAGTTCCTTGTACCTGCCAGAATACTGAGTAATCATATGTACAAATTAGTATTGTGTGCCAATTCCCTCAGCATTTTAATATACAGGCAGTTTTAATAGGAAGAAAAAAACCCTGGAAAACTACAATAGCTTCAGGCTTTCTGTACAATACAGATAATTATGCATTAAAACAAACAATGTGAACTTAATTTTTAATTCATTCTTTATGTATATTGCATGAAATAACAACTAATAAGCAGCTTCCATTGGAATTATCTTTTAAAAGTTATATTTGCTCATATGGATAATATGTTCTGATTTATTATAGACAAAGGGTTGATTTTTTGGTATTTTACTAACAGAGAGTCATTAAGATGGCAAGACTTCATAGAAGGCCAAGAAAATCGATTATCTTAGGGAAACAAAAGAGTGGCCCTGGAAAGGAATTAAATATCTCAACTGTAATGGAAATTCTAATTTAAAAAACACATATTTAAATTATTTTTTTCTCACAGGTCTTCTATCAACCTCATAACTGTCAGGGTCATATGATTCATACAGATATAGTGATTCTAAAACATCAATCCAAGAAATTGGAAAAGTCAATCAAAAATTTAGCCTGTAGGGAAAAATGGAGATATTTTCACCCCTTCATTTGATGGTGAAACGTCAATGAAAAGGTAAGTAAAAATTGGAAAACTTTTTCCCAGCCTGAGTGAGAAATGCCAATGTCTCTTTCACTCGGGTGGCAAACGCATCCCTTCTACTCAGAGGACAAACAATCATCTCAGTCTTAGTCCCGGGCAGCTGCACGTCCTGATCCTGTGGATCGTGTGCACACGTGTAGTGCACATGCAGGGGGTGTGTGTCCTTGTGAGGAAATGTTGTGTCTATGCAGGTCCGATGCTGAGGAACACAGGGTTTGGGTCAGTCCGCCAGGACCTCTTCTGGCTGTTATTTAATAACGGCAGGATCATGAGCTTACTCCTTGGCTGTGTATAAATGAGAAGGAAATGTGTCCCTGTTTCAGGGGGTTATTAGGAGGTTTAATCACATAGAATGAGTGAAGTGCACTGAAGGCGGCCTCGCACACTAAGTATTCCAAGTGTGCTAATTCCGACTGGGGTAATGCATGTCACAGAGATTACTGTGGACCCCGCGCATTTAATTTTTACTTTTTCTTGGGAGTTTGCCTCTTGTTACAATTCTCAGCAGCGGGACACGTGCAGAGTTTAATCTCTGTCCCGAGCCCATGTTACTTCATATTAGTAGAGAGGTCCAGGGTTCAGACTCCGGTCTTCCTCCCTCAGGAGCCCGTTTCCATCTCCCTGCCCTACTGTTTTGCTTAAAGAGGACGCCTTGAGCAGGAAATATGGGGACACATGTCCACTTCTATCAACTTCTCAGACAAACTAAACGCAGTAACAATTTTTCAGAAGCTTAATGGAAGAGTCAAAATTACCACATCGCAGCTAGATTTATCCCACAAAATTAAATAGCATATTTAGAAATCTGGGTACAGCAATCGTTCCTGTAATGTCAGCCTCGCAGGGAACATAGGAATGTCCTGGACCCGGGGCTCACGGGGAAATGGCCTGTGGGGCCTGGGGAGCAGCCCCGGAGCTCGCGCCCCTCTGGACAAACAGGCGGAGGGAACCCGCCCACGCTGAGCACGTGGAGCCCAAGGTGAGGCGTCTGTTTATGTCCTTAGTCAGGACGGCAGGCAGAGGGACAGCTGCCACTCACGGAATCCGTTTCTCACGTTTTCTAAACTGTGCTTTTCCTTTCTCCTTTGCCCTCTGTCAGGCCCAGAGCAGCCGGGTGTGCAGCGCAGCGGAGCCAGAGGCCGGGGGGACCCGGCGGGGCTGATCCTGTGCCCTGAGGCGCTGGGCAGGGGGCCAGGCCTGGTGGCAGGAGCACACATTCCCCACCCAGGCCACAGGTGCCCTCAGCATTGGGGAAGAGGGGGTGTCGCCCAGCCCGGGACCTTCTCCTGGGCTCGGTCAGCCTCAGCTACTGCTGCTGCTGCGGCCACCACCCTGTCCCCTGCCCCCCTGCCGGACATGGTGCCCCCTGGGACTGTTGTGCCCATGAACTCCTCTCGTGGGCTCCTCGCTGCCACCGCTGCTCTCACTGCTGCTGCCTCCACACTGGACACGGTGCCCCCTGGCCACTCTTTGCACATGAACGCCGCCTCTGGGGACGTTGCTGCCACTGGTGCAGGCACAGGACTTGACCTGGATGGACAGAGAGGCCCCTGCTCAGGAAAGCTGGGGAGCCCACAGCCACTCCACCAGCTACCTGCCCGGACGGGGGTTTGCATTTCTTAATATGTCAATTTGGGAATGTGATTTCTTTCCTAAAATTTTGTCCATTCCTACACATTTTAATGTACTGACATAAATTTGTTCCTTCGATTTTATTGCCTAGTTATGTCTGCTGCCTTCTAGTTTTGTATTTCTATAATTTATAATAAAATTTTTTTCTCGAGTGTGTGTTTTGTCTGTCTGTTTGCAATGTGACTTCGGTTACAGATGTTCTCCGCTTGCTTTTATGTCTTTGGGGACTTAGTCTGCTCCTTGATGTTTTATGAACACTGGGAATCCCGTCTGCTGTTTGGGTTTTGCGCAGCTCAGACCAATGTTCTTTTGCTGGGCTGGGTTGGAGTGAGATAAAAATTCCAGGGCCACTCTCCCAGCCCCTCCTTTTGAGAGTACCCATTCATTTACTCCCCGGGTTTGTTTGTTTCTGTTTTGAAATAGGATAAGATCTCTCATGTATGTCATTCTAGGACCTGAGGAACCTTCCAGGCCCACTTCAGAGAGCCCTCTTCCATCTGTCTTGTGCCTCCCCAGGGATCCACACTTGCCTTTGCTGTTGTAGGTTCTTTCGACACCTGTGAAGACTGTGACATACTGGTGTCAGCCTGCACCTCAGAGAACGTAGAGTGTCAGGAAGTTTAAATCAGACACAAAGCCAAGGATCAAGAGCTGCCCCACTGCTCCTCCTCTCCCAAGTCAGGTAATTTGGTGCTAGTTATTTCCCAGGTACATTGGGTAGAATTAGGTTTAGAGAGATGTTTTCTATTGAATACTGAATGGTTTTACATTAAAATTAATCTCCTACTCATTTTATTCTAAAACATTTTTATGTAAAATAGAACACAAATATATAGAATGCACCCTTGACAAGGCAGGTGTTGGTGAGTTGATACGGAGCCACACTTTGTGCAGCAGCAGTTTTCGGTCTGTCAAAGCCCAAATGCTTCTGAGCAGCTCTCTGCTCCCTGCCCTGCCCCCACTTCCATGGCCAGTCCCTAGGGGCCTGTTGGGCCCCCCAGCTTACTGGATCCTCCTCTACCTTTCAAGGCTGCTGCCACACCAATGCGGAGCTATTTCGGTGCAGCCATGGTGCTTGGAATGGACGTGGAGTAACTAGTTCCATTCCTGTAACCTATGGGTTAGGTATTATTCTTATCTCCTTCAAAAGGAGGCTGCCAGGGTGCTGGAGACATTCTGCATGTTGAACTAGGTGTGGGCAATAAATGTGTTTATACTTACAAGAAACCATAAACCTTTACACTTCAGATGTGGGTACTTTACAATAAGTAAAGTAAACATGAAATAAAAAGCAAGAAATGTAAAACAAATTGTTTTTCCACAACGCATTCTACAGGCCCAGGTGGCTTCCTTTGATTTCTACCAACTATTTGAGAAACAACTCCAGTCTCCCCCATGGTCTCCTAGAGAACAGATACAGAGGGGCACCCACATGCTTCCACTGGGTCAGGGGAATCTTGACACCACCCTGCAACAGACATGACAGAAAGGGGAATTCCAGGACAAACCCACCGGTATCAATGTCAAAATCTGAAACCAAACACCAGCAGTTTAAATCCAGAGCTTTTTAGAAAGGAAAGGAACTGGGGTTTCATGGCGGGATTCTAGGGGTGGATGTGCACAGGACCACTGGGTGTTGGTGTGCTGCCTGGGAGAGGGGTGAGAAGGGACAGTGCCATCGGGTAGGTGGAATCAACATTTGGTGACAGAGGGTAGGAGGGTCTGGGGATTATCAGAGGGGGTCCTGGGGTGGGTCACAGGCTGTGGGTAGGAGGGGCCCCGCTCTGAGGATATGGGTCTCTGTCCCCTGCCGCTGCAGGGTCTAGGGAGGGGTGAGGAGTTTGTAAACACTGGATTGTAGTGAGGGAGGAATGAGCAGGAAGGGGCACATTCAGAGCCTGTGCAGCCACCGCCAGCTCTCAGCCAGGCCTCGGCCCGAGCTGCTCAGACGGGTACTCACATCACTAGCCAGCAGACAGTGGAGCAGGCCATCTTCATCCATGAAGCCACCAAAGCCCCAGCCCAGCAGACCCCTTTCCCAGATTAACTGCTCATCCCCCAGATTTGGTCAGTTGAAGATGAAGCTCATTGTTTGTGCAACTGTCATGTGGGCAGTTGGTTTGGAATGTCCTGGGTTCTGAGCCAGTTGGGGGTCAAACAGACGGCTGTCTGCCAGGGTATTCACCTGACCACTGGGAAGTCTCACTGCAAGGTAGCTGATAGAATCCAGTGCTGAGGGCTGGACTGAGGGAGACATGGACACATGTTTGGGTCCCCCAGTCCATCAAGGTTTTGACTCTATTTTGCGAAAAGATTTTGTATTTCTGGTTAATAGTTGAAGAGTTAAGAGTTGGGTCAGGATTTAGAACAATCTCTTGGGCCTGGCACCTCAGCTGGGCACAGGCTTTCTCCAAGAGCCAACTTTGGGGCAGGAGGATGAGAGGAAGTTACTGAGGGAGGCTCTTGTTCCCACTGTGCAGGCCATGAACTTATGTCAAGGCATCTATGTTCAGGGATCTCTGTCCTCAGGGAACATCTATACCCCCTGCCTCGGATCTGTTACTCATCAGTGTTGGGACTCTGGGCAAGGCAATCTCTCCACATTTCAATGCCCTGAACCATAAAATATGGATCACACTTTTTACTGGGCCCAGCCTGTAGTGCTGATGTAAACATTATATGACATAACAGATTTTTCCATGAGCTCTAAAACATGTCACTGTGGAGGAGTGAGGCTTCCTCCTCCTGTCTGTGGCCATCCCCACGCCCTCTCTGGAGGCCACCAGTTCTACATTCCCTGCTTACTGTCCAGACATTTAACACTTGAACACTTATGTAGGTAGCAGTTATGAAGCACCAGTTTTTCTTTTGGCTTTGTATTTATTTTGAGTCTTGTCATATTAATAAGCAGGTCCTATTAACATTTCCATATCACGGGCCAGGGAAGTGAGAAACAGAAGGGCTAAATAACCTTCTCAGGTACATGTGTCTTTCTTTGTTTTTTTTCTTTTTCAAAATATATCTTTATTGATTTCAGAGAGGAAAGGAGGTGGAGAGAGAGAGATAGAAACATCAATGATGAGAGGACCACTGATTGGCTGCAGCCCGCAACCTGGGCATGTGCCCTGACGGGAATCGAACCCCGATCGCCTGGATCCTAGGTCGATGCTCAACCGCTGAGCCAAGCCCGGCTGGGCTACATGTGGCTTTCTAGGGGGATTTTCTTAGAGAACACCAGGCACCCACCCTCTCAGTCACTGTGTTGTACTGACTTTCTTCTTGTCTCATCTGGATAAAATTATTATTCCTATATAAGCACTCCGTTGGGTATTTTGAGCTCACACCAAACTTCAAGATCCATCTGCCTAAGCCCTACTTTTGTTCAAGTGCCTTCTCAGGCAGCTAGTGACAAGGAGATTGGAACTTTGATCTAGAAATAATTTTTTCCATTACAATGGACATTCAATATTACATTAGTTTCAGGTGTACAGCAGAGTAGTTAGACATTTATATTACTTATGAAGTTATCTTCCCCAATATATCTAGTGCACACCTGCCCCACCCATAGTTATTATAATATTGCTGACTCTTTTCCCTGTGCCGTCCTTTACATCTCAGCCACTATTGTGTAACTGCCAAGTTGTACTTCTAACCCCTTCACCTTTCTCACCCAGCCTTCCAAGCCCCTTTCATCTGTCCACCCTCAGTTTATTCTCTGTATCTATGAAACGGTTTGTTTTGTTTAAGTTTGTTTTTTAGATTGCATATATAAGTGAAATCATATAGCATTTGTCTTTCTCTGCCTGCCTTCTTTCACTTAGCATACCACCCTCTATGGCTGTCCATGTTGTCACAGATGCTAAAATTTCATTCTTTGCTATAGCTGAATAATATTGCATCTTGTGAATGCAGTACATCTTCTTTAAATTCATTCATCTATCAGTGGTCACTTAGTATCTCCACTATTATAAATAACGCTGCAATGAACATACAGGTGCATATGGCTTTTAAATTAGTTTTTCGGATTTCTTTGTTTTTGTGTTGTTTTGTTTTGCTTTTTGAAAATATATCTTTATTACCTGGTCGGGTGTGGATCAGAGGTTGAACGTCGACCTGGAATCCAGGTGATTGGGGTTCGATTCCAGGTCTGGGCACATGCCCGGGTTGCGGTCCAGGCAGCCCCATCAATGACTCTCTCATCATTGATATTTCTATCTCTCTCTCCCCCTCCTTTGCTCTCTCTGAAATCAATAAAGATATATTTGAAAATAATAATAATAACAATAAATAAAATAAAATATATATTTATTGACTTCAGACAGAGGAAAGGAGAGGGAGAGAGAGAGATAGAAACATCAATGATGAGAGAGTCATTGATCCAGCCTGCAACCCGGGCATGTGCCCTGACAGGGAAGCGAACCCCGATCGCCTGGATTCCAGGTCAATGCTCAACCACTGAGCCACGCCTGGCCAGGCTCCGTTTTCTTTGGGTAAGTGCCCAGAAGTGGAATTGCTGGGTCATACGGCAGTTCCATTGTTAATTTTTTGAGGAACCTTTATATGGTTTTCCACAGTGACTCCACTCATTTGCAGTCCCACCAACAGGGCAGGAGGGTTTCTTTTTTCCACATCCTGCCCAACATTTGTTTGCTGAGTTATTGAGGGGAGCCATCTGTACAGGTGTGAGGTGCTAGTTTGCTGCAGGTTTAATTTGCATCTCTGATGACTAGCGATGTTGAGCATCTTTTCATGTCTATTGGCCAGCTTACGTCCTCTTTGGAGAAATGTCTATTCAGATCTTCTGCCTATTTTCTAAAATCAGGTTTCTGAGTGTGTGTTCATTGGTGATAAGTTGTATGAGTTCTTTATATATTTTGCGTATTAACCCCTTCTCACATGTATCATGGGCGAATATTTTCCCAATTCGGAAGATTGTCGTTTTGTTTCATTAACTTTTTCTTCTTTTTGTTGTGCAAGAACTTTTTTCTTTGATGTAGTCCCATTTGGTTATTTTTTCTTTTGTTTCCCTTGCCCGAGGAGATATACCCAAAAAAATATTACTAAAAGCTATGTCACAGAGCTTTCTGCCTATGTTTTCTTCTCGGAGTGTTAGGGTTTCAGCTCTTACATTTAAGTGTTTAACCATTTTGATTTTATTCTTATACATGGTTTAAGAAAGGGGTCTAGTTTCACTTTTTTTACCTGGATCTGTCCAGTTTTCCCAGCACCATGTATTGAAAACACTATCTTTATCCCAATGTATATTCCTATTTTATGTTTCATAGATTAATTGACTTTATTGGTGTGGGGCTATTTCTGGGCTCTTCATTCTGTTCCATTGAGCTGTGTGTCTGTTTTTATGCCAGTACCATGCTGTTTTGATTACTATAGCCTCTTTGTATAATTTGGTATAAGGTAGTGTGACAACTTCCAACTTTGTTTTTCCTTCTCAAGATTGCTTTGGCCATTTGGGTTCTTTGGTTGTTCTATATAAATTTTAGGATTATTTGTTCCAGTTCTATCAATAAACCCATTGGTATTTTTATAGGCAGTTCACTGAATCAATAGATTGCTTTGGGTAGTACGAATGTTTAAATGATGCTCAGTCTTCCTATCCATGAGCACACTACATGCTTCCATTTGTTAGTATTTTTCTACTTAATTTCCTTTTTCAATGTCTTATAATCTTCTTAGTACAGGCCCTTTTTATATAAATTTATTCCTAGGTATTTTATATTTTGAAGCAATTAGAAATGGGATTGTTTTCTTCATTTCTTTAATAGTGGTGGAAAAATTCAGCCTATTTCTGTATATTAATTTTGTATCTTGTTACTTCCTAAATTCATTTATCAATTCTAATAACTTTTTTGTTGAATCTTCAGGTTCTCTATAAGTAGTATCATGTCATCTGCAATTAATGACAGATTTACATCTTCCTTTTTAATGTGGATGCTGTTTGTTTGTTTGTTTTTTCTTTTTTCTTTCTTTTTTGTCTGATTGCTGTGGCTAGGACGTCCAATACTATGTTTAATAAAAGTGAGGAAAGTGGACCCCTTGTCTTGTTTTTGATGTTAAGGAAAACTGTTTTAGCTTTTCATTGCTGAGTATGATATTAACTGTGGGATTCTCATATATGGCCTTGATTATCTTGACGTATGTCCCCTCTATTTCCACTTTACTGAGAATTCTTATCATAAATGGATGGTGGATAATGTCAGATGATTTTTCTGCATCTTTTACTATGACAATATGATTTTATTTTTCATTTTATCTGGTATGTTATGTTGATTGATTTGTCGATATTGAACCAACCTTGCATCTTGGGAATAATCCCAGTTGATCATGATGTATGATTTTTTGAATGGATCAGTTAATTCAGTTCGTTATTGTTTGTTGAGGATGTTTGCATCTCTGTTCATCAGATATTGTATAATTTTATTTTTTTGTAGCCCTTTTGTCTGGTTTTGGAACAAGGGTAATGCTGTACTTGTAAAATGAACTAGGGAGCCTTTCATCACCTTGACTTTTTTGGGACAGTCCAAGAAGATAGGTCTAATGTGTCATTTAAAGCCACTGTTTTTTGTTTTCTGTGTGTGTGTGATTTTTATGTCTGGATAAACTGTCCATTGATGATTGTCTGTGACCACAGCTGATAAGCTGCTGTGCACAGGCTGACACTATGGAGTGGGATTTGTGAGACTGGGGCTCTAGTGCCTGCCAAGACCACCTTTGTTTCTGTCACTGGTGGAGCAAGTCAGGAAGTGCTCTGGTGCTGTATGAAGTAGGCATTTATAGGGTATATAAATTCTGGGAGGGGCTCTGGTGCAGGCCAAAGTCAGCTGTCCCTGTGGACAGCCAAGGGCAACCTGGTAGGAGCTACAGAGCAATTCACATGTGGTAGCTGCCCGGGCTGGGCCCAGAAGTACCTAGGAGAAGCCACACAGAAAACTGAGGCCAGCTGCCACCAGTGCCAGGCCTGGGGCCACTCAGCATGAGGCACAGGGCACACCCATGCCAGCCACCACCTGCCTGGGGCCTACAGACCTTTGAGACTCTTTAGGAAAGTCTTCAGCATGGGCTGAGGCCAGCTGCCCATGAGGAACAGAGCATTGGAGGCCTGGGCAGTGAGCGAGTTGGGTAAGCAGGGTCTCAGGGAGTCAGCAGGGTGGGGTGAGTAGTGTTCACCAGACTAACGCAGCTTTGGATGTGGCCCCAGCCTGCCCCTGAAGGCTGTGGCAGGGTGGGGGACTCAACAAAGTGACAGTGGCACCTATCGGGACTTTAGTTCCCTACAGCCCTTGCCCTGAAGGCACACAGTGCACTTCCTTCCTGCCTTTTGAGCCCCCACACTTTGCTGGAGCTTACTGTGAGTATTTATGCGTGATTCAGGGTGTGCCTGGGCCCTTTAAGAGGATGCCAGTGTTTCCAGCAGCCCTCTGTCTCAGCTGGATGGAACCCTGATGATTTTCACAGCCAGATGTTTGGGGACTCCTTTCCCTGGCAGTGATGCCCCAGGCTGGGCAGCTCGGTGTGTAGCTGGGACCCCTTGTTCCTCAGGGTCACCTGTGCAGCCAGGATATTCCTCCCAATGGGCAACTGCCACACGTGGGTGTGGGACCAGCCCATTTTGCACCTGTGTCCCTCCCCACCAGTCTCCACTTGGCTGCTTCTTCCTATCCTTCAGATGGTTCTCCGGGGGACTGCTCTATAATCTAGTTGTCATTTTGATGTGGCCATGGGTGGAGGCGAGCATAGAATATCCCTTCTCTGGCATCTTGACCAGCAGTCTGGCCTACGAATAAATTACTAATATTTTTGCCAGGAAGGTGTCAGTGACTCTTATTGTGGTGAATGGGTTTCCCAATACCTGGCCTCAGGAAACAAAAAGAAAAGATAATAGATTCACACAGAGGAAATACATGGGATTGATCTCAGTGGAGACAATGTACCAGCTGGTCCAGCAGTTATTCAGCAGCAGAAAAATGTGCCCTGGTCAAGCAAGGCTGAGCTTCAGCTCTGGTCTGTACAAGCCATGCCCTGGGCCACTGTGGGAATCCCAGCAGTGAGCTGGGTGGAGAGTGGTGACTGTAGCTTACTCAGTGCACCCTGTTGAGAGACAGACTATAGAAACGTGGTCATATATTTTTACCAAGATATGATTCGTGTTTCATGAATTCACCTTTCAAAAGTGTACATATTGGTAATTTTTAGTATCTTCAGGCTTAGCAATTGTAATCGGTCTCTTCCAGTACATTTTCATGCCCCCATAAAGAAACCCACACTGCTTATTAGTCCATTTTATTCTGTCCCCCTTCCCCCAGCCCTGGCTTCTGCGCCTCTAGGAATTTTCTTATTCTGGACATTTCCCATGAACAGAAAACCACCCAGTACGTTGCCTTTTGTGTCTGACTTTTTCCAGTTAGCAATATGTGTTCAGGGCCCATTAATGTGTCGCACGTATCACTACTTCCTACTTTTTATGGCTTCAGAAAGGAATTACTGATCGAGCCGTCTTTGTCTGGCTGGAATGCGTTTTGCTTTTCTATTGACCGATTGGTGGGCAGTTGGTTGTTTCCACTTGGTGGCTACTGTGATAGTGCTGCTGTGACACTGATGTGCAGGCTTTTGTGTGAGCTTCGGCGTCTTTAATGGCTCCTGGGCATATACCGAGGAGAGGAATGGCTGGGCCACATGGTGACTCTGTATATCTATGTAAAGTGCTGCCAGACCATTTCCTTTTGTGTATTTGCGCCAGCCATGTGTGAAGGTTCCAGTTTCTCTGCATCATTGCCAACCTTGGTTTCTTTGGAAAGGTGTCTGTCCATCCCAGCGGGTGTGAGGTGCTGTCTCACCAGGGTTTTCATTCGCATGTTTCTAATGACTGACTATTTTGAAAGTGTTTTCATGTGCTTCTTGACAGTTTGTGTCTCTTCTTTGAACAATATTCAAATCCTGTTTTTTTTTTTTAAATTTGGTTATTTGACATTTTATTGTTGAGTTGTCGGTGTCCTTTATATATTGGGGATAATAGGACTTGGCAGAGGTATCGTTTCTCAATATTTTCTTCCGTTCTGTAGGTTGTATTATGCCATTCCCAATGGTGTTCTTCGAAGAACAAAAATTTTTAATTTTGATAAAGTTGTATTTATTTCTCCTGTTGTTCCGTATGCTTCTGGTGTCATATTTAAGAGTTCACAGGCAAATTCAATATTGAAGATTTATGTCCTTTTTCCCTCAGAAACTATTATACTTTAAATCATGCATTTAAGTTTGATTCATTTTTTATTTCGAGTCTATTTTGTCTGATATTATTATGGCCACTCCTGCTTTCCTTTGCTTATGATTTATGGGGAATATCTTTTTCAACCTTTCACTTTCAAATTGGTTGTGTCTTTGGATTTCTGGGAGTCTCTTGTAGGAAGCATATAGTTGAATTGCAAGTTTTCATTTATTCTGCTAATCTCTGTCTTTTCACTGGAGAGTTTAATCCGTTTACATGGAAAGTAATTGCTGATTGACAGGGGCTTCCTCCTGCCCTGTACTGTGTGTTTTCCATATGCCCCATAGCTTTTTTGTTCCTCCTTTCTTACATTCTTGTTTTCTCTTATGTTTAGCTAATCTTTGTAGTGAAGTGTTGAAATTTCTTTCTCATTTCCTTTTGTATAGATTTCATAGTTATTTTCTTTGTGGTGACCATGGGATTACCTTTAACATCCTAAAGTTATAACACTCTAACTTGATTTTATACAAGGGTAACTTCAATGATATTCAAGTTCACAAAGCTAATAGATCGCCCTATTATCTCAATGCAAAAAGTCCTTCTCGAAGACACATTATATTGAAATTGTCCAAAATGAAGGCTAAATTAAAAAAATTCTAAAAGCAGCCAGGGGAAAAAGATTGTGACCTTCAAAGGAATCCCCGTTTAAGGGATCAGATTTCTCAGAAGAAAACTTATGGACCAAGAGAGGGTGAAATGACAGATTCAAAGTGTTGAGAGAAAGAATTTTCCAGCCCAAAGTACTCTATGCAGAAAGTTATCTTTCAAATATGAAAAAAAAATTAATATTTTCCAAGGCTAACAAGAGCTGAGGGAGTTCATCACTACTAGACCTGCCTTGCAAGAAGTGTTACAAAGAGTTCTTCAACCTGAAATGAAGACACGAGTCAGTGACCTCACAACATATGAAAGTGTACAACCCACTGGTGAAGGTAAATATACAAGCAGAGCCCGAGCACGCTGTCTGTCAGAGGGCAGTGTGTTCACGACTTCCCCACAGCTCGGCCTACCTCGGAGGGCCTGCCGATTCGGGTCAGACCACCGACCGCAGCAAAGCCAGTGTCACCAAGCGGGTTCAGGGATTTTGTGGTTTCCCAGTGCATATAAAAGTTATGTGTACACTCTACTGTAACCTAGTAAGTGTGAAATTGCATTATGTCTAAAATTACAATGTGGATACCTTAATTTAAAAACCCTTGGTTGCTAAAAATGATCCAGGCATTCAGTGAGGTGGGATCTTTTCTGGGTGGAAGGTCTGGCCTCAGTGCCTTTGCTGCTGACTGATCAGACTGGTAGTTGTGCAGGTCGGGGTGGCTGTGGCAATTTCTTAAAATCAGACAATAATGAAGTTTTCCACAGCAGTTGACTGTTTGTTTCAAGACTGATTTCTCAGTAGCATGTGATGTTGTTTTTAGCATTTTAACCACAGTACACCTCACAATAGTGCTGCTAATCCTTTCAAACCCTACCCCTGCTCTATCAACTAAGTTTATGTAACATTGTAAATATTTTGTGCTCATTTCCACAGTCTCCAACACCATCTTCCCCAGGAGAAGTTTCCATTTCAAGAGGCCAATTTCTTTTCTCATCCACAGAAGCAACTTCTTCTTCATTCAAGTTGATCATAGGATTGCAACAATCCGTGCACAATTTGAGGCTCAACTTCTAACTTTACTTCTCTTGCTCTTTCCACCACATTTGCAGGTGCTTCCTCCACTTGAAATCTTGAACCACTCAGAGTCATCCCCAAGGGTAACAAAGAACAACTTGCAAAGTGAGCAAGAATTCCTTAATCACACAGGCTGATCCAAGCTTGTTCCTGTGGTTACAGGCTCCAAAACTAGCAATGGGAAAACCAGCCCCAATAGAAATACAAATTTTAAAATTGTTCTTTTATTTTCTGCTTTCAGCAGTATTTCGTATTTGTTTCAGATGTACAATTAGTGCTTAGACAACCCTGTACTTTACAAAGTGTTCCCTGACTATTTCCAGTACCCACCTCGCACCACACAGAGTATGTGCAGTATTATTGACTGTATTCCCTAAGCTCACCTTACATCCCGGGCCTATTTTGTGACTAACAAATTGTATTTCTTAATCCCTTCACTTGTTTCACCCTGTCCTTCAACTCCCCTCCCCCCTGGCAACCAGCAGTTTGCTCTCTGTGTCTAATAGGCACAGATTTTATAGCCTTTGTTTGCATCATGTTTGTAATGTCCCCTTGGTTAAGGCAAGTCACAGGCCTGCTTCAAGTGATGGAGAAAAAGGCTCCACCTCTAGGTGGAAGGAACTGCAAGGTCAGCATTGCAGAAGGTGTGCACACTGAGATGGGAAAGTTTGAGAGCATTGCTCTAGATTTTCCTGGGTAATCTCTCTCCCCAGGGCAGGGAAATCACCCTACTCTCCACCAGGATATATGCTGCTACCCATAAAAACACCTGTGGGCCCCCATTCAGCCATTATGTGCTTGGGCATCAGGGACGTTCAGGGGAGTTCACACCCACCCCAAGAAGCACCCCTTGACCCCGGGAGAGACAGGGAGTCGGGAATGGGTGCTGCCCTCTTGCGCTTCTCCAGTGAGCACACTGTGCGCTGCTCCTCAGAGGGTCCCCAGGGGTCAAACTCCAGCTGCACACAGTAGGGATCAACTTAATACTATTCTTTGGGGTGGGGCTGCCTCCTCCTCTGTCACCCACAATTGTCTCTTGGTATCATTTGCCAAAAGAGGCCACGCTCATGCAAGCCCTTGTCTCACACTCTGCTTTCAGGGAAACTCAAGCTAAGGCAACGCCCCACTTTAACCTAAGAGGGAAGCTGGGAGCTGCAGGAACAAAGGAAGAGCAACAGAAGTGGTGAGGATCTGGACCTATGATGGGCTCCTTTCTCCTCTCACGTTAGGTAATAAATGCATGACTCAAGGGAACACATGTATGTATTCCACAGGCGCAGAGGGTGACCTTCCAGGCCTGTGAAGGCAGCACATATGACAGCTGTAACCGGGGAAGGCAAAAGAACCCGTGTGGCTGTCAGACTCACATTTCACTCAACTGATGGAATATTAACCCTGAGCAGTAACTCAATGTTCCTCCCAGAACAACTGAAAACTAATTACAAATTCACTCAGACAAGCTGGACAGCTTCAAGAGTCTTTCATCCAGTAATGGCGGTTAAAATAGCTAAAAGATTCTCATACAGGATATTGGGAAATGTAAATTTATTTCTGTTGGTCAATAGCCTGGAGGTGGAAGTGGAAAGTCATATGTGAAGTATGCCCCCCCACTCCGGAGCCTGTGATGGCTGCCACTTCAGGTGTCACCCCAGGCGATCTGAGTGGTGGGGGCACTTTTGATCTTACCTCCCCTTCCCCTTTGTGTCCTCAGGGAAGAGGTAAGGAGAACTCACAGGCACTGATGACAAAGCTGTCACCTGTGTGTGGGCCACTGAGCCAGGACCCTGCTCCCCAGAGTTCCCTCCCTGCTTCACAGAACCCCTCCCCTCTAGGGCTGCACAGTTGCTCCCTAGGGGTGCAGGGCCGCCCGGGGAGGCAGGGTCCTTAGCAGGCAGTGGAGACCAGAGTTGTGAGCAAGAGAATCTGGTCCAGCGTCAGGTGAATTTCTCCCTCACATTCTGGCTTCAGTGGGAAGGCGCCTTTCAGACCCTGAGCTCAGGTTCAGGTCCAGCTCCTTGTAGCAGATGGAAGTGATGAGTGGACAGTGCGCGAGGACAGGGGCAATGTCTGCCTACGAGGCCCAGTGAGGTTTCCCGCAGGATCCCAATGGACAAGTGGGATTCGGACCTGGAAAAGGGGCCGGATGGTAAGCACAGGGCAGGGAGATCTGCCAGCTGCGTTCGCTGTCGGGGTGGGGGTGAGGGTGAGGACATGGGGAGCAGGGAGAGAGGAGGCTGCTGACCTCAGAGTGGCCTCGAGCCACAGTCTCATTGAGAGACTGAAATTTAACCCTAGACACAGGGGCGGGGCACCACGGGAGCATTTAGACAGCACAAGGACATTTTCCTCTGATGAACTCTTTCCTCTATAGCAGGCCATCCATTTAAATATAATACAGGTATACAAATCGAGCATAGTTGTTATGAACTTGCATTTGACAAGGCTTCCCATGGAATTGCAAGTAGATGAAGTAGGCCTACTTCAGTTTAGGAACCTTTATTTTATAAGAAGAAAGAAGAAATTCTTTAGGCATCCAGGGCTCATTGCAATGACACAAAGTCATCTCTTGGTTGAAAAGTCTCCTAAAATTTAAGCTTTGGGAAGGCTGTCATATATGCTTAAGCAAACATTATGTCATAACCTTTTTTAAATCCATGTAAAACAAATACATCATTTTATGGTAATAACTCTAAAAGACATTAATCAAACTTAATCCAGATTTAATATTAAATATTTTGTCTAGACCACAGAAGTCTACTGAATTTATATTAGTACTTAATCTTTTTAGGCCAATAAAGTATTATCACTTAGTAGTGCCATCCGGAGGCAGAAAACACACCACGCAAAATACACAGACAAACATATAAAGACCACACACATGAAGACTAAATGCATAAAGACCATATACGGAATCCCAATTTACTACTTTTTATAGAGAGGACACAAGAATCTTTTTATAAACTTCAAAGTTTCACCAACTTTTCTAATCTCCACATTTTACAAACCTTTCCACAACTTTCACAAACTTTCTCACCCATTCAGAAATAACCAGCTTTAGAACAACTCACTTTCTATTTTCCCTTCAAAATGCATCTCCATACCTCAGGCCTTCTTTTACCAAAGTCACACAATTTCTATCCAATTAGTTAGAGTTCCTAACTCTTAGAAACCTTAACTTTTTTAGGTCACAAGTCAATAATTAGTATTCCTCAGATTAGCAATGCATTCACAATTTTCATAGATATATTTTATATAAAATACAACACATAGTCATTAACTGGTTTAAATATATACCCTAGATTCTCTGTAGTAAGAGGCCAAAAGCAGGCAAAGTCAGATTAATTAATATTTCAGTATCCTGTTATTTCAAAATATCTAGATATTTAATAATTTTTATTATTTAACCCAGCAAAACTCCAAAGTTTTAAGTTACCAAAGACTTTGGAAAACTGTTTACATATATATATGTAATTATTACTGAAAAGGCTTATCAAAAACCGTGCAGTTTAGTTAACATCTATTTATTGTGTCTTAAAAACTTTATGAGATTTTAAAGGCAATTACTTTTTCCGGAGGCATTTTCTTGGCAAATTTTGTAACTGCCTGGCTTAAGGAGGCCTTACTCTGCAAGTATCTCTTTTTTCCTTAAAGGGCAGCAGGACAAGGTCCCTCCAGGGTAGCTCCATGCCCTAGGGCATTTCTGCAGCTTAGGCCCTTCTGGGAGGAAAACTTGGGGGTTTCAAAAATTTCTTTCCCATGTTTTTTTTTTTTCTGGGTAGAATGTAATGACATTAATCCTTGCACATAAGAGATCTTATCCTATTTCAAAACAGAAACAAAACAACGCCTAAACTAAATGAATGAGTACTCTCAAAAGGAGGGGCTGGGACAGTGGCCTTGGAATTTTTATCTCACTCGAACCCAGCCCAGCAAAAGAACTTTGGTCTGAGCTGTGCAAAACCCAAACAGCAGACAGGATTCCCAGTGTTCATAAAACATCAAGGAGCAGACTAAGTCCCCAAAGACACAAAAGCAAGCGGAGAACATCTGTAACCGAAGTCACATTGCAAAGAGACAGACAAAACACGCACTCGTGAATAAGATTTTAATATAAATTATAGGAATACATAACTACAAGGCAGCTTAGATAAAGAGGCAATAAAATAGAAGGAACAAATTTATGCCAGTACATTAAAAAGTGTAGGAATGGACGAAAGTTTAGGAAAGAAATCACATTCCCAAATTGACATATTAAGAAATGCAAACCCCCGGCCGGGCAGGTAGCTGGTGGAGTGGCTGTGGGCTCCCCAGCTTTCCTGAGCAGGGGCCTCTCTGTCCATCCAGGTCAAGTCCTGTGCCTGCACCAGTGGCAGCAACGTCCCCAGAGGAGGCGTTCATGTGCGAAGAGTGGCCAGGGGGCACCGTGTCCAGTGTGGAGGCAGCAGCAGTGAGAGCAGCGGTGGCAGCGAGGAGCCCACGAGAGGAGTTCATGGGCACAACAGTCCCAGGGGGCACCATGTCCAGCAGGGGGGCAGGGGACAGGGTGGTGGCCGCAGCAGCAGCAGTGGCTGAGGCTGACCGAGCCCAGGAGAAGGTCCCGGGCTGGGCGACACCCCCTCTTCCCCAATGCTGAGGGCACCTGTGGCCTGGGTGGGGAATGTGTGCTCCTGCCACCAGGCCTGGCCCCCTGCCCAGCGCCTCAGGGCACAGGATCAGCCCCGCCGTGTCCCCCCGGCCTCTGGCTCCGCTGCGCTGCACACCCGGCTGCTCTGGGCCTGACAGAGGGCAAAGGAGAAAGGAAAAGCACAGTTTAGAAAACGTGAGAAACGGATTCCGTGAGTGGCAGCTGTCCCTCTGCCTGCCGTCCTGACTAAGGACATGAACAGACGCCTCCCCTTGGGCTCCAC
This sequence comes from Miniopterus natalensis, assembly GCF_054644295.1. NCBI lineage: Eukaryota > Metazoa > Chordata > Mammalia > Chiroptera > Miniopteridae > Miniopterus > Miniopterus natalensis. The sequence continues at coordinate 10,609,973 of NC_142091.1, read as the reverse complement.
GTGCTCAGCGTGGGCGGGTTCCCTCCGCCTGTTTGTCCAGAGGGGCGCGAGCTCCGGGGCTGCTCCCCAGGCCCCACAGGCCATTTCCCCGTGAGCCCCGGGTCCAGGACATTCCTATGTTCCCTGCGAGGCTGACATTACAGGAACGATTGCTGTACCCAGATTTCTAAATATGCTATTTAATGTTGTGGGATAAATCTAGCTGCGATGTGGTAATTTTGACTCTTCCATTAAGCTTCTGAAAAACTGTTACAGCATCTAGTTTGTCTGAGAAGTTGATAGAAGTGGAAATGTGTCCCCATATTGCCTGCTCAAGGTGTCCTCTTGAAGCAAAACAGTAGGGCAGAGAGATGGAAACGGGCTTCTGAGGGAGGAAGACTGGAGTCTGAATCCTGTGACCTCTCTACTAATATGAAGTAACATGGGCTCGGAACAGAGATTAAACTCTGCACGTGTCCCGCTGCTGAGAATCATAACAAGAGGCAACTGCCCAAGAACAAGTAAAAATCAAATGCACGGGGTCCACAGTAATCTCTGTGACATGCATTACCCCAGTCGGAATTAGCACACTTGGAATACTTAGTGTGCGAGGCCGCCTTCAGTACACTTCACTCATTCTATGTGATTAAACCTCCTAATAACCCCCTGAAACAGGGACACATTTCCTTCTCATTTATACACAGCCAAGGAGTAAGCTCATGATCCTGCCGTTATTAAATAACAGCCAGAAGAGGTCCTGGCGGACTGACCCAAACCCTGTGTTCCTCAGCATCGGACCTGCATAGACGCAGCATTTCCTCACAAGGACACACACCACCTGCGTGTGCACTACACATGTGCACACGATCCACAGGATCAGGACGTGCAGCTGCCCCGGACTAAGACTGAGACGGTTGTTTGTCCTCTGAGTAAAAGGGATGCGTTTGCCACCCGAGTGAAAGAGACATTGGCATTTCTCACTCTGGCTGGGAAAAAGTTTCCTAATTTTTACTTACCTTTTCATTGACGTTTCACCATCAAATGAAGGGGTGAAAATATCCCCATTTTTCTGCACAGATTGATTTTCTCATGGATTTTTCCTATTGTCTTGATCTCCTTCTGACAATGACTGCATTTGTCTGTATCATATGACCTTGACAGTTTCCAGGATGATAAAATACCTGTGAGAAAAACATAATAATTTAATTATATATTTTTAAAATTAGAATTTCTATTAGAGTTAAATTATTTAATTCATGTCCAGGGCCATTCATTGGTTTCCCCAAACAAAATCCATTTTTTTGGCCTTATATAAAGTCCTGCCATGCTTAATGACTATCAGTTCATAAAATACCAAAAATGCAACTGTTTGTCTATAATCAACCAGAGCATATTATCTATGTGAGCAAATACAACTTTTAAAGGTAATTCCAATGTAAGCACCTTATTAGTTATTTCATGCAATATATGTAAAATGTGAATTAGAAATCAATTTCACACTACTTGTTTTAATGCATAATTCTTTGTATCATATAGAAAGCCTTAAGATATTGTATTTTTCCGGGGCTTTCTTCTTACTATTAAAACTGCCTATATGTTAAAATGCCGAGGGAATTAGCAGGCAATACTAATTTGTACATATGATTACTCAGTATTCTGGCAGGTACACGGAACTGGTTAAAACACTGCTGGAAAGAAAACATTAGAGGTTCTTGAAACCCAAGGATCACAGCTTGTTCACCTTGCTGAAACCCAGTCTGTTCTCTGCTATGGTAAAAATAAATCCAAGAGTTTTGTGTCCTCCCATCAGGAAGGTTTTCAATGAATAATTTTCGAAAGATTCCAGTTGAAAAATTTGGATATGTAATACAAGTTTTTGAATGGACATAAAAGCCCTCAGCTCTCAAGAAAAATGAAACCTAGGACAGGTTTACGTTTTGTTCATTGTGCCTGACAGTTTAATAAATTTGATCATGATAATATTGTTTTGTTTATATATTTATTTGTTAGTTTTAATCCTCACCTGAGGATATGTGTACAGAGAGAAAGGGAGTGAAAGAGAGAGAAACATTGATGTGAGAGATAAACATCAATTGTTGCCTCATATATGCACCCAGACCGGGAAGCCAACCCACAACCTAGGCATGTGCCCCACCTAGATTTGAACCTACACGGCGACCTTTAGCCAAACTGGATGACGCTCCAGCCAACTGAGCCACCGAGGTCAGGGCATTCGTCCTGTCTCTCTCTCTCCTTCTACACCATGTGCTCAGGGCTCCCAGGCTGCTCCGGGCCCAATGGACAGATGTAACTCATGCACGAAGTCTCTGAGATTTAGTTCCTTCTGAGTCCCTCTCTCCCTTTTTTACCATATGGCCAAAGTCAAAGTAAGTGCAGTTGATGAACTTTGTAGGGAATGTCTGCATGGCTTCCTCTCATATTTCTTTCATTATGTACGCAGGGAAACTTTTCAAGACAACACAGTAACCTATCAAAGTGGGTGCAAGTATTACACCCCATTAACTACCTGCTTGACTGACTGTCTTCAAGGGGTCCTTGTGGATCAGGAGAGTGAGGAGAGGAAGAAATAGAATCGGGGGCTTTCATAAGTGTGAACACACCACAATTGTAACCAAAACGTAGCCCTCCAGCGTTATATCTGGAAAAAGAAAAAGGTGAATTAAATGTCCTCTAGTGCCCTCCCCTCAGTCTAGAGCCCCGCGACTAATGTCACTGGAACAAAATCGAGGAGGCACCAGTTCAGTCGTATGTCTGCACTTTGCTGGGAACTTTCAGGCTGAAAGGGGTTCGCTCAGCTTTAGGTGAAAGACACTCTCTGGCGGCTGCTCCTGGCCTTGGTGCAGAGGCCGTGGGGAGAGCTGCTGAAGGTGAAGGTCAGAGTTTATAGGAGCAGCGAGATGACGGGCAATGTCAAAACGCAAAGTTCTGTGGCAAAAGATGGTTCACAAAGTGGTTTGTGCCCATATGGATGGTTTAAGAATTTTAGCATTTAGATGGCCCTTCAGGGACAAAAGGGTCACCTGCAACATAGACAGATTTGAGTGCATCTCAACACACATCTTCACATGGTGTGTCCTAGGAATTTTTAGTGATGTGACAATAACTCAGGCAAGAGTTTGAGTTGGAACAGAGGTTGAGAGGTCATCTACTGGAGCCTAATTTTGGGAGAAGAATGAGAGCAGCCCCATCCTTCCAGCAGAAGCTATCCTGGTCCCTGAAGAATGAGTGAACTGGGGAGATGAAGCCTCGTCCCAGAATCTGTGATTGGGGTCAAGCATGTAGACTTGAATCAGGCACAAACAGACAGGTCTTCACACACTTCCCGGGAGACTGGAGCCTTTGCAGGAAGCTTGAGACAGCACACAGTGCCATTCTAGATGATTATCCTCATGTGATCTGTCTCCAGCATCTATGGAATTCCCCACATGTTTGGATGTCTCATTTTATTTTTACTTTTATATTATTAATATGTTTTCATTGATTTCAGAGAGAGAACTGGAGAGGGAGAGAGAGGATAGAAACATCAGTGATGAGAGAGTCATTGATTGGCTGCCTCCTGCACTCCCCCTCCCAGGAATCAAGCCCTCAACTTGGGCCTGTGCCCTGATGGGGAATGGAACTGGGACCTCCTGGTTTGGGATAATTTTGCAACCGATGCTGCACGTGACTTAATTGCCTCTGGGGAAGGCCAGGGGCCAGAACCTGCCAAGGGACAGTGTGGGGCATGTGATGGACACTGCAAGTTCCCCTTTCCATCCAGAGCCTCTCTGAGTGTCAGGTTTGACCATGACTCTGTAACGAAATTCCTGGCCCTTTGAGAGCATCAGGTGTTCTGCGGGAGCCCCAAGCACAGAGGTCAAATGCGTTTGAAGGGGGGTCTCTCTGCGCCTTACCTTTCTCAGGTGTTTTAAAGAACTGCAGGGAGGCAAGGAGGTTTCTGAAGATATTGCTCTCTGTACAGAGTAATATCCATGAGTTTAAACTGAAAATGCACTTACAAGCTTTTCTACAGATGCATCGTTTTAGTGTTTGGCTAATAAATTTACGTTGCTTTTTTTAAGGTGTTTTGTTCTCTGATTGTGGTTTATATTCTTTCAAGAAAATGTTTTTATTCATTTTTCAGAGAGAGAAGGAGGAAGAGGAAAAGAGAGAGAAAAGCATCGATGTGAGAGAGAAACATCCGTTGGTTGCCTCCCGCACGCCCCCCAACTGGGGACTGAACCCACCACCTTGGTGTGTTCCCTGACTGGGAATCAAACTGCCCACCTTTCAGTGCCCGGGACTGTGCTCAGCCCACTGAGCCACACCGGCCCGGGCTTATTTTATAATCTCATCAAGAAAATAGTATTTGAGTTATGAAGCAGTCAATCTCCCCATTTCAGTGATTGCAAGAGTGTCTCTTATACTGCAATTAGAAAGGGAAGTTAAAGCACACAGTTATGAAGTGAACCCAGAGCTGAAATGTCACCGAGGTCAAGATGGCTGGTCCCCTGCCTTGGTGGCATTGGCACCTTCCTTGGTTCCTCAGCACTGAGGCTCTCCGACCCTGCTCTGCCTGGAGCTGGGCTGACAGGTTTGACTTAGAGCCAGCATCCGCCAGGCCACGCTCACGTTCAAGACGAACCCTTAGCCCTTCACGAAGGGACACGGTCCTCGCCTGCAGAGGGGCTGAGTCCGGGTGGCAGCTGCTGCTCTAATTTGGCGTGTGCTGGATGCAGTCAGCGCACCCACGAGCCTGCGGGAGAGACGGCAGCAGGGAGCAGAGGCCGGGCCCAGGGCTGCCTTGGCCGTGTCCTCGCCCCGGCCACCAGCCCTCCGTGTGCACAGGATTCTGCCGGGTGAATTCTTCCACAGCGCTGCTGGGTAAATACGCAGGACAGCTGAGGCCATTAGGTTTTAGGCTGCAGCTCAGGGTGGACCTGGGGACCCTGGTGTCTTGTTTGGTTCCGTCGCAGCAGCAGCAGAGACCGAGCTGCTCTCATCAGCCCGCCGAGGCCCCTGGGGGCCGGGCGGCAGCAGAGGGTGGGAAGCTGCCCCGAGTTCAAGTGAAGCGTCTCCCTGGGGGGTCAGAGCATGACGGTCACACGCACAAGGCTCCCAGGAATGTGCTTGGCTCCTTCAGGATTCTTAAGTCCACGTCAGGATGGCAGTGCCCACTCTCAGGAGAATTTCAGCTGTAACAGGGGACAGTCACCCGGGCGTTAGGGGGACTCCAGTGTCTGGGCGGCTTCTGACCTCAGCGAAGATGTTTCTTTGTGGGGGTGGGGAGCGTGAGCAAATGTGTGTGGGCGCATCTGTTGTGTAGGTTTCAAAAAGCACCTTTTAGCATGTGGTATCCACAAAATACACCTCTGTCAAAAGTTTATTGTGGAAATCTTTATTCTGTATAGATAGCCTATTTCATAGGAGTTCTAGGTAACTCCTTGGGACTATCAGAAGAAGTGCTGTTGTAAGGAATTCTCTTGGTATTATTTTGCTTTGCCTTTTAAATGGCTTGATTTTAAAGGAGAAATTCTATTTATTAATAAAGGTGTCACCCTCTTGGTGCTAAGCAGGAGAACTCACAATTTCAGCATTGCGTTTGGAATTAGGTTATTTACAATCTTGCATCTTTAAATGTGACAAATTTGTGAACCCTTCTGTGACTCTCTCTCTCTCTCTCTCCATATATATATAATTTTTCACTTAAAATTTATATTCAATATTATTCTATAGTAGCCCCAGACGCACAGCAAAGTGGTTAAAAATCATGTACTTGACAGAGTGCCCCCCACCCCTCCCTAATTCAAGTACCCGCCTGGCCCCGCACATATTCATCTTTACATCACTGACTACATTCCCTGTGCTGTGATCTATAGCTCTGTGGCTGTTCTGTAGCTACCAATTCGTCCTGTTTAATCCCTTCACCTTTTTCAACCCGATCGCAAACCCCTTCCTTCTGACACCTGACAGTCTGTTCTGTGTATCTTAGAGTCTGTTTCCATTTTGTTTGTTCATTTTGTCCATTAGATTCCTCATATAAGTGAAATCATATGGTATTTGTCTTTCTCCGTCTGACTTATTGAACTCAGCATAATGTTCTCTAGGTCTATCAGTGCTGTTGCAAAAGCTAAGATCTTTTTTAAAAAATGCACTACATGACTGTGCTCGGAAGCTCTTACTGTTCCTTCCAGAAGCACAGCTGCTCTGCCTGGTCTCCTTGAGGTCTATGTAGAGTTGGTCCCAGGATTCCAGACTTCCGTTCGTTATCAAGGGGTGAAACCTTCGTTTCCCTGACAGGTAAATAATTGTCCCTTGTTTACTGTCATCTGGATACCATTTAATTTTTAGTAATTTTGTGTGCTTTTTCTTTTCTAAGTGAGCCCTGTACCATGGTCAGTCTTCCAGGTTCCTAGAGCTGGAGTTTTCAGCTCTCAATACTGTAGCAAGAGAGACTCGAGTTAGTTCTCAGAAGTGTGTCTTCTTCCTCTTTTTAACCCTCCCCAAGGATATTTTTTCCATTTCTTTTCAGACAAAGTGGAAGGGGGCTGGGAGGAGAGACATCGATTGGGCTCACCAGAGGATACTTTCCTGCACACACCTTGGTCTCAGATGGAGACTGCAACCAAGGTACATGCTTTCGGCCAGAATCGAACCCGGAACCGCTCAGTGCACAGGCCAACACTCTAACCACTGAGCCAAACCAGCTAGGGCACAAACTGCCAATGTTTCAACCACAAGGCTCTCCTTATTACAGCTCTCCCAAAAATACAAATCCCACTCCAGTTCAAAAAATAAACAATACTTCCCTAGCTGGTTTGCTTCAGTGGTTGGATGTCGACCCCGGACTGGAGGGTTCAGAGTTCAATTCCAGACGAGGGCATGTACCTCGGTTGCGGCTTGTCCCTGGCCCTGGTCGGGATGCGTGCAGGAGACAACCAGTCGCCGTGTCTCTCTCACATCCATGTTTCCCTCTCCCCCTCCCTTCTACTCTCTCTGAAAAGCAATGGAGAAAATATCCTCAGGGGAGGATTACAAAGGAAAAAGAATAAACGATAGTTCATGTATACAGGTTATTTCTTTCATATAAAATACTAGATTCAAACCCCCACTTAATTTTGTTATTTTTGTCTCTGCTCTCCTTTAAAATTAAAGTGCTTCAAAAACAAAGCAGATATCACTTTCTAAGTAGAATTTCCCTGTTCTTAGGCATATTCACCATATAACTAAAGCACAGCCTTTACAATGAGCAGAGCAGCATTGCTGGGCGCGCAGAGTGTTTGGGTCCATTTAATCATGAAGTTATCGTAACATATTTGAAAGGTAAATGGCAGGACAGAATCCTCATGGTCAGTTCTCCCATCTGGAAAACAGAAGTCCTATGTTAAGTCAGTGGTCGTATTGAAAATGGAATTTATCACTCTGAATCTCCTCAGTGTCCCATTAACAATAACTAGAATTTAAAATTATGTATCTAGGAAAATATTTTAGATGTACAGCTTCAAAAGGAAAAAATCAATTTATAAATTGTGATGTTCAACGTCCCATCAGGCTTTCTCTGCAGGTCAAAGGTAAAGGAGACGGTTTGACAGGAAAGAAGTGGCTCTTGGACAATACTCTGGCCTGCAAGGTAAGCCAGCGTGTGGGCACAGGAACTCTGATGACAATTGTTGGTAGAAACAACAAATAAAAATTTTTTTAGCCCGGCGAGGTGTGGCTCAGCGGTTGAGGGTTGACCTAGGATCCAGGCGATTGGGATTCGATTCCCGGTCAGGGCACATGCCCAGGTTGCAGGCTGGAGCAGATCAATGACTCTCTCATCATTGATGTTTCTTTCTCTCTCTCCCTCTCCCTTCCTCTCTCTGAAATCAATAAAGATTTTTTTTTAATTTTTTTTAACTTTATATCTACTTTCCCTAAATTTAAAATTTCATAGATATCAATTCCAAGGCTCAAAAAGTAAAGATTCAATTTTGAACAATTCTAGACCTGAAAGAAAATCGGTGTGAAAAAACACATACTGGCAAATTATAACTCATGTGGCATCGTCTGTAAGTGAGACACTGTACTGTACCTGGACTCAAGTGAACTGTGTCGTGGATGACATTATAATGAGTGAAAGTGACAGTACCATCTTTCATGGACTGACTCAATAAAAAAATCATACCTGCAATTACAGAACATGTGTATCAGCTTATTTTAGAAGGACAAGAATGTCGCAGACTAGGATCTGAAGTGACATTAATTTACAGAAATCTACAGTTTCCTTTGTATTTAAAAGGCTGGCTAACTATTGAGCAAATCCACAAAGGAGAGTGAGATCATTGACACGAGCAATAACTCCCTGGGATTTAGACTTAAAAGCATAAGCACTGATGCCTGGAGGCAGATACATAAAATGGGCACATTTGATATGGTCACAAGTGATTCGACTCAGACATCCAGGCAGGGGCAGTTCCCGCCTCTCCCCAAGAATCACCAGAATAAATTCAAACTCCTTAAGTGACGTAACTGGGAAGGTTAATCAATTTATTGTAAATATTGAGTTTATTTTTCTGTGTATCATCTTTTGTTATGCTTTATGTTTATCATACTTTTAATTTGCTCTTTTCTTTACTCCTTTCTTGTCTTCTACTTAGATTGATCAATATTTCTGTCTTTCTTTAGTTTTACTTCATTTTCCCTATCTGTTGGTATGAATGTCATGCTTTATTGCCAAGGTGTTTTTGGGTAATTTCTGGTTTTCGTAATTGACAAGTCTAAAGTTAAGCAGATGTTCTACCAATCTTCCTAACTAAAGGATCTGAGTATATATTTAAAATTCTATGAGAAGAAACTGATTGAAGACCCAAAAAAATCCATAATCCAATGCATCTATTCACGTATTTCTTAAAAAATATATCCTTATTGATTTCAGAGAGGCAAGGAGAGGGAGAGATAGAAACATCAATGATGAGAGTCATTGATCGGCTGCCTCCTGCACGCCCCCGACTGGGGATCGAGCCCACAACCTGGGCATGTGCCCTGACCGGGAATCCAACCCTGATTGCCTGGATCCTAGGTCGATGCTCAACCGCTGAGCCACACCCCGCTGGGCCCATGTAATTTTTAACATTCCTTAGGTCAATTCTTCCTTTCTCCTCCAAAGCATGCTAACCTTTAAAAATTATATTACTGCCCTGGCCAGTGTGGCTCAGTGGCTAGAGCGTTGGCCTGCACACGGAAGAGCTGAGGGTCTGATTCCCAGTCAAGGGCAGGTAGCTGGGGCCCAAGTTTCATCCCCAGTCCCCAGTCCAGTTCCGTGCAGAAGGCACCCAATCGATGTGTCTCCCTCACAAGTATGTTTCTCTCTCTCTCGGTCTCTCTCCCCCCCCTCCCTTTTCCCTTCCACTCTCTCTAAGAAATGGGAAAAAATCCTCTGCTGAGGATTAACAAAACACACAAACACACACACATTCTGTTATTATTTGAAGGGGACCTAAATAAAGGTGGCTTACCACTCCCTCCAGTCAACTCTACCTCCAAGACTGTCCTGGGACATGAATTTGAAGTCTCCCTTGAAATTCAACAGGAATCTGGTGTTTATTTGTTGCTTCACCACAATGAAAGTCAGTTTGAAACTTTAAAAAGTTATAATCAGTGGCACTAGGTTCACTCAGTGCATCTGAGAAGCGTCGAGAGTGTTGAAGCACCGCGTGCATAGGAACCGCTGAAAGACTCTGCAGATGGGAGCTCTCTATACACCCAATGTTACTGTCTTAGTTTCAGGTGCCTGATTCATTTAGTAAAAAGGAGGTTTCTATTCACAGCCACCCACATCTCAGGGGAAGGGTCCCTTCCTCACAATGCCGGCAGCACTTCCACCGTCTGCCTGGCACCAGGCTTCACTGATAAACACATGAGGCCGGCAGAGGAAGCTGAGAAGGATCCCCAGCTCTGAGATCTACAAAACTCCAGGATAAAGGAGTTGGATAAGTGCAAACTATCGACAAGAAAAGAAATTCTGAGGCCCTAAATCACAGCAAGGTGGAGGACGGGAGGAAGAGACCAGGGAAGTTAATCAGCTGACACAGGCTGAAACCAACAAAAGATGGCCCACATTCTTCAAAGTAGTTGGAACTTTGAATCAACACCCAGGCAGCTGTTTCAGTGATTATCTAAAAAGAACAGATGCCCACCAGACACCACCACATCCTGCTTATGCATGAACTTTGCAGCAAGTGCTTCTCCCTAGGCCTATAACTATCCCAGAGCTTTCCCTGTCACCTTCCCCCACTGCCGCGGTCCAGCCGCAGCAGGAGTCAGGGGTCCCAAAGGTGGGCAAGGCGTCGGCGCTGGGAGACAGCAGACTACACGACTCAGAGATGGTGTGACACTGTTCCACTTTATTGAGAATCAACATAATCTTTTAGACTTTCTTTTTTGGCTACAATTACATTTCTTTGGTTAGCAAAAAATATTATTCATAGGTTAAACAATACAAGTTTCAATTTCATCAGAACGCAACAATTTTGACTTTTATCTTTTAGAATAGAGGAGAAAGGAAAAATCAGTGACCTATAGAGTGGTAGATGCGGCTTTGTTCACAGCAGTAATATATTAGTTTGTGAGACAGAAATTTTATATAATGTTTGCCTGTGGTTACTACTTCTTGTGGTTATATTTTGACTATGGACCTATTCATAAGCTATTATATTCTTCTTGCCATTTTCTTCTAAGAAAAGAGTGCCTTTTGCCATAGCTATGGATTAACTACTAAGAATGCTTTTCTTTCGTTTCTTTGGGAGCGAGCACCGGCGTGGCTGCCGCCTTGCCGAGCGTTTCATGAAGGGCAGGTTTTCACACTGACCATGCCTTCCACTTACATTAACTGCTCTGATACCGTTCCCATTGGAAGCACCTGTGTAAGGCCGAGGAGGGTCTGGTGGCCTTTCCACACTGTTAGCCCCTTTAGGGGGATGCCACAATCTGCCATTTATTCTACGTGCTACCCAGGGTGGTCCTTGTACAGCAGGCGGGGGCGATGGCCTTTTTCCTGTCCTCGACTAATCCTGCATTCATAGGCGGGGCACTTGAATATAGGCGGCTGCGTGAGCTCAGCTTTCCCTAGTTCCTCCATAAATTCCTTACTGGGGGCGCCAGGGGGAGTTTTCCTAGCTTCTTCTAATAACAATTTGTTAAAGCATCCGGCACATGTGATGGTGACTGGACTTGGGGAAATCGGGATTTCTTCAGAAGTGATTTTTAGGGACACATCATTATTTGCCATTCCCAGGTTAGTTATTGATTTTACGGCCCAAAAATCCCCCTCCAAGGAGGAGAAGAGATATTCCCATTAAGCCAGTTACTCCCACCCACATGCCACGTCCTCTCCCCAGAAGACGCCTTCCGTGAAGCTTCCTCTCCAAGTCCGGACTTTGTCAGACAACATGGTTGGAAGAGGACGTGGCACCCCACCCCACCCCCATTCAGAGTCAAAGTAAATCCTTTCAAAACAACTATCTTTCTTCCCGAAACTCATTGTGTGAAAGACCCCATGGACGCCAGGAAGGCACACGGGCTTGTTTTCTCCATCCAGCTCTGCGGCTGGTGGTTTAGACCCTGTGTCCAGGACCTGGTCCTTATCTGGCTACCATATGGCTCAATAAACCCTTTCTTTCAGGACAACTTTCCGTTTGGAAGTTTTTCCTTTAACATCATTGACAGGCTACATTTGTGGATTTTAAGGCCTATCTGAGGTTAACAAACTGTAATCATTGTACGTTTCGGTTGTTTTACAAATATGTCTTGTGCTCCGGTATGAATGTGAGGGAAAACTGGTGGTTAAAGTTTCCGAAATTAATAGCAGGATAACAAAATAAAAATAACTATGGGAACCCTGGCTGGTGTTGCTCAGTGGTTAGAGCGTGGGCACCAAAGGCTCAGGGGTTAAAGGGCAAATACCTGGGTTGCAGGTTTGACCCCCCATCCCCCAAGCATGCGGGAGGCAGCTGATGGCTGTGTCCCTCCCACTCGCGTCTGTCTGTCTCCCCCCCTCCACTGGGTCGCTCTCTGGCCCTCTCTCTAGAAATCAGTGAACCAGGGACAGTAGTGCAGTGAAGGCGGGGAGGGGTCAATGGCGGAAAAAGGGGACATCTGTAATACTTTCAACAATAAAGATAAATTAAATACATTAGAAATCAATGGAAAAAATATCCTCATTGAGGATTAAAAAACAACACACAAAACAGTGGGAAATTAACCAACAGCGAAGAGAGCGGAGGAAGATTGTGAAAGGTGACATTGTACTAGACGCATTTTTATCAGTCCCTTTTAAAGGAGATTTAAAAATGGTAATCTTTTAAATTCTCATTACAACCTAGCTAGTGTGCTCCATTTTACAGTCGTGCAACCAGCCCCTGAGGGGCTTGATGACTGTGCCGGAGCTGGTGCGGGTGCTGGTGCAGAGGGAGGCCTGGAACCCAGCCCTCCAAAGCCAGGGCAGGCCGCAGCCCTTGAGGACAGGACACATCTTTTCTAATGACGCCTGACTGGAGGCAGCAGAAAGAATGAAAGGGGGGTTTGCTGCCTGCCACCCTCCTCAGGATCCCGGGCCATCGATGCCTCCTTCAGAGGTTATTTTATGTGCCGGTTCTTTCTTTGAAGGAGTCTGTTCAGGGTAAAGACATTTTTATTTTTGTTTTTACTTAATGTTATATAAAGAAGCATGCACTTTCATAGTTATGAAATATGAATCCCAAAGATGATTAAAATCAACTGATATAGAAAGTATTATGAAATAAAAGGTGCTTAAAAGGATAACTTTAAGGAAGTAGGAAAATCTATGTTCAGCTCCAGAGAGGTCTGAGAATTGAAGGCAGTTCTCTTATTTGCAGCCTGAGCTAGTATCAGTTGGTCGTGTATGTTAGAGAGAGGTAGGTAATTCTGGTGCGATGCGTTTCTCATCTCTTCCAGTGACACTACTTTCCAACATATTACACTGTTTCTTGTTTTCTTTAAACTGAGATGTTTTAGCATGTTATTTAAAAGACTGAAAAAGTTCCCAATTTTGAGTAAAATTTACTAGGAGTGAGTATATTGTAACTTTTTACTCAAAATGTTTAAGTATAATGTGAAACAACTGAGTGTTCATGAGAAGAAATTTCTTGGCTTATTCTACATTTTGAAATTATGTTTTATGAAAGCAAATTATAATTTAGGGTTTAATGTATATTAGATTACCTCTAATCCTCCTTGATTTAGAAATTGTGTAATTGAATATTTTTGGTGGTAATAATATTTCTTATATTTTAATGTTACCTACTCAGCTTATTTACATGAAATTGATACATTTGTCACCGAAGCTAGACAAGTCTTATCGATCATGCCCCAGTCTGTGGAAGAGAGAGGTAATGGAAATGTGCAGTGTAGTAAGCTACAAGAACAAAAACCAGAGTGGAGAATCACCAAGTAAAATTTTAAATTTATTTTTACTGTACTGGAGATGTTTAGATTAGGTAATTTTGGGTGGCAATTGAGAAATATATAATTTTAATATTATAAGGACATCCATATAATCTCGTCCAAACGCCAGTTCATAATTGGCTCTTCATGCTACGTTGGTCTAATGAAACAGCAACAGTAGTGGGGCAGCGAAAAAGGAGGATCTCTTACCCGTTGCCACAGCAAGGGTGGACTTGGAGAGCATTGTGCTAAGAGAAATAGCCAGTCAGGGAAGGACAAATACCACATGATCTCACTTATATGTGGAATCTAATGAACAAAATAAACTGACGAACAAAACAGGTCCGCAGGCATGGATGCATCGAACAGACTGACAGCTTTCGGGGGGACAGCGGTGAGGGGAATGGGAAGAGATTAACCAAAGAATTGATATGCATGTACGCATAACCCAGGGACATAGAAAATAGTGCACTAAGGGCCTGGGGGGAGGGGCTGAGGGAGGGGGTAAAGGTGAGGGGAATGAAGGACATCTGTAATTCTATCAACAATAAAAAAATAATGCTTATTTTAGGCTTCAGAAAAATTTACAGTCTATTTTATGATGTAGCATATTAGAATAAGACTAAATTTAAATAATTCATGCTGTTACTTCCAGGGCAGGTAGGAGACCCAGGGAAGGCGGTTAGATGATGTAGTTTGATGCTGAAGGCAGTGTGCTGGCAGAATTCCTTTTTCCTGGGGAAGGTCAGCCTTTGCTCTTTTAAGCCCTTCTGCTGATTGGCTGTCTTCCAACATTAGGGATGATAGTCTACTTTCATCTGTCTAATGATCTAAATATTAACACACTTAAAATCCATTCACAGAAACTACTGGAATAAAGTTTGACCCACCGCAGGCCCGCCCCTTCCTCTGGCTGTGGGGTAGGATGGGTGCCCGGCTGCTGTGCCTTAGCTCCGGGGCCTAAGGAGCAGGGCTTCAGGTTGTCTCCACCACGTCCTGGCCTCCCCTCGTCCAGACATTACACACGACACAGCCAAAGGCTCCCTGAGGCTCATGCTCATCCCGCCCCTGCTCTGCCCCCCTCCCTGCAGGGTGGGCCCTGCCCTGGGCACACACTCTCCCTGCTCATCCAGCCTCCTTCAGGGACTGGGACCCCGGGGCAGAAGGCTGAGGCCTGCTGCCCGAGCAGAAGCAGCAGCCCTGGAGAGGATGGTGTAACTTGGACACATCAGCACCGGTGACAGCTCATCAAAACCCTGAACCCACTGAAATAACCACATCTTCTGGGAATGCTGGTCTCATTTTGGTCTCCAAGTCACCTGCAGCAGAGGCCCCTGACGACAGCTTGAGGATGAGGCTGAACGTCACGGACCAGCACAACCCAAAGTCCATCCTCAGAGCACCGGGCCTGGGGGAAACGCGAGTCAGCTTCCTGGGATCCCGCAGTCAGTCTCCCTCTGAGTAGTGCTAACCATAGGTTTAATTTTCATTATTATTATTACATTGCAGAGTATTCTATTATTTTATTAAGTGATGACATGAGAAAGGAGTTTGCAGCTCATCTCCTTAGTCTTCTGGCTGACACCTCGCACAGGGACAGTCAGGGCTTTCTTCTGTTAATATTCGGATCTGGGGGCTCCCACACTGCGACGCTCTCCTTTTGGAAATTCCTCCTTCGCTCATCACACTTCCCAACCTCTCTGGAAGTCCCAAAATCTGTACTATGATTCTTCAAATGAATTAAGCTGTGGACAGAGTGAGCAGGGACCCTCCAAATCTCAGCTCTCTCTATTTTTACATATTTTAGGTTCCTGCTTCCAGGCTGTGCTGACACATCCATTCAGGGCTTGTGGTCTGGTCTCAGGAACAAGATCGTCTATAGCAGGAGAAGCAGCACCATGGAGATGGCCGGGGGCCTGGCAACAGCAGCCTGCAGGCAGCAGCCCTAGAATCGTGGGCCTGCAATGAGCACAGGGGTGCTTAGGGTGTCAGGAGTACACTGTTCCTCTATGTGCTTTACTTCTTGCATTCATTCTTGTGCCCAATTATTAGTTTTCCAAATAATATCCAGGTTCTTGGCTTCATATGAACGCATGCTATGCTTAATGATTATCGGTGAGCAAAATTCCCATACCCAGCAATCGTCACCTACATGATTAAACTTTCAATCTTGGAAATGGTTCAGACATAGCAATGGACAAATTATTCTCTAACAAAAAGTACATAATAATACATTAAGTAAAAATTTTAAAATGCACTGTTTCTATTAATGAGTAATTATCTGTACCTTAAAATATATTGCTATTTTTGTGGGGTTTTTTCCCCAAGCTTGAAGAAAACTAAGTCAATTCACATAAATTATAAAGAAATAGCCAATTCCAAAATGAACCGAGAAGAGACAGTTTTGTACATTTTATTATTACAGCACTCCCACATGAAGAAAGAATTGATTAAATGATGGTGAGCCGTAAAAACCTAACAGAGGCTCCTGAAGTTCAGGGGAAATGACTTACTTATCTTTCCAAACCCAAAATTATCCTTTGCTTTTGTGAGAATAATAAAAGCAAAAGGAATTTTCTAGACTCTCTGAAAAAGGTCAATCCTTATCTGTGCTCACCTGAAACAGAGAGGTGGGGGTTTGGAGAAGAAAACACAGAATTTGTGCAGGAGACTGAGGCTCAAGGATTCCATTAAGCTTCTGCAACTTCTCAATCACCAAATGTGACAAAGCACAGAAATCCTGAGCACAGCGCCTAGAACACGTTGAGGATTCAATACACAGCATTCACATCTCTTAATGTTATAGAGTCAGAAATCAAATCCTGTGATTCCCCAGCCCACTTAGCTGCAGTTCTTTATTGACACATGTACAATAAAATCCAAAGTCCTGTGGTGGCTGGAATGGCCCTGCATGACCTGCCTTCCCACTACCTTTCTGACCCTCTTTCCTGTCACTGTCCCACTTGCTCCTCATGGGCGAAATTCACCTCTTGGCTGTCCTCACACACATCCTACGTGTGACTGTGGAGAAATGTGTCACTTACTGCTCCTCCCCACTGAGCCATGGGGCTCCTTCCACCCTTTCCCCATTGCTCTGCTCAAATGTCACCTCTTCATGGAGGACTCATTGAGCACCTGTCCTAGTTAGCCCCCATCCTGTTACCCTTTAATTTCCACCATAGTGTAGCACATCTGAATCAATTGTCTTTCTTACCCACAAAGACATAAATAACTTGAAGCTGAAACGGAAGACATTCAATAAGAGAGAGAGAGAGAACAGGAAGGGTCATCAAGTTATCACTGACACTTAAAAAGGATTTGTGCCCATGATCACATGCCTACCTATTAATGGGACAACTGCATTTTAGGCCTCTTGAATCCCTGTCCAGGGCTTTCTCCAGCACAGAGACACTGATGCCTCCCTCTTACAACCTTTGTCCACTGTCAAGATCTGGGAAAGGTGAGACCTTGGAATCCCCCAGCCTGTCCTTTTTAACACGACCCAGCCTTGAATGAATGCATTGGATAAACTCATCTGTACAATGCGTGGATGGCTTCATCTATTATCTCCTCCATTAGAGAGGCATGAAACTTACAGACATTTTATTAACCTTTTCAATTCTTTCTTAAATGTTGATTATAGCTTACCTTTAATATTATTTTGTATTATTTCAGATGTACAGCTTAGTGGTTAGACAATCATATACTTTACAAAGTGATCCTCTTGATAGTTCCAGTACCCACCTGGCACCGTACATAGTAATTACAATATTATTAACTCTATTCCCTCTGTTATACTCTATATCCCATGACTGTTTTGTAACTACCGATCTGTACTTCTCAATTCCTTCACCTTTTCACCCAGCCCCCCCAAACCCCCTCCCCTCTAGCAGCCATCAATCTGATCTCTGCAATTAATGAGTCTGTTTCTGTTTTGTTTGTTTATATTGTCCTTTAGATCCCAGATATAAGTGAAATCACATGGTTTTTAATTTCTCTGTCTGACTTATTTCACAGAGCATAATGTCCTCTAGTTTTTTATCAGGGAGGACCCCATATAATTGTCTAACCACTATGCTGTACATCTGAAACTAATACAAAATAATATTGAGTGTAAACTGTAATTGAAAAATAAAATTAGGAAAAAAATAGTTGATGGCAGTTTTCCTTCCACTGACCTAAACTATAAAGCATTTCTAATGAGTTAAAATTAAGGAAGAACTACACCTACGAGAAAAGAAGAGAAGGAAGTTTTATTAGTCTGAGCTTTAGGGTCTCGCTAGGGGCCAGCTGAGGCGGGGACAGAGTGTGAGCACGGCAGGCGGCTCCCCCGAGGGCTCAGCGCTTCAGCGGGCTGAGTGCTCCAGCAGCAGAGCTCACTGACCTGCGGCCAGTTTCTACACTGCTCGGCTGGGCACAATTCAAAAAAGAAAACTCTTATTTATTCCATTCTTCTGGAGCTCGGTGATAGCATTTGATAACACCCCAGCGGGATGTCTTCCTCATATGTTGTCACGGTATTTCTCCAAGCAGGTGCTGAAAGATAAAGGGTCTCTCGTTCTGTTACGCTCACACCCGTTCCATCCAGCTGTTCGTGGGTCTCCTGGGATCCGTACCCTTGCGGCTTTAGCACAGCGCAAATGCATTTCAGGCCCGTTCGTCTCCATCTGTCTGCAGAGACAGGCATCCCAGCGTTCCTGCCTTTCATAGGTGCCTGTAAACCTTTTGGGGAGGAAGAAGGTCACAGAGCGTGTCCCCCCTGGAGAGTGCACGTCAGAGGGGGGCACATGATGTGAGGGCCTGAGGGTGAGAATTCTCAGGTGACAAATGGACCCGCTTGTCTGTAAGCATGAGCAGCACAGGCTTGCCCTGCGTGGGGTGCCCTGCGTGGGGTGCCCTGCGTGGGGTGTCCTGCAAGGGGTGCCGCAGTGGCTCTAGCAGGTCTCTGTGTAGACTGTGCCCGTGAAAGACAACCTCTAGCTGTGCCCTCAGCTGCCGTCCTGAGGCTGTGCCAGCTCCTGGGCCGACTGGCTCCCCAGCAGACCACTCGGTGCACGGTGCCCGTCTGGCCGAGGGGCAGGAGGTTGAATGAGGAGGAGGCGGGTGGCAGGAGGCCTGAGGGAAGGAAACGAGGGTGGGCCCAGCCCCTGAGGAGACACAGCGTAGTCTCCTCTAGTGTCTTCAGCCCGGCCCAGGAGGAGGAAGAGGTGGCAGCTGGGGCAGTGGTGGCTGAAGCAACAGTCACCGCAAACTCTGGACACCTTGGGAAAATGTGGCCCTTGGAGGCTTCACAGAAACCCCAGAAAGCTCTGGCCTCGCCCCAAGTCCCGCCGCTCCCCAGCAGGGCCTGGTTCTGACCAAGGGCCCCATGGCCTCCTCCCCTTCCAGCTGGACTGCCAGAGCCACCGCTGGTCACCCCACCCAGTAACTCCCTACTCCTTTTGGGACTCCCCCCGGGACTCCCCCCCACCCCGCCAGAGCAGCCTGCAGCATCTTCCAACGAGTTGTGAGGACAGTGCCCCAGTGTTTGGCCAGATGCACACCTTTCTGACCTGCTTCCTGAAACAGTCACTATATTTTCTAACAAAGCATCAGCTTCTGTTGTAACTTTGAGACAAGACCCTGGGAAACAAATTACAATAGAGAGAGCTGTTGGCACCTTGTTGGCAGCAGACTATAGGAAAATTAATTTACTCACTTTTTTTTATATATATATCTTTATTGATTTCAGAGAGAGGAAAGGAGAGGGAGAGAGAGAGATAGACACATCAATGATGAGAGAGTCATTGATCAAGCCCACTACCAGGGCATGTGCCCTGACCGGGAATCAAACCCAGATCGCCTGGATCCTAGGTCGACGCTCAACCGCTGAGCCATGCCCGGCCCGGCAATTTACTCACATTTTTTAATTGATTTGAGAGAGAGAGAGACAGGGACACCAATGGGAGAGAGAAACATCGATAGCTTGCCTCCCGTTGCCTTGGAAGGGGGATGGAACTCACAACCTAGGCATGTGCCCGGACCTGGTATCAACCCTTTGGTGTACAGGAGGACACTCCAAAGAGCTGAGCCACTCGGCCAGGGCTAATTTATTCACATTTTAAACTTCCAACCCACTTCCAATTCACCAGGTGTCTAGTAGAGCAGCTGAATTGGAGTTAAGCTTTAGGTAGCTCTTTGTGTTTGTGTCCTTACAGCACACAGAGTGACACTGCATGAGCAGATACCCAGCTCCTTTCTCTAGACAACACAACAGAGAAAGGCAACACTACGCAGTGACTGAGAGAATGGGAGCTGGTGCCTGATGATGATCTGGGTTCAAATCCCAGTAGAAGCCATAGGACCCTGAGGACATCATATAACCTTCTACAGCTCTTTTCTCTGCACTGTCGCATAAAACTTTAGTAAGAATGGATTGAGCAAACACACACAACACAACACATAGTCACAGACAGCAGTGCTGTGAAATAGCAGAGGGAAAGGGGAGGTAGGCGGAGGTGGGCAAGGGGGTTAAAAAGGGGGAAGGAAAGAGACTTTGCTTTGGGTGATGGGTACACAAGGCAGTGTGCAGATGGTGTTTCATTGAGTTATACACTTGAAACCTGTATGGTTTTGTGAACCACCTGTAACCCCAATAATTTCAATTAAAAATAAAAGATCTACATACTTGCTTTATGCTCTGATGCCTTTAAGAATCAGTGAGGTTACACAGTGACACTCTGTGAGGTTGACACCAGGCCTCCCTGCTGGCCCCTCCCTTTCCCATCACTAGACCTGCCCAGCAAGAGAGCTGGAACATGGTCCCCTTTCTAGGGCCAGGTGCACACTTTGTGGGTCCATGCAAAGTGATGATGTGGGACCCCTTATGCAAAATGTAGAGAATAAAGAGCACTTAAATAATATACGGTGGTTTCCTTTAAGATATTATTTATAGAGCATAATAGTGGGGATAAAGATACACAAGTAAAAGCATAAACTCACACATCACAAAATAATACTGTGGTGTCATAGTATATGTAACCCAATAAATATAACTTTATTAATTTATATCTGATTGATCACACTATTTTTAGAAATTCTCTGTTAATGCATTTTATATCCTGAAAATGTATAATTTTAGCAAAGTGATATTTAATCAATATAACTAAAGACAATGTTAGTCACTATTGCTAATTCAAGATTTCAAATAATTTTTAAAATTGAGAAAGAGCTTCCTCATGACACAACTGTTATTGGAGCTCACAGAGCATATTCTAGGCTGTGACAATGAATTTCTGATAATTCTTTGAAACGTAAATTATTGTTTTTATAAGAGTTTCTGGTTCTTCGAGAACAATTTAACTCTTCAAACATGTGGATTACAAGTCAGTCTAAATTTATTATTTTTACAGTAGCATTTTAAATTAAATGTATTGGGGTGACATTGGTTCTATTCACGGTGGCCAAGACATGGAAACAACTGAAGTGTCCTGCAATAGATGATTGGGTAAAGACGATATGAATTTAATTTTAAATATGAACTTCCAAAAGTGTAGTTCATTCTTTTTTTAAAAAATATGTCTTTATTGATTTCAGAGAGATGGAGGGAGAGGGAGAGGGAGAGACATCAATGATGAGAGTTATTGATCGGCTGCCTCCATCCTCGGACTGGGGATGGAGCCCAAAAACCGGGCTTGTGCAGAGACCAAGAATCAAACCACAACCTCCTGATGTGTGGGTTGATGCTCAACCACTGAGCCACACTGGCCAGGCCCATGTACTTCATTCTTCATCTGACATTTCCTATAAGTTGTGGAGGTTGTACAAGTAACCAAGTTGGAATCTGGATTTGTGTATAATTCAAAATGCCTGTTTATTTAATAAATCACCATTATCTGCAATCATGAAGGAAATTTAATATTAAGATTGTTTTCTTCATTAATAACTGGCTCTTCTGAATCTTCATATTAAAATAAATTTTCTGGTTTTCTTACTGCAATGATCTTTATATTAAATTTATTATTTCTTCTTTTAATTTAAATCATTTTTTATTTTTCAATTACAGTTGACATACAATATTATATTACTTTCAGGTGTACATCCCAGTGATTAAACATTCTGTAACTTACTAAATCTTCTGCTGCTAGCAGTACCATGAACAATCTGGGTCTGGGTCCTGGGCCTAAACACATGCTAGGGACCTGTCGTCCCTGAAATGCTCAGGGGTACACACACACGCCTGGTATGGTAGCCATGCCAAACCCTCCACTGCATGGTGCCCTCTGCCTGTTGAGTCTCGTGCCTGACCCCACAGGTACACAGACTGCTACCTGGATATCTCCTATGCTCATGCATGCGATCTGTAGTCCTATAATATTTCAAAACAAAGCAAAAGTTCAAAGATAAAAATTAATGTACAAATGCATAATTTTCACATCCGTGAAGAGGACCCAGCCACCTGCCCCACAGGCTTCCTTCTGCAGCTCTAGGAGAAAGACCTGATGTCATACCCACTGGACTGCACATTTATAAAGAAGTGTGGCCACATACTCTCCCCCTGGAAGCACTCAGGACTCAGTCTGGGTGAATGAGAAGCAGGTGGAAACCTCCCTTATCACTGCGCCCCCAACATACAGCCGCACCTGATTCTTGGCTCCAGCTCTTCTGTGTATTGAGTTCAGGGATTTCGTGCTGATCAAGGGAAAACATACCACCAAAGTTGGCAGCAACACACAACAGGCTTTATTTGGGGAGCATTTTGGGGAGTTCATCCCAGCATGAGGCCTTCCAGAGACAGGTAGCTCCGGACAGAGAAGAGAATCAGCCAGGAACCTGAATTGTCCAGTGATTTTGCTCAGGAGCATGGTGAGGGGCTCTGGGTCAGAGAGCCCTGAGGGCTGCCGTGGGTTGAGTTCGTTCATATCCCAGGGTCTGTGTTATCCATGGCCACATGGTGGTACAGATGTCACGTTACACAAAGCAGGTAGGCTTTCAATGGCTAAATGTGCTTACTTCAACTGTAATTAAACAATTACATGTGTAAGAATTGGCGCTGGGTCAGGTAGTGTTTGAATAAATGGTCCCACCTGCTGTGCAGTGAAAACACAGGGCCAGTGATACAGGCGTCTTGGGTTCACTTATGAAAACCTGCTCACATGTACTTGTTGCCAGTGGAAGTGGGGTCCTTGGGGTGTCATGAAAAAAGCATTTTCGGGAACCCACACAGGAGGGTGAGGTCTGGTGGTAAGATTTATTTGGGTGGAAATAGGAGCCTGCCCACAGGTTCCCAACGTCTCATCTCTGTCTGCCCCGCCATGGGAAAAGTCCAGTTTTGTCTTCATCGGGCCCGGTACAAAGACAAGTGTCCATAAGTTGTGTGCCCTGACCGCAGCCTAGTCCATCTGTGCGCATCCGGCCAGTGTGCTCCTGGCTGGCGCTGTGCCCAGGCCCACGTGGTCTGCCAGTCTCCAGGCAGTGGCTAGGCCCACGTGGCTGCTATGGAGAGAGACCTCGTGAATGAATGGGGCAAGCGCTTGGGGGGAGGGGGAAGAGGGAAGGGGAGGGGGAGGGGAGAGGGAGAGGGAGAGGGAGAGGGAAAGAGAGGGAGAGGGAAAGAGAGGGAGAGGGAAAGAGAGGGAGAGGGAAAGAGAGGGAGAGGGAGAGGGAGAGGGAGAGGGAGAGGGAGAGGGAGAGGGAGAGGGAGAGGGAGAGGGAGAGGGAGAGGGAGAGGGAGAGGGAGAGGGAGAGGGAAAGAGAGGGAGAGGGAGGGAAGAGGGAGAGGGAGAGGGAGAGGGAGGGGAGAGGGAGAGGGAGAGGGAGAGGGAGAGGGAGAGGGAGAGGGAGAGGGAGAGGGAGAGGGAGAGGGAGAGGGAGAGGGAGAGGGAGAGGGAGAGGGAGAGGGAGAGGGAGAGGGAGAGGGAGAGGGAAAGAGAGGGAGAGGGAGAGGGAGGGGAGAGGGAGAGGGAGGGGAGAGGGAGAGGGAGAGGGAAAGAGAGGGAGAAGGAGAGGGAGGGGAGAGGGAGAGGGAGAGGGAGAGGGAGAGGGAGAGGGAGAGGGAGAGGGAGAGGGAGAGGGAGAGGGAGAGGGAGAGGGAGAGGGAGAGGGAGAGGGAGAGGGAGAGGGAGAGGGAGAGGGAGAGGGAGAGGGAGAGGGAGAGCTTTGTTAAGCTTGTGTTATATTATCTCAGGCTTGGGAAGGGCCAGGCACACTTTCAAACGAATCCATCAACTACTCAATCCTTCTCTGGCTTCTGATGGTTGGTCCTCCTATCCAGTCCATTTCCTGGATCTTCCGGGTTCTGTGTCTCTTATCCAACAGGATCCTTTCCCAGGCTGGGCTCCTCTTCCCATGGTCCCCACCTTAGCTCCTACCGGGCATACCTCAAAGTGGAAGCACCTCCTCCTGTGCCACCTTGGCTCCTACTGCACATGCGCCCAGCAGAGGAGCTTCTTTATTACTTATTCCTCTCGGCATCGTCTGGGCAAATGGACTGGAGAGATAGAAAAGCGGTCCTTCCTCCCTGCACCAGGGGCCTGAGGGAATGATGTGATCCCCTGGGAAGTGTGTGAACCGGCAGCTTCCTAACGAAGCAGGCTCGGTGTCCAGGTCAGCTCCCCAGCCCGTCAGGCTCAGCAATGTCCAATTCCCTTTGCTCCCTTCCTTTATTAATATTTGGCTACTTACGCTAACATATTCTCATGTAGTTTATCCTTCTCCACAGAAGAGCCAATAATATGTGTCCTTGTCACTGGGTTAGACTTCCTTGGGGCAACCCAGGCCACCAGCTTAATACTTGGAAAATAATGCAGGCAAAGGCCCAAGGCAGGAAAAGATTCTGAAACCTGACCAACGTCCCGCTCATTTTTTTCCAACCAAAGCCTCTCTGAGGTCCCTTGGGAAAAACAAACACTCAGGCACCCCCCTCCATTTTACACCCCCCACACACACACATATTCAGGGTCAGATCTTTTGCCCTGAGCCCTTCTCATGATCAGGTGACCACACCAGTGACCAACCGTCTGCTTGGCTCTCAAACTGTCTCAGAACCTGGAACATTCCAAACCAACTGCCACGTGACAGCTTGGCCAAGAATCAGCAGTTATTTCAACTGACCGACCCTGGAAGAGCAGTTAAGGCAACCAACTGGGAGAGCAGCCAGCGGGCAGGGGCTCTGCTGGGCTCACGCGCTCGGTCTGTAGGCCGACTCTGGATCCCAGCTACTCTGTGCAGCCGACTGGGGCCTGATGAGCCTGGCAGAGGCTGCCCTCACACTTGACTTTGAAATGAATCAGTCTGCTTGTAGCAACATTGATGGACTCAGTAAAATGACTTTCCACATGTAAAAGAAAGCACGGCATTGCCGTCTCACAGCTTTCTCTTACACACGAGGCATTAAATAGCTACAATGATTAATTTCGAATCAACTGAAAGGTATAATTTCCACAGTACCTTAACCTGAGTCATTTGTAGGGTGCACCCTGTATTTGGCAGGATGTAGTTTTTTTCAAAACTACTGACTGCTCTTGGAAAATGTCTCCATTGGTCCTACCTGGAATCCCGTTACCCAGCAGGACAGATTTCATCATTACTAACGCTTTCCAAAATCTCCATAAAAAGAGACATCTAGGAGAAAGTTATGCCCTGGCCGGTGCGGCTCAGTTGGTTGGAGGGTTGTCAGTACACCAAAAGGTGGCAGGTTCAATCCCCAGTCAGGGCACAAACGGGGGCAACCGATCGATGTTTCTCCTCGCTCTCCCTCTCTCTTTCTCTCTCTCTCCCTTCCTCTTTCTAAAAATAAAAAGCATATCCCTGGGTGAGGGGAAAAAATTTTTTTAAAGAAGAAAGTTATGAGGAAGGAAGGGCTCACTCACCCCTTTATCCAAAGACCGGCAAGGCTGTGCTGGCTGACACCAGGTCACCGGCTCTTTCTTCTGCATTCATAGCACAACCAACTCTTCTTTTTTTTTTTTAGCCAGTGAGTGATTCCAGAATTTATACCAACATCGCTGACACTTGAGGCATCTGCATTTATATAAAACACTGAGGGCTAGGTCAAGCTATGCAATTTTACACACAGGTCTGTTTTAACTCTCGGTAAACTGAAAAACCAACAAACAGCAAAAAACAACAACACGGACCTAAAACAAGTTTTGAATCAAAGGTCAGAGACCCCAAAGCAAATATAGATGACCCCTGTTGAAAGGCAGGGGCCTTTTCTGGAGCATGGTACCTATCAAGTTCATTGGGAAACCAATTAAAAATACTTAACCCAACGTGGGCAACTAGGAGGGACAGACTTCCCCATTCAGTTTATAATGGATGCTGCGTTTTCAAATGTCCTTTTCAATTAGATATCAACCAGGAAAAGACATAAGGTCAACATTAACCTAAAACATCCAGGGCACTGTGTGTGTCTTGCAAATTGCACATGATCAGATTTTTATATCTGAATTTAATTAAAAAGGAAAGAACCTGTTAAAGCAACATTTCTATATAACATCAGCAAAGGGGTCCTTACATGAACACAAATGTTTTGACTTCAGAAGTTACATTCAACAGGGTCTCAAATAAAGCTAGAGGGACACAAAATAGCCGTCAGTACCCTGGTGGGTGCTAATTAAGAAATATTCAGGGAGCTCGTCTTGGTTTGGACAAGGGGCGAGAGGGCGTGAAGACGGTTAGTTGACAAGTATGGACTGAGCTGCTGGGCCATCACACCAGGTGGAAGACAGGCTACAAAGGGGAGGAGCAGGAAAGAAAACAGAGTCTTTGTAGAGTTTTCTCTTACATACAAAGAATTTAAAAACTTAGTTATTCGCTGTGTACTACCCTCAATTTAAACATAGGTTTGGTGCACCATGGTGCTTGGCAGGACATAAAGTTTTCAAACACACTGCTGGTATATTCTGGCTGCTCCCGGGAACCCTACCCCCTTTGGTTTCTCTGGAGTGTTACCCAGAAGAACAGAGTTCACCATCACTGACACTCTTCTAAATCTACCCTGCGGAAACAGATATATCATGACTGGAGTTGTTAGTGAGAGGGGCTCACTCCTGCCTCTGGACGCCAGTGAGGCTGTGCCAGCTGGCGTCAGATCACCGTATTCTTTCCTCGAGTCACAGCACTTCCCTGGAGACTCACTCAGCTCATCATAGACCTACACGTGGGCCCATTTTCTCTTACCACATCCACATGCTCATTTTGGGACCCAGAGTTAGCAGGGCTCTATAGGTAAAAGCCAACTTTTTTTTCAGCCAGGGAGTGATTCCAAAATACATACCAATATTCCTGATGCTTGAGGCCCCTGCAGTTATAGAAAACACTACGAGGGTTAGATCAAGTTGTGCAATTTTACACAAGTCTTTTTTTACTTTTAATGAATTTTTAAAAAGATACAGAACTGGGGTTGAGTCAAAAGTCAAAGATCTCAAAAGAAAGTGTAGTGGACACTTACAAAATTGAAGCAGCATGTACCTCTCAAGTACTGTGAATTACAAATTCTTAATCCAGAGGCAAAATGGTCTTGAGAAAAAGACCGCCATCCAATTTGTAATAGATGCCATCATTTCCAAAAGTTGTCTTCTATCAGGTATCAACTGGTAAAAGACCCATAGTCTGTGCTAACCCACCACATTAGGGGCACTTTTATGTTATGTATACTGTATGTTGTCAGACTCTTATATCTGAATTTGATTTAAAAATAAACAAAGCAAGATTTCTATATAACATAGAGGGGCCCTTAAACAGCAGAAGTTCTTCCTTCAGTAGGCGCCTCGAAGTTCTCAGATGGAGCTAGGGGAACAGAGAGCAGCTGTCATTACCTTCGTGGCTGCTGATCGTGAATTACACAGGGAGCTTTGAGAGGTGTGAACAAGGCACTGGAGGGTATGGAGGTGGCTGGTTAACCAGTGTGGACTGAGCCTCTGCTGGGCCATCCTCCCGAGTGGAAGACAGACGACAGAGAGGAGCGGGAAGGAAATGATACAAAGGGTGTTTGTACAGTTTTCTCTTACATGTGGGAAATTGAAAAAAAAATCACAATTATTCATCTTGAAACAAAGTAAAATTTGAATTTTTACAGTACCTCCAATCCAAACATAGGTAGGATTTACCCTGTTGCTGGGCAGGGCATACATTTTTCAAACCCACTGATGGTATATTCTGACTGCTCCTAAGAAGTCTCCCCCACTGGTCCTACCTGGAATCCTGTTAGCCAGCAGGACAGATTTCATCAAAACCAGCGTTTTCCAAAATATATTCTGTCAAACCATAGACAGAAGGAAGAAAGTTATTAGGGAGAGGGGCTACCCCTTCCTCCCGACACTAGTGAGGCCATGGTGGCTGACACCAGATCACCTGCTCTTAACTCTGGATTCCTAGCACTTCCCTAGAGTCATGCTGGCCATGGTCTTACAGGTGACCACGTTTTCTCTCACCACACCCTCACACCCATTTCAGTACCCAGAATAGGTGGCTACACAGATGAAACACAACTCTTTTTTTAATTCAGCCAGTGAATGATCCCTGATACTTGACTGCATCTGCAATTGCAGAAAAGAAAACACGATAGGGGTCAGATAAAGCTGTGCCATTTTACACAGTCACATATTTGAACATGCTAGAGCTCTTGCACATGCATGCGTGTGCACGGGAACAGAGGCACACACGTGTGCTCACCAAGGAGAAGGACTGGAACACCGGACACCACCATTGAGGGCGCGCCTCCTGGGGGGGAAGGACTTTGTTTTTTGGGTTTTTTAATGAACAAGCTTTTAATACCGCTCAGGTATGTAAAATATTGTACACTGTAAAAGGTTTCAAAAACTAGAACTTCAAGCCTTATTTTTAAAAGGCCATTAAGCTTAAGTGAAAACCCAAAAGTAGAGTACAAAACTGCAGCGGGGGCCATGATGATTCCACAGCATCTACACCCCGAGTCCTCCTTGCGGGGCGGCAGCTCTCTCGGTGATATCACACTGGTCTGTGGGTGGACGCGGGGGCGGGGAGCTGCCTCTCGTCCCACTGTGACCTGGGTATCCTCGGACTGGAACAGGCCGCGTAAGAGCAAGAACTGGCCTCACGAAGAATTAAATTGGAATGCCTCCCCCCCCCACTGCGTAGCCCCAACCTTCACCAGCTGGGTTTTGGATCTTCCTAGGAGCTGTGTTGAGTTCTTGCAAGTTTACTGTTCAACACTGTCTAAGGAAGGGCCCTCCAGCTTGGCCTAATGGTGGTGATGTCTGCAGCGCCCTCGTGGACGGCAGTCTCTCACTTCACGGCGTGCTGCAGACGCACCATTTAGTTGAGCCTCTCACCATCCCCACTCCACCCCTCGCGGAGAGCCCACAGGTCAGTCGCTTGGAGTATTCTGGGTGATGAGCGCATTCATTTCCACAGGAGGTGACCATGATACCTTTGTCCAGCATATTTCCCCAGAACTCCTGGAACTCATCTACATCTCCCCTCTGAATAAGCATGAAATGTTCTATGATTTATGCTTGATGGCCTCCAGAAAAAGGGCTTGGAAAATGGTGTCATCCACAGTCTGGCCACAATCCGGGGGGGGAAATGGCTTGTTTTCATAGAGTTCCTGACCCTCTCTCGGAACTTCAGTGTTTCTGAGCACATTCTGATACCCAGCTGGATGGACGGTGCCACTAGGACTGGTGTAGACCCCATGGGTGTGGACCACGCTCAGATTCCACTTCTCTTGAGCCCACTCTGGTTCCTTTTGTTCATCAGTAAGGTCAAAGGATTCAGGTTGTGTTCCCTGGTCTGCTGCATACAGTTCCAGGAGAGTGTTGAAACCTGTAGTCAGTACCAGGGCCTCATTTTCCATCAGGTGGAGAGCTGACAGAAGTAGCTGTTTTCCAGAGTCTTCATCTTCGACTCCCAAGTCATCGAATTGCATATAAACAGTCCTTGAAATACGTGGATGGAGCATTACTAGTACGAGGAGAGTTTCTGCATAACATGGGCAACGTGAGCAAGATTCTTGTCTTCAGGAGACGTTTCTGAAACCTTTTGCTTTCCTCATCTTTTAGAAGATCAAAGTCAGCGGCAGCCTCGGGAAGGCCTAGCGGCGTGGGCTGTGGAGGAATGCACAGCGGAGGGAGAGACAGATGCACGGAGGACAGTTATTTTACTTCCAAAGGAGGAAAGGGCCAAGCTTTGCTAGTCAATTCAGGGTGGGGGAAGGAAGAGCGGCTTTCACTTTTAAAGAGCAACCAATTGCTATTGCTAGGCGACAAGGAAGGGGGGGGGATTGTGTGGGAGCAGAGCAGATACCGGGCTGTCTTAAAAAGCTAGTTTGTTTGCTGTCCAGAAGACACTCTGGCAAATGTCTCAGGGAGGGGTCTTACCAGTATTTCTCCCGAGCCTGTAAAGCAAGCTCAGAGAATAAGTTACGAAGAGTTCAGAAGAGACCTGTTTGAGGGGGTGGGAGCAAGAATCTCTCTCCTAACTAGAGACTCCTCCGTGGGAACTGTCCTGTCCTTGAGCTGTGCAAACAGCAGGGCGGAGGGGGATGTGGGAACGCAGCCTTAGGAGTAGCTTATCTTGTCTGAGGTTTAAACAGGGGGGCTGTTTGAATCAGAGGAGCCAACAATCTTGGGGTTTAATTTCCGGGTGTTTTTCATTAATTGTGGAAGGCCACAGCAAAGAAGAGGAGAGGCCTTCTTCTGTCCTTACACTAACCCCTTCCAGGATTTCAGGCCTGGGACCCGAGGTGCAGCTGCAGCACTAAGGCCCGTTCAGCACTAAGGCCTGTTCCAATCCCCAGCACAAGTCTCAATTTCTTTCTAAGCTTAGAGGCAACGTCCTGGCTTTTTGGTGGGGGCGCCATCGCTGAAGCATCCAAAACTCTTGTCTGTGTCAGAGGACTGGCTCCTTGTAGAAGCCGTCCAGTTCCTTTTGGAAGCGCCTGACACTTAATTCCATTCTTGCCTCCTCTGGATACTGTGTTTTCCTGGTTTTCCTCCCAGCCTGCTGGTGGGAGCTCTTGCTCGGCTCATTCTTTGTCAGCTCCAAAGACCGCCCCTCTAACTCCAGTCTCAATTCCTTTAGAAATCACTGTTTACCATAATAAACCCTTACTGTCCTTGTCATAATCACCTTTAAAAATTCAAACTGAATAATTGCCTTTACTCCATAAATGAGTAATAAGTGAATAACATTAACATAATTTTAATGTTTTTAGAATTATAAAAGTAATGCACTGTCTAAAAAATTTAACCGCCACCTAAAGGAGAATTAATTCGCAAGCCTCGCCTCCAGAGGTGACCATCAGGGGTGGTCTGGTGGGTCTCTCTGGCTCTCTGCTTCTCATTCTGTCTTTTTCTGTCTGTCTCTGTCACGTGCATTTACACATGTGCATGTCTGCCTGTTGAAATTACATGTCATGTCTAACTGGCGGGATTCAGGGCAGACGGCTGGTCCACGCGTCTCACCTAGAGATCCGCTGAGGTCTTTATCTGTGGCACATAGAGACCCTGCACCTACTTTAAGAGCTGCTCAGCTCCACTCCTCCGTGTGAACCATGACAGATAAAATGCCAACCTCTCTACACAGACATTAGTGTTCTTCCAATTCCCGGCTGTTTCACCAGTGCTCTGATGGGTAGTCTTGAAAATACAGCTCTTTAAAACATTGGGCAAGTATTTCTGTGGGGTAACCTCTGAGAGTGAGCCCTGCCAGGTGAAGGTGGGCACCCGTAGAAGTTCGAGAGTTCTGCACCCCATCTCCCAGAGCTGGGGCCTTTCCCCCTTCTCTCCAGGGCCTCTGCTGGGGCCTCTGCTTGCTCACTTTGTCCCCAGTGTTTACGGGGCTTGTGATCCCACTGGGAAGGTCAGGCATCTCTGACGTGTACTGGAATGTGCCCTGCGTCTCATTGGAAGTGCATATGTTTGCTCTTTGCCCATTTTAAAAACAGTGACTTTTGAGAGTTTTCTGCACGACAGGAATGTTAAACTTTTCTCTGGCCTTGGGTTGTAAGGAGTGCTTTTCAGTTATGGTTTTTCTTTCCAGCTTTCTGCACTTTTCTTGTTTTTTTTTTTTTGAGGACAGAAAGAACTAGACATGTCCTGACTGGTTCCCGGCTCTGGGCTTACACTTATAACAGAGGACTCTACTATATATACCCTGAGATTACGCACATACTAACAGGGCTTCTTTCTTTATAGCTAATCTCTAGTTCATCTGGAATTTTCCTTTCAAATAACACAAACGCTAATTCAAATAAAACCTGAAAACAAATTAACCAGTCCCTTCTTGAAATATGTGAGCAGCCACAAAAAGGCAACTGTGGTAGATTCCATTTATAGGAAACATCCAGAATCGGTAAAGGAGCGGGGACAGAAAGCAGATCAGAGGCTGCCAGGCTCTGAGGAAGGGAGGAATGGGGAGTGAGTCTTTTGGTAAAGGGTTTCCATTTGGAGAGAGAAAACATTCTGCAGAGAGAGTGTGGTGATGTTTGCGCAGCCTCGTGAATGTACATAGTGCTCATGACTTGCACAATTTAAAACGAAAACATTTTATGACATGTAATTTACAACTTGAAATAAGTTAAAATATACAATAGTTAAAACAAAAATATAAAATATAAATAACGCCAAGACAAAAGCTCAAAAGGGCGAGGGTAAAGGGACCTCTGGGGGGAGAGCAGGTTCAACAAGAGGCTCCACAGCCGGCACTGAGGAACTTTCTAAAACCGGCTCTTTTTTCAGGGGTGGTGGGTAATGTGCCAGCTCCTAGTCTCCTGCAAAAT
Organism: Miniopterus natalensis; assembly: GCF_054644295.1. Taxonomy (NCBI): domain Eukaryota; kingdom Metazoa; phylum Chordata; class Mammalia; order Chiroptera; family Miniopteridae; genus Miniopterus; species Miniopterus natalensis. The sequence continues at coordinate 10,577,809 of NC_142091.1, read as the reverse complement.
GCAGTGCAGGGGCAGGTGAAGGTTCTACCTGCAGGGGGCTGGGCAATGGGCCAGCTCGTGGGTGCAGGTACAGGTGATGATTTTCCCAGGGGGGGTGCAGGGAACGTTGCTCCACACGCTGCCTCCGGCCCCAGACCTGCTGATGGAATGGATGCTGGTGTTGCCGGCAGCCCTGGAGCGGCTGCTGGAGGAGGGCTTTCCTCCAGTTTGGGAGCAGCCTCTACTTCTGCACTGGTTTCTGCACCTGTACCTGGCTCCTGAGGATGTGCAGGCAGTTTCCAGAGCTAATGCTGGGGCTGGGAGAGGAGAAAAGATCACCCGTGTGCCTGCCTTTCCATGTTCCCCCAGGGACAGAGCCCAGCCAGGGCCTTCTAGAGAAGCCCCAGCCCAGGACCCACCACAGGGTATCTTCCCTGCCTTCAGCCCACCAGGTGGGTGGTCTGAAGCCAGACTTTGTTCCTGGCCCAATGACAGCCTCTAGGTTTCCTTGCTGTGTGTCCGGCCCAGCCCTCCCTATGTGCTCTCAAGTACTCCTACCCCCACTTCCTTCTCAGGGTTGCCCTCTGCTTTTGAGGCTCCAGGTTCTCAAGCCAGTGCTCCAGATCAGGGCTGCACATGAAGAAATGCACAAAGGCATGGACGGGACCCTGGGAAGTGGCCAGGGCAGCCTCTGGGCCATCCTCAGCCGTACCTGAGCCCTCTCTCTGGAGACCCCTCAGTAGCCACATGAGCCCAAGCCTTCACTGACCCTCACTGGTTGCGTGGCACACATGAGCTCCACTAGGGGAGAGGGAGTGGTCCCCTGAGGGGGACTTCCTGAGGAGAGGGCCTCCTGAGTGGAGCTCTGCAATGAGAATGACCATTAGCTCACCTGGAGGCATCAGAACCCCAGGGGGACATAAGAGTCCCCTCGGGGCTCAGGCTGCGGACACTGCCCCACACTTCACATCCACCCAGCCAGCCTTGACCTGTGGGGTGAACGTGACCAGCCCACCAGGCTTCTGACACCTCCTCAGTCTGCTCTTTTTTAGGGCACGCCCTCCTGCTTCACACAATGGAAGGGATATAAAGATGTCCAAGTGGGGTTATCGTGGTGGCCTGGCCTGAACTGGGCCACCCGGGGTCCCCCTGCGTTACCTCTAAGTCCCTCCAGGAAAAAAAACAGAGATGTCTGGGGTGAGATCTGACCCAAAGTCTGCAGACTCTAAAGAGACTGTCAGTGCAGGCTTTCCCAAGGCCAAGGCCTTGAGACCTGGGATGCCATAAGTAAACATGCTGCTCTCCTGAGCATCTCCAGCTAAGTGAGCTGGGTAGAAGCATATCTAGAATGTGGCTGCCCGGTTACCAGGGTTCAGAGTTCTGTTGAGCTCTATCATGAGCCTGGGGTCCCCCACCTGAGCTTCCTCATGAAACAAGAGCTTTCCAAGGGCCCCTCTGAGCTGCTGGCTGCTTCCCCTGCACCTCACACCACACACAGTTACCCAGTAACTGTCCCTGCAGTCTGCCCAAGTGAAGGGCTCAGTTTACTTCTTTCCTTTCTTTGCTGTCCTTTGCCCCCTGCCATTCGGGAACCACTGGGGTTCCTCTATGACACCCTTCTCAGGATGGCAATGTTGAGGGATGCCCCTTGGCCCTGACCCAAACGCTGTCCTTCATGCTACAGAGTGAGAAGCTCACCATGCAAAAGCCAGAAGCAAATCCTTGAAGGTGGTTGCAGAGCCTGCACTGGTCGACTAGTGACCACCTGTCCCATCTGCCCCTCACTACAGGCTTCCCTGTAGACCATCTCCTCCCAGTATCCTTGGTGGAGCTCTGCAATGACGGTGATGGGAAGCTGGACTGGAGGCATCAGAGCCCTGTCATTTCATTGTCACTGCTTCTTTTCAATCTTCTGCTCTCAGATCAGGCTGGAACCTGTGTCTGCCTAGACCTCCACGGGGGGGAATGAAATTCACCTCCAAGGATCAGGCTAAACCTCAGGCAGGAGGATCTGCCCCACACTACAGATTGACTCTGCCAGGCTCGACCTGGAATATGAACGTGGCCAGCCCCGAAGGCTTCGGAACCCTCCTCAGGCTGCTCCTGCTCAGGACAGGCCCTCCCATGTGAACCTCTCTTCTTCCACACACACACACAGAAGAGATGTGGAGATGCCCAGGTGGGGTCAGAGTGGTGGCCTGGCCTGAACTGGACCACCCTGGGCCTCCACAAGTTTGTTGCCCTTTGGGTGTCTCCAGGGAAATGGCCAGAGGCTTTTGGTGAGATTGACCCAAAACCTGCGACATCTAAAGAACCGGTCATTATGGGCTTTCTTTTGACCACAGCCCCGTGACATGTGGATGCAACAGATTAATATGTCGCTCTATTGAGCTTCTCCAGCAAAGGAAGCTAAATAGGGGCATCTCTAGAATGTGGCTGCTGGGTTACCAGGGTTTAAAGCTCTGTTGAGCTTACCAACAGCAAAGGAACTCAGGGCCTGGGGTCCCCAACCTGAGCTTCCTCATGAGACAAGAGGTTTCCAAGGGCCCCTCTGGGTTGCTGACTGCCCCCCAGGCACCCCACACCACGCACAGTTTCACCCTAGCTGTCCCTACAGCGTCTGCCCAACTGAAGGGCTCGGTTTACATCTTTGTTTGCTTTCTTTTAACCCCCTGCCATTAGGGAACCACTGGGGCTGCTCTATGACACCCTTCTCAGGATGGCAATGTTGAGGGATGCCCCTTGGTCCCGACCCCAATGCTGTCCTTCATGCTTCAGAGAGAGAAGCTCACCATGCAAAAGCCAGAAGTGACTCTTCTAAGGTGGTGGCAGAGCCTCGTTGTTCTCAGCCAGCCCTCTCCTCGGGCCGCGGCAGGATGCCTCATACCGTTTGTTAAGCACCTGGAGCCTTGGGAAGGGGGGATATGCGTCCCTCCTCGAGACAATTCAGAAATTAGTAGTCAATTACCTCTCTGCTCCTGCAACATGGAGGCTCCTTTTCCGTAAGGCGTGCTGACAGGTGACGAATCATCTGCAGAGCCAGCCAGCAGCCCCACACTCGGCAAGGGGAGAAAGGAGAGAAAGCGAGCAGGCCGCGCACACTGGATGGTGGAAAATTAGATAAGTACCCCTCGCTGAAAGCATCTTGGACTTTGCATTCAAAATGAAGGGATTTGGCAAAAGGATCGCTGACGTCAGGTAATGGGTAATTCTATTTCAGAGAAGTAGCACAGCGGGAGGATTCAGCCATCCCGACGTGCTCCAGTCCCTCATCTGTCCCCTGCCCCCAGCGTTTCCTCCTATAATCTGAGCTCAGCCACATCACCAGAGGGAACATTCTCAAAGTCGTGCAGCCTTTTTATTTTAAAAAATGGGGAGGGAAGGGGCATCCTTTTGCTTCTATGACTCCCTTCAAAAAAAGGAAGACTTGTGTAATTTAGCCTTTTTCTGCATTTTCAGTCTCCTCTCTTACTCCCCTAATATGGTCACATACGTTACATTTCAGCAGCTCTGTCTGTAGGTCCCCAAACTCAGCGCTGTTCGGTGAATCCATGTTCCCTTCTTTCTAAACTCCCTTAAATGCACCACCCTCCACCCTGGTGCTCAAAAGTCTGGGGGCCATTCTTTTTTTTTCTTTTTTTAATATATCTTTATTGATTTCAGAGAGAGGAAAGGAGAGGGAGAGAGAGAGAGACAGAAACATCAATGATGAGTCACTGATCGAGCCCACAACCCGGGCATGTGCCCTGACCGGGAATCGAACCCCGATTGCCTGGATCCTAGGCCGATGCTCAACCGCTGAGCCACGCCTGGCCGGGCTGGGGGCCATTCTTGACTACTCTTTCCTGTCCCCCACACCCTATCCATCTGTAGGTCCCATGGACGCCCCTCCTCCATTTCTCTCCCTCTTCCCTCTAACAGCCTGGTGACGCTCCTGCCACCGGGCACAGGAGCAGCCTCTCCAGTGCATGGCGCACTGTCCTGACCGAGCTTCCCTGCCTCCCACTGGGCTCCTCCAATTGGAAATCAGCTCATATTATTTTTGAGCCTAAGACTTTCCATTGTTTTTGTAATGATTTTTTTTACGGTGTCCCACATCACTCCCCTGTGCTCCCACCCCACCATTCGGCTCGCTGGCCTCCTGGCGCGCCCTCTGCCTTCGCCCTGTCAGCGATGGCACCCAAGTCATCCTCATTGTCTACGCCGCACTTGTCACCTCTCCTGTTTCAGTTCTGTGTGAGGGCTTCTGCTTCCTCTGCCTCCAGCTCGGGAGAATTCTCTACTTTTAAATGCTCATGTAATTAGATGGTGCTCGCATTAATAATTCAGATATTTCCCTATTATAGCATCTGTAATATTCCACTTGCAAAGCAAAGGACTCAGTTTGCTTCTTTCCTTTCTTTGCTGTCCTTTACCCCCTGCCACTCGGGAACCACTGGGGCTCCTCTGTGACACCCTTCTCAGGATGGCAATGTTGAGGGACGCCCCTTGGCCCTGACCCCAATGCCATCCTTCGTGCTTTAGAGTGAGAAGCTCACCATACAAAAGCCAGAAGCAAATCTTCGAAGGTGGATGCAGAGCCTGCAGTGACCTGCTGGTGACCTGTCCCACCTGCCCCTCACTGGTGCATGTGGCTGTCGCCATAGACCATCTCCTTGAGATATCCTCGGTGGAGCTCTGCAACAACAGTGACCGGCAGCGGGACTGGAGGCATCAGAGCCCTGTCATTTCATTGTCCCTGCTTCTTTTTGCTCTGCTCTCCATGCAAAAGCTACAAGTGAAATTATATAATAAAATTATTCTGCCTCTGGCTTATTTGATTTACATTATGTTTGTACTATTGCAGCAGTGATATGGGACTTAACTTTCATGTGCTATAAGATTATACTTTATGAATATACCTCTATGTATCAATTTTACTGTTGGACTTTTTTCCAGTTGGGTATTTTATATATAATACTGCCGTAAAAATTAGTTAACAAATTTGTAAGTGTATATACATGTTTCTATTGGGAATATATCGAGTAGTGGAATTGCAGAGTCATTGGGTAACTAATTAGTTGTTAAATAATTTCTAGATATTTTTTAACTTCATTTCTTGATATACCAACGTAAAACTAAAGTGTTTCTCATTGTGATTCTCAAGAAGAGTAAACTCCCTTAGATTATCTGATGGGCCCAAAGTAGTAATCACAGGGGTCCTTATTAAGAGGAAGGCGGGGGATCAGAGAGAGGCAGGTATGTGGTAACGGGAGCAGAGGGAGGGTGATGCCATCGCTGGCTTTGAAGATGGAACAGGGCCACGAGCCAAAGAATGGCAAGCAGCTTCTAAAGGCTGGGAAAGGCACGAAACAAATTCACCCCTCGAGCCTCCAGAAGGAAGGCAGCCATGCTGGTACCTCGATTTCAACCCAGTCAAACCCCTTTTGGACTTCAGTTCTGCAGACTGCGAGATAATCAATTTATAATTGATTATAAACCACTAAGTTTGTAGTAATTTGCTGCTGCAGCAATAGTAAACCAATGCATAGCTCTCTTAGCTTTATAGTATAATTTTTTAAGTTTCTAAAATATTAATTCTATACATTAAACAGAAGTCCTGAGACAGGCCAGGAATAATGCACTTCAGCAAGACACTTTCCATATGAAACTAATCTCATAGATATGAGATTTAATTCTAACAGGAAATGATAGGGAAAGATGGGCAATAAGAATAGAATCCATTGATTAACAGCTATTCGCTGTATTCACTATAGATAAGAGATTTTCTTACCCTGGGAAAATGGAGGAAATGTTGTAAGAAGAAAAACAGAGTCATAAAGATAAATCGACCTTGAAGTCCAGGTGGCTCCATCACTCAGAAAAAAGATACATTTCGAAGGCAAATCAAGGACAGGACACACCTAAAGGGAGACAAACATCTGGGGGCTAATCTTTATGACAATGATAGAAACTCGAACTCACATGATTTTAGATTCTTTCCCACCCTCTAATCCAGGGGTGGGGAACCTTTTTGCTGCCAAGGGCCATTTGGATATTTATAACATCATTCGAAGGCCACACAAAATTATCAGCTTAAAAATGAGCCTGCTATATTTGGTCAAACATTTAACTCAGCCCTAATGTGATGGCTGGAGCCGCTTCTCTTAGGTGAGGCCTGTGATGGCAGCTGGTGTTGACGATGTTGCTCCTCGCAGCTGCTGTTCCAGGTTTGCGTCGGTCAGCCTGGAGCGCCGTCGACTGCGATGGTAAGTTTTGAAAAGAACTGCTCGCAGCAGTAGGTTGTTCCGAACACAGATGCACATCTAACGCATGCCCCCTCAAAGCGGGAAATTCAGCCCTGCCTGTGTAACGCTGTGGCCCTCGCAGCGGGAGCTGTTGCCCCCAGCTTTCAGCCCACCGTCGCTCCGCAGCTGCGTGGTTTCGTGTTGTAGGTTATCAGGCCCATCAGCTGGGCCCACACTGAACGAGTAGCAAAGAGGTTCAGTTCCCCTTGTTTCCTCTTCAGGTCCCTGAATCTTCATTCACTGCCTCAGTTAGTTTCGCACGTTCACCGGCATCTTCAAGTGTCGAGGGGGCTTTTGTCCTTCGAGCTGCGCGTTCCACAGCCTTCGTCCAGCTTCAAGGGATTCCGCGGTTGGAAGCGGGGGGCTCAGAGCTGGTTGGGGCCCTGCAGCTTGACGGTCAGCTCTGAGAGGGACTTGGTGATGTCCACCACGACGCTAGATCCCACAGCCACCGCTGTCGCTGAGTTCCCCGACAGGCTTCCCTTCATCTCCATGAGCTGCTTGACTTCATCCCGCAGTTCATGAAACCTCATGAGCATGTTCCCGCGACTCAGCCACCGCACTTCACAGTGATAAACAAGGTCACCGCACTCAGAGTCAAGATCATTCAGCAGCTCCTTAAACTAGCGGCTCTTAAACCCTCAGCTTTTGACAAAATTTATACACGACACTACTGCTGGCATCACATTGTTGAGGAGAAAAGACTGCAGGCAGACTTTCTTGGTGTATGGTGCGGTGGCAGGTAATTAAATCACTTGGATCCAGATGAAACGATTCAGTTCTTTCTTGACAAATGCAATTAACCCTTTGTGCAGCCAGCCATGGCTGGAGCTCCAGCTGTAATAAGGCCACTTAACTTTTCAGATGTTAGCTCAAGTTTTTTCACTGATAAAACAAGTCTCTGAAACAAGTGCTCACCGCTTGCGGTGCCGAGCGTGGCTTCCAGTGACGGCAGCCCGGCTCACGTGTCAAACGCTGCAGTAATCCCACAGACGAAAACGGCCGGTTGGGCAGGATGTGTTAGGTCCATTGTCTCATCACAAGCCAGAGAGAAAACCTGGAAATCTCCTGCAGAATCCTTCTGTGTTTTTTCAATATCTTGTGCTAAATCAGCAATCCAATCTGAGACAAACTAACACTCTGGGACGATGTTACTCTGTCTGGGACCGAGCCCCGCAGCAGCCGGCCGCCGCGCCCTCAGGAACTCTCCCTCTGCGCCAGGCCTCACCTTTGCCACTGGCTCGCTCACGACATACCTCATCTGAATTACTTTGTCTCTGTCACAACGGGGCCCAGTGAAAGCAGCTTGTCGTGATTCCAAACTCTGCTGAAGAGCATTGATTTTTTGCAGACACATTGGGGCTCCCAAATCGCTGAGTGTAGCTTGTTTTGAACGCTAATGACGCTCCAGGTTGGCTTTTCTCATTCTTGCTAACGCATCGCCGCAAACTAGGCACACAGGTTTCCCTTCGGCTCCGACAAAAAAATAATCATTTGTCCATTTCTCTTGGAAAGCTCGACACTCTGCTTCAGCTTTTCTTTGTAGTCGCCATTTGTAGGATGTCGAACCTCTTAAATTTTAATAACTATGCACTGTGTGTTGCCAGCTACGCGACTATTTTGCTTTGCTTGCAAAATAATCTTGCACCTTGGACTTGGAACATATCCAACGTTCCTATCATCCACTCTTGAGGTCTTTCCGTGTGCTCTAATTGCCTTAATCTTCATCTGAGATTCGGGTTTTGCGAGGGTTGTTGATCATGGACATGTGGATAAAGGTTGGACTGGAGTTACCGTCCGTGTCGACAGAGAAGTCAGCGACATCGTCCTCAAGCATCGGAGGCAAGGTCATCATCTCATCACTTCTTGTCCCTCATCACCGATCGCCGGGGTTTCACCACAGTGGTTAACACCTGTGAAACATGTACACGCCCAGCCTACCTGGCACTGCCTGGCCTCTGAGCCACCGAAATACAGGCAGACAGGCCATGGGCAGCCGACCAGAAGCATACGTGTCTGTCCTGTCATGTACTAGTAGGTGTCCTGTCTGTCCCGTAATGGACGTTCCTTGCTTGTCCCTCAAAATTTATGTTATTATTATGATTCACTTAATATACATTTATGTTACTATGAGTAAAGCTCCTAGATTTATTGAATTTTGAGCCGCGCCTGCGGTGGCCTTGGCAGGATCAGACCAAATGATTTCTCAGGCCGTACACAGCCCATGGGCTGGAGGTTCCTCACCCCTGCTCTAATCCTATATAATGGCTGCCTTGAGAGAAGATGTTAGAGTGCTTTTTCAGGGTACTCTACCTGCCACTCTCCCAGATCTCAAGCATCTGAACAAAAGCACCTCAGATTCAACCTTGTCTCTGCTTATTGACTGGTAGTGACAGGCAGCAAGCTCGGGCACACTTTGTTCTGGTTTCAGTCCCATGGAACCTAGTGACCACTCTAAGTAACAGACCCATGTTAATGTTGTACAGCGTGAGTGTATTTAGAGCCTATTAGCGCAAAATGTATTTGAATATAACTTAAGAAAGTCTCTCTGTGCAGATAAAACATGCAATTTCATCTTCATATTAGAGGGCACAAGATACTGGGAGAAGTTAACTTGATCAAGTTCACAATAGAGCCAGGCCTTAGACTGCAACCTACTGTGTCCCATTTTCTAGAAAACACCCTGTTTATGCTCTCATTGTCTTTGGCATATTAAGTCAAAATGTTATATATTTGGACTACTAATGTACCCATAAACATACAAATTACTTTAAATCTCAGATTTCTACACTCATTCAGATATATTAAATAATCCAATATTTTAAGCAACATTTAGGACATTTTTACGGTTAAATTATTCAAGATGATCGAGAAGGATAATATGAAAAATTGTTTTCCTTTTGTGAAAAGCTGGGGTTTTGTAGTTGTCTTTAAGTAATCAGCATGTAGTATCATGTTGTATAATGGGGGATTTAATTTTTACTTTTATTTCAGTAAGTGAGGGAAGATGTATGCTTTTAAACTTATTTTCAAGATAGTTATATCATTATGAGGATTTGCATTAACTTTACTCCCTCCTGTAATAAATTTCTTGACTGATTTGAAAATAAATCCTTTCAGTTATGAGTCCTATTAGTAACTTTTTATTATAACACTTCATATTATAATTTAACATTTATGTATATGATTATTTATTAAGCATCTCTCTCCTTTGGTAAAAAAGCTTTGTGAAGTCAATGCTGGGAACTCACTAGTTAATCATCAGTGCTTTTTATGTATTGCATACCCTGTAAGAGGTCCTCAAAAAATTGGTGTTAAATTAATGAATTTAGGTGGTGGGAGAACGGTAATGCCATCAGAATGTTACAGGGCAGTAAGGAGCTAGGAAAGTTCCAGGGCAAGTGGAAAAGGGAAAGTTAAAACAAGGCCCAACAGTCGGGCAATTTGCAGCTGGCTTGTAAATAACAAGCCATTCTCTTCCCCAGCCAAGGACACTTGAGGGCAAAGGGTTAAAAGCCTCCCTAAGGAGAGAAGGCAGGAAAGGAGGGGGGAAGGGGAAAGGAAAAAAGGGCAGTTTTACTCCCTAAGCAGAGAAGCCAGCAGTCTGGGGCTTGGCAAGATACAATAGCAGGTGCTTCTCATGAACTCTGGGAAGGCCACACCAAGTACAAAGGGACCTTGAGAATTAATCTGTACCAAAATATTCAGCAGGGGAATTTGAAACCAATAGACAGGAGGGTGTATAATGCCTCGGACCGCCATCCAACTGGCTCTGCAGATGAGCTGAGATCTGCCCTTCATAAGCCAGGTGTATAGATTTGCTCTCCTTGCCTCTTTCATAAAGGTTTAGTTGCTCTTGCTTGAGTTGCTTTAATAAAATTGGCTTACTCACAATGCAATCAAGGTCCCTCGTATAAATTCATTTACCTGAGAAGACAAGGATGGAGGTTGGGTTCAGCCCTCTCCCAGGGACTCGGGGCTGCCTGGTAACACTGCTCTGGCGTCGAGAGAGGAGAGAGGCGTCTCTAACAAGAACATGTTGTTATTAATCCTTACCCGAGGATATTTTTTCCATTGATTTTTAAAGAGAGTGGAAGGGGGGGCGGGAGAGAGAGAAACATCGATGTGAGAGAGACACATCGGCTGGTTGCCTCCTGCACCCTGCTACCCAGGTACGTGCCCTTCACCGGGACTCAAACCTGAGGCCCTCTGGCTCACGGGCTGGCGCTCTAACCCCTGAGCCACACCAGCTGGGGCAAAACTATAACTTTGGAGACAGCATGTGAGATGGCATATTTAATAGTTACATTAATAGTAGTCAAACCATGTTTAGATAGTTATATTGGACGTAATAAAAATGAATGGATGTGTTAAAATAGGGAGAAAGAGAAGCAATAAGGAGAAGGCAGGAAACAGAGTGTAGCGGGCGGGAAACGGAGAACATAGTGAGAGGAAAACAATGAAACTTCTTCTGTTTAGTGAAATGGGCCCGTCAGAGAAAGACAAGCACCATATGGCCTCACCCACATGTGGAATCTAATGGACACACTGAACCAACAGGCAAAACAGAGGCAGACTCGGGAAGACAGAGCAGCGGGGAGGGGGGGGGGGAAGCTCCTGACAAGGACGGCGCTGTGGTGACTGGGGAGAGGGGGGGTGGAGGCGGGAGAGGGCATGAGGCATAAGTGGTGATGGAAATAAAATAAAATTTAATGAAATTTTTAAAAAATAAAAATTTAGCATCAGCCAGCAGTGCTCAGCGGTTGGAGCCGGCCTGCGCCCACAGGATCGCGGGGCTGATTCCATTCCTGGGCAAGGGCACTGCCTGGGTGGCCGGGTGCAGGAGGCAACCAAATGCGTCTCTCTCACATCGATGCTTCTCTCTCTCTCTCTCCCTCTCCCTTCCACTCTCTCTAAAAATCAATGCGCCAACATGGCCATGGGCAGGACCGGAGTGAGGTGTGAGCGTGAGCGGATGAGTGTGTGCCAGGGAGAGAAAGCGTGGGTGCGAGTGCGGGTGGGCATCCGCCTGTCAGTGCAGGAGCTCCGGGCGCGCAGTCGGGGTGCTCCTGGCCGAGGAGCTGCGGGCCGCCTGTGTGCTGCTCCGCCCGGCCTTCTCCCCACTGAGGTCGGAGAGCGCCCCAGCTGGAGCAGCCGCGGGGCTCTCCCTCCAGGGGGAGGCTATAGGAGCGGCTGGGCTCCGGCTCCCCTGGGTCACAGACAAGCACACGGCCCCCGCTGGGACCCAAGGCCCAGGGCACAGGGGCCAGGCCGGACATAGGAGCCCCTCGTTCCTGAACCATGGGCCCCAGACGACCAGCCCACTGCCTCGAAGAGCGGCATGTGGGGCCTGACCCACCGGACTGGCGAGGTGGGCGCCCTGCCAGCCCTGCCGCCTCCATGAGCAGCTGCCCCGCAGCCTCGACACAGTTTCAAACGGCCGCTGAGCTGCTGGGCCCACAGGCCATTCTCAGCTCCCGCTGCGCCCGAGGAGCGCGGCCTCGGCACCTGCCGCGGGTGCTCACTGAGCCGCCCCTCTGGGCTCGGCTCTAAGGTGCCCTCCTCTGTGCCCGCCTCCTGGCCCGGGCCCTCTGCACCCGCTGCTCGCTGACCCTGGTCACACCTCGCCCCCCAGACGCCGTCTCCCTCGGCCTGTTCCCAGCCTAAGGCTCGTCTCTGCCCGGCTTCCTCCTGGGCCCTCAGCTCCAGATCCGTGTATCTAACTGCCCACTGGACATACTACTTGGGAGCCTAATAGGTTTTTAAAAATTAACATAAATAAATCAAACTTCTTATTTTCATCCCCAAACCAAAACAACCATTCTCACCTTCATCCAGAAAAATACAACTAAATTTTTTGTTTCAGCTTTTCTTGGCAAAAATCTAGAATTTTCCTTCACTCATGTCATCTTTCCTACTTTAATCCCAAACTCTCAGGAGTGGCTCATAAGCCTGAGGAAGGAGCCCAACCTCGTTGCCATTCGAAAAATCCAAATGCAACCATGAGACCACTTTATCACCCAAAGGATGTCAAAAATTAGCATCCCTGAAAAATATCAAGTGTTGAATATGTCTAATACAGAGACATTATGCATTATAAGTCATTCATTATACATTGTTGACGGTGTTGTAAAGTGGTGTGACCCCTTGGGAAATCAATCAGTGTTACATACATTGAATAAGTCTGAACAATTGCATTTTCTGCGTGCACCACATCAGCCATTCTCCTCTCAAATCCGATAGAGGCTTTTGTTCTCTGTACCAGAAAATTATACAAGTTTATTCAAAGCCACATAATTTGTAAAAGCCAAACTAAAAACAATCCTAATAAATGTCCTTTAGAAAATGGACAAATAATGTGTATTGTATTTATAATTTAAGGGTAATATATGCGTAATAGATGGAATAAATTTGAATGAAGCGGAGGTACCACCGTGATGTGCCACAACATGGGTGACTCTTGGAAACATCATGTTGAGTCCAAAAACCAAGTCCCAGGAAACTACACCAGTATATGTCCTTCAAAAAATTTACAAGTAAATATGCAAAATTAAATTTTTTGTTGTTTGGAGATACATTCACATATGATTAAAGCATATTTTTGAAAAAATAAGAAAATGATGGCCTAATGTAGGAATGTTTGTTCCTGGTGAGAAGTCAGAGTGAGGCCAGGGCCGGCTAGAGGAAGCACATGTTGGTGCCCTCCTTCGGTGGCAGGCTCGCTGGCGTTCATTCTAACATGCTGCTTCACACATTTTATGTTGCAAAGTTACATATACATATATATTTATATGTAAAATATTTTTAAAGAGAGTGACGAAAGTATAGGAAATTCATGTAGAAATGAAATTGACATGTGAAGTGGTGAATTAGTGTCCGAATTCCATTTGGTTGAGTATTTGCCAACATTCCTGTCTCACCCAGAAGTAATTTGACTTTTGTAATTAGAAAACACTTTTAAAAATGAATGAATGAGGTTGCTGTCACTTTTCTTTAATTACCACGAATATATTGGTAGCTACTCTGGCAAGTTTACATATTCTGTGCACTTTGTTAATCCTTCTACCCATCAAGCAGTGTGTCCTATAGCAGGATTTTGGAATTGTTTCTTGATTTTCTTATACCTCAAGAAAGCAATTTTTAAAGAAATATATAAATATAGTGCATTGAATTTAATACAGTTTCAATATAAGAATTTTAAAAATTTGATTTGAGAGAGAGAGAGAGGAACATCTGTTTGTTGTTCCATTTATTTGTGCACTCACTGGTTGCTTCCTGCATGCGCCCTGACCTGAGATGGAACCCCAAACCTTGGCACATGGGGACAGCCCTCTAACCGACTGAGCCACCCGGTCGGGGCACACAATATTTTATCATTAGGTTTTGCCGCTGGTTTTGTAATGCCCTTATGGTTGGTGTGTGTATGTGTGCAAATTTATGATAAACTTATGTTTTCCAAGATTAGTATTTTTAAAAATGAATTTAGTGAGGAAGAGTATACAGAAAATCATTATGTAAGTTTCTCGAATATTTAAATTTAATTTATTTTTGTCTTTTCAAACGTTAGCCCAATTAGTATTATAATCATTTATAAAATCAATGTAAATTAGGAATTTTAAATGCCTTTTTTGAATTTATATATAGTTATGATTTTTTTCTAAAAAACACCATTGAAATGTGTTCAACATTTCTAAAAAGAAACCTGTGTGACTATGCACTTGGTCATTATATATGTATTTTTGTTGATTAATTTTATAGAGGAAGGGAGAGAGCGAGAAAGGGAAGCACCGGTTGGTTTGCTGTTGCGCTTCTGCGTGCGGTCGTTCACCGACTGATTCTTGTGCCTGCCCTGAGTGGGATCAACCCTGCAACCTTGGTGTCTCCGGACGACGCTCTAACCAACTGGGCTACCTGGCCAGGGCCAATTGTTACATATTTTTGACACATTTAGTTATTTTTCTATGTGGACTCAATTTCTAGATACCTTAAGTATGTCAAACTTTAAACATTTATGAAATAATAATTAGTTTTTATTATACAATTATTTTATGATACAAAGATGCCTTTGGATATGCAGGTCATGTTATAACAATATATAGGCTATTTTTTTGAAAAGTGGACTCTGATATAAATATGTGTCCTTTAATGTTCTTGACATTTAATTTAGAAGTAGTGAAGTGATTGTATAAAATAAATAGTCAATAAACATTTTCTGATTGTGTAGTTGTCTAGTTAGAAACAATTGTTATTGATTTTTAGAGAGAGAGTGAGAGAGAGAAGAAACATTGTTTTGCTGTTCCACTTTATTGCACTCACTGATTGATTTTTGCATGTGCCATGGCTGGGAATCGAACCTGCAACCTTGGCATATTGGGACAATGCTCTACCCAACTGAGCTACCCAGCCAGGGCTGTGGTTATTTAGTTTAAAGTACAGTTTCTAATCCATCATTCCAAAAATGGAACACCTTAAATATGTAAATAAATGTGACCAATTATCTGTGCTCTAAAATATTTTTAAACTTTATTCTCTTGAAAACCTAATTTTGTGATCTTGGAGAAGTTGTCAATATTTCTTAAAATTTAATTTTTCCATCTGTATAATGGGAATATTGGGAATACTATCTGAAATGATGCTATGAAAATTGTATATAAATAGCATGACATAGAGTGTTTTCAGAAAATGTTAGTTTTTAACTGGTACAGAGTAACTGTAGCTTCCCTTAGAATATCATATATTAAATCTAAAAGAATTCACAAAGAGTTAGTTCTGGGATGTATAATTTGAAATTTCTGTTTAGAGTTTGAGGTTGCTATATGAAATTTTCTGTTGCTAAAAACATTTATATTTGTGAGAACAAGTTGCTCTCTGTGAGATAATCAAACAGGTATTTTGATTATACCGCTTTCAGGTGAAAAAAAATGAATGTTTATGGAAAGAAAATTATCTCTAGTTAATGATTAGTAACTGCACGTGTGGTTTGCTTTTAGAGTATTAGTGCTGCTTTACTGAAGGCAGGGTAACAAATAGATGTTTCACAAATTTGCTCTAGAAGATTGAACAAATATTACTCATGGAACAAAGTGTTTGAACTTGCTTGGTGACATCTTTTGTTTCGTGTTTTAACCACTGTTTTACTAGTTTAACTCAGTCGGCTTCTTCACTAAAGGCCACCTCAAGTCTTTCGGCAACACGCCCCGCATAAACAAGTGATCGTGTGTAACCTTGAATCCTCGCCTCGCTCACCCTTGAACAGCCTCCACAGTCCTACAGTGATGGTGCATTACCCCGATTGGAGCTTCACGTTGCACCGATGCGTGTGTCCCTTTAAAGAGAGCTCATAGCCCCGGCTGCTGGGCTCAGTGGTTAGAGCACTGGCCTGTGCACTGAGGGGTCTTGGGTTTGATTCCCGTCAAGGGCAGGCACCTGGGTTGCAGGTTTGACCCTGGGCCCCAATCAGATTTTGGGGAAATGTGACATTTTTTTCTAATATTTAAATGGAAAGATTTAAGTGTAAGACTACTGTTTGCAAATCCATTTTGCACATGAACTAAAAGGAAATGGAAATACATAGTAATATGTTGAGATTTTTTTTTAAAAAAATTAAAGATGTTGAGACTGTTGCAGAAACCAAACAGAACAACCAACCAAAAATCAATGTGCAGTGAGAATCACAGTATCAGAGTCAGCCCTTGGGTGTGTGAATCGAGAGAGCGTCCGGTGTCCGGCGGAGCTGCAGGAAACAGCTGGGCTCCCAGGGCTTAGGGCCATGGGGAGATGTACGCCCTGTGACCACAGGGGGGCACTGTGGGAACATCTGTCAGTTCCTACGTAGCTGCTCGGTGAGGATTTTTCATTCAAAGGAGCCTGGGCCTGGGGGCTGAGCCAGACGCTCACAAATGAGGACTCGGACGTGTCCTCTCTAGCCTAGCAGAGTCGCCTGAGCAAGTCCTTCCTCCCACAGCTCTTCCAAGGGGTAAAGCTAACCTTCATCTCCCTCAGCCTGGGTGTGAGCTGAGCTCCAGCACCAGGCTCAGGGAGGGGCTGTGCAGTCAGTGGATGAAGGCACATTTGCGGGGACAGCCCCTCCTCTGGCAGAGACTGGAAAGAACAGGAGGCCTGGGGCCTCCCACTGCGAGGCTCAGGCTCTGCGTGCACCCAGGCGTGGTCTCTGCTCCACCTTAGGCTCCTCCCTCACTGCACAGGCCGGCACAGGCCTCAGGGACAAGGTCCTAATTCTCAATTTTATTCCTTACATGTTTACTTTCCTAAGACGCCTTACCCTGCTTCCTGCCGCATCTCTGACAAGTGTCTGTGTTGGCAGATTTCCTGTTTCAGTCTGTGCTGACTCAGCCACCCTTCCTCTCTGCGTCTACAGGAACAACAGCCAGACTCACGTGCACCCTGAGCACGGGCTTCGGTGTTGGCGACTCTGCTGTAAGATAGTTTAAGCAGAAGCCTGGGAGCCCTTCCCACTATCTCCTGTCTTTTAAATCAGGCTCACTAAGCACCGGGTCTCCAGGGTCCCTAGCCAATTCTCTGGATCCAAAGATCTCTCAACTAAGGTGTTCTGCACATCCCTGGGCTGCAGCCCGAGGCTGAGGCTATTACTATGATATACGGATCTGCAACTCTACGACTGACAGTGTTCTAGAGCCACAAAAAAGTGAGAAAAATCCTCCTCTCTGCTCTCCCTTTCTCTGCAGTCACCCCTGCTCGTGGCTCCGACCAAGTCAAGCTCAACGGTGACTTGTGTTGTCAGATCTTCATCCAGCACCTGCTTTTCATTGGACCAGTAGTACTGACAATGTGACATCCTTTCCTTTAGTTCAACTTTTAGGTTGATTTATTGCTTATATATTCCCACTTTGTTCATGTTTGCACAAGCAAACTTTTTTTCGCTCAGAGATTTAAAAAATCCTAATGCAGCCCGGTCGGGCGTGGCTCAGCAGTTGAGCATCAACCTATGATCCAAGAGGTCGAGGTTCGGTTCCCGGTCAGGGCACATGTGTGGGTTGTGGGCTCGATCCCCAGTGGGGGGTGTGCAGGAGGCAGCCGATCAATGGCGACTCTCTCATCATTGATGTTTCTATCTCTTGCCCTCCATATCCCTTCCTCTCTCTGAAATAAAGATTTTTTTTTTTTAAATCCTAATGTAGATATTTGAGGAGGTCAAATCAGGTTGATTCAGGCAGTGCCCACTATAATTTTTATTATTTCCTTTCTTCTACTCACTTTGGGCTTTGTTCTTTTTCTAGATCTATTAGGTGTAATGTTAGATTGTTTATTTGAGATTTTTCTTGTTTCCTAGGTAGGCCTGTATTGCTATAAATTTCCCTCTTAGGACTTCTTTTGCTGTGTCCCATAGATTTTTGGTTTGTTGTGTTTTCATTTTCATTTGTCTCAAGGTTTCTTTTGGTTTCTTCCTTGATCTCATTGTTAACCTGTTCATTGTTTAGTAACATGTTATTTAGCTTCCATGTGTTTGTGTGTTTTTCAGTTGTCTTCTTATAACTGATTTATAGTTTCATGCCATTGTGGTCAGAGAAGATGCTTGATATGATTTCAGTTTTCTTAAATTTATTGAGACTTGTTTTGTGGGTTAACATGTGGTCTATTCTGGAAAATGTTCCATGTGCACTTGAAAAGAATGTATATGATGTTGCTTTGGGATGAAGTGTTCTAAAAACATCAATTAAATCCGTCAATTAAATCTGATCTAATGTGTCATTTAAGGTCACTGTTTCCCTATTGATTTTCTGTCTGAAAGATCTATCCATTGATATCAATGGGGTATTAAAGTCCCCTACTACGACTATATTACTGTTGACCTCTCCCTTTATGTCCATCAATATTTGCTTTATATATTTAGGTGCATTGGTGCTAAATATTTACAAAGGTTATATCCTCTTGTTGGATTGATCCCTTTATCATTATGTAATGTTCCTTTTTGTCTCTTATTATTTTTTTTAAATATATCTTTATTGATTTCAGAGAGAGGAAGGGAGAGGGAGAGGGAGAGATAGAAACATCAATGATGAGAGAGTCATTGATCTGCTGCAGCCCACAGCCGGGGCATGTGCCCTGACCGGGAATCGAACCCTGACAGCCTGGATCCTAGGCCGATGCTCAACCGCTGAGCCATGCCCGGCTGGGGTCTCTTATTATTTTTTGTTTTAAAGTCTATTTTGTCTAAGTAATGCTACCATAGTTTTTTTCATTTTCATTTACATGAAATATCTTTTTTAATTGAATTTATTGGGGTGACAATGATTCACACCACCATATCGGTTTCAAGTGTTCAACTCAACAAAACATCATCTGCACACTGCAGCGTGTGCCCATTGCCCAAAGCAAAGTCTCTTTCTGTCCCCATTTATCCCCCATTTGCCCACCTCCACCTACCCCCATCCCCCTTTCCCTCTGGCTATCACCATACTGCTGTATGTGTATGTGGTCTTTATATATGTATTTTTTGTTTAATCCCTTCACTTTCTCTCATCCAGACCCCCAGTCTCCCCTCCCCCCCCTCAGACAGCTGTCAGTTTGTTCCATGCATCCATGCCTGTTTCTATTTGGTTCATCAGTTTATTTCATTCATTAGGTTCCACATATAAGTGAGATCGTATGGTATTTGTCTTTCACTAACTGGCTTCCTTTTGATCCAGCAATACCACTTCTGGGAATATATCCAGAGAAACCCGAAACACTAATTTGAAATAATATATACATAAAATATCTTTTTCCATCCTTTTAGTCTGTGTGTCTTTCAATCTGAAGTGAGTCTCTTGTAGTCAGCATAAGTATGGGTGTTTTTTGTTTTGTTTTTTTAAATATGTCTTTATTGATTTCAGAGAAAAGAGGAGAGAGGGAGAAGGAGAGATAGAAACATCAATGATGAGAGAGTCATTGATCAGCTGCCTCCTGCACGCCCCACACTGGGGATCGAGCCTGCAGCCTGGGCATGTGCCCTGACCGGGAATCGAACCGCAATCTCCTGCATCCTAGGTTGATGCTTAGCTGCTGAGCCATGCCGGCCGGGCTGGGTGTTGTTTTCTTATCCATTCAGCTACCCTATGACTTTTGATTGGAGCATTTAATGCATTTACATTTAAAGTAGTTATTGATAGGTATGTATCAATACCATTTTATTATCCATATTTACATTCTTTATTTGCCTTCCTAAAGAAATCCCTCTAACATTTGTTATAATACTGCTTTGGTGGTCATAAACTCTTCTAGCTTTTTCTTGCATGGGAAGATCTTTTTCTCCTTTCAATTTTAAATGATAGCTTTGCTGGGTAAAGTACTGTTGTAGGTTCTTTTCATCATCTTGAATATTTTGTCAGTCCATTCAGGCCTGCAAAAGCTTCTGTTGAGAAATTAACTGACACTGTTATGGGAGCTCCCTTATAGGTAACTGCCTTTCTTTTACTGCTCTTAAGATTCTTTCTCTTTAACCTTTGCAGTTTTAATTATGATGTGTCTTGGTGTGGGCCTCTTTGGGTTCATCTCGTTTGGGACTCTCTGTGCTTACTGGACTTTTATGTCTATTTCCTTTGCCAGGTTAGAGAATTTTTTTTCAAATAGGTTCTCAATCTCTTTCTTCTCCTTCTGGTACCCCTATGATGTGAATGTTGTTACACTTGATGTTGTCCCAGAGGTTCCTAAACTATCTTCATTAGTGACATTGAGCATCTTTTCAGGAGTCTATTGGCCATCTCTACGTCCTCTTTGGAGAAGTGTCTGTTCAGGTACTCTGCCCATTTTTAAATGGTATTTTCTTTTGGTGTTGAGTTGTATGAGTTATAAATTTTGGCTATCGAAAATTTATTGAATGTATCATTGGCAAGTATCTTCTCCCAACAGGTAGGCTGTCTTTGCGTTTTGTTTTTGGCTCAGAGAAAAGTAGTTAATGACTGAATAGCTAAGAATTTGAGCTGTGAGCAAACTTTAGGAAACTGATGTGTTTATGAAATTAAAACAAAGGTTAATTATACAAAAACAATTATTTTTCTGTGAGGACCTTGGGGGGGGCAGGGGGGCAGTGGAAGGGGTCAATGGGGAAAAAAGGGGGACATCTGTAATATTTTCAACATAAAGATTAAAATTTTTTTCAATTTATTTATACTGTATCAAAGTTGATTATAACACGAGGAATGTGCCAAAAGTAAAACATATTAAGAGCATGAATGTCAACTATTATTGAAGAAGGTTCTACAGTCTTTTAATGAAACCATAGAATTCAGTATGTTGATGACAATGTAAAAGCCACTTTCTAAGTAGTTCTCAGCCATGACTGTGTCAGAATCACCTGCTTTCAAAGCATGAAAGCATCAGGGGCCCGGAGCAAATCTAACAAGTCAGCAGCTGTTCTTTTGTTTTGTTTTGTTTTTAATTGATTTGAGAGAGAGATGAATGGGGAGAGGGAGTGGAGAAGAGAGAAAGAAACATCAATTTGTTGTATCACTTTTTTTATGCATTCCTTGGTTGCTTCTTATATGCGCCCTCACTGGGTATCAAACCCACAACCCTGGTGTATAGGGATGACGCTCTAACCAACTGAACTACCTGGCCAGGGCCTTGATAGCTGTTTTGTTTTGTTTTGATTAATCTTCACTCAAGGTTATTTTTTCCATTGATTTCTAGAGAGAGTGGAAAGGAGGGGAGAGAGAGGAAGAGACAAGAGAGAAACATTAATGTGAGAGACACACATTGATCAGTTGCCTCCTGAATGCACCCTAACCAGGGTGGGGGTCCTAAAACTCAGGTATGTGCCCTTGACTGTGCCCTTGATTGGGAATCAAACCCGCAACCCCCTGGTCTGAGGGCCAACACTCCAACCACTGAGCCAAACCTGCCAGGGCCTTGTCAGTTGTTTTGAAAAATCATACAGCTGATTCTGAACTGTTGGCCAAGGTTAAGAATCACTGAAACACTTTGACTTAAATCAGCCAGGGGAAAAAAAAAACAAAAATCACTTGCAAAAGAAAATAACAAACATAGTTCTATGAAAACACCAAATAATAGCATTCTTATAAACACAAAAAATTCTAGGCTTAGATGGCTTCGATGATGAACTCTTCTGGACATTAAGGAAGAAACAGTTCTATCTTATTCAAACTCTTTCAGAGAACAGAAAATGGGAGAACATTTCCCAAGTCAGTATAAGAAAAAAAATTAAAGGCCAATCTTTCATGAATATATATGCAAAAATTATAATCACGTGAAAAATAAATCCCACATACATGGAAATTATATCATGATCACGTTCAGTTTACTCTGTTAACACAGTTTAACATTTGAAGTTAATGTAATTCACACATGAGCAGAATAAAGGAAAAGGTTCATGTAATCATTTCAAGAAAAGAAAAACATTTGATAAATTTCAACATCCGTTCGTAATTTTAAAACTCTGCAAACTAGGAATAGAAGGAATCGGTCTTTAATAAACAGAATTTACAAAAAGCCTAGAGTATATTTAATGATAAAATATTTGAAAATTTTTACCCTGATATTGGAGAACAAGGAAGCCCACTATGGACATTTCTATTCAGCATTTTATCAAAAGTCCTAGTAAGTGTGACCAGACAAGAAAAATAAATGTTGTAAGAATTTGAAATAAAGAAATAAAAGTCCTCATTCACAGATAACGTAACTGTATACATAGAAAATCTAAAAATACTACTGATACTCTATTGGAATTGATGTGAATTCTTCACTGTCATTGGATACAAAGTTGATATAAAAATATCAATGGCTTTCTGATCCGCCATCTGCAGTGGAGCCCCCACTAAGATGCAGACTTTCATGAAGACTCTTATGGGGAAGACTGTCACTCTCGAGGTTAAACCCTCGGATACAATAGAAAAGGTAAAGGCCAAGATCCAGGAAAAGGAATTCCTCCTGATCAGCAAAGACTGATCTTTGCTGGCAAGCAACTGGGAGACGGACCTACTTTGTCTGACTACAGCATTCAAAAGGAGTCGACTCTTCATCTTGTGCTGAGACTTTGTGGTGGTGCTAAGAAGAGAAAGAAGCCTTATGCTCTCCCACGAGGAGTGAGCATGAAAAAGGTGAGGCTGCTGTCCTGAACTACTACACAGTGCATGGGAGTGGCAAAATCAGCCACCTTCGTAGGGAGTGCCCTTCAGTGAATGTGGTGCTGCAGTTTTATGGCCAGCCACTTTGACAGACAGTATTGTGGCAAATGTTTTCTGATCTAATGCATCCACAAACCGGAATTCAAGTATTTGCATATGGGTTAATAAAAGACAAGAACTAACATTTTTTAAAAATCCCACAAAAAAACAAACAAGAAAACTCACATCAATTTTTTAGATATAGCAACAACAAAAATGGAATTTAAAAAATGACATTTACAATAGCTTGGAAAACATCCAGAAATAAATTTTATGGAAGATTTGGAAGATTTTTATACAGAAATGAAAGAAAACCTAAGTAAATAGAATATATCATGTTCATAGATCAGAGAATATCAGTTCTCTCCAAATTATCTCTAGTCACTGTAAATCTAATCAGAATCCCTGGAGATCTGTGTGTGCATGTATGAAGTTGACAAATCCATTCTAAAATTTATATGGAAATATACAAGATCAAGACTAGCCGAGACGATCTTGAAGGGTGCAAGACTGGGTAATGCATTGTGCGGAAATGAAGACTTACAATGCTATACTAGTTCAGTGTTCTGTTGGTACAAGCAGACAAGCCAATGGAACAGACAAAACAGCCCAGAAACAGACCCCGACACAGACCCTTGATCTATGACAGATGTGTAGCACTGGGAAATTGTCAGTTTTCAATAACTGGTGTGAGTTGATTAGCTCCCTGTGGAATGTAAAATAGTAAAACTTCTGGAAGATAGCACAGATATCTTCATGACCTTGTAATAATTTCCTCAACAGGGCATAGTAGGCACTAACTAAGAAGGAGAAGACACCATGGTAAGCTGGCTACATTCACTTAAAAAACTGGTTTTCATTGAAAGATATCAAGAGTGCAAAACCAGAGTGGGAAAAGATACACGCAATGCATAGGACCAAAAGTTTCCATAACTACAATACATTTTTTACTCCTATAAGTCAATAAATAAAAGACAATAAATCCAACAAAAAAGTGGGCAAAAGACTTAAATAGGTATTTCACAAAAGATCACAGCCAAAGGCCACTAAGTATACACAAAGAGATGATCAACATCATCAGCACCTGAGAAGTGCAAATTAAAACAGAATCATCTCACATCTACCAGAAAGGTAAATTTAAAAATATTGACAAAATCAAATCTTGACAAAGATATGGGGCAACTGGAACTCTTACAAACTGCTGGTGGGAGTTTAAGTTGGTGTAACTGCTTTGGAAAACTGTTTGGCAGTATCCAATAAAGATGTATCTATCTATTCCTATGACTCAGTAATTTCACTCATAGTTACACACCAACAGAAACGCATTCGTGTGTGCATCAAAAGACATGCACATGAGTGCTCCTGGCAACAGTATGGGTAGTAGCCAGAAACTGCAAACAACTCCAATAACAATTAGTGAGTAAGTTTTAAGGTATATTTACACAATAAACCAACCAGTGGAAGTGGATAAACTATAGCTACAATTAATCCCCCGTCCTATCCCTGCTGCATCCCAGGATCCCATTCAACACTAGCCTCTAGTTTACTCGCTATTTAAATTGTTCTATACCCACTTCACAGCTCTTTCTTGAAGTGGGCAGGGTAAAAATGAGCTTATATACCTCGTAGTTCTTTAAAGAGTTAACAATCCACACAGAAGAGGACTGCAATTCCAGCTAACCAGGGAAAATCTAACCCAGTCTCAAGGGAGTGTCGACTTGAGGCATTTTAGGTAAGGGTTACACAGGTTCCTCCTCCTCCCGCCCGCCTTGTTCATTTTACACAACCCTTTAAACACGTGAAAACCATCCTGAGCGTGGGGCAGTTTGTGAACTCGGTAAGAAACCAGGCCAGCCTGAAGGCAGCCAGCAGTGAGGGAAAGAAATTAGTTCCCAGCACTCCCCCTGGTGGTACGAGGGAGTCCCAGCCTTGCAAACTCAACATCGCACACTATAGATGCTCTGTTCCTTCCTTGGCCCACTGTGGATTCCGGGTAGCTGACCAGGAAATAACTAATGTGGAAAGGTACAAAGCAGATTTTACAAGACTACCCAGTACCGTTGAGCAGTTGTTAAAGCACAGGCTATGAAGTGAGACCACCAGGGTTAGTGTCCTGGTTCCACTACTTATGACACCTGACCCATCACCATCCCAGGGTTGTTACATGAAGGGAAATAATGTAACTGCACAGTATTCAATAATGACAGGGATTTAAAAGTGAAAGGCAAATGGCTTATAATTTCAAACAGTAAAAGGTAGTCAGTGGGTAAGAAAATGGATCAATTTCCCATGAAATAAATCTTTGCAGTAACTTTAAAACACAAAAGGTATCTCTGAATATCTGTAAAAGATGACCAAACCATAAATTTAATAAAAACATAAGAAATTCAGTTAAAAGGGTTTTTTTTGCCTTATAAATTTGACAAATTACAAAGTGGATCACTTACATGCAATACAACTAGTTAAGTGGGATGAGAAGGTATCAGTCACCACTAGGTGCTGCTCAAGAGCTGCCTGTTTGTTGCCTGCTCCTATTTCATCCCCATTAAACTTCTTAACCCTTCAATTTACTTTTTTCTTTCAAAAAAGAAAAACTGAAACATGACAAATGCTTACCAACTCCATTTCCAAACTACAAAATACACATTTAAATACATACCAAAGGTAAAACAAATACTTTTATTGCACATTTATAAAATCTGCATAGTTGTATCAAGTGTTCTTCCCTCCCACAATTCCCTCATTAATCTGAAAATTTGGTTAAAACACTATACCCAAACTGGAGCCTTTTTAAAATGGTCAACAGGGGATAATTCTCTCTCTCTACACACACACACACACACACACACACACACACAGTTTTTTTCTTTTTACAAACCCACATCCCTTATTTTTTCAAAGCAAGGTATCAAAACATTCTTTTGGGCCAGCAGCAGCCCAGGACATGTTTCCGACAATTTTCAGACCCTAGAAAATTTTACCTAAATGGTTAACAACTATCAAAATGCTATCTTTAACCAACAGTTGGATCTGTTCCTATGGGTCTATTTTTGTTTGGTTTTGGGGGGAGAGGTGGTGGGAGGGATGGGTGAAACAGGTAAAGGGAAGTATAGCCAATAACATTGTGGTAAATTTGCATGGTGGCAGATGGTTACTAGACTTAGTGTGGTGATCACATCGAATAACTCTACTGTATCCCTGAAACTAATATAATATTGTATACCAACTATATTTAAATTCAAAAAGTAAAACAAAGGCTCCCCCACCAAAAAACAACAAGGTCCACTGTACTAGTATGAGACACCCAAGAGTTTACATATGCTCACTTTCTCATTTAAAAACAAAACAAACAACCACACAAACCCACTACCATTGTCAAGTTTCACAATGTTATTCCGTCTAAAGTCCTTAATGTTTTCCTTTCTTTCATTCAGGACTGAGCATGAGGTTTTCTGGTTTATTTAAAAATATAAAGTAAGAGAGAGAGAAGAAAGGAGGGGCAGCTTTCTCCCGACTGTTCAGCATCTTACGGCCACATGACCTTGTATTCTACCCACACATAAAAGGGTGGTGGCTTATCAGCAACCCATTTGCCATCCTGTCAAGAGCCAGGCAAGGTTTATATTTCTTGTCTCTGGCAGTTAAAAATTTTCAAATGTCACCTGTAAAAACTAGGAGCTTTCATCTAGTTCAGGTTCTGATGAATCACCCTCCTATTCTGCTGTCAAAAATATTAATGACTGAAGGACAACTTAAAAAGTGGCAAAGGCTTAGAGTAGCTCAAGCATCCCGGTAGGCACAAGAGGCCACCTCAGGTCCTTGGGCATAATCCAACACCTCAACGCACTGGTTCCCACCTCTTTCAGTAAAACTGCTTTAGTGATTCTGTTCCTAAAAAGTGCAATTTTATTTTCAATCCTTTGTTACACAAAAGCATGGTTGGGGTCAGGGTCTGAATCTTACTTTTTCACCTAATTCCTTTCACAAAGTAAACAGTGGGTAACAGAGTTCTGTTCAACAGGTAGGCGACCAAAGACCAGGACGGGCCTTGAACCCGTCTTATTTCACAGTTACAGTTGAAACCCCTTGAATCGACTCCATGACGGCTGCAAACCGGCTGCAAAGGTCATAAGGAGAATTAGGTCGAATAGTTGGAGGTTCCTTCAAGACAATGATTTCTGCAGAAGGATCTAGAAGCCTGGGTAGAAACTCCCCTAAGCACAGCTGCAGATTTTCTGTGGAGAGAAAATGGATGGTTACATATATAGCTAAACAGATCTCGGAGTAAAAGTAATTAAATCTGCAACCCTATGGGAAGGCCCTCCATACAGCCCACTACCCAACCTCAAAGATCTGCTCGGGACAGCTAACAAAAGACGATTCCTCTGGGCCCAACCAGAAGAAAGATCTACTCGCCAAATATACCAAAGCTTCAGGTCACTGCTGTCAGCCACCTGGCACATGGCAGAATAACTATACTGACTTCATTATGGACAGGTCTCCCAATCAGTCATCCTTTTAAACCTTGAGAGCAGATGTAACACTCTGTACCATAAATATAATGGAGCTATTTTCTTTCAAAGGATTAAAATGTACAGTGTATGCACAGAGCACTAAGTTAAGCTATATATCACACATGGTCTAAACAAAAGCTGAAGACATTAAAAGGAAATTCATACCTACTAACTATAATAGCGTTTTTCAATAAATATTATAAATAAGCACTGTAACAGTCAATAGACTATGTCTACACCAGTGAGAAACTAATAGAGAGGGTTCATATTAGAGTATACACCAACTTTCTAAGTCCATCAAACTCTCCTAAAAGTAACTAGCTTTGGGATCCCTCCCTAAAATACTTCAGACAAGCAAGAGTCCATTTACGAACTGACTGGGCTCAAGGCACTTTGGGAACATGGTATGTGTTGACACTTCAGGCCTGAGGAACCTGCAGTGACGGCACCGCTGGGTAACCAAGCTGCATACAGGGATTCTGATTTTTAAACTATGAAATTAGAGTCCAGATTTTGGCAAATGAAAACAGAGGTCGGACACTCCTGGAAAGCAGTGACATTTCAGGAGGGGACACTTCAGCAGCCACAGAAAAGGCAAGGAGAGGCCAGGAGGAAGAGGCATGGCTCCCACTGGTTTCTATACAGCAGACCCACTTAACTCGCATATATCCTAGGGGTTCCCATAATTGCTTGATAAGGTTTGGCAACCGGTGCTATAGAGGGAGCCCACTGAAGTTTCTATAATTCCCAAGAGACTTAAAAATTATTGGGATTGTTAAAAGCAACATACCTGCAATATCCTGCCCAAGATAAGAGCACCAGTGTTTTCTCATGACCTCAATGGCATCCAGGTCATCCTTGGAGATGTCATTATTGATGATGAGGTGAATGCAGGGAATGATCAGCTCGTTCATCACATTAATGCCCTCTGTTACCGCATGGTCATCATTGGTTTCAAAGAGAGAAGCCGCTTTGGCATTCAGCTCCTACAGATAAAAGGAAGAGTGAAAAAAAAAAGCCTGAAAAACATAAATATCTATTTGAGAAGATCCTAACACATGGTTTCCACACTTTACTGCACATTGGAATTGCCTGGGGAATCTCTAAAAACCATTTGATCCCTCCCCGACCCTATAAGCTAATGTGATCCTATGAAGGTGACCTGGGCATTGGGATTTTTAAAAAGCTCCCAAGGTGATTCTCATGCAGCTAAGCCTCTGATGCACTGGCCTCAACTTACAAGTGAAGATCGTGCCTAACACCCGCATCCACTCTAAGGCCTATTCCCTGGCTCCCATCTCCACAGAGCATCAGAATCACCTGCAGAAGACACGCAGCTGCTCAGGCCCCAGTTTGGCTGCCTGGGGAGGGGCCTGCGCCTCACCCCCAGTGAAAGCTCCCCAGGTGATCGTGATGCACACTGAGGGTAGAAAGCCAGTGACGGGTACCATCTAATTCACTATCACTGCTACCTGAGCAGGACATTCCAAATGTAATCTATCTTCGGCCATTTAAAAAGTAAAAGTACAACTCTAATAAAATTCAGATCCATCCAATCTACAAGCCCCTTTCTTCAGCTTCCAAATACTCTGCCACACCTGTAGCTAACACAGAAATCAAAGTATAAACCAGAAAGTGAAGCTCCGGAGGCCAGTGTGTGTCATACTTGGCCTCCTCCATTCGGTACTAACAGGGCAGTGGCAGAAAGGCTGCCTGACTGCCCTGGAAGGGCGTTCTGCTGGGTCAGGTGGGGTCAGGGAAGAAGCACAGCACACACTGAGGGCAAGCCCCACTTTGTAGTTTCCTGAAGGAAACGGGCCTCTTTAGACGCTTGGAGGCAGAGGGGTATCATTCTGCTTCTCCATGTGGCTGCCTGATGCAAAGCAGGCCAGGGGACTTTCCGCGGATATGACCATAGGAACGGGGGGCCAGGGCCCATTCTTATGGTTCACACCTTAAAAAAAACTGGAGTCTCTTTAGAAGGAACACAAAAAAAACACTGCATTCCTTCAACACACATTTATTACATGTGTACTATGTTCCTGTCACAGAGAAACAGCCAACTAAGAAAATCTTGCTCCAGGACCCAGTCTGGTAGGAGAGCAATGTGATGAAGGGCAGGTAACATAAGGGCACAGGAAAAGGGACAATCCACTCTCAGCCCGACTTCTATTCAGGCCTGAAGAAGAACCAGATTCACTTAAGCAATTTAAAATAACCGGCATCAATGTTAAGCTCCTCTTGAGAGTCTGGAAAAATCTGAAGCCTGTTGGAGATTAATTTCTTCCTGGCTCCAGGAGCAGAGGCAAAGACAGAGCAACAGGGATGTAGGGCTTTACAGAAACACAAACCAGAAGGCATTTTCTCCGGTACAGAGCGATCACCGCCTCCTTCACGCCGCGGCGGGGCCCCTTGGTCAGCAGAGTGGCGTTGCTCTGGTAGGCGTACACCAGGTACGAAAGGGCCTCTTGGTACCTTAGGAAATGGCAGGTAAACAACAGCTGAGCGTGCTCCTCCAAAACCCAGGGCTCAGACCTCCCGTTTCCTCAGACAGGATTTACGCGGCTGCATTATAGAAAATTCTGAGAGAAGGAAGCAGCAGTGGGTACTGGGAACAGCCAGCGTGAGGGCCAAAGACAGCAGCGAGTCTCAGCTCTTCTACAAACTGGCCGATGCCCAGGACCAATCCTGAAAGCTCCCTGGGCTTCGGTCTTCCTGACAGAGATGTGGAGACATGGACTAGATGCTCAGCTGAGGGCTGCACCAGCTCAAAGATTAATTCTCTGAGTTCATCTCATTTATCACAAAGAAACCTGGCCACTAAGTCTCTGTACTAATACCTCAGGCACTATGTGAAGGATGGAAACACAAGTGTGATGTTCAGAGCAACACCAAGGGCAACACTGGGAAGTAGAGACACACAGCACAAGTGACAGGTGGTGCGTGCCTGTGCCTCTCAGTATTCCTGGGTGGGGGTCGATAAATCAGTGTCCCGACCAATAGTCTTAGTGACATAAAAGGCAAACTTACTTTCCCTTTTGATAGAGTTCCAGGCCCGTCAGCAGATACACAGACACCTTTCGAAACAAACTGTAATCTTCATGCCACTTCTGAGAAGGAATGATTCGTGTTAATGATTATGACCACGACAAACTACTTCCACACTGCCCACCACATAAGTTTTAAACTCCGTACAAACATTTACTGAGCACACGCGGCCAGGCACAAAAACAGCAAACATGAAAACTTTCACATAAAAATATACTCAACATTTAGAGTAAGTCTACTGTTCACCTTAATTTTTTTTTGTTTTTTTGTTGTTAATCCTCACCAGAAGGTATTTTTTCCATTGACTTTTAGAGCGTGAGAGGGAAGGAGGGAAGGAGGGAGAGAGGGAAGGAGGGAAGGAGGGAGAGAGGGAGGGAGAGAGGGAGAGAGGGACAAACATCGATGTGAGAGAGACATCGATGGGCCACCTTCTGCACACGCCCCGACCAGGGCTGAGGATCGAACCTACAACCCAGGTACGTGCCCTTGACCAGGAATCAAACCCATGACCCTTTGGTGCACAGGCCAATGCTCTAACCACTGAGCACACCAGCCAGGGCTTGACCTGAATTTTTAATATCCTGTTCCTTCTAAGGTATTCATCTGAGCTTTAGAATTATCATCCTGATTTCCCACACCCACGTCAATGCCATTCCGCTCTGGTTCAAATGAATGACCTCTCTGGTTCTGAGGAAACTGTCCAGATGTGGGAAGATGAAAGGACAGGCCGTCCCACTCGCACCGGACAACACTCAAGCTCAGTAAGTGTGGGCACACCTTAGGTGGCACGTAACACTGTTTTACATACAACACAAAGCTTTCTTAAAAGCTTGTAGTTATATATGCATTTTAATGCACAGAAACTTAATTTCCAATACAGAAATATTAGAAAACTATATTATTTAAAACAAACTCAAACCATGAGTTCAGGAACTCTATTGCCTAGAACAAGCCTAAAGCACATGTTTACAAAAACGAAGTTCATTCATTCTGAAAATGGAATAAAGTAATGGGCTATTCTGAGGGTAAGAAAAGGCCATTCACCCACCCTTATCCAGTGTTTTGTGGGGTGGGGGTGGGGGTGGGGAACCAGTCACCAAATTATTAGTTTAGCCCCAGGGAGGAATGTTCGATTTTTTTTTTAATCCTCACTCGAAGACACTCTTCCCACTGCTTTTCAGAGAGAGTGGAGGGGGGGAGAGAAACATCGATGAGAGACACACATCAATTAGATGCCTCCACACAAACCCCGACCGGGGCCAGGGGTTCAGCCTGCAACCAAGGTACGTGCCCTTGACCCGAGACCCTTCAGTCTGCAGGCCGACGCTCTAACCACTGAGAAAACCGGCCAGGGCAAGGCTTTGTAGATCTGAAGAAAAGACTTCACCTTATACTCCTCCATATTCATGTCGTCTGGACCGATCTCCTTCAGCTTCGCCTGGGCCACCTTCATGATACTGATGGACCTGTGTGGGACAAGGTTCAGGAAGCAGGGAAAGTGCCCAGGGCGTGGCTTCCCATCAGGGAAGGGTCAAGCCAGACCCAGGAGGGGATTCGCAGGAGCAATCCCTCTCACCTTTCATCATAGCTAAGATTCTTATCTGCAAACTGTTCCAAAAGGGTCCGCTCCACCACCCTTTTGGGTGCTTCATTCTGGAAGAAGTAGACAAGCACGTGCTGCAGTCGAGGATCGCTGTGCGGGGTGGGGGCCTCTCTAGCAAGCTGGTAGAGCCGGGAGTATTCTTCGTGGAATGCCTGTGAAAGACAACGGAGAGTAAGAAAGGGTGCCCTGTAGGTGTCTATGCAGACACTGATGCCTGGGGGCCTCAGAGGCTGTCCTAACTCTGGGGAGACTCCTGAGAAAGTCTTCCTACTGAGGAATTGGACACAACCATGAGTCTGCAGGCCATTTGCATGTCATCAGGGATGAAGCTCCTCTGGTACTATGGCACCAAAGACATACTATATTCATAAGTTGGCTTTTCATAAAGTTCTCAGAAAAAATATTTAGTTTTAATTATTTCAGGCATATCCTTGAGTCCTAAGGGCCCAAATTTTAAAAATCTACATGAATGCAATTTATTCACATACCTTAAATTTTATCCTAGTACCTTAAAAAGCATAGCCTACCTTCTCATATTAGAGCCATCCAGTTACAAAGGCAATGTCTCAATCACAGCTTTACTACCAGACATTCCCTAAGAACAGCAGTGAGCCCTCGGGGGGGGGGGGGGGGGGCAGTTGACAGAATGGCACTGCTCACCGCAGTGAGGAGCGATCAGTACGGCGGGCCAGCCTATTCACTAGACAGGAAAGGGAGTTTTACTTCACTTCAAAGTGTAAGCAATAATCCTATTGTTTACCATCTGCCCCACTATTATGATACCTGTGGTACAAGGATAAGAAATTAAAATCAGAGATACCTTAATAAGCCCTGCTTCAGACCCATCTCGGTCAAAGGTCTGACGGGCTTTAGCTATGGCCAGGATGACCCCTTGCATGGCAGGGCTCAGCATCACCTACCACAGGAGGGCACAAAACACAGAGAAAAAGCAGAGAAGAAAGGATCAAAGGAAGAGTGTATGAGACAGGTGAGCAGACTGCTGAAGGAAGTGGGAGGGCTGCTCCTCAGTCAGCACCTACTGCAGCCCAAGTTCCACACTCCCACTCCCGTGCACACTTACGGCACTGCCCCTCCACACAATGCCAAGTTCCACACACCCACTGCTATTTATACTTACAGCCCAAGACATGCCATTTCTACATATTCTCTGTAATGCACAGATGAATAAGTGTGTGTGTCTAAAACCACCTATGATGGCACTGCTGCAGAACCGAGTTAAAGTAGAGCTCTCAGTGGGGATGCGTCTGAGAACTCCAATTCAGTTCTATAGTTTGGGTGTATATCCTAACACACAAACATGTTAGGCCTTTACTGGGACAAACAGGACATTTAAAACAGGAACTAGGGGATGCACAGATATGACTTCATAAAATGAAAACCTTTCAATGATTTAAACATAGCTCTCATAGGACAAAACAAATCTGAGAGACAGGATTCCTGAGTTTATGTGCAGTGACCACTGTAAGGAGCTCCACCACTGGGATTCTGCAGCTTCATCCCGAAGCTTTAGAATTAAAAACAACTCCAATCTACATTTGTTTGGCTCACTAGACATCTGAAAATTTTACACTTGGAGGAAAACAATTAACTAATACTACCAAAGACAAAGACTCCTGACTTAAAAGGCAATTTTTGTTCCTAACACCAAACAAGGGACTAGATTCTGTCTCTCTGAGCCCTCTAAGCTCTGCAGTGGCCCCATGAATACACGCCTGGGTAGACATACTGAAGCAGTAGACAGCGGGAACAGGCTCTTTTTAAAAGCAGTAACTAAGGTCAAACCAGATTAGGCCTCTTGTCCATTGTTTCAATAAGAAAATATTACACATCGTCAAACACCTCTGAGTACATTCAGTGACATGCGGGGTAAGAATGACAACAAGCAGCTCAGCCTCGTGCTCTGCTATACCTCCTCATCATATCCGTCTGCATGCGATCTAACCAGAATCCTTCCCACACTGGGAATCTCCACTTCAGAAACCTCAGAGTGAGGCGGGGCAGCAGGCTCGGCATCGGGAGCCTCTGGGGGCTGCTCTGACTGCTCTGCCAGGTCTGTTTCCGGGGGCAGGGGCTTCCTGGGTTCAGCTTCCTTGGGCTGCAGCAGCAGAATGGAGAGAATGAGTACGAAAAAAATGGAGAAATAAAGGGGTTGGTCAAATGCAGCAGAGACACACAATGACGGAAAAGTGAGAGAGCTGTGGGAATGACGCGGAAAGCCCGCCCTCTAGTGGGCTTCCTCAGTCACGCACCTCACTCAGGGCTGCTTCCACACCACCCTTCTCGTAGGCATGTGCAGTGTTGGCGATGGCCTGCGCGGTCTGCTCCTTGGCGATCACGGCATGCTCAGAGGACAAGCAGCGAGCCCCATG
This sequence comes from Miniopterus natalensis, assembly GCF_054644295.1. Taxonomy (NCBI): domain Eukaryota; kingdom Metazoa; phylum Chordata; class Mammalia; order Chiroptera; family Miniopteridae; genus Miniopterus; species Miniopterus natalensis. The sequence continues at coordinate 10,543,846 of NC_142091.1, read as the reverse complement.
CGAAGGGGCTACTAAAGGCTCTGAGAAAGAATTATACAAAAGAATTAGCATCTGATGGTAAGTAATGTCTAGAACACTCTATAAGGCAAGCAGGATGGATGCAAAGTTTAATATACAATCTTTCTAACAAACCTTTTTAAAAAAATCTATGTTTCCCTTGGAAACTGTGACTAGAAAAAATGGGGCTAATTCAGAAAACCCCCATTGATGATCCTGTAAAATTTAACATGCTCCCAACTTGGTCATATTCCTTTATGCCAAGACGGCCTCCTACAAACAACCATCTGTTAGGAAGATAGCCTTTTTTTAATAAGAAATTTTTATGTACATATTTTTAAAGTTCTTGAGGTTTCACATGTTAACATCTGCACACAGCATTACAATTAATGCTGTTATAAAATCTTTTTTTATTAAATTTATAGGGGTAACACTGGTTAACAACATCAAATTTTAGGCATACAAGATTATAACTGGACACCTGTGTACTCTATTGCGTGCTCCCCACCCAAAGTCTAGTTTCCTTCCATTACCATGCATTTGACCTGGTGGAAGTTGACCTTTGAAGAATCGTTTTCATGAGGTCTACCTATTAATCCTGTCCTAATTACTCCT